>NC_090021.1:42594952-43194952 GCF_037176765.1 Anolis sagrei
CAGCAAGATTACCCTCGAGGAACATGAACCACCCCTGCCAATCCTTCCAATTCTTTTTAAATCACAGAGAGATGCTGAGTTAACTGTCACTTGACTTTTCAGTTCCATTTTTCTCATAGCAGGCATGTGAATTCATGTCCTACACTTTTTCACAACTGGTAAGATCACATCACTCTTTCAAATGCTGAGTGCCCTGCTGTGCTTTAACACCTTTCCCCAAGGGCTGCTGCTATGTCATTTAAGACAAGTGAGTTCTGAAGACCGATCTGGATCTACTAGTATATCTCTCAACAATTTACAACAGATTGTCAAAAACTCTTGACTCCTAACTCTAACAAGGACCAAATGACTTGTCATTCTTACTTGTTATGTGACTTCAAGTTGACTCCTGACAACTCAAAAGCCTATCAGAGGGCTTTGTAAGGGCCCTTCCAGACAGGCCCTATATCCCAGGATCTGATCCCAGGATTTCTGCTTTAAACAAGATGATATGGGTCCGCACTACCTGGGATCAGATTCTGAGATATAGCGCCTGTCTGGAAGGGCCCTAAGATTCATTAAAAGACAGTTTGCCATTGCTTTCTTCTAAAACTGAAAGTTTGTCTTCTTGGCCTTCCATGGCCAAGAAAGCATTCAAACCCTGGTCTCCTAGAGTCTCAATATTCAAACCACCATGTCATGTTAGCTAATGAATTAGCTAGGGACTAATTTGAAAAATATTTTTTAAAAAATTATGTTCCTGAAGTCTGAATAATAATGTGTGTAAAAAAGTATAAAGCAAGAAATGTTAATATGTTTAACCACATTGTGAGAATAGAAGGGGAAATGGTTATTCATGCTAATGAAAGCTAGTGGAGCTCTGCCTTTAGGCAGATAAGAGCTGAAGATATTATAAAAAAATGAGCTCTTGAGAGATGAACATTATGCAGTTTTGTAGTTTCCAATGCAAGCATTGCTGATTCTGAGTTTAGTGTCACCAACAATGCTGTTGCTGATAATGCTTTTTTCCTGATGGATAAATATCCAGAATTTTCAAGTAAGAGAGAATAAGAGAGAACTTCTGCACTCTAATAGGCTATAGTAATGATATAATTCTTATTTGGATATATAAATGTTCAATGTAATTACAATAGATGCTGCAGTGGATTGTCTTCAATTGATTCCTTTTTGTGTGTATGTATATGTGTACTATATACATATTTTTGTGTGCAATATATTATTTATTTATTTATTTATTTGCAGCATTTCTATACCGCCCTTCTCAACCCTGAAGGGGACTCAAGGCAGTTCACAGTGTTGGCAACAAATCAATGCCATTGACCAAAACAGTATAAAACATCAAAATTGACCCTTTCCTGATGAAACATTAAGCATTATTAAATACAGTACATAAAATCACATATCACACAGAGTCATAGCCGTTATTTGTTATAGGTGCTGGTTTGTGTGTATTACATGCACACGCATACCAGCATCCATAACACATATATATGTACAACAATACCCACAAATATTATCTGTGATGGATCCCTGTGTTTTTACACAAAGGACATATCCAGTTCCTTGCAACTTGAAACTAATGTATAATACCTTTTAGTTACTGATATATGAACATAAAAGGATCTGATGACAATTTAAAAGTCTGATTCCTTGCAGAAAAGGTTAGTATTTTGTGCGTACATGTATGAATGTAGAAAAAGAGAGAGTTACTACCATGTTTATACATGAATTTTATAATAAAATAGCCTAAAGGATTATTAAGCAGCCTGTTCATTCTCCCATATGAATAATCCTGGCAGCCAATACTTAAGAGTGCTCTATTGAAGTGTTTATGCTGCCTCTGAATCTTTGACTTTTATTGTTGATCATGAGTTGGGAGTTCAGGTAACCATACAGTAACAAGAGAAGCATACAAAAATGCAGATTGACAGACAAATGGAAAAGCAACCCCTGTCCCTCACTCTAAAGAACCAAAGATGGAGAACCATTCTATTTTACCCAATTCTGTTCAAAATTATACTACTGAAATAAAGAAATATGTGAGTACTCAGAACTAGTAGAAGATATTTGTATGGTCATTTTGTTATAGTCTATATGTGCCCAATTTGTTTTAGACAGGGAGCTTTTTTTTTCAGAAAAAATGAGCATTTTTTCCTAAAATGCTCATTCATTGCAAGAGGTCTTTCAGAGCATATTTCTTAGCATGACCACATATTCAAGTTCTTTGGCAGGTTGTTGATTCTAGTCACCTCTAAGTGACTAATAACACTAAACTTCAACTCCATGCTATGGGTTATTTTCGATGCTGGTGTGCTTTCAGGTAGAAGCCTCCCAGTGCTTTGACCCAAAGAAATTAAGGCAGCCAATCCATCTCCCTCAATCTGCCCTTAACAGAGTTTCTGCAAGAAAAGAATAGGCAATACAATAGGAAAACATCGATGGGTCTGATGTTCAGAATGCCCCATCCTAACATACATCATATTGCACATCATTAGTGTAGCATGGTTGCACAACAAAAATCTATCTGGGCATACTCTTGTTGCATCCTAAGAGCCACACTCATGTTTTCAAATAAAATAAATAAGCAATCTTCACCTACCCAGACTTTCAACAGTGTTCTCTTCAGTATTATATGATGCTGGCTGTGACCTTTTAAAAATGGGAAAGAAAAATATGAAAATGCAAGAAAAAAGAATTTTGCAGTAGTTTAGTAGCATAGTAAGACAGTAATTTAGTCCTTATATTAGAACGGAGAAATATGTGATTCTTTGTATGCACGTCATTTAAGTACTGCTTCCTTCATCAACAATGATAGGAGTCCAGCGACATCTGGAAGAGCACAGGTTCCCCAGCCTTAAATTGATGATAGATAAATAGATAGATAGATAGATAGATAGATAGATAGATAGATAGATAGATAGATGGAATCATTCTAAGCACTTGCTAGATTGTATTTCCAGCAAGCTGTAAAACTGAGTCATTGAATCAATGCATGGATGGTAAATCAGCATTTTATGCAAATCCCATAGATTCAGTGGGCCTGCTGCACTTGGGTATCATCAATTGGCTTTAAACCTTTGAAATATTGTTCAACAAAAACTATAAAATTAATTTATTCTATTGATCATTAACCTTTCGATTTAAAAGAATACAATTACTAAAAGGGCCTAGAGTAGCCAAATCTCCCTCCAAATTAACTTTAAAATATAACCTGAAACTTCAATATTTACTCAACCAATTAACATGGTTGACATTTAACAATTAAAATTAAAATGTTGTAAAATTGTGCAAAAAAGTAAATGCATTAGCTATATCAAATTACCAGAAACAGTATATAGCCCAATTCCAGCTTCTACAAGCAAAAGCAAATGATGGCTAATATTGCTTGAGGTATCTCTGCCCCAGAGTGTGGTGGAGGCTCCTTCTTTGGAAGCTTTTAAACAGAGACTGGATGGCCATCTGTCAGGGGAGCTTTGAATGCAATATTCCTGCTTCTTGGCAGGGGGTTGGACTGGATGGCCCATGAGGTCTCTTCCAACTCTTTGATTCTATGATCTGCTTGGCCTCTGTGGGAAACAGGAGGCCAAGTATGATAGCTCAATGGTCTGATCCAGCAAGTTTTTTGATGTTCAGAGTTTTCTTAGAGAATTACAACTGTGCAATAAATATAGATCATGTTCTGCTGAGATTAGTATTTAAAACTGCCTGGTGCCTCATGAGCTAACAAAGGCATACAATGGGTAAACCGTGTCCTCAAGATGTATTGGATTTACAATTGTCATCATTTTCCAAGAGGATATTGTCCAGCACATTTGGAAAATAGTAAATTATGGAAGGTTAGGGGTGGAAATTATCATATATTGCCCTCCAGATGTTGTTGGACAGAAACTCCTAGCATTCCTCATCTTCAGCTAGAGCTGATTAACATTGTAGTCCAATAAATCTGGAGGATTCCATACACACACCCAAAATAGAGCAAGAAGCAGGAGAAGTTTACTTAATCAATGGGAAATCCTCTGTAGGAAAAGGAGCAGGTTCAAACTGTGATGAGCTTGGAAGAGGTTCCTGAAACTTCTGAGAATTTTCTTCATGAGCCCTTGCTGACGTGGGAATGGGTGGGATCAAAGCAGCACCTAAAGATCTTCTCAGATTCTCATTATGACCATGTAAGACCTAGAAGAAGCATGGTAGAAATAATTAATTCTGAATGGTATTTATTGTTATGTTTATATTGCACCCCTTTCCAGGGAGTTGTATGTGTATGAACAGTCCAAAGTCAGATAGGACATTGGAACAGATGTCCCTTGAGATACCTTCTATGATACCATGACTCTGTGATTCTTGGCTCTGGTTCCAGCATGCATGTATGAATTGGGTATGGGGCAATAAGTAAACTGAAATACAGGAGATCATAAGGCCCAGCTGACCACAGTAAAGAAAGGGGAATCAGCTTGTTTTGCAGTAACTTTGCATACAAAGGAAGATGGAAGACAGAACACAGAAAGAGAAAATACAGAATATACAGATTTTCAACTGTAGTATTGAGCGCCATCACAGATATTGTTAGGATAAACTGTTTACCTAGGAACTGACCAGAATCCTATAGATCTCTTGTGCAACTTATTCCATCCAACCGATAGAACTGTCCTGCCTCTGGCTTTCAAAATGCTTCATCTTGTTACAGTCCCATATACACTGCTATATAACTGAGTTTGAACTCCATAATATGATGAATGAAGACCCATATTATGCAGATTAAACTACAATAAACTGGATTATATGAGTCTACACTACCATAAAATCCAGTTCAATCAGCATTATACTGGCAGTGTAGATGGGACCTAAGTGATCAAGAGAAAAACTTTGCTGCCAGGTGTGTAACATGACACAATTTCCCCCCTAAGCCTGTTTTCGACTTCAACTATGGCAGAGGGTTCAGCACATGATTTCACCTTGCAAAGATTTCACTTAAACACAGCAAGAAGCTTTTGGGTCACTAGATGATTTCAATTCCAGAATGAGGGTAAGAATTGTAGTCCAAAGCAACTGAAGGGTCAACATGTCCTGCCAGCAACATCAAGTTTGCTCAGAATACAAAAGTAAGATTCAGAGTAATCCACGTTGTCCTGTTGGTGCAGCATTGTGTCCTCAGTCATGGCTATCCTCTCCCTGTGCCATGTTAGTGCACAAATGAATGTGTGACATGGCCAGTCAAACCATTCAGACAGGTCACAAGGTCCTGAATCCTACAAACAGAATTGCTGTAATAACAATCATCATCATCATCATCATCATCATCATCATTTATATCTCACCACCATCTCCCCAAAGGGACTTGGGGCAGCTCACAAGGCACTTCATGTGGAGCATATAACATGAACGGTACATGAGTATAAAACAATATCACATAAAAATTATAAAAACAACAACTATCAACACATAAAATACAATAAAATAATCTATATATATAAATTTGTTAGGGGCATCCAACGAGGAAACAAAACTCAAAAACCCCCCAACGAAACTTAACCAAAATTCCCATGCCCATAACACAACCCACAAGGTACAAACATATCTACTCAAAATGAAAAACAACACAACAACACACTCACAAAACGGCAAAACAACAAAACTCAAAAATTCCCCAACGAAACTTAACCAAAATTCCCATGCCCATAACACAACCCACAAGGTACAAACATATCTACTCAAAATGAAAAACAACACAACAACACACTCACAAAACGGCAAAAGAATAAAACTCAAAAAAACCCCAACGAAACTTAACCAAAATTCCCATGCTCATAACACAACCCACAAGGTACAAACATATCTACTCAAAATGAAAAACAACACAACAACACACTCAAAATGGCAAAAAAACAAAACTCAACCCCCCCCAACGAAACTTAACCAAAATTCCCATGCCCATAACACAACCCACAAAGTACAAACATATCTACTCAAAATGAAAAACAACACAACAACACACTCACAAAACGGCAAAACAACAAAACTCAAAAATCCCCCCACAAAACTTAACCAAAATTCCCATGCCCACAACACAACCCACAAGGTACAAACGTATCTACTCAAAATGAAAAACAACACAACAACACACTCACAAAACGGCAAAACAACTGAGCATGCGCATTGGCGCCCAGCCGCAAGTTCCCTGGCGCGCGCACATGCCCTTCCGGCCAACGTTCCCTCTGCGGAAACCATGCCCACTCCAAGCCCCGCCGCGCCGCTTCCCGCACACACACACACCCCTGCCGCACATACACACACAACCCCACACTCCATCACTTCCCCCGCTGCCGCACGCACACACACAACCCCACTCCCCCCGCCGCCGCACACACACACGCAACCCCACGCTCCATCACTCCCCCCGCCGCCGCATGCACACACGCAACCCCACTCCCCCCGCCGCCGCACACACACACACAACCCCACGCTCCATCACTCCCCCTCGCCGCCGCACACACACACGCAACCCCACGCTCCATCACTCCCCCCGCCGCTGCACACACATACACAACCCCACGCTCCATCACTCCCCCACCCCAATCTTACCTCCTTTTACTTCACGCCACCTCCAAACCCCACCCCGCCCCTTCCTGCCCTGTCAAAATCTAGGAAAGACAGGAAGGAAGGAAAGAAGGAAGAAAGAGAAAGGGAGGTAAAGAAAAAGGGGGAAGGAAGGAAAGTTAGAGGAAGAAGGAAGAAGAAAAGGAAAGAAAAGGAAAGATGGAAGGAAAGAAAAGAGAGACAGCAGAAAAGAAAGAAAAAGGGGGAAGGAAGGAAAGAGATAAAGAAAGAAGATGAGAAGGAAAGATGAGAGGGAAGGAAGGAAGGAAGGAGGGAAAGAAGGAGAGAAAGAGGGAAGATTGGCCACAGCAACACATGGCGGATAAAGGTTTCTATTATTTCTATTATTATTATTATGCTATTGTTCCTATGAGACCCTGGAGGAATGGGAGAGGTGTCAGGTCCCAGAGGCAATGCATTGCATTATTGTTATTGTTATGATGGTAGTAAAATAAAAGGAAATAAAAAGTGAAAGAAGGAAGCAAACAGGGAGGGAAGAAAGGCAAAGGAAGAAAGGGGGAGGGAATGAAGGAAAGAGAGAAGGATGAAACCAAGTAGTGAAAGAAAGAAAGAGGTAGAGAAGGAAGAAAGGAGAGAAAGGGGGAGGAAAAGGGGGAAGGAATAGGTAGGTACCTCTCTTTCATAATAGTCCAGATATCTACCTCAACTTTGATAAGTTTTACTATAGGCCACAGCAACGCGTGGCAGGGCACAGCTAGTATAATTTAAAAATGCAGACCATCTGTAGTTAAAACTATCTGCCATCAATTCACAACCAAAGTGCCAGATTGTCAACCTAATATGGGCCCATTTTAGCCTACTTGAGGCTAAAAGCCTACTTAAAAATCCAGACCGAATTGGAAAGTTTCAAGGATGGGGGCTAACCTAATCTCTTTTGGGAGGGTTGTCCAGAGCCAGGCAACCATCACAGAGAAGGCTCTCTCTCTTGTCCCCACCAACCGCGCTTGAGACGGTGGTGGGACCGAGAAGAGGGCCTCCCCTGCCGATCTCAAAGCCCATGCTGGTTCATAGAAACACAAGATGCTCTCCTACATCCAGAAACTTGCTTTTGGAGTCCTGTAGCCTAAAGGCACCAGATTCTGTCTGATCTTGAAAGCTGAACAGAGCCAGTTCTGGTTAGTACTTACCCAAGAGACTTCAAGCAAATACCCTGGCTATAGGTAGTATTTTGGAAGAAGGAACTGGCAAAATCATCCAAGAATTCCTTGCCTGACAAAACCCTATGGAATTAATGGAATTGTCACAAATTGACAACAGCCTTGAAGGCAGAAACACATACAGAAGAAGGAGAATGAGCCAGAATAGTAGAGTGGAAACAGAGAAGTAGGGAAGGAAAAAAGAGAATGAAACTAACCTTTCATTTCCTCTCACCTTTTAAAAAATCAAATAAGATACTCGAATACTAGGTACAAATCACACAGTTCCTACCTTTCAACTAGTTGAAATAAATGCTGTTGATGAAAATACAACATGTGAGTTTTAACAGGCTGAAATGAGGATGGAAACTTGAAAACTAGCATTTCCACGGATGCGCTTAATTTCTTCATCTTGTTCACACTACCTGCAGTGCAAGAGCTCCCTCTACCTCTTTCCTCCTTCTTTGTCACTAGAATTTCAACACTCTCTTCCTTCCTTTTTCTATGTTACTGGAATAAATTTAGTTCACACTCTCTAGGATATATCTATTATCCTTGCCAGACAGCCTTGAGCTCTGGCCAATTTTGCAACTCCTTCGACCTTCCATCAAAATCTGTTTCTGAGAAGTCTATTAATTTTTTGCATTAGTGCTCCTCCTGCTGGCCTTCATCAGCTTCTCAGCCTAGATGATAAGGTGTGATGATCACCATCCGGTCCCCTCCAAATGTCACTTAATAATGTGTCATATCCAAGTTACAAGTTATTAACTCTGGAGGAGCTTCATATCTCATTGACTGTGCTATATACATGGGCCATGCAGTAAAAAATGCACACGTGATCTTGTTAAGAGACAATTCTGCCCAGGGAAGAAATTTCTAAAGCAACATTTCTCACACAATCAATGGGTCAGTAAAATTAGTCTGGGATACTATGGATGCAGGCTGATGTCATTCCACCTTTCAGTGACACTGTTCAGTAAGTTCCTATTAAGCAAGCAGCTCCAGGTAGGAATCAAACCAGGGACTTATTTCTTCACCTTGAATCAAATATAGCACAGAACACAAGTGGATGAGCCTGATTTTCTCCCCAAATACAATGAAAAGGTTGACAAATCATCTGATTATATTTCATAGTACATATTCAGGCATACAAAAGTTAATGCCTCTGACAAAGAAGCTCCATTTTACAAAATCTTTTTTATGCCTGCCCAGCCTTCCCTTCTTTCTCATTTTCTGTCTAGCTAGTAGAGTTCTGTGCAGAATTCGTTTCTCCTGTTCCCTTCAGTTTTTTGTGTCTTTCGTTTCTTTGGAAGCACAGATTGTAATTGTGTTTCTGATGCTGTTGTTGATTTTAAATTTGTTTTCATTTTATTTTATTGTGTATGTTTTACTTTGTACTTTTGGGCTTGTCTCCTTGTAACCTGCCCTGAACCCCTTCAGGGAGATGGTGGTGGGGTATAAAAATAAAGTTGTTGTTATTATTATTATTATTATTGGAAGGCCCCTACCACTTCGAAAATCAGCCTGACACAAAAGCAAGCAGGAGTGGGTCCCGTGCCTGCCAGGGCCTGCAGCTGAGCACCTCTTTCTCTAGACTAAGAGGCACTTGGCTACAGGCCCTGGTAGGTGTGGGTGTGGGTGCTCCTGCACACCACACACACATTCTCCTTGGAAATAGAGTGTATGTGTGGCATGCAGGCCCAGAGCACCCGCACCTATGAGGGCCTGCATCCAAGCATCTCTTGGCACTCGGCTGTAGGCCCTGGCAGGCATGGGTGCTCCTGCATGCCACACACACTCTCCTTGGAAAGAGAATGTGTGTGTGTGTATGTGACATGCAGGCCCAGAATGTGTGCACCTGCCAGTGCCTATAGCTGAGCTCCTCCTCTAGGATAGAAACGGCAGGTAATAAGAAGCCTCCTTAAAGAGTACACCGGGTGGGAAGCCCCCCTCCCCATAATGGGCCAATACAAAATGGATCTTTTGGCACCAGAGAGTAAAAACAGATATCAGCCCTCCCAATTCTGGAAGCCGCCTAAAAACGCATCAGGGTCCCCACCAAAAGCTGGAACATGAAACAGGTTCAGGGTTTATCCCAAATGCACAACCCTACTAGCTAGAGGTTTTTAGTGGCATCAGCACTGGGAGAATGGTGAAGACAGCTGGAGAAATACAGGCTATTGGTCTCAAGTTGTAGCAGTGTGTGTGCAGTAAACAATGCAATGAATACAGATTGAATTAGGAAAGAATAGGATTCTACCCTTGTTGATCTTATTGTAGTTATGTGCTCCTGTTTACAATAGACATGATAAATTGCAGTGGTCTCCAGAATCCCTTACTGAGCATGAATGAATAGCAAAACAGAGAGAAAAAGAAAAACTGATAAGCCTGACTTGCCAGCCACCCCAGGGTATTTTTTATATTTGGTCACTAGAATGAAAATCATTAAAATCAGTGGGGGGGGGGGGGGAATCCTTGGATGCATTTTGAAAGGTATTTCCAAGTGCTATCTAAAAGGTACAAAATATTTTAATTACTTATGGAAAGTTTAACTTCATTTCACATATGCATATTGTTAATTTTGGATTAAAGGTTTACTGAAATATGTAGATCTACTCTTCTTCTTTCTGTCTTTTTGTGATGTATGGAATCTATCCTTATTCTTTCCATGGTATTCCACCAGATTCAGTGAGGCTTACTATTGAGTACATGCACATGAAACTGTAGCCAAAGTAATGCAGAAAATATTACAGATATTGGAGACTCTGTTCAAACACTGCAAAACAAATTGTGCACACGCATGCATGAATCAGCAGACTAAATCAAATGCAAGTTGATATAACTGGGCTTCATGGTAATCTTGTGGCACAGAAACATGGGTTTTGTGAACATAAGTGTGAATCCTTGAACGTAAGTGCGAATCCTTCCAGAATGAACCTGTACATTTTTAGGCACAAATACCACTCTATGTGAGAATCTCTAATTGACTTCACCTGTTGGGTGACTGCTTTGGTCTCTGGTGAGTGATTGTCTCCAATTTCTAAGCACTCTGTGGCATTCTTCAACCCTTTCTGCTCTGTTTCCTGGACTCTGCTCGTCTCTGGGGAAGTGGGAATGCTCTGAATTGGAGGCATAGGCTTAGAAGTGATCAAGAGCCTTTGAGAGGCAGATCTGGAAATGGCTGGTTTCAGGTCAGGTCCTTTGGGACCAGCAGGGTCAAGGAAGCCTGCAATACAAGACATAGTGAATTTCACACTGGAGATCCTTGCAACTTAATTCTAAACATGTTCCAACCATACACACAAAAAGAATCCTTAGTCATTTTTGCTTTAGTTTTATTTGCTGCGAGCAACCTTAAGCCTAGGAAAAACATACTTAGAAAAGGCAACTACTTTCTTCCACTCCAGCAAATTGCATACTTCATGCTCTTCCTGCAATGATCTTTACTGTCAGCCATGTTAATGATCCAAATCAAACTGTAATTGCAGTCTGCTAGAACTGAGTCCAAAGTGCAGGAGTAGAGCACATACCTTATCGCTGAAACAAGGCACAAATGGGCATGCTCCTATTATTTATTTATTTTAATTTATACATTTATTTATTAAAATATTTGCAGTACACCCTTCGTGTCTCTTGGTTTGGGTTCCAGGTCCCCTTACAAGCCATCAATAACTAGATCCATGGATGCTAAAGTCCCATAAGTAATATTGCAGTAAAACGGTGTCCCTTATATTGAACAACAAGATCAAATTTGGGTTTTTTCGCTTTTAGTGAGGAATTTGCAAATGTTTAATCCATGGTTGCAAAATCTGTGGATACAGAAGACCTCAATCTAAACATTTCACAATATGAACAATAAATTCAGTATGATAAGTGTAAAGCAACACAAACTTAAAGTTGGAATGACAAGAAAGAACATTTTCAAAATATCTTTGAAGACAAACCAGAAAATACATATGCTCATAGTAGGCCACCACAGCAAAATATAGTTTCCACACTTGACCATGGTAGACTACTTTCTGGTCACATCCCATATAGACTACTGCAGTGCGCTCTATGTGGGGTTGCCTTTGAAGACTCTTCGGAAGCTTCAAATGGTCCAAAGGGCAGCAGCCAGATTGCTCACTAGAGCAGTGTTCAGGGAGCATACAACTCCCCTATTACATCAGCTCCACTGGCTGCCAATTTGCTACTGAGCACAACTCGAAGTGCTGGCTTTAGCCTATGAAACCCTAAACAGTTCCAGCCCAGCTTACCTCTCCGAATGTATCTCTCTCTATGAATGATCTAGAAGCTTAAGATCATCTGGAGAGGCTCTATTCTCAGTCCTGCCTTCTTCACAGGCACGACCGGCGGGGACGAAAGACGGGGCCTTCTCAGTGGTGGCCCCTCGGTAGTGGAACTCCCTCCTTAGGGATATTAGATCAGCCCCCTCCCTCTTGGCCTTCCATAAAAAAGTGAAAACGTGGCTATTTGAACAAACCTTTGAAATCTAGTGCAATAGACAAGCACAGAAATATGTGAAATTGAATATTGGAATGGCTCAGACAATTATTTTGGACAACGACAGTGAAGGTATTGGTTTTATATTTAGTTTTATAAGTTTTTTAAAGATCTTATTGTATGTACTTTTACATTCTGTTTTAAATGTGGTTTTAAGTGTTATTGTTAAGGCATCAAATGACTGCCTGGTTGTAAGCCGCCTTGAGTCACCTTTGGGTTCAAGAAAGGTGGGATAGAAATATTGTAAATAAATAATAAAGCAGAAAGTCATTGGAGACTGCTTGATCTATTACATTTTTAAAGTGCATCTGCAAAACATCACAGGCAGACTCTTCTTGGGACTTTATAGAAATGTAAATAAGATTATGCTATCTTAGTTGCTTTTTTCTTATTTTGTGCAATGTTGTTTTTCTTTGGGGTTTTTTTTTTTTTGCCAAGCAGCTTAATGCTTACTACATGACAGACAGCTGCTGATCTACCCTTGATCCAACTGGCCACTAAATGGGCACAAGGATGCCCCAGGAGACCTTCCAGATGCCAGCACCCAGATGGCCATCTTTGCACTTCCATACTTCTACATTTTCCATTCTGCCAGCTTCAAATGGGACTTTGGGACATCAGTGTGTCCTTTCAAAATATATTTTATGATACAGAAGATAAGTATTTGTATCCATGGGCTTCATAGAGGATGATACAAAGCAGAATGTGATATCCTACTGTATATGAAAAACTGAAGTTGCATCTCAAAGTACTCAATATATGACTGCTTGGTTATAAAGTACAATGCATTTTAGCCTCTCTCTCCTCCTTCTCTTTCTCTCAATGTGTGTGTGTGTGTTCAGAGACAATTTGTAATCTGACTGCAGAAATTTCTGTAGCAGAAAATCCTTTTACTTTGCTGGATAAAAGGCTCCCCTGTAGGGGATCATAAAATATGTATATGGCACAAAATGCATTTGACTTTCTCTATAATAAAGGAGCCATATATTGGACACTTTGAGACATGTCCCCAGGTTTTTCTTTACGTTTTTGTCTCTTTGGTTCTAAAATATACCTGTATCAGCAAACAAGAATTTGTTATGATAGTACTGAGACAAACGTAGTACAGTATTGAGAAGTATACTTAATCATAGTATTGAGAAGTATTGGGGTGCAGGTCTGAACACTGGATCTGAAAATAGTCAGTGTCAGCTAAGTGAGACATAGTTCCGAGTTGCATGCCTTGAAGGCAATACATTATAGCATCACCCATTGAGGGCCGAACCTGCATTACAAGCACATTTATTTGAGCTTGATTCTCTTAACTTCAACTGGTCTACTTCAAATAAATGCAGTTTTCAGTCACTTTGGTTGGTCATTCTGTGTAATAAGAGCAGAATTCAACCATACTGCACTTCTTGGATTTAATATTGTAGCTTAATTGAGTGTTGAGTGCTTGAAATCCCATAGTTTTGTACAATGACTGACCAATTACTTTTAAAGCATATATCACAATCTCACTGCCCTTGCAAAGTCAAGGAGCAGTTGCATCCCTTCCCATCACTACACTACCAAATGCCACAAATGTTACATCAAGTGCAAGAGTTAATCTGGATTATACGAGTCTACACAGTTCAATGCAGTCAAACTGCATACTGAAACTGCATTATACAGCAGTGTGGATGGGGCCATAGGGAATGTTGTATGCTTGAAAGTCACTAAGGGTTTAAAGCTCTTTGTGTAAAGGACTAAATTGGTATAATCCCCACCTTTTTATGAAAATCAGTTAATCAGTACCAGTCATACCTTTATTTGATGCAAGTGTGCCCTCAGACATTCTCCTCTTCTTGAGTTTGTCTTTGATCTGAGTAGTCTCCACAGCCGCACTGCTTACTTCCTGGTCATTGGAATGCTGTTTTGGTTGAGTGCTGGATAGCTCAGAAAACTCATGTGTGACTGTGTTCTCCATATTTTTTTTCTGGAAGCCATTCCTATTGTCCCACATCTCCACTGGGGAAATATCTGGAGGTTCGTCTTTGCCTCTCCACAGACATCCTTGTTTCTTTAATACTGAATGAAGAGATGCTGTGGGATGATTTAATGAATGGGGCTTAGTTAGTCAACCAATTAATTGAGGGATTATCTTTAGCACTCTTCATTCTTTCATTCAAACAATGTCCTCTCCTGCATTGAAGCCACATCTTTGTGAGAACTTGCTGGGATAATTCCACATGAGCCATCATGGCATCATAGTTTGGACTTCACACAACTCCTTAATCAACTTGGGAGACCCACTCATTGGCCTTGGGCAAGTTGTACTCTCTCATTCTTAGAGAAAGGCAATGGTGATCCCTTTCTGAAGGAATCTTGTCAAGAAAACTTTAGCACAGAATTGCTATAAGCCACAGCCAACATTGGCTATGTCAGAAGGAAGGATTCTTAGTCCAAAAACACAGCAGAGAAAAAGAGAGAGAAATAAAAGGTATTTGTCCTAAATTTTGATAGAATCATAGAATTTTTAGTTAAAAGGGTCTACGAGGATCGTGTAATCCAACCCCTTGCCATGCAGGAATAAACAACTAATGCACTCTAGAAATGCTAACCAACCTTGGTGTGAAAGACCTTCAAATAACAATACCATATATACTTGAGTATAAGCCGACCCGAATATATGCCAAGGCACCCAATTTTACCACAAAATACTGGAAAAACATATTGCCTTGAATAGAACCCAAGGGTGGGAAATGCAGCAGCTACTGGTAAATTCAAAAATAAAAATAGATACCAATACAATTACATTAATTGAGGCATCAATAGGTTAAATGTTTTTGAATATTTACATAAAACTGTAATTTAATATGACTGCCCAACTCTGATTAAACCATTATACTAACCTTCTTCGATGTAAATGTGCTTACGTATCCTTCCAATAGTAATAGAGTAAAATAATAAATGTAATACAAATAATAGAGTAAAATCAATGAATGTAATAAAATAATAAAAACAACAGAATAAAAAAATAAATAACCTTGACTTGAGTATAAGTCAAGGGGGACTTTTTCAAAAAGGGTGGAAAAACTAAGCTTATACTCAAGTAATTCATTCTGATGTAGTCTGTTCTGCCAACCGTATAAACACTCCTATAGAAGGTCTTCCTAATTTGCAGGGGGGGGGGGTCTCTTTTCTTTGAATCCATTGCTTCATGTTAAACAAAGACAGAAAGTCACACGAAGGTGGGAATAAAATGTTGCAGATGATAATCAGATTTAAAAGAATCCCATGCAACTGACCGTCTCAACTGAATGTAACAGCATTTCCATATGTAGCGAATTGTTATTCTATATGAAATTTTAGTACATAGATCTATGTTCGCAGGGGGCAGATAAGGAAGATTAGAGAGGATAGCAACAGAGGGACAGGATTTATTTGCATATGGAGGCTGATTGGTCATATGCAGATTAGCATAGCCCCAGGATTTCAAAAGGTTGGGAGACAAAATGACAGTTGGGAAGAGCAGGGCTGAACATTCTAAAGGGGCGGAGTTAAGTTCAAAAAGGAGGGGAGTTAGAGAGAGAGTTTTAAAAGAGAGTTAGTTGAGTAGGGATTGCAGTTTGTGAAGGACAGAGAGTTAGGGACTCCTGTTCATGAATGGTAGTTAATAAATCCTGTTAGAAAAGTAAGCCGCTAGTCAAATAGAGTACAAGTTTTGAGAAATTAAAGAAAAGCCAGTGGTGCTTGAATCGGAAAGTAATTTTAGTCCTGTATGTGTAAAGCAAATACCATCTTGATAAATGAGAAACATTGAAAGCCTATTTCAGGAAAGTGCAACAAGTATACTATATGTGACTGAAACCCAAGTTTGCAACAAAAATAGTAATTGTAACCACAATCGTTTGGAGCTTGAAATTTTAAATAAACTTGTTACTTTGTTTCATACAAGAGAGACTCAAGCCTGTGTTTCCAAGCCAAGAGGCTTCTGCTTTATAACACTCATAGCAATTCAGATATTAAAGCTTTGGTAGAAGACTGCACATAGGTGCATGCTTCTTTAACAAACTAGTGTCCTCCCTCCCTGGCGTTACATAAATGGTGGCAGCGGTGGGATGCGTAGAATACATCTAATCTAGTGCCTCAGACAACGACGGGATGCGTGTGACAAGACTAATCTAGTGCCTCAGAAAGCTGCGGGATAAGTAGAATATATCTGGTCCAGTGTATCAGAAAGAGGCAAAATTTACCTCATAAAGAATAGGAGTAAGAGAAAATGGCTCCTCCCAAGGGCAAGAAAGCTGGAACTGAAGGAGAAGTGGTAGAGGAGGGAGCACAAGAACGTGAGGAAAGTCAGGAGCAGACAGTTACATCAGTAGAACTGCAAAGATTACAAATTCAGTTTGAAATAAGCAGAATGGAATCACAGGAAAGGTTACAGTTAGCTAAGTTGGAGGCTGAAGAAAGAGAGAGAGAGAGAGCGGCTGAGGAAAGAGAGAAGGCCAGAGAACATGAAAGACTGATGATGCAGTTAAGAATGCAGGAACGAGATAGAACTAGTGAAAATACTAGTGTGCACAGTTACAATGACTTCTCTGCCAAAGTGAAGAGATTTGCTAAGTACCAAAAGGGAGACGACGTAGAAGCATTCCTTCTGGCATTTGAACGAACCTCTTTGGAACTAGAGATCCCAGAAGAAAGTAAAATGTCATATCTAAAGCCTTTAATATCTGGCGAGCTAAATCAGATATTGGCTGATATGAGGGATGATGAGATAAATGATTATAGATTGTTTAAGGCAAGAGTTAAAGTTAGGTTTGGGATCACTCCTGAACAGTGCAGGAAGAACTTTAGAGAGATAAAAAGAAGAAATGGTGAAACATATGTCCAGCTGGGAGCCCGATTAGACAAAGCCCTTGATCAGTGGATAGAAGGAAGTCGGGTTAGCACATTCCAACAGCTAAAACATCTGGTGGCGTTGGAACAGTTTTATAAAATGGTGCCCCTAAACATGCGCTGGTATGTCAAAGATAAAAAAATTGAGAGTGTGTCTCAAGTGGCTGTTGTCCTTGATGAACTGGAAACTGATTACGAAATGAAAAACTTGGGCATGGCGTATAAGAGATCGTATGAGGAAAAAGGAAACAAATATATATACAAAAATGCTACAAGTCCCTCACAGCCATTATGGAAAAGTAAAGACCAAGAAGGGAGGGACAAGGCAGATGAACAATATGGGAGAAAGAGTAATTACTATAATAAGGAAGTAACAAGACCGGGTGATGTGAAGATCACATGCTACCATTGCCGAGAGCCAGGGCATATAAGAGCAAGGTGCCCTAGGTTGAGGAATGAAAAGAGTGTTACTTCACCTCCAAGAAACATTCGTCTGGTACAGAAAGATAAAGGGACTGGTCACTATACAGAGGAGGTTAAGAGTGAAATGAAATCCACAGATGAGACCAGTAAAGTATTCCGAGTGTGGAAAGTGAGAGAGGTTGAAGAGTATGACTATAGAGAGGAGATAATAATAAATGGAAGAAAAATATTGGGATTAAGAGACTCAGGAGCTCAAGTGTCCCTAATCCAAAGTCAACTAATAAACCCAGAGCAGATAGTGCCTGATAAGAAATATCTATTAAAAGGAATCTATGGGCCAGCATTCGAGACATCGGTAGCGGAAATCCCTGTAACTTATAAAAAATACAAAGGAATGTGGCAAGTTGGAGTGATGAAGGAATTGGAAGTTCCATTCCTTATAGGAAATGACCTATATGAAGAATGTCAAAGAGTCAATGTAATTACTAGAAAGTCAGAAACAGAGGAGATGAATGGTGATTCTGATGAAGCAAGTACTTCACGAGACAACGAAGAGAGTGGTGAACTTATGCAAATGAAATTCTCAGATAAGCAGACTGAAGTGTTCTTAAAGGAACAGAAGAAAGATAAATCTTTAGGAGAGTCATGGGAACAAGCCAGAAGTGAGGCTGGTGGACCATTAGCTGAAAAGTCTAGTTCTTTCCAAGTTATAAATGAAAGATTGTATAGAGTTGTCAGAAGGAGGAAGAGTGGTGATAGTGTTGAAGTGAACAAACAGCTAGTAGTACCGGAGAAGTACAGATTAAGAATATTAAAGATGGCCCATGACACAACATTCGGAGGACATCTGGGAATTAAAAAGACGAAGGCAAGAATTCAAGAAAAATTTTATTGGCCTAATATTGGAAAGGAGGTCAAAGCATATTGTCAGTCCTGCCAAGTGTGCCAGCTAATTGGGAAAGCCAACGATAAAACTAAAGGACTTATACAATCGGTGCCTGTGGTAACAACGCCCTTTGAGAAGATGGGAATTGACATCATAGGTCCCATATCCAAAGCCACTAAAGAAGGAAATAAGTACATCTTAACAGCCATTGACTATGCTACTAGGTATCCAGAGGCAATACCTTTAAGAGACTTACAAGCTAAAACGGTAGCTGATGGACTACTTAATATTTTTGCCAGAGTGGGATTTCCCAAGGAAATTGTGACAGATCTAGGAACTTATTTTATGTCCAAGCTGATCAAAGAATTATTTAAAGGCTGTGGCATTGTACATCACAACACAACGGCATATCATCCGCAGAGCAATGGATTAATTGAAAACTTTAATAAGACAGTAAAACATATGATCAAGACATATGTCAACAAAAACCCTAATGACTGGGATAGACAGTTACAACATCTTTTATTTGCATATCGAGAAGTCCCACAGGAGAGCACGGGATATAGCCCTTTTGAACTTCTGTTTGGTAGAAAAGTGCGAGGACCCATGGACATCATAAGTGCAAGTTGGACTGGTGATGAGGAGATCCAGGAGGAAGATATTATGGACTATATAGAGAAACTTAAGGAACATATAGACATTGTACGGGGTGAGGCATCGAGAAATCTGGAGTCAGCTCAACAAAAACAGAAAGAAAGTCGAGATGCGAAGGCCAAACATCGGAATTTTAAAGAAGGAGACAGAGTGCTGTTACTCAAGCCTAAATCCCATAAGAAAATGGACATGGCATGGGAAGGTCCCTATGTAATATTTGAGAAACTGTCTGATGTGAACTATCTGATAATGAAAGTAGGGGAGGAAGGAAAATATAAGCGTGTGCATGTTAATAGGATAAAACCCTATTATGTGAGAACAAATTTGATTTTTAGGGTAGTAACAAAAGAAGCAAAAGCATATTCAGTAACAGAATGGGGAGAATTAAGGGAACAAAGTATCATACCTGATGTGTCTAAGTGTTTAGAATTGTCAGAAAGTCAAAGATGTCAACTGAGAGATGTATTGATAAAGCATCAGGATGTATTTAAGGATGTGCCAGGAAAAACGGAGCTGGTAACTCATAAGATCAATACGGGTGATGCAAAACCCATAACTTCACACCCGTATAGAGCAACAGGAGAACAAGCTCGAATCATCTCAAAAGAGATTAGAGAAATGTTAGAGTTGGGATTGATAGTACCATCAGAAAGTCCATGGTCATCCCCTGTAGTGTTAGTACCGAAACAGGATGGCACCATGAGATTTTGTGTGGACTATCGGAAAGTAAATGCAGTAACTGTGTCTGACGTATACCCGATGCCCAGAATTGATGAATTATTGGAGACCATTGGGGCAGCGAAATTTATAACGACTTTAGATTTAACCAAAGGATATTGGCAAGTGGGGATGGATCCTAAGGATCAGTGTAAAACAGCTTTCGTGACAAAAGAGGGATTACATGAGTTCACACGTTTACCTTTTGGATTAAAAAATAGCGCAGCGAGTTTCCAAAGATTAATTGACAAAATGTTGGTAGGTTTAAGAGAGTTTGCTCAGGCTTATATTGATGACATTGCAATTTACAGTACCGATTGGGAAATGCACTTAGGACATATTTCTAAAGTGTTACAAAGAATTAAAGAAACTGGGTTAACAGTAAAAGCTGCAAAATGCCAATTAGCAAAAACAAAGGTTAAATATTTAGGACACGTAGTTGGTAGTGGAGAAATAATACCTGAATGGAACAAAGTAGAAACTATTAGGAATTGGGCAAGGCCTAGAACTAAAAAAGAAATTAGAGCATTTGTAGGAGTGGTAGGCTTTTATAGGAAGTTTATTCCTAATTTTAGCGCTATCGCTTCTCCTTTATTTGAGTGTCTACAAAAAGACAAACCTAATATAATTAAATGGAATGAAGGGTGTCAAAAAGCCTATGATGAGTTAAAGAATGCATTGGTAAATGAACCCATATTAAAGGTACCTGAGTTTGATAAACAGTTCATACTCACCACAGATGCATCAAGGATAGGACTGGGAGCGGTGTTGAGTCAAGTAGATATAAATGGAGACCTAAGGCCTATATTATATCTAAGTAGAAAGTTATTGGAGCGAGAGCAACATCTAGCAGGGATTGAGAGGGAGTGTCTAGCCATAATTTGGGCTATTGACAAATTGAGACCTTATCTTTGGGGAAGAGAGTTCCTAATATATACAGACCATTCTCCACTGAGGTGGTTGAATCAGGTAAAAAACACCAATAGCAAACTGATAAGGTGGAGCCTAATGCTGCAAGATTATCAGTTTGATGTTAGACATATTAAAGGAAAAGAAAACATTGTGGCGGATGCGCTCTCTAGAATTCCAGGAAAGGATGAGGAACAGGAGACAGAAGAATAACCGGGTGCAAGAAGATGATTATTGGTAATGTATATTGATAATATATGTTGTTAAAATATATAATATGTGTGTTTATATAAAACTGTATTGGTAGAGTAACTGTATGGTATAATTATTAAAGAATGTTTTCATGTGATATATGATGGAAATGTAAGTATTTAAATATATTGTTTTAAATGTGAATTGAATATAGGATTGTTAGATAAGGTATAAGTTAACAATATTGCTTTCGATGAGGTTAAAAACACTCATCTCCAGCAATATTTTTATAGGGAAGGGGCGTATGTAGCGAATTGTTATTCTATATGAAATTTTAGTACATAGATCTATGTTCGCAGGGGGCAGATAAGGAAGATTAGAGAGGATAGCAACAGAGGGACAGGATTTATTTGCATATGGAGGCTGATTGGTCATATGCAGATTAGCATAGCCCCAGGATTTCAAAAGGTTGGGAGACAAAATGACAGTTGGGAAGAGCAGGGCTGAACATTCTAAAGGGGCGGAGTTAAGTTCAAAAAGGAGGGGAGTTAGAGAGAGAGTTTTAAAAGAGAGTTAGTTGAGTAGGGATTGCAGTTTGTGAAGGACAGAGAGTTAGGGACTCCTGTTCATGAATGGTAGTTAATAAATCCTGTTAGAAAAGTAAGCCGCTAGTCAAATAGAGTACAAGTTTTGAGAAATTAAAGAAAAGCCAGTGGTGCTTGAATCGGAAAGTAATTTTAGTCCTGTATGTGTAAAGCAAATACCATCTTGATAAATGAGAAACATTGAAAGCCTATTTCAGGAAAGTGCAACAAGTATACTATATGTGACTGAAACCCAAGTTTGCAACAAAAATAGTAATTGTAACCACAATCGTTTGGAGCTTGAAATTTTAAATAAACTTGTTACTTTGTTTCATACAAGAGAGACTCAAGCCTGTGTTTCCAAGCCAAGAGGCTTCTGCTTTATAACACTCATAGCAATTCAGATATTAAAGCTTTGGTAGAAGACTGCACATAGGTGCATGCTTCTTTAACAAACTAGTGTCCTCCCTCCCTGGCGTTACACCATACATACCACTGGGGTTTTGACATAACATTCAAACTTAAGTCTTGAGCAGTAATCAAAGCCAGTTTACATCATCCTCACCTTCATCTGCAGTTGCCCATCCATTCCCACAGAGCTGCAAATTGGCATCAATGCTCCCTCCTCTGAGTGATCGGTATCCAGGTTTCACTTTGGGGATGGTCCCACAAGGTATGGCAACAGGCCATCGGGACTTAGCTTTAAAATGGAAACATTCAGGATTTCTTTAATAAATGTTTTTTCCTACAGTTTTGTTTAAATTTCACAACTTTTTTCCAAATCTGGACAACCTCACCCTCCTATTCTGTATACTTGTTCAATAATAAGACGTTAATTTTTACAATCCCTGACCAACTCATTTACTAAAGTTGATGACAGCCGGAGTCAAAACACATCTGGTGTTTTTCTTCTACTCTTTTTGCCATTAGCAAGAGCTGTTGGATGAGCCAATCACTGAAGAGTTGATAAAACAAACTTTTTGTTACTGAAGTCACAAAAGACACATCACTGAACAGAACTGACTCTTTCCATATACAAAGGGAAAACACTCTAAAAAGGAACTTCTGAGCAATATCTTGTGACTCCTGTTTGAATCAATCCAAATAGATTTTATGTTTTATGTATCTACTGTCACCTGTGGCAGTATCTGGGGATTTCCATTGTATGCTGTAACAAATTAGGGCCACCACACTATAGCAGAGTCATTGGTTTGAAAGATTTATGGATGGTTACTGAGTGAAACAAGTGTGCTACTGCAAAGAAAAAAGAAAGCTCATACACCTTTCAGCCAAAGGAACCTAGAATCCCTTTCAGCTTATTATATACTTAGGTCTTCAGAGCATACGAGACATATCCATTCACCTAAAACCTTTTCTAGACTACTGTAAGCATCCCATTAAAAAAAAGTAGGGAAAGTACATCCACTCACAAGAGCCCATATTTTTGTGGGGAAGATCAGATCATGGATCCTTCTCCATGGTGGCCCCTCGGATGTGGAATTCCCTCCCAAAAGAGGTTAGATCTGCCCCTTCCCTCTTGACTTTTCACAAGACACTTAAGACTTGGCTGTGGGAGCAAGCTTTCACAGAATCGATGGTTTTTATTGGCTTAGATGAGATTGTATGGTCCCCTTTTTTGGACTGATTTGAAGCATGTTTTAAACTTGGTGA
This sequence comes from Anolis sagrei, assembly GCF_037176765.1. NCBI lineage: Eukaryota > Metazoa > Chordata > Lepidosauria > Squamata > Anolidae > Anolis > Anolis sagrei. The sequence goes on from NC_090021.1 coordinate 42,618,106, forward strand.
ACTGTTTTTAAATATATATTTATTATCATTTTATGTAATGGTGTATTTTTTTGGTGTTTATATATTGTTGGAAGCTGCCCTGAGTCCCTCTTTGGAGGTCGAGAATAGGACGGGATACAAATGTTCTAAATAAAATTTGCTCCCAAAAGTGGTGGTAATTTTGCCACATTTTGGATCACCGTAGGCCATATTAGGACTGGATATTCTTTCTTTTCCAAAAGGAAATAACCTAGAAGATGAGGAGGGTCACTTCCTCTTGGAAAAAGGTCTTCTCTGGGCCTGAACTGGTCCAGAGAAGACCAAAAATATGGTGAAATCCCTATCCTCAGGCATAAGGAGATATTTGGATTTTTTAAAGTGAGGTGCAATGGGTAATGCCCTCAAGAGGGAGCAATGACAACTGCTCATTTCACCATTATCTACTATGCTATATATGTTTATTTATCCATATATCCTTTCATATACATATATTACATATGTCCCCAGAGAAAAAATATCTTACTGTTTTCCAGATAATTAACAGACAGTTTCAGATATGAAGAAAGAGAGAGAAAGAGAACAAAAACATTACAAAAAAATCTTTACCTGTGGTAAAATTGTCATGTGTTGCCATGCATGCATAAATACCCAGGATTTCATTAAAGGTAAAAAATCTCTGGTTCTGTTTTGCTCAGTTCTTCCCACTGCTTTTCTCACTTCATTCCCGGAAGATCCAAAGGTCTGCAGAAGACATAATCACAAGCAAAATGACATATTATTTACAGCTCTTACATTTCCTGAAATACTGAAATTCTTGAAGGATCAGTTACTTCATCATACATTTTCAAGTTTCTTTAGAGAAATAATCTCCATTTATATAGAGAAAGGAAAAACAGAAATGACATCTCATATGAAGTTGGCATATGTATTTATCTTGTTGTAAGCACGTGTATGAAAGTCAATGAGATGCATATGTTTTAGCTTCATGGTGATTGATGCCCGTTTGTCTACAAAGATGAATAAAATATATTTTGTACATTTTTCAAAACCTGTATTTTGTACAGGTTATAGTGACCCTATTAATAGTACACACATCACACCTATTTTGGTGAGATAGTCATAACCGTCCACACATTTGCTGCTGGCGAAATCATCTCAGTGTATGGTAGACCATAGCTTCAAACATTTGCATTTTTTCCAACCAATGATCATAGCCACATATACACTCTTAGGATCTCTTCACACAGGCTTATTTTCAGCTGCAGGGTTTTACAAGTTTGACCACAAAGCCCAACGGCTCCCATCATACTTTGGAGAAGTACTTCTTCGGCAGCTCCATGGCCGAACTGGGAGGAAAAAAAAAACCCCCTGCCGCTGCCAAAAATAAGCTGGCAGTGAAAGACGGGAGGCTTCCTATTTTTCCCTTGAAAATAATGGAAACAGTTGACTTCTTTACACTTCCCCCATATGATGAAGTGGGGGGGGGGGGAGCCAGGACAGTGTGGGACAACAGGCCCCCATGCTTCCTAGGTGGGTGGTGCTAGGATCGCCATTGATTTGCAGCAATCCGCAATTATTCCAATGGTGCATGTGACAAGGTCAACAGTCATACATTCAAATGTATGCATTTGTTGCTCGACAGAGGCATGCTAATACCTCCATAATGATATGAAAATATTCATACACATGCACCTTCTTAAATTTTAAAAAAAATGTTGATCATTCCAGTGAACTTAAAATGGTAAATTCAGGCTGGAGGAAAAAAACACTTCCTGGTGGGAATTATCAGGTTACTGTCTAACCCAGTCATCTCCCATCAATCTATTGCACCCAAAACTATTCTACCCATCTCCAATGAAATTCAATGCCAACTTGGAAGGTCTACCACACACCAAAAAATCTGAATTTTCTGGAAATATGTAAGGGACAAGGGAATAGTCAAAAATTGTGTGCAGTGGCTATGAGATAAGTACAATTTTTGTAGACAATCCCCTAGTTACAACACAAAATTGCATATGTGAGGTGTGGGGACTCACAATGCAATAAGTGGATATACGTATGGTGATCCAAAGGTCTCTCAGTCTGGGTAGGTACAGCAGAGGTATTATTATATACTGTATCATGTTGATTGTATGATATATGTCCAAATATAAATATAACCATGAATTCACAACAGTGTGTGGAAAGATATGTTGGATGAGGCTATGTCAAGCCCAGCATTTCCTTCCCATAAACGCCAACCAGATCCGCTCTCCTAATTGTGTTTCTCAGTAAAGATAATGCTGATAATATATAGCCATCCTGAGTAATAACCATTGATAGCCTTCTCCTTCATTGCCAGACAAGCCAGAATAGAAGGTCAACATGCAGAGAGAGAAACGATTTCAAAGACATCATGTGGACCAAGCCAAACTGAGAAAGGGGCAGAAATGTCATTCCTCTGGGAATATGATCACCTTGAATATTTCCAAACTAGTGTGACCTGTTTAATGTTCTTATGGTTACATGCAGAATTTCAGTTGATTTTGCACATTGTAAGAGTTATAGTCGGTTTAGAAAGCTAAGTTTCGATTCTACTGGGAGCATGAAATGAATCTGTAATTGAGGAAATGATGTTTCATTTAAGCACACCAATGTATTTTGCATTTTGGTGTAACCAGTTTCTAAATCATTTTTTTAAATGCATTAAAACACATTTTAATTTCATTAGTATTGCACCACTACTTCAGCAATGAAAAATAGATGTTATAATAAAGTGGAATGGAAAAACAACAATAGAGTAGTGGAATGGCCTCAAGCAGAAACATTAGAAAAGCAGTTTATGTTGATACTTTTTTTTTAAAAAAAATCAATGTTTCATTTATTCTCAGGTTTCTTAATTTAAACAGCATGGCATGAATAATTTACTATTTAATAGATGGGGCAGAGTGCATATTGAACAATATTTTAAAAATATGGAGCTAATGGAATGCCAACTGAAAAGATAATAGTAAAAGTGTACGATATTATAGATGTGCAGTGATAGACTTATCCATTCACCACATCACTGAGAAAGGCTGGATAAGTCTACTTCTTGTCCTCTTCAATTTAGCATGTGTTCATTCATAAGTCCATTCTGTCCTGGCCCTGCATTTATCTGTGTGGTTCTTTTACAGTTTCATATTCAAAAATTCATATTTACATATATATTAAAATACTGTCAAAACATACTTCTTACAACACATGCATTCCTAAACATATTTGTATCCTACAATATGCATTTTAAATGCATCTTGTTACTATTTTGAGGTGAGAATTACTGCCTCGAAAAATTCAAAGTACAGAATCCAAAGGATAATCATGTTCTGAGCCACGTTAGTCTAGGAGGCACTGATGACACCCACTCTCATCAGAACCCAGAAAAATCAAATTCATCAAGTATCTCTATACACCACTGCGCTCATATATACCTTGCCTTTGAAAAATGACATAAGAGTAAAAGTTAAATTCCCAGACTTAGAAGAAACATGATATTTCCATCAAATAAATACGTAATCAAAAAAGATTACTGCAGAGACTGTGACATGATTCCTTCAGCACAACAACAAAAGTCAGATTTCCAGGGCCAATTCTAAATGTTTGGCTGTCTGAAGCAAAGGACATGTTGATGCCCCCTTTACATTCCATGACAATAGTTGACAAGAATGGGAAATGAATCCTTCTTCAATAAGGATGTACCAACATCTTCAACCCCATACCTATAAGCCAAAGACCAGCTGTATGGGTCACCCTAACCCTAACTCTCCCCATTCCATGTCAACAGTTGACAAGAATAGGAAATGAATCCTTCTTCAATAAGCATGTACCAGCATCTTCAACCCCCATACCTATAAGCTGAAGACCAGCTGTATGGGTCACCTTAACCCTAACTCTTCCCATTCCATGTCAACAGTTGACAAGAATGGGAAGTGAATCCTTTTATGAGGATGCACTAGCATCTTCCACCCCATACATGTAAGCAGAAGACCAGCTGTATGGGTCACATATTTCTTCCTCTAGTATTTTTCTTCCATCCTCCAGCATGTGATTTATGGTGACTCTAAGGCAAATCTATCGTGTGGTTTTCGGGGACTGTGTGTATGACTTCCATGACTGAGCAGGTCTCCAGAGCCATGGTCCACTCACAAAGGCTTCACTTTGGCTAAGAGTAGAGCTGGTCCTCTAAATTCTGTACAGTGTAATGAATTGGAAGAAAAATGGGAAAGAGACGCAAAAAAAACCCCCACAATTTGATTATGACATCATGCACGTCCCAGTAAACCCCAAGGATGGGTACATGCCATGTCTATGGGCAGTTTGTCAGAAAGACATAGTTCTGCTGAAACTGCAACTTATGGTAAAGTTCACATTAATTTCTATGCCAGGCAAGCTCGGTTATGATGATAAACACCATTGACAATTCCACAGATGAGCGGTAGAAAAGAAGAGAGCCATTTCCACAATAAACCAATTGCGGCAAGGACCCTAAGCGATTGATTTGTGAGGGAAAGATTTGTGAGGAAAAATTGGATGCATCACGCTTGGTTAAACCATGACAAAAGAGTGTGAGCCTGGGATGGAACAACCAGACGTATTTATTCGTTCTTCCACTAAAAATGAAATATTGAGAATACCTCTATATATGCTTCAACATGAAATAAATGTGCAAGGATAAAATACCAACCAATTAACTGTAAATTTAGACAAGCTGACCATTTATTAATTTATTTGTCAATGTATCATGCGGCAGCCTGCCAGCCATTTCTCAAATATCTTCCCTATGCAGCAATATATTTACATTTTCCCTCTGTATTGTGCTATGCTACATGAATTCCTAAATTTAAATCACATAGAGGTGTAGGAGAGTTTCAAATGCTATGACAACTTGTATAGTTCATACTTTAAAAAAACTCTTCCATCTTAAAAAAGGAAATGTGCAGTGTGGAAAAAACTCTCCCATGCTCCTTCTATTTATTCTTTTGGCCCTAAAAGGATGTTTATTTATTTATTTATTTATTTATTTACTGTTTCTCAGCCTAACTGGCGACTCAACGCGGTTTACAACAGAATATACAGTACACAGTATACAATTAAAACCATAAAAAACATAATACACAATATTTCACATAAATCACAATGTTCACATGGGAAACATGGGACATGGGATGTCTGCATGTCAATGTGGGGAAAATCTCTGACTCCATGAAACAATGAGAAATATTAAATTAATGGTGGCTAATTGGGGGAACCCTAGCTGGCATATCCACTTCTGCCCCTCATTTTCATCTTAACAGCCACTCCACCTCATTTTTAATGGCTGACTATATTACACAGTAACTGTTCTGAGAATGGTTGGTTTGCAGGTGCCTTTTACATTACTGAATTAAAACACTTCCATCCCACTTCAACTGTCATGGAATCCTTGTTTTTGTTTGCGAATTATAAATGTTCCTTCCTAATCTAGATATTCCAAGATTCCACAGAGTAGAACCAGGTCAAGTAATACGGAATAATAAAGCTATCATTGCATTATGTAAAAGGAATACTATGTCAATATTTTTAAAAAAATAGATGATTGTAGCCTTGCCTAAAGTCTGATGTTGTGGTGACCCCTCAACCATAAAATTATTTCTGTTGCTACTTCAGAACTGTAATTTTGCTACTGTTATGAATTGTAATGTAAATATCTGATATGCAGGATGTATTTCCATTCACTGGAGCAAATTTGGCACAAATACTCGATACACCCAAATTTGAATACTGGTAGGGTTGGGGAAAACAGACCTTGACATTTGGGCAGTGCAGTTTCTGGGATTTATAGTTCACCTACAATCAAATAGCATTCTGAACCCCTGCCCAATCAAAGAGCATTCTCTACCAAAGGGATTCCTAAGACCATCAGAAATATGCGTTTTCTGATGGTCTTTGGTGACCCCCTCTGAAACTCCCTCACAACCCTCCCAGGGGCCCCGACCTCCAGGTTGAGAAATGCTAGTCTAGATGGTATACTTCCAGTCACTCAGCAGACATATTTCTTCCAGTCTTTAGCCCATCACAAAAACTACAGGTTACTCCACATCTTCCAGGGAATGCCAGAGTGACCCTTGTTTTTTAATGTGTCGACAGATGGACTGGGCTAAATTTGGGTCAATCCAGCTTCCACATGTCAGTAAATACCCAAAGCTGTTTCAGCAGCCAGAAACAGCTTCCCAGCCAAGCCTTGCTAGTAACATGACTTTTGGTAATCTCATGGCTAGACATCATGTTGTAACTTCACCAAAAGCAATATTGCCAGTAAGATGCTTGACAGAGCTATTTCTGGTTGGTGAAAGTGGCAGAAGCATACCAGTGCCAATGCACTTTCTGCCCAACTGACCATCTGGACTTCAAAATGGATTCCGGACTTTCTCATGGTGCATCCAGGGTAGCTCTGGAGAAAACAGCTCTGGAATGCACCCAGATTATTTTCCTTGGTGTAGACACTTTCCTGGATATATAATCATTCAATTGAAGGGTACCTGATCATGGCTACAAAGATCTACATGCAAGAGCACTGGGCATGTGTTTGCCCCTAAACAGAAATCATATCATTCCTTTTTACATCTTAGTACCTAATGTCTTTGTGCACACATTTGTTTAGTCAGTGGAATGGTTGGAAGAAACAGGATAACAAACAAGAATAACTCAAAGAAAATATTGTTTCCACTTTTTTGTGCATTTAGTGTTATGTGTTGTAAGCTTTGATATGTAGCAACCTTATGAAAAGGAGACTTTTGTGGGCCCTACTTGTCGGCATCCCTCTTTAATCGTGTCGCAGGATGAGGTGTCCAGATATGTGATCAAGACTAAAAAGGTAGTCTGATTGACCCTGGGCACCAAATTATGATCAAGCAACTACCCTGCAAGATTCTGCCAGAAAACTGTTTGGCCATTGGCAAATGAAATGAAGCTGCTTAATGCTTAGTTCCACCTAGCTCACGCAAGGTCTCTTCAATCTAGATTGCATGCACATAACAAAACACAGTGGCAGACCAGATTTTCTTGGAAGCTGCAGAGCAAGAAGTGAGTTTTGGTAAATTTTTAAAGCCTAAAGCCTAAAAGAAGCTCTTTCACTGCTAAGGGGGACGTATATCATGTGTCAGAATCAAGGTAACTATGAGGTGAGTACATTTTTCTTTGTGTAGCCAGGCCCCTAAAAAGTAAATACATGAGTTACTTTCTATAGCTTTTTTTCTAAATCCCAACATTTTTCAATAAGGTTCCTTGAATCAAAAGGTCCTTTCAAGGAGTAGAGATTGCAGGTCTACTTTTTTTTTTAAGTTCCATAAAGTAGATTTATCACAAAAGTAACCATCCTTGTGATCATAACAGATACAAGGGAACAAGTGAGAGAGAAGGGCAGATAGGTTTTGAATTCAAACTCCTGTCGTAATTAAACACCAGCATTGAGTGCCAGGAAAGGACTTCACAGCATTGTGCCCAGGGTTTGCAGAGCACATATTGTTACTGTCTCCGCAAGAGTACTAGCCAAGATACACTAATGCTGAAAAGTGGTTGATAGATCGCCTTACAAGCTTTCGCAGATAAACAGGAAGGAGAACAGAGAGTATATTTTCCTTTGTACTTCCTTGGGGCCTGCTCTTGTGGACAGTGAAATCAACCATGAAATGCTTCTTGTTGATTTCAGTGAGTCAGAATGTTTTTGTAAGTTCAGAAAGACAAGAACTGTTGACACACTCTTCCCATGTCTTCACTTTGCAGCTGCTCTTGCTGATGGTTTCAACAGTCATATTATAAATAACAACTCTACATTTTTTGTTAGAGGACTAGAGGAATATGGTACATAGACACATTCATAACTTGAGGGACGCAACAAACCTCTAAGGACTTTATCACATGAGGCTTCTAAATGGCAATTGTAGCAGGAGAAAAGAACCTGTTGCTGGAGCTTACTGCACAATGCTGTGCCCAATCATAGTCACAATACACTTGGTTAATGACTGGAGCATCTTTTCATTGACAAGAAGGTCAATGAATCCAATATCATAGTTGTTCCATTGTTCTTCCCTGTGTGATATTCTCCTTTCACTTAAGTCCCGGTGTTGCAAAGGAGAAGTTTTCCAAGGAGTGTCAAAACTGTGTAACTGCACAGTTATGAAAAATAAGGAGGAAATAAAGAAAAATAAAAAGCACAGACCAAATGTGCTAGGTAGTGCAAACTGATAGTAAAGGAAGCTGTACAGAAGAATAATGGGAATTTGCATCAGTAGAATGCCACCATCACACAACTGTATTGAGGTGTCAAAGTGATCACTGTAGTCATGGTAATGTTTCCAGTTGCTAAACATTGGAATTGTGATGAGATAAAAGTCTGATGTGATACATTTCTAAGTGACTTCTATTTCTGAATAGGCCATCACAGATGTAATGCCACTGTGTGATCCATTCCAAATGTCTGTGTTTACTAAGAAAGATAATTTTTGTTCTCCAAGTATGTTTCTCAACTCAACAGGGGAGCAATTTTGTGGCTTGCAGCTGTGGGCAATGCAAACAGAGGTCCATGTTCAAGATGCTGGGGATGTTTCTCAAAAACCCACTGGTTTTATTGTGTTTGTGAGTAGATGGATCTGCCTTACTTCCAGATGGTAGTGGAATGACATGGTGGCTTTCACCCAAGTGGATTCCTACATCCGCCTTTCCAGTGCTACACAGCAGGCAAACTAAACAAATTGGCTATCACCAGCCAGCAGGTGGAATGATAAATAAACAACTTACCATCAGCCAGCAGGCTGGTTTAGCTACCATCAACAAAGCTGTGGCCTTTTCCATTCCAACAAAATGTCACAATGTGCTTAGTCTTGCTAAATACAGAGCCCCACACTTGACTTCTGGGCCACATAACACTGTTCTTAACTATGCTTTTAACAGTAATGGATGTACTACTATATATTATACCCTCCAAAAGTCCTGATTTGGAAGGGACATCTCAATTGATCCTCTGCTATCTCATTTTTAAAATATCCCAAATTATTTCTCCTCCTCCAACTTTCCCCATTTCTCCTTGGTTTATTTCCATTGGTGTAAGCTGAACTCAAAGTGCAAAAGTGGTTTCTATTGAATTAACCCGGCAGTGGAAAGGGAGTATAATCCTGCTCTTCTTTATAGATTCAAACAAAAACCAACTGCTACAGCCTCTCCAAAGATGACTATTCTTTCTCAAAATATTTTTAGCCATCTTGACCAAACTCCATCCTGGTCTTCATCTGGGAAATGTTAGAAGGTATGCTATGCGAGACAGCCAGTATATATCGTGGATTAGTTTGGACAAATGATAGAATCTCAGCCCCAGAAAACCTTTAAAGTCACCATAGGTCAGAAATGACTTGAAGGCCAACAACAACAACATGTGTATATACCTTCCCGTTCATTAGCCTTTCCATCATTCCTATACACATATGTATGATATTCTCTGAACACATATAACTCAGATAGCAAAATATTTGCAGAATATGATTGCATTACACCACTACTAAACAGGTCTTACAGTCAGGAAGTTCTTCCTAATATTCAGGTGGAATCTCCTTTCCTGTTATTTGAAACTATTGCTCTTAGTTTGGCCTGGAAGCATCCTAGGATGGAGCTCTGAAAACACATGAGGCTTCCCATGTTCTCATTGCATGAAATGGGGATAGTGTAGGGGGAATCTGGGGGGCAACATTCTTCCCCTGTGATAGGGAAAGCGGCAATGCGGTGCACAGAGCGACAGTTACTCCTGCTGCCCCACAGATATTCCACGCTGCCTGGTGAATCCCCTCTCTGTTGTCCATGTTAGGGACCTCCATGTAATTAGGTCCTTCGAAACCAGATCGAAACCAGTCCCTGTGATTCATATAGGTGCCATACAGATCTCGAACCAATTCCAGGACTTCATGTGTAATATTCACATAGTGAAATTGCATCCTCCTTCCTCTTTCCCACCAATCTAAGTGGTCACTGTAAAAGGGCCCCAAGATAAAAGACCTAAAGGACACTCTTTTTTCTGTTTTTTTTTTTCTTTTAAAGAGCATGTAAAAGGACTGTCTCTTGTAAATCTTCTTAGAATTAGTAATGGTTATTTCTAAATATATCTTTGGCACTTGCAAATATTATGCCATCTCCCATACCTCTTTTTTGGCTCACCAGTCCCAGGGAAGATAGGGAATAGTGTATTTCAGATTCTAGATTGTATTTAAGGGGACAATGAACAGTTTGTTTATGAAGCCAAAATATTACCAAGCCAGAGATTAACTCATGCAAACCAGATCTCCATTTGGTACAAGCAAGAAAGCCAAAATAGATAGCAGTAATAGATGTGATTCTTCATGGTTTAGTCATGATTCGACAGTATAATATAGAATATTCAAGACATAGGCTGTCCTGCATCTGAGATGAGTGAATACAAGTACATCTCACATCTCTTTCTTTCTGCTTCTCTTTCTCTTCCTATGCCACATCTGATTTTCACATAGAAACCCTGATTAAATGGTTGGCTGTGGCTGGATCTACACTGCCGTATAATGCAGTTTCAGAATGCAGATTAACTGCATTGAACTGGATTATATAGCAGTGTAGACTCGTATAATCCAGTTCAATGAAGTTAATCTGCATTTTGAAAATGCATTACATGTTAGTTCAGCCTGGGATGCCATTTGATTAAAAGTAACCAGACAGTCTTGTCCAGCTTCCTTAAAAGCAGGATAATTAGTATAAGAATCAGTAAAATCGACAAGCAACACTTTCCAAGTACTGTAAGTTCTTTTACTGGCGTCTGTAAGCCAAAAAAAGCTGACAACTTTACATTGCTTGGATTTCTATAGTTGTTATCTGCTGTTGTGTCTGTTCAAGTCTTTTTCCAATTTGTGGCAAGCCAATTACAGGATTTCTTAAGGTTTGTTTGGGGGGAGGTGCCATTGCTTCCTATGAGGCTGAGAAAATGTGAGGTGCCCAGTTTCACTCAGAGGTTTTCCATGGCTGGGCATAGATCAACTCTGAAGGCAGCAGATCCTGACTGAGCTTGGAAGTCAAAGTCAGGTCAGGTTAATACTTGGATGGGGCGCCACCAGAAAGGTAATACCAGAAAGGTAAAGGTAAAAGTTTCCCCTTGACATTAAGTCTAGTCGTGTCCAACTCTGGGGGGTGGTGCTCATCTCCATTTCTAAACTGAAGAGCCAGCGTTGTCCGTAGATGCCTCCAAGGTCATGTGGCCGGCATGACTACATGGATTGCCATTACCTTCCTGCCAAAGCAGTATCTATTAATCTGCTCATATTTGCATGTTTCAGAACTGCTAGGTTGGGAGAAGCTGGGGCTAACAGCAGGAGCTCACCCTGCTCACCGGATACCAACCACCAGGCTTTTGGTCAGCGAGTTCAGCAACTTAGTGGTTTAACCTGCTGCGCCACTGTGGGGGAGCAGAATACCAGAAGAAAGTGATGCTTATCCCTTGCTTAAGAAAACTTTTATGATATCCTTGGGGTTGTTATAAATTGATCTGAAAGCACAGACATACACAAAGACAGACACACACCTAGAGTCCTAGTTCGACACTAAAACCACTACAATACACTGGCTCACAGTTCCTTCTTCCTACCAAATGGAAGGCTATGCCTCTTGGGAGAGCTCTTTTGCACCCACCCTTTCAGCTGAAGCTCCTCCTTACCTGTCTCTTGCAGACTTTTTGGTACTTCAAGGAGGAACAATCTTTGCCAGCCCCAAAGAGCCTTCCTTCATCTCCTCCCCAGCCCTTACAAAACGCTTTCCTCTTGCCTTGGAGCACCAACACAATTTCTCAGAGTCACGGCAGGTGAAAATTTCCCTCCAGGGAAGGGAGAGAAGGTAACCAGAAAACATCTTGTATAATGACCTAAGGGAATGCAAGCCTCATATCCCTTAGCAGAGCTGAGTGTCCCTGAGCTTGCTTCTCAGTGACAGGAGGAGCCAACCTTGACAAATATTCCCAGGAATTTTCAAAAGGAAAGTGAAGCTGTTTCAGAGCATGCATCAATCCCACTGCTTGTGGGGGTTTTCTGCAGAACTTTGTTCTTTGAGTCTGTTCTGTTGACAAAACAGAACAGAGAAACTAGCTCCATCGCCAAGCTTTGGGATTTCTCATCTTTATATGAAGCAGGCTGCATGCTGGCTAAAATCCAACTTCTGTTCAAATACGCAGCAGAACTCTTCCTTCTATCTCCCCAACCCCCTAATTAGCACCATCATATTTGTAACTTTCACACAAGAGGACAGGTGCCTGCTCTGAGATTGCAATCTAAAATATGCATAGAAAAAAGAAGCAGATGAGGATAGGCCTAAGCCATTTTGCTGCCTGAGCTGCAAAAGCAAATGTCATACACACAGATGCATAGTATATGCATCTGTGTGTATGACATATGATGCAGAAACCTCTAATTTCTGGCATTCCAAAATACTCTATTAGAAATCAAATTTATTAACGTGCCTCTTGAGGTTGCAATCTTCTGCTACCTAATAGGAAGCTTGGTTTCTGGAAGCAGATCTGTGCATGATGTGCATAATACAATTAGAAACTAGAGAGCTGAACCAAAAAAGCACATGGAAAGGTGGGATTTATAGAAAATAGGAGCAGTGGCATCATATATGTGTTTGGGTAGGCCAGTGGTTCCCAACCTGTGGTCTGTGGACCACCAATGGTCTGCAAAAATGAAAATATGATCCGTGGCCTCACCATTACTACACTGTTACCTCAAAACCATAAAACAATAGCAACTGGTCTCATCAAACCCTCTTATAGTGCCGAGGCAACAGGGATGTTGAGAGGGGAGAGACTGCCTACCCACAAAAGATTACTACTACCACATCAGCTCTAGATTATTAAATATGGTTTTCTGTGGGTGACCAGATGACAGCTACTGGATGGCATATGTTTTGTATCAGAAACTAGAGATGATGTGGTCTATCCGGTGCAATTTTCTGAATCAGCACCCCAAATAACCAAACCAAATCTAAAGTTGACCAAAAACTAATTCATAACTCTTCAGTATTAATGTTGGAGAGTGGTCCCTGGTCAAAGTGGTCCCTGGTCAAAAAAAGTTGGGAACTACTGGGATAGACAGTTCTAAGTGTAAGGGTCACCAAGGGCAAAGGGGATAGGAAACCATCTACTGTTGTCATAAAGGAAAAGGCATGTGACCAAGCGACAGGAGAGTGTGGTCAAGATGGTAAACATTTTTAGTGAGGAAAAATAGACAAGTTGACAGAAGCTGCAGCAATTTTGCTTTTGCTTGAGCTCACTGGAAAGTGCAGTGTTATGCCCTCTCTCTCTCTGCTGAATTAACAGATTGCAAACTACTTTTGTACTTTGAATTCAGTTTGCAGCAACTTCACTATGCTGAATACAAGGGGGAAGTGGGAATAGGAATGAGAAACTGGGATATCTTAAAAAAATATGAACTAGTGGGACAAACTGGATTAATTGGGAGAGGCCCTGCCAAATCAGGATAGTCAAAGGGCATGATGTCACCAAAACAAAACTAAATTATTGGCTATTTCTGAGTGGTCCTACAAACCAAAAGGCAATGACTTAAACCTAACATAAAACCACAAGTGATCATTGCTGAAAGAGTAGTTGCACTGAATTATACCTTCATACCAACCCTAAAAAATATGCAACCAGTGCTGCAGGAATGGGAAATTATGCAGTTCTCTACAGATTATAACTTCCACTTGCCCTTGCTGATTCTCACTAGCATAGCCAATGGTGAGGAATGCTGGTAGCTATGGTCCAACAACATCTAGAGTGGTGCGGTGGATATGCCTCTGATGACATGTTTAACACAGACCATTGTCCACATGTTCTATCTGGGCCTTTAAAACCTAGAATTTGATTAATTGCAATTCCACTTTCACTGTCATTGCTGCATCCCATCCCAAGATTTGTAGCTTGGTTGCGAATTCTAAGTACCATTCCTCAAACTTCAAATCCCAGGCTTTCACGGTATGTTGTCATGGTGTTTGGAGTAGAATCCTTGACCTATGATTGCAAAGTATGTAAGTGTTTTCTTTCTCTTTGTGCAAAAAAAGGAAAAAAATAATAACATGAAGGGGAAAACATGAAAGTTACAAAAAGAAGAAAATAAAGTCTTTAATATCTCCTGGGTCTGATTCTAGGATCTCCTGTGGATACCAAAAATCTGTGGATACTTGTGTCCCATTTCAGTATTTTCCTTGTGGGGTACTGATTTGAGTGTTGGAACATAACTCTGGAGAGAAGGGTTCAAATCACTCTTCTGGCCATGGAAACCCACTGGGTGTCCTTGGGCACGTAACACACTCTCACCCTTGCCAAGAAAATCATGTGGTAAGGTCACCATAAGCCGAAAGCAACTTGTAGGTACACAGCAAGAAGATCAAATATCTACAAATTATAGTCTCAATTACATGGCAGTCAAAGAGCTATTACTGCTTGTTAGCTCTTCAGCTTGAGCAGTCATGGGTTCCCATTCTAGAAAATATTTGAAGCATTTAACAGGGACAGTTGAGCAATTGCTATATGGAATCAAGGAACAAGATTTATTTTCATGAAACAGCTCACAGAAAAATGGATTGTGTTTGAGAATGTTAAGTTGTGTTTTTGTTTCTAGCATGCTGAAGATAATAATAACGCTGATGATAACAATGGTGATTTTTTTTTTGTATGTCAGGAGTGACTTGAGAAACTGCAAATTGCTTCTGGTGTGAAAGAATTGGCTGTCTGCAAGGACGTAGCCCAGAGGACGGCCAGATGTTTTTGATGTTCTATAATAATAATAATAATAATAATAATAATAATAACTTTATTTATAGACCACCCTCTCTCCTCAAGGGGACTTGGTTTACACACAAAGGAGGCAAACATTCAATGCCTGAACTCAAATACAAATATTTTAAAACAAACAGAATAATACAAAAATAATAAACATAAACTTGTGACAAAAAGAGAAATGAACACCAAAATGAGGACCAAATACAAATAATCGAATAAGTCTAATTATACTAATTAACCATTTAAACATAAAGCCTAGAAAAGGCAATTAAAATACATTAAAATTAAAATACATTAAAATGACCATCAAGGTTGTTCTTCTCATGTACCACAGCAGCAGGGGACTACAGATAGGTTAGCCAGCATTCCAGCGGAACTGAAATGTACTAATCCTCCTCCTCCTCCTTCTCCTCCTCTCCATACACCAAAGTGCTCAAGTGCATTTCCAAGAGCTTCTGCAAGTTCTACCATCCTTGTGGGAGGCTTCTCTCATGTCCCTGCATGGGGAGCTGGAGCTAGCAGAGGGAGCTCATCTGTGGCCTCCCCGGATTTGAACCTCCAACCTGTTGGTCTTACTGGCACAAGGGTTTAACCATTGCATAACCGGGGGCTCCTATGGTGATAATAATCAATTTATTACCTGCTTCTCCCTACAGCTCAAGGTGGGATGAACTCAACTGAATCCTAAATTGAGAATAAGATTCCCTACTGATTATAATGGAGGCCCCTTGTGGCACAGCAGGTTAAACCACTGAACTGCTGAACTTGCTGACCAAAAGGTTGGCAATTTGAATCCGAGGAGCTGGGTGAGCTCCCGCTGTTAGGTCCAGCTTCAGCCAACAGTTATGCAAATGTGAGTAGATCAATAGGTACCACTTTGGCAGAAAGGTAATAGCACTCCATGCAGTCATGCCAGCCACATGACCTTGGAGGTATCTACGGACAACTTTGGCTTAGAAATGGAGATGAACACCACCCCCAAGAGTCGGATACGACTGGACTTATTTATTTATTTATTTATAATTCAAACTTATATGCCGCCACTCCCCTGGGGCTCGGAGCGGCTTAGAAGAACAGGCTAAAATCTAACACAATTTTAAAACAATTTAAAAACAATTTAAAAACAACAATATAAGAGATCAAAGGCCTGTTGAAACTTAATGTCAAGAGGAAACCTTTACCTTACTGATTATAATACACAGTGATGGAACAACAACAAGAACAACAACAACCCATCTCTGAACAAATACCTGGTACTGAAGACTACATTTCAGAAGAAGTAACTGGTGAAAGCCCCTCTGGATATGGCTTTCCTAATAAAATCCCTATGAAATTCATGGGGTCATCATAAGCAAACATGTGACTTGAAAGCACACTGGGCTTTCCTAAGACTTTATTTTAATACAATAACTTTCACTGTCCCTAATCATATGCAAAGTGTCTTCTGTGAAAATGACACTGGCCTGTATTTCCAAAGGCCAGAAGGACTTGTTACCTTATTCCTCAACATGTCTCATACTGCCTGACTACATCTCTAGAGCTGCATGACTCCCATCTTTGTGCTATACGAAATAGTGTGATGTAGTGGATCAAATGGTAGATTTACTACTAGTCTGATCTACCCCACAGGATACCTACAAGGCAGGAGAGATATCTGTGCCATTCTGACCTTGTTAGAAAAAGATGGGAGAGAAGGAGGAGGGGGAGCAGTCAGATGAGAATGAATTATTCATTGAGTGTTGAAGGCTGAGTGTTTTTTTTTAAAAAAAAATAATTGTGTTATTATTGAGGAGGAGGATGGTGACAATAGCAATAATTTGTTGATTGGGCTCAAAGTGTTGATTGACGATTTCTTCTTCGTAATAGAGTGAATGGATATTTGAGTAATTATTGTGAGACACGCTGTGGAAGCAATTTCAAACAAATAAAGAAAAAACATCTGAATGAAATATGCCATGGAGAGGAACACAATAGCACAATTACAAAAAGTGAGACAACGCTAGTCAGTACTACTGAGGAGACTGTGAAATCAAATTGATGGTGTTGATGATAATAATGGCTTAGCATACCACTCATCTTCTCAGAGGTAAATGGAGTTTTCCAGTCCCTCTGTTCTACTTCTTTTTCAACACACACACCAGCCAAATAGCCCACTTACCTTCCCAATTTTCCATCATGCCAGAAAATGCCTGTCATCCTACACAAGCTCTTTTGTGAGAGGGTCATTTCCCTGATTTTTCCAATGGCAGCTTGACAAACATCAGTTTTCTTATTATTACTACTAGCATAGTAGAGACTTTCTGGATTTTCTGCTTCTCCCCAGATGTTTTAGTTCTGCAGAACTCTTTGGGTTCATCTACAGTGAAGAATGAATGCAGTTTGACACCACTTTCGCTGCCATTGTTGTGGTTTTACACCTTCTTTTGCTGTCACTGCCAAAGAGTGCTGGTGCCCCATCAAACTAGATCTCCATAGCATTAAGGCAGTAAGTGATATCAAACTGCACTGATTCTACAGTGTAGATGCAGCCTTTGTTTTGTTGGAGTATATCCCTAGCTGAAGGAAAAACCAAACCATTCCAGCAGTTACATAACAGGTTTGCCATGTGATCAGCTAAGGCACCAGACTAAACAGCCTTAGAAGAAAGAGACAAGATCTCAGACAGCAGCTAGGAGTGTGTGCTGTTCTGGACACTTACCTACTTCACAAAATCCCCTTTTTCAGAAGGTTATCTCCCATATGAGGATACTGGCCATCCTTTGAAGAAGGGCAGAGTTTGGCTGCAAGTGAGTTTCCTTCCCCCTCCTTGGGTTTTGCCTTCCCCTAAGTCAGATGACAGGTTTTGGAAAGCAGTGGATATCTCTTCAAGGCCAACACTCGCACTGCCCTGAGCTAACAAGCTCACACTTAGCAAGTTTATACACATAGAGCTGGCAAACAGTGTCACATACCGTGAATAAACAAGGCTGCATAGCAACCACTTCTTCAAAAAGTCTTGGGATACAAAGGTGAGGAAGAGGTCTTGCCAGTCAGCATCACCCTGAGTGAATAGCAAGCACTGAGCTGACCTTGAGAGCACCCAAACCGCCCCAAAGTTGTAAAGTCCAAAAAAGTGTATTCTGTCTTATCTTTATTTGATGTACTGGTATCAGGCAGGAAGACACCCTGATCTACATACAACAGAGATGTTTTGGGATTCCCCAGGGTTTGTGAATGAGAGCAAGGACCTGCTCTTTTGCCAGCATAAAATATTACCCTCATTGACACTGAGCTTTCCTTTTGGTAGCAATTACTCCTCTGCAACAAGCTCTGAGTCTGCAAGACCCAAACAGAGCTGTTGATAATAGGGTGACTTGATTTGGAAGTGTCTATTCATGGGGTTACCATAAATCACAGTTGATTTAACAGCAATTAACAAGAATGACTTCAGAAAATGTAGAGAGCAAACTTCTCCACCACGCTTCTTCGGGAAGATCCTAGGAATGGAAGACACATGCAGCCTTCCTCTTTTCCTACTGCTTTCCAACTTTAGCAAGCTTTGCTATTTTCTTTCCAACTGTATCATTTCATTTCATGATATACCCAAAATATGTTTGGATGTATCTTAGTCATTTTAGCTTCCAGGTTTGATTTGTTCCAGGATCCTTTTATTGGTTATTTGAGCTATTTGTAGTATCCATGGAACTTTCCTCCAGCACATTTCAAAGCCATTGATTCTCTTCCTCTCATCTTTCTTCACTGTCCTGTTTTCTTAACTATACACAGAAACCCCACCTCCAATACTACAAACAAAGGCCAACTGGAGTGACAGTTGTATACTGTTTCAACAATGATGCCAGGAGAGTATCCTCTACAGGACAAACAACACTGCATACATATCCTCAAAGACTGCTCCACACATACACAAATATATATGTACAAAGCCCTTTTACAACTCTAATTCCCACTGTAGTTGTGATGACTACATCTATGGAAACTTGGGTTTTATTTTTTTATTTATTTACCACATTTGTATACCGCCTTTCTCAGCCAGAGGTGACTCAAGAGGCTTTGTAGTTTAGTGAAACATTAGAGCTCTCTGGATGAGAATTATTAAATATCCTAAACTGCAAGGCCCAAAATTCAACAGGATGTTGCCATGGCAGTTAGTGGAATTGTGGTGCTATAATTGAGTGGTGTGGAAAAGCTCATACCCACTGCTCTCTAAAGCAGATATGGCACTCCGCTGACCCATCTGATATATAATGCATCACTTAGAAAGAATAGATAACACTATTATCTGTAACATGTTACCCTGGATCATGAGAACAGGATGAATTTATGTACATTAAAGTAATTTAACTAGGGGAAACAAAGTTTTTCTACACTTCATTTTCAGGGATGATTTAAGAGACATTTTGAGTGGAAACTTTGAAACCGTATGCTATTCTCCTTTCATTCCTGCTTTTAAAAAAAAGTAGTAAGAAATGTAGCAAACAATGTGACCAATACCTCAATGAGTTACTTTTCCAACATTAAAATTAATAACGATGACATATCTTTTTTCATAGATTATAACTAATGGAAATATTTTGTTTCTAAAAATAAAACATTTGGTGTTTTATACGACTACATCTGGACATCCTCGGGGCTTCATAGGCCCCATCTACTCTGATATATAACTGCAGTAAAAGGAGAGTGTAGAGTCATATAATGAAGTTTAAGTGCATTGAATCTATAATGCAGTTTCAAATGACATTACATGGCAGTGTAGATGGGGCCACAGTTACAGAGAACCAGAACTGAAACCCATAGAATACAAGCAGTACCTGAGTTAGAAACATCTGGCTTACAAATAGAGTTGTGTGCGGATTCATTTCCCTTTGTTACATCTGTTCTTTCGGTACTTTTGTTACCTTCAGGAACATGTAACGGAAAGCCCCCTTCCACTACGAAAATCAGCTTGACATGAAAGCAACTTGGAGACAATCATCGGCTCCCCTTCTACTTTCGTGAGCATGTGGCACTCAATGCCTCCTTGCCTTGGAAATAGGGTGTGTGTGGCGTGTGCAGACACAGCGCACATGCCTGCCTGCAGCTGAGCACCTCCTCTAGAGTAAGAAAGTCAGAACTTGCCTCCTTGCCTTGGAAAGAGTGTGTGTGTGTGTGATGTGCAGGCCGAGAAAACATGAACGTCTGCCTGCAGTCCAGTGCCTCTCCTTTAGAGTACAAACAAGTAATAAGCCTCCTTTAAGTATGTGCCTGCCTGCAGCTCAGTGCCTCTCCTCTACAGTAAAACAGCTTAAATGCCTAAAATGATGGAAAGGGGAGTCTTGGAAATTCCCCCTCCCCATAATGAGTTGACATAAAATGGACCTTTCAGCACCCCAGAAAAAAACAGATATCTGCCCTCCCAATTTTGGGAGGCTCCCAAAAAACAAATTGGGGGCCCCACTGAAAACCAGGACACAAAATGGCTAAGGCTTACCCCAAATGCACAAGCCTACTTACAAACAACACATAGTTAAGAACAGGGTGGAGACAACAGGGAGAGAAATCTACCCCTTGGAAGAGAAATCTACTCCTAAAAGAATGATCATGGTGAAAAGTTTTCTCCAATGAAGCTTTTTCTCCAGTTCTTGTTTCCACAACAAGCCATATTTTTCAAGATCTAATTATTGCAGGGCCAGAAAGTGAGGTGAAATCTTCTGAACCCCAGCAAAACAAAAACCACAGGGGTGTTAACCCTTCCCTATGCTATCTAAATCTTATATCTATATTTTTATAATTTGGTTGGAGTTACACTTTAAAAATACCTGTTTTGACTTACATACAAATTCAACTTAAGAACAAACCTACAGAACTTACCTTGTTTGTAATTTTGGGACTTCCTGTACATTGATTTTCAAACAGGGTTACCCAACAAATAAGAAAACTGATTTTGTGTGAATTGTCCGTAGATCAGCTTCAACTACCATGTCGAGTTTCAAGTCATCCTTAACAGCATAAAAGGGTTTATATGCAGAACAGTATACTCCTTCCTAACAATCTTCTTTCTTTTCTTTTTTTAAAAAAAGGTCCTGTTGTGATATTCCTGTTCTATTGAACCAACCAAGGAGAGGGGCCAAGTTGTGTTTAAGCAATGCTGGTTTGCTTATTCCCAAAGAAACCAGGAGCAGTTAATTTACTGTTCTAGCATAGGTCTCACATCTAGAAGACAGCAGGAGTCTAAATCCTGAGAAATCAAAGCCTAGTTAACCACAGTCAGGAAAAATAAATAGCCAACAGTGTTGTCCATGCAGCAAAATACAAAATCCACAAGCAATTATACCTCTTTTGGGCCAACTCTAAAGCATAAATGCATTATATATATTTTAAACTTCACTGACTTTTTCACAAGCAAAAATACTAAAAAATAATCTTGAAGCAAAATGTTGACAATGTTAGAGTAATAGGTCTACATTTTGTATCAGATGTTATTTGTTAAATGTGGGGAGAATAAGCATACCTTATCCGGAAGTCCAAAATCCAAAATTGTTTGCCTGAATGGCTGAGATGGCAATACTTTTGCTTTCTGGTAGTTCACAAACTTTGTTTCTGTTGGAAATAGCAACAGAATTTTCTGCCTTGATATTCTGGGACCCCTTCCACACAACTAAATAAAATCCCACATTATCTGCTATGAACTGGAATATATAGCAGTATGGACTCAGATAGCTCAGGGCCCTTCCACACAGTCATATAACCCAGAATATCAAGGCAGAATAACCCGCATTATCTGCTTTGAAGTGGAATATATGGCAGTGTGAACTTGGAAGCCCAGTCAGTGATAGGGAAGGAATGGCAGTCTACGTGAAAGGAGCTGAAATAAAATAAAATGAAGAGGAAGGAGGTTTGTGGACCAGATTTTTGTCCTCGCGGCCCACTGGTGATCCATGACCCACAGGTTAAGAACAGGTTTAGGGTTACCATAAGTCAGAACCAACTTGAAGACACAACAACAGACAAGCAAGCTAAAGGGAATGTGGGACAGCCCTCACTTATATGCTCACTTGACATTTAAACATATTCTTTAAGAATATGTTGCTGGTGGCCCCTGGGGACCATCTAAGTAAGATGCTTGTCTATCTTGGCAAAACAAAAATAAAAGGGGGGGGGGGAATTGGGATGGACAAAACTGGATCCTCTGGAACCATTTGAATGAAGGAATAGTGCAAGCATGGAATACCTAGATAGCGCCAAAGAGTGGCAAGACTTTAAAATGTAACAAAGACATATATTGCCCTGTGATTATATCTTATGTGAGACCAGCTCCTTGCTTCCAATCAGTGTGAAAAAGAAAGAGGATTCTTCTGCTGCTAGATAGTGAGCCTGTTCACAGCATTTCCTCATGATAACCTACCATGTGCATAGGACAAACATTGGAATCCTCAACCTGTAACATATCCCAATGTTGGGTTGTTGTAGGTTTTTTGGGGGTATATTGCCATGTTCTAGAAGCATTCTCTCCTGACGTTTCACCTGCATCTATGGCAAGCATCCTCAGAGGTTGTGAGAATACTTGCCATAGATGCAGGTGAAACTTCAGGAGGAATGCTTCTAGAACATGGCCATATAGCCTGCAAAACCTACAACAACCCAGTGATTCCAGCCATGACAGCCTTCGACAATATATCCAAATGTTCTGATGAAGAAAACGGGCTCTATTCCATGTTCCCTACTAACTAGCCAAGAGAGACAGAGCCTTCCAGTCATGGCACCATTGTTATTGAATACCCTTCCTAGAAAACCAACCTAGACATGCCTGCCTAGCCAAATAATGATGCATGTTCCCATTTTCCAAAAAGGTGTGACTCACCTTTTTAGAAAATGGGAACATGCATCATTATTTGGTGCCTAATAATTTACATCTTCATGCATGGGTCACTGTTGCTGTTCTGCAGGATTCTTGTAATTATATTTTAATCATCCAGGCTGCTGTTCGTAAGGAATTGAGTTTTCAATTCTGATTAATAGCCGTTTCTATTTAATGAAACTCATTTTAAAAATCTGTTGGATTTTTGTTCTTGGAATGTTTCTGATGTTCAGTGTTGGCAGTATTGTTTCTCCCCATGTAAATGAAAGAAAGGGAAGGAGTGTGATACATTTTCAAAACTGTCACTGTATGCATGCACACACTCACACAGCTGGGAATATGTCCCATTGAACTCAGTTGAACTACCTGAACAGGTGTGCGTGAGTTTGTACTAATAATAAAGAACAAACTGCATCAGAATGGGAGGACAGGAGAAAGAGATTCCTCATGCCTGCCCGCCCCAAACACACAGCACAAACATGAATTAGAGTCCAACATATAAGACCACTTTTCATACAGAACTTTCACTTAACTGAACTAGAGCAATAGAAGGGAATTAATAATTCACCACCAGCAATCTGAATGGGATCCTGCAGAGACAGAGAAGAAAGACTGCAGGGTTTGAACAGCAAGTACATGCTGAGTTCTGAAACAGCCTCCGGGTACTACAGAGAAATGAAATAAACTATTGACAGAAACAACATCCCGGGAAAGATTATTAGAGATGTTGCATGCAATATTCACTATTGAACTAATTTTGAAAAAAACTCTCCATGTTGCTTGGCAGCGCCTTCCAGCAACTAGAGTTTCACTGCTATTGAAGGGTGAACTGAGGGCTAGTTGAGTGTTTTGCAGTTCATTAACATACTTAGAGCAACACAAACACTCTTGGCATGGCAAGGAAGTAATTGTAGACCTGAAGGTCCAGAAGCCTGGGAAACTTCCTAGGGGAAACCATGGGGCAACGCCCAGCTTCATCCCCTTACCATTCTTGATCATAGGTTGCCATCCCATGACATTTGTCCACTGTCCCCAGCCCCCTCCTGTGCTGTCCCCAGGTCCTTCAGTGAGGATACAGTTAGTCACCCATCTCCTCAGGGCTCAATCTTACTGTGCTGCAAGCACGGGGCCCAATGGGGCCCCAACAGAAGTAGCCCTGCATCATTTGATGGGCTCTGGTGAACTCTGTCCCAATAGTGTACTGGCAGCATATTGGGATGGGGAAAAAACCCCATATGATGAGGTGGTAAATGTTGTTGGACTGCAGAGCCAATGGTGAAAGATCTTTCTCTTCACATGGGTCATTTTTGCCCCATTTTGCCACTTTGCTTTGTGGTGAGGATGGGGCCTGACGTGTACCATCACACAATGCACAGCAGGCCCCGTCAACTTTCCTCCCAACATCAGGGAAAGAGCCAAAAGGTGCTTCCTTCCTGACTATGGGGAGGAAAGTGTAATTTGGGTAACTCCAATGGAGCTACTCACACTTTGCTTCCCTTTTTCCTGTGTGATGGAGGAAAAGGCGGCAGAGCAACATGCATTGCCGCACATTGCCGTCCTTTTTGCCATCTGATGGATGGAGGGAAAGGATGCCAAAGCACCCTCTCCTGCCCCCTCCATGGGATGAGAGGAGGAGGGAAGGTGTGCGGGATGCCAGGATGCCTGTGTGCCTTCCATTTCACCCACGATTGCTGGCTCAATGGCATGGCCCAAAAGGGCCATGTAAAGATATCCTCTAGCAGAATATGTTCTCCAAATTTAACCTGAATATCCTGGAGCATCCAAGCATGAATATTGAGTGTTTTCAAATCCTGAGAAACAGTGCCAGATTTGCTCATCCATTTTAATCCTGCTCCAGTGCCTTCATCCAAATGCATATCATTAAAAAAAAAAAAACCTTGAGTGCAATGACCTAAAACATTAATGATCATGTTCAAACAAATGATGCACAGAAACACTTTATCTAAAATTCAGTTTGTGAACACTCCTGAAATGTAACAAACTCACCATAGATAGTTATGTTCATAATTTAGCTTTCTCATCCTACACAAACTCTCTTTTCTGTATTCCACCTTCCCTAAAATAGGTTCACATAGCTTAACTGCAGCAAACCAAGTTAGCTTTTCCATGACACCCCTTTTTAAAAAATGCAGACCACTGTTCTTATTGAAAAGGCCATTATGCTTCACTGAGATAAGCTAGCAAAGGACTGAGACTACTATAGATGCTATTATGCAGGAGAATAAGATATTCATTAATGCTAATAGTTTTTTGAGCTTAGAAACTAATGTTTCCTTCTGCAGAAACCATATTATCTCTTTTTGATTTATCTCCAGAGCTACAATATGTTGTTAGACATAAACTATGGACAGGTTATACATGATGGATGAAGACAGAGTAAGAAGTGAGCTGGGGTATCCTCTCTCTTCCTCCAACTTCCTCCCTCCAAATAGGTCTTCCAAAAGAGGACACAAGCTCTAGCTAGAGGTCAGACCTGACTGATTACTCAGAATTTCTGAAATCAGATCAAAAACCTAAAGTGACTCTGGAGCTGCAAGTTTTCCTGTTGTAGAAATCACCCCACCATGCCACCTTGAACATGCTTGATCTCAGATGTAAGGATCTGTTCTTACATCTCATCTGATCTCTTACACAAAACGCTAAGCAGCCTTAGAGGTGATTATTATTTTTCCTGAAGCCCTGTAACATTAGGATTAAATCCTATTTTAACTTATATGGATGCAGTGTACAGAATCTTGGGATTTGCAATTTGCTGAGGCATCAGAGAAGTACCTTATGAAACTACAAAGTCTGGAATTCCACATCCAATTGAAATGGCATCAAAGAGCTATAGTTGTATAATGTGAAAGAGAGCTCCATATAAAGCAGGTTCCTAGATTTAACAGGTTTACCTTTAAATAGACATCTTCTCAAGAGGACCACAAAGACCAAGGAGTTAATGAGATTTCAAAAGGAAATACCCCAACAGCCAAAAGGAATGAGATAGCAAAA
Source organism: Anolis sagrei (assembly GCF_037176765.1). Classification (NCBI taxonomy): domain Eukaryota; kingdom Metazoa; phylum Chordata; class Lepidosauria; order Squamata; family Anolidae; genus Anolis; species Anolis sagrei. Next base: position 42,643,764 of record NC_090021.1, read on the forward strand.
AGTAGAACAAAGAGCTAAAGATACTCATTTGGAGTAAGAAATAAGACAACAGGGAAATAAGGACAGTGGGGACAGAAGGAGCTCAGCAAAGAGGACTAGTGACTATTTGCAAATGGCAATAAGTAGCCAATACTTGGAAATCCTCCTGAATCATGTCCCCTTTCCCAAGGAGTATTGATACAAAGAGTAAATTAATGGGAAATCAAAATACACAAATAGCTTTTAGAAACAAGCTTTGGCTGTGGTCGGATGAGTAGTCCATGCCGTTATCCTTCAAGGATCATTGGCCAAAAACTAAACAGAGCAAATGCAGCGTGGCAAATTGAGTGATGGGAGTAAATTCTGGGAAGAAAGTCCTTGATTTTGTATAACAGGAATCCCAAGAATACATCCTTCTTGGTTGGTGCTCTTATCAGTGTGCCACATGATCTGCCCACATGCTTAAGACTCACATGACCTGGAAATAAGCTCATCGGGTATTCTGTGCTATTAAACTGATTAAGTCTGTATAATTGGTTTAGCTGCACACTTGTTTGGCAGTCAACCCCTTGAACACCCAGATGTAGATCCTGTTCAGAGCGAATTCATGCTGACTATCACAGAGGGGAAAGGAAGAAGAAATAGGCTTTTAACAGACTGTAAATAGGGTTAAGTCATGACTCTTAATAAAACATCAAAAATGAGTGCACACATGAATTTTTTAGGACGGTAACTGAAATGTGGCCTAAGACATCGTTTTCGACTGAATTTCTATGGTATTTAACATGTAAAGCCTTTTCTCCATTAATAACAAATTCAAGGCAAACAGCTTGAATTGCTTGTATTCAAGTTCAGTTTATATGGGATGTGCACATTTATTATTTTGACGACAAAATATTGTGTTTCTGCAACAGTAACTAAGAGTATATATCAACATTGCAAGAATTCCTACTAGTCCGTTGGAACTGCTTTCGAGTAAATGGCTTAAAATTGGAGTATAAAACAGGCCTAAGTGCACTTAACTTCAAATGAAGTGATATTTGTATATACAGTTACTCATCTATATTTGCAGTTTTGACTTTTGTGGATTTGATTATTCATGGAGTTGATGAAAATGTTCTCTCTAAGAATCTCAATGTCCTGTAGTGTGACTTATGGCTAAGTCTTAGCTCATGCTGGAAGACCTAGACATTTCTAGAGAGAATTTCTCTCTAGGGATTTCTAGATCTTCACGTGTGATTTCACAACAACAACAACAACAACAACAACAACAACAACTTTATTCTTATACCCCACCACCATCTCCCAGAAGAAACTAGAGGCAACTTACATGGGGACTAAGCCCAGCATCAACAAGAATTCACAAAGTGGAACAGTAATTAAAAACATATAATAATAAACAATATAATTAAAACAATTAAAACCAAAAAAGTAACGCCATCATAAAAGTATAAACAACCAATAACTGGAAAAGTGGGCATGTTTAGATTCAAGAGGGCAGGGCAAGGGCTGTGCAAAACGTAGACTACAGGGCCAGGGCTGGGAGTAACGTGCTGAGAAAAACCAAAACAATAGGTTAAGGCTGGGCAGACCTAATCAGGAGCTATCTGTCATTCAAAGGCACATTGAAACATCCAAGTTTTCAAGGCTTTACAGAAGGTGGACAGGGTGGGGTCTAATCTAATGTCTCTGGGGAGAGAATTCCAGAGCCGTAGGGCCACCACTGAGAAGGCCTTCTTTCTCATCCCCACTAACCATGCTTGTGATGGAGGAGAGAGCGAGAGAAGAGCCTCCCCAGCAAATCTTAGAACCTGTGCTGGTTCATAGGGGGAGATACGGTCATGAAGATAAGCAGGACCCGAACCATTTAGGGTTTTATAGGTAATAACCTGCACTTTGAATTAAGATGGGAAACGTATCAGCAACCAGTGGAGCTGCTTCAGTAGAGCCGTCATCCTCTCCCTGTAACAAGCTCCAGTTATGGTCCTTTTCCAGCAGAAGACATGCTGGAAGACCCAGTAGACATTCTCTAGACATTCCAAGAGAACTGTTTCTTTCTGGGTTTTTTAAAATCTTTATTTACAGTTTTTCAGTTCTATGGGGGCCCTGTGTCCCTAGCTGAAAATAGAGTTGGATGCAATGTAGGTGTGATTTACCAGGACAATCATGTGGAGGCAGCTTGGCTTGATAAAATAACTATTTTTTTTCTACAGTGAGATGGCTACACTTGGACACTCAAGTTCAGGTCATAACTGTTTCATAAACCTTCCAAATATGTTGAATTGTAGAGGACCATGGGGCAACATAAGTAAGATACCACCTCTTTTGCTCTATTATTATCTGTCCATAACCGCTAAACACTTCTACAATGCTATAATCCTGTTGAGGTATAGGTAAGGCGGGTTTTTGCTTACTATTTTTTCAGCACATTTCAATAGCGAGAAGGCAGATCTGGCTACAGTGATTCATGCTATTTTCTAGTTGGGTTACTATAAGGAACTTTATGTACCCTTGAAAGGCATTTGGAACCTCCAGCTACTGCTGCAATTCAGATGTTGTTGTTGCCAAACAATGACAGAGAATGCTGGGAATTTCAATCAATCAGCCAAATCTGGAAATTGACATAATTCCTAATCTCCCTATACAAAATACAGACACAATTTGCCAGCAAATCTGTGCAGGCTTTGAATTGAATTTTCCCTTTTAAAACAAAGGGCTGTTTTCATTTATTTTAAAAGGGTCGATTGTGGAGACCATTCAGACACATTCATATGTAAAAGCTTTCCTGCATTTGTTACCTTATGTGTCATAATCCAAAGACTGAGTAACCCCCACAATATGGATTTCCCCCCTTTCAACTTTTCATTAGGAAAGCATCTGAGTAAGCATAAAATGTAGGCTTAATATACTAATAAATGTCATTCATATGAAAGAGAAATTGATAGGTGATCCTACCAAAGGGCAGTACTATGCACGTCCTCAAAGAGAAAAGGACAGCATAACAAGGAATTTATGGACAGGGCATGACCTCCATCAATACTTTCTTTGTGACTGCTAATATTTTCAGCAGCAACATAAATCCAATATGCGCAGAAGGGGGAAAATATGATTACCACACTTGGAATGTCAAAGATCAAAGATATGCCAGTATGCCTTTCACCTCAGAGACGGCACAATTGCCTGACCTTTGCCCTATCAGATTAAATGGTTAATGTTTTTTTTAAAAAAGAAGGGCTTTGTTCATAGTAATCATATTTTTTTAAAAAACAAACCCTGTTTCCTCACAACTGGGCCTTGCAGTAGTCTTTCATCCAAGAATGGGCTTCATTGCAATTGTTGTTTATCTGTTCATTCACTTCCGACTCTTTGTGACCTCACGAACCAGCCCACACCAGAGCTCCCTGTTGACTGTGGCCACCCCCAGCTCCTTCAAGGTCAAGCCAGTCACTTCAAGGATAACATCCATCCATCTTGCCCTTGGTCAGCCTCTCTTCCTTTTTCCTTCCATTTTCCCCAGCATCATTGTCTTCTCCAAGCTTTTTGTCTTCTCATTATGTTGCCTCTAATATCCTTCCCTTCAGTAAGCAGTCTGGTATTATTTCTTGGAGTATGGACTGGTTGGATCTTCTTGCAGTACAAGGCACTCTCAAAATTTTCTTCTAACACCACAGTTCAAAAGTGTCTGTCTTTCTTTGCTCAGCCTTTATTATGGTCCAGCATTCACATCCATAGATTACCACAGGGAATGCCACTGCTTTAACTATATGGAAAATTAAATGTCAGTGGACAACAAAAGGGATTTTAAAATGGACTTAAAGCTAACCTTAAAAATGTGGTATAAATACCAAGAACTGGGAAGCCCTGGCCCTTGAGTGTTCTAACTGGAGGTCAGCTGTTACCAACAGTACCATGTGTTTTGAAGAGGTGCGAAAAGATGAAACGTGCCAAGAGAAAGGCACATCAAACAAATCGTTGTAATATCTACCTTCCATCTGGAAATCTATATTCTCACTGAAAGACTATGGAGATTCAGAATAGTCTTCACAGTCACCTATAGACTCTACCATAGGTAGAAAATCACAGCCATGAATGATCACCCATGATTTACCTGTTTACTTTCATATGTTGATCCAGTGGATCTATTTCTCCTATAGAAACCTCTCATATTCCATCAGAGGTGAGGCAAGTAGCAAAGGGGCTACTGTCTTATTTGTGAAATGATTTCAGTTGAGTTTTAGATGCCAGGCAAAGATTTTTGTTTGTCCAAGCAGTACAACAAATATTATTTACCAAAGGTACAATCATCAGTTTCATTTGTGTCTCTGTTCAGTCCCTTGGCAGGAAAAAAGCAGGATGCAAACTGAATGAATGAATAAATCAAAGATTATAGGATTTGTTTCTCTTATTAATCATCATCTTTTAAATTGTGCCTGAAAAGATGGATTCACACTAAAGAAATCAGGGTGCTCATTCTGAAATGTGAGAAATGATTGAATAAGGTACAAAAGACACATTCTGATTGACTAAGTCATCATCAGGCATAAAAATACATCCTGATTCTGTCATCCTGTCCCATCCATAATGGGTTTTAGAGCAGAGCTAGGAGAAATTGCTTTTTCACATAACAGTGTTGGTCCAGGGATTAAGGGAGTTGTGGTCCCAAAGGTAACATTGCTGAGCTCTCTGTGGGGTACTCTCCTGGTAAAAACTCTGAAAGGAGAAAGGATTTCAGTAGGATTTTTGATGATCAAAAGAAGAGCTTCTGGGACCTCTTGTCTCATTGTCTCCATCCTATGACTGATAGGAACAGAATAAATGGAAGTATTATGTGCACTTTCACAACTGATGCTGCAATCTATTAGTTACAGCGGGGATAGAGTGGCAAACAATTTCCAAGTTTTTTCTTGGTATTTTTCCTTTCTGCCAGTATCTTTTCCTGGCACCATGGGACGGGTAGATAAATTGCCCCCTCCTAAAAGCTTCATAAGCCTCTAAAGGCGACAACTCTCTGTTTCCCATATATAAATATGGAATATGCACCTAATGCTGCAATAAATTGAGACTTCTGATCTGTATCTGGGTGGTTGGATGGGTGTGAACAATTGTCAGCTCACCTCCTCACTGAGCTGCTGGACTGGAATTCCAGGATGCAAATCAAGATTTATTAAAAGTTACTAAAAACACCTATTACAATAGAGTCTTGCTTATCCAACATAAACGGGCCAGCAGAACGTTGGATAAATGGCTTAGGTCCAGACTATTTGACAAACCGCATCTCCCTCTACAAACCAATTCGGATACTGCGGTCATCAGAGGAGGTCCTCCTCTCAGTTCTACCCCCGTCCCAAGCACGGCTGGTGGGAACAAGAGAAAGGGCCTTCTCCGTGGCTGCCCCCCACCTCTGGAACTCCCTTCCTAAAGAGTTAAAGATTCCCCCCTCCCTCCCCGCTTTCAAAAAACAGCTGAAGACATACCTTTGCTCACTGGCTTACAAGGAGGAGGAATAGTAGTTGGTAATACTACAATTATACCTCTAATTAATTGTTGCTATCTGTATCCATGTCCTGCTCACCCCACCAGCTCAATAGATATCTTGAGCAATGATTAATCAATTTGCCCCAGAGAAATGGGAAATTATTGTTTCCATTTGATGTTTGATGTTTTGTCTTATGTCTGTTATAACAGGCTGTGCTTTTTATTTAATTTTAGTTTGTTAAGTTATAATTTGTATTTGTATCTTAGGTTGTATAAATTTTGTTAGTATGGGTGTATTGTTGTTGTACTCGGGCATTGAATGTTTGTCTTTTATGTTTGGAATCCGCCCTGAGTCCCTTTGGGGAGATAGAGTAGAATATAAATAATAATTATTATTATTATCGAAGGCTATTATTATTATAAGTAAAAATGTTGGATAATAAGGAGGGATTAATGAAAAACCTATTAAATGTCAAATTACGTTATAATTTTACAAATTAAGCACCAAAACACCATGTTTTACAACAAATTGACAGAAAAAGAAGTTCAATACATGGTAATGTTATGTAGTAATTACTGTATCTATGAATTTAGTACCAAAACATCTCAATGTATTGAAACAGCTGTGGATCTGGGTGGGAGGCAAACTGCATTGGATAATACAGAATGCTGGATGAGCAAAGGTTGGATAAGTGAGACTTTACTGTAATTCAAATATTCAGGGCCAGATAAACGTGAACGGTATCCCAGAGTATTGAAGAAACTTGCTGGCCTACTCAAAGGACCATTTACCATAGTTTTAAAGAAATTTTGGGAAATGGGTGAGGTGCCAGATGTCTAGAGATGAGCAATCCATTGTCTCTCTCTTCAAAATTTGCAAAAAGAAGATCTAGAAAACTACATGCTAGTCAGCCTGACCTCAATACCAAGGAAAATGTGTCTTAGTTACGCTGTAGTAGGAGCCAGTATAGGTTCCTCATGAACAAATCCTGCCAAACTAACCTCCTTTCTTTTTTTTAGTTGGGAACTAGTTTAGTAGATGGTGGGAAGTGTGGGTGTCCTTTATCTGGATCTCTGCAAAACAGTTCTCAAACTGACTCAATATGGAATGGATGAAAACACCATCAAATGGATCCGTAATTACTTGGAAAACTGTTCAAAGAGTTCTCATCAGTGGCTGTGCTTCAAATTGAAAGGAGGTCTCAAGTTGACTGCTGCAGGGTCCTGTCTTGGGACTTAGCACTATTTTTTAATCAATTATTTAGATGGTGGGAGATAGGGAATTCTGATCAACTATGCAGATGATCCAAAACTGGGAGGGGTTGCCAACACATTGGAAGATAGGAACAGAAGTCAAAAGAGACTTGATAAACTAGAATACTTAACTGAAATTAATAAAACAAAATTCAATGGAAGCGAATGCAAAGTTCTACGTTTATGCCACAAAACCTAATGCAAATATATAGGAAGGGGGATACCTGGCTCAGCAGTAAGTACTACATATGGAATGGACCTTGGAAGTATTACAGATGATAAGTTGAACATGAAGCCTCTGTGTGGTGTTGCATCAGCAAAGGCCAATGCTATCTTGACCCGGATACATAGAAGCATAGTCTCCAAGCTGAGGGAAATCATAGTCCCATTATATTTTATGCTGGTCAGGCATTAGCTGGAGTATGGTTTTCATCAGGATACAGACAATTTGGAGCTGGGTCAGAGAAGAGCAATAAGGATGATAAGACGCATGGAGAACAAAAAAAGAGATTGAAAATAGGTCAAAGAAGCTGGGCATGTTCAGCTTGGTGAAGAAAAGGTTGACATGATTGCACTCTAATGGTTACAAGAGATTCAGTTAAATATTGCATTTACTCGAATGTAATACACACCTGTTTTGGCTAAATTGCTTAGCCAAAAGGGAGGTGTGCATTACATTGAATGGCACATTACAGTTGCATGTCTAAACCTTGCTTTTGCCTCTCTGTCAGGCCCCACCCCTCCCCAGCTGGCTTCTCCCTTGTCTCTTGTCAGCTAAGAGTCAAAGAGAAGCACCCAGCTGGGAATGGGCACAAAGTGAATAGCAAATCCATTTTTGGTAATGTGCACCTCAAAACTGAGGCATACATTACCACTGATGGTGCGCTACACTCAAGTAAATACAGGAATTAGAATGAATTTAATGACAGAGCAATCTGGTAATGGAACTAATTTCTTAGAGAGGTGGCAGGTTCTCCTGAAAAGATACTGGGTTGCTATCTAGTGAGGAGACTTTAGCTGGATGTTGGACTCATTGGCTCATGAGGCCCACAGTTGTCCACTCCTGTTTGAAATAATAATATTCCCTGCTCAAACTTTTAACATAAACGAGTATCTCTTTTTTTTCAAATCCAGAATTTCTGCATTTCTTACTTTTGACATTTTGGCAGTTTACATAAGCCACAGAAATTTTCAAAAATGCCATCTAGCCATATATAAATATGTGTCAGGAAGTCATAGGGAGGAGGGAGCAGGCTTGTTTTTTGCTGCCCTGAAGACTAGGACACCGAACAATGGCTTCAAAATACAAGAAAGAAGATTCCACCTGAACATGAGGAAGAACTTCCTGACTGTGAGAGCTGCTCAGCAGTTGAACTCTCTCTCTGGCCTGGAGTGTGGTGGAGGCTCCTTTTTGGAGGCTTTTAAATAGAGGCTGGATGGTCCTCTGTTGGGGGTGCTTTGAAGGACATTTTCCTGCTTCTTGGCAGGGGGTTGGACTCTTCCAACTCCATGATGCTATGATTCTCAGATAGGTCTCTTCCAACTCCATGATTCTATGATTCTATGTCCCCCAGTACCTGACATTGTTGCTGATGCTTGAGATAGAGATTTTTTTTTTCCATGTCAGGAGCAACTTGAGAAATTGCAAGTCATTTCTGGTGTGAGAGAATTGGCCATCTGCAAGGACATTGTCCAAGGGACACCTGGATGTTTTGATGTATTACCATCCTTGTGAAAAAAAAATAAAAGAATGGAAGGACAGTTGAAGTATTGAGGAAGAAATCACTAAAATGTTGTTTGAAGAAGCAGAAGTAGAAGAAGAAAGGAAAAATTCATGAGAATGGAAAATGCAAGATTTCTATGCTTGAACCTGATGAATATAGGGTGGTTTTTTTTGGTTTTTTTGCTAATGAAAATATTTTGCACTTGATTTGTTTTTGTGTGTCAGGAGTGACTTGAGAAACTGCAAGTCGCTTCTGGAGTGAGAGAATTGGCCGTCTGCTAGGACATTGCCCAGGGGACACCTGGATGTTTTGATGTATTACCATCCGTGTGGGAGGCTTCTCTCATGTCCCCGCATGGGGAGCTGGAGCTGACAGAGGGAACTCATCCATGCTCTCCCCTGTCAGTCTTCAGTCCTGCCAGCACAAGGATTTAACCCATTGCGCCACCAGGAGCTCCAGGTGAAATAGAGATGAACTAGGACCAGAGTGGCATGAAATCCATTCCTCAGTCACAAAGCTCATTGGGTGACATTGTCCAACAATAATCCTTCAGGTTGACCCCACATTCAGGATAGTAATAAGGTAGAGGTAATCAAGTGCAATGCATCCAAAATTGCAAAATGTTGATGTTCTCATGGTTGAATTCTAAGACACTTTCCCCAACCTGGTTCCTTCAAGATGTGTTAGATTACCACTCAGAGCTGTTGTTTTGCTTATTATGAGAGCTCCATGTGAAGAGATGTATGGAGTCATTAAGTATAGAGATGCACACATCTCCCAACAAGAGCTCCTTTCATTCCAAATTGTAATTGGCTTCTTCCTAGCCACAACCACACATGTTCATCTCCAACACAAGAGAGGTGAGCACCCTTTTAACTTGGAGAATTTCACATTTACTGCCTCCCTCCCACACTTTCCAGATGTCAACGTAGATCACAGCCTTGCATTGCCGTGCATTTGAGCGCACTCAGCCTGGCATGCTACTAGCTATTACAGCACTTAAAGAGTCCCTTAAGAAACCGCTCTGTTCAGAGCAGTAAATAAATCCTGTTCAGCCTTGGTTTTCTCAGACAGCTCCAAGCAACTTGGCAATAGGTAGGGACCGCAAAGCAAAGAGAACAGATGATGCAACAAGGGCTATAAGAAAGGAAACCTACCTCCATCTTCATTTTTGACATTCCTGCTAACCCTCAGAGCTTGTATAGAATTTATGTGGTGGGATCTGAGACCTGACTTCTGGGGTTCAGTATTCCCCAAAACATTCATCACCCCAAAGCAGCCCTCCCCACTTTGGGGGATTTTTGCTAGCTGCAAACGCCTGTTGCTTCCTGTTCAGGAATTATGTTGCCTGCCAGCACATAAGGAGATTCATTAATGCCTTTGGCAAGTCGGATCTGATTGGATCCTTTTTTTAGGCATTTGGCACACCGGAGGCAATGAGATCCATAGGACCTGGGTGTCAAGAGAGATCAGGCGACCTGCCAATAGACTGGCTTAAAAAGCGAGGAAGAGAACCAGCGCATGGTGCCAAAGGAATTTATAATCCAAAGTCAAAGCAGTGATGCCCAGAAGCAATGCCAACAGATTTTGAACATGGAGGGAAGCATATAGCACATTTCCTTATTTATTTTGATTTACTTTTTTGAAAAAAAATAAAAATATAACATGGTCACATTAGTTTGTATAACTGGATACTGAATTACTTCCTGAGATGTTGCTGTGCATAGTAGCAAATTGCTAAATTGCAACAAACCCTTGAGACATGGTGACAAAGCAAAACCCTTTTTTAAACAGAACAGATGGGAAATATGCCAGGCCTTTTGTATTCTTTTTCTCACCTTGTCCCCCTAAAATATTTTTCAATGATATGAGAATTCTTCTTGTAGAGTCCAGGGATTCTCCAGTGGCGCAGCGGGTTAAACCACTGAGCTGCTGAACTTGCTGACTGAAAGGTTGATGTTTCGAATCTGGGGAGCAGGGTGAGCTCCTGCTGTTAGCCCCAGCTTCTGTCAACCTAGCAATTTGAAAACATGCAAATGTGAGTACATCAATAGGTACCGCTTCAGCAGGAAGGTAACAGCACACCATGCAGTCATGCCGACCACATGACCTTGGAGGCGTCTACGGACAATGCCAGCTCTTCGGCTTAGAAATTGAGATGAGCATCACCCTCCAGAATCAGACACAAGTAGACTTAATGTCAAGGGGAAGCCTTTACCTTTTACCTAAGTGAATTCTTCCTGTAGAATCCAGAGATTTGTAGTTTATTGAAGCACTCTTGCTTTCTAGATGAAAACTATGCATAAACACAATTACAAACTTCAAGATCTAACCATGACCATTAAAGTGGCAATGCAGTGCTATAATCGTGTAATGTGAAAGGGCCTTGTGAGTTTTACCGTTTACATGGATGAAGAAAAAGATGTGCTCAAATAGAGCTATAGATTGCAAATTGTGCCTCAGTTTCCCCAGGGAAACATTTTCTTTCCAACAAGGAAAATAATTCCAGGACTAGGTCTAGATTTCTCCTCATTGGGGAGAAAGATTCCTCATCCAGCAGATTCAATGGGTTAAATTGTAGTGGCTAGTGTCTCAAGTCTATGACAAATCTCTACCTAAATTTCTACTTGCTGATCTCGCAGTTACTTCCAGCTCCATAATCAATAACATTTAATTTCGCCTGGCTTCATAAACAATGCTGACAAGTAATAGCAGCCACCGCAGGAGGACCAGATAAACACCCCAAACACAGAGATGGGTAGATATACATTCCAGCCCAGCAGCAATCAGTAATACACTTCTGAGTAATGACAGGCCTAACAGTAAATAACCAGGAATTAGACAAGGAAGGCTCAACAAATCATTACATTTCCAGAGCTGTAAAACACAGGATGTCAAGCAGAGACTATCAAGGACTAATTGGAAAGGAAGGAAGAAGGGTTGCAAAACTCTTTTTAAATGGTCACTTCACACATTACCTAATTCTCTACAAATAAGGCACTTTGGTGGAGAAATTTGTAGATGGGGGATAAATTGTAACATTTGCTGAGGTTACCGTTTTTCACAATTCCTGTATAATTCACTTTCCCACTTATGCACAAACTAAGCCAGAGCCAAGTTGTAACTAGTTAACAATAATGGTACTTTTAATTAGCTACTAATGATCACCAATATACCCTAAAGGCATCGGACCCTGTCTGCTCTTGGAAGCTAAGTAGGGTCAACTCTAGTTAGTGCTTGGATGCGAGATTGCCAATAAATACCAGGTGCTGTAGGCTATACTTCTGAGCAAGGAACTGGCAATGACACCTCTGAGTATTTACCTTTCCTGAGAAAACTCTATGAAATTCATGGGGTCACTGTAGGTCGGGAGGTGACTTGAAGCCGCATACATACACATAATTGTAATAACAAAATCATAAAAGTGAAGGAGGAGCACCACATGGTTCAATTGCTGGTTCATGCTGCTGCATTAATGGTTTGATTTTGGATTTTAGGTAACAGAAACAGCAAATTTAGTTCTTTCAGAGAAACAAGAAAGCAATAGTGGCCAAGATAGTTTATGAATTCTGAGAGCTGTAGTCCAAGAAAGTAGCTTGTCCAAACTCATTAGATTAAATTATCACATTTTAATCATTTGAACTTTCATTGAAAGGAAAAGGGGAGAATGAAAGTCAAGTATTTATTCCTACAACCAAAATGGATTTTCTTAAACCATATAAACTGAAATGAAAAAGAAATGGTTTAAGGGGATGCAAAATCTTGTTTTCAAGCAAGTGTGGTCTTTTGCTTAAAGCACTACTTTTTAAACTCGTAGCTCCAAAGCTTTAGGTGCTCTTACTGCCTATTACAGGGAAAACCAGCTGATTCCTAATCCATCTAATCACAGACATGTGCTTTTCATCTTAAGAACAGACAAGCATTTTGAGCTCTGAGGATTACCTGGGAAGGAATCCCACTGGAGCACTGCAGCACACCCAAATACCTGGGAGTTACCCTGGACCATGCTATGACCTACAAGAAGCACTGCTGGATTATCAAGCAACAAGCAACAAGTGGGTGCTAGAAACAATGTCATATGAAAGCTGACTGGCACAATCTGGGGATCACAACCAGATACAGTGAAGACATCTGCCCTTGTGCTTTGCTACTCTGCTGCTGGGTACGCATGCCCAGTGTGGAACATATATCACCATGCTAAAACAGTGGATAAGGCTCTTAATGAGACATGCCGCATTATCACAGGATGTCTGCGCCCTACACCACTGGAGAAATTATACTGTTTAGCCAGTATTGCACCACCTGACATCCTCTGGGAAGTAGCAGCCAATAATAAAAGGACCAAGGCAGTGACATCCTCTGTTCGGATATCAGCCAGCACGCCAACACCTTAAATCAATAGTTTTCTAAGATCTACAGAGATACTCACAGGAACACCTCAGCAAGCAAGAGTCCAAAAGGGGCAAGCTAAAACCTGGAATCTGAATCCATGGCTAATACCGAATGAAATACTTCCCCCTGGTCACACAGAAGACTGGGCAACTTGGAAGGTACTGAACAGACTGCACTCTGGCACCACGAGATGCAGCGCCAACCTTAAAAAATGGGGCTACAAAGTGGAGTCCATGACATGCAAGTGTGGAGAAGAGCAAACCACAGACCACCTATTACAATGCAGTCTGAGTCCTGCCACATGCACAATGGAGGGCCTTCTCAAACACCAGAGGCACTCCCGGTGGCCAGCTACTGGTCAAAGGACATTTAATATAATGCCAAGTTTTTAAACTTTGTGTTTTTAAATACATTACAACTTCACCCTTGGTTCATTTCTGATACGATAAATAAATAAATAAATAAATAAATAAATAAGCTTAATATTGGGGTCCCAAAATTTGTCTACTTTATGAACTGTTGGCTGTTTCAGACATTTACACAAATCAGTTGGCCAGGTTTTACAGTGGATTCTGCAGAAGATGCTTCACCCTGTGCCATCAACTAGAGTCAAGATTCCTTGCTAGTTTCTCAAGCTACCAGTTTTTTAAGAAATAAGCTCCATTCTTAAAATGTGGGAAAGGAGTGAACTGACATATCCCCAGTCATCAAATGCTCCGCTTCAGAAGATAGAAGCAGATAATTATTTAAAACAAGATATTTCTGTTCATATATGTGCGTAAGATATTTCAGCAGGACTTACCTCAGTCCAGAAATTTGGGAAGGGACACAACTGGGTCTTGTTCAATGGGATCCAAGAGACTCTTCACCCCTCAACTCCTTGATGTGGGCATGAAAGAGATTCTTGTTGATGCCTGTCTCTCCCAGCAACTGTTGCCATAGTTATAAATCATTTCTTATTGCCCCCACTGGACAGCCACAGAATATAATGAATGGGTTTAATAGGTAGAAGCAACCATAATGCACACACAAAACGGACTTCCCGTCTTGAAGTATTTCATGCTGTGGAAAGGCAGAAAACTCTGCTCAGCTGCATTGCCTGGACTTCAGAAAGCCAGTAAAACCTCTGGATGACGCCCAGTTAATAAAGAGAGTTTGTAAAGTAGAAGTAAAGAGAAGAAAACGCAAAAGCCTTTCAGCTGTTACTTACAAGTTGATGACCAAGACTATGTTGAGTATCTACAGTTCGGTTTGACCACACTTTAATTGCCATGGTTTCACGCAATGCAATCATTTAATTTTTAGTTGGGGCGGCACTAGCAATCTTGAGCAGAAAAGACATGTCCCTGCAAAACTACAACTTCCATGATTTCATAGCTCCGATTAATGACAATTAAATAGGGTCAAACTGTATTGCTTTTATAATGTAAATGAGCCCATGCACTTTTTCTTGCTCAGAAAGCAGTGATGTGGAGCAGGGAGATGTGGGTTCAGGAACACCAATCCAGCCCTTAGGAAGCACTGAAGAGTGATAGTGCCACCACAGAGTCGGCTGGACAATTGCCTGATTTTGGGACTCTACCATACTGGGAAAATATATCAGGAGATTGTAATATTTATTGTTAAGCCCAATAATATTTGGAGAGAAAAGACTCTTTGCGCTGTTAAGTGACCGTGGCTCATGAGATTACACAACCTGTGGAAAGTTTCTATACCTGACCATGCGTTCTGCTACATTAGCACCTCCCATGAGGTCCAGCTACACACAACCCCAGAAGTCTTGTTTATGCTGCTGGAATGAAGAAGAGCATCAGGGCATGTAGGGACTGGAAAAAGCACCAAGTCAGTTCAGGCAAAGGAGAGAACCTGTTACCAAGGCTACATTCCATTACTTTTTTTTTCTGATATGAGGATTTTTGGGAGGACATTTCAGCTTCTTCAGAGCAAGTGGAAAGTAAGCTGCTGAAGGCATGAAAGAGTTTTGGAATATCAGATTAAACCTCTTTCCCTGCTGCCAAGGCAACAAGGGCCTAGTAGGCAGAACAGAAACAACAACAACAACAACAACAACAACAACAACAACAACAATAAAATAAACTTTATTTATACCCCGCCACCATCTCCCCAAGGGGACTTGGGGAGACTTACATAGGGCCAAGCCCAGCAATACAGTAAACAATATACAACTGAACACAGCAAAATGAAATAAAATGAAATAGAATACAAATCCATTAAATAACAAATTGTCCAGAGTTCAAGCTAGTAGTTTCCAATCAGTGGAGGTGAAGAATGCATTAGTTTTCAACCTGAATTTTGGAACTGTCCAAGGTACTGAATTCTACCTCCCAAATAGATGCAGCACCTCAAATAGCTCCTTTAAACTCCAGACTGAAACCCAGAGCAGATTCCCTGTTCCAGTAACATGGGAGCTACCAGTTGCCACTGATTATACTTGTCCATGAAGAACTGTTGGCTCAATGTAAAAGGAAATACCATATTTGCTTGAGTAACACTCACCTTTTTGACTAAATTACATAACTAAAGTTGAGGTGCACATGAGATTCAATGGCACATTTGAGTCATGTAGCTAAACCCATCTATGCTGGCTGTTATGCATATATTCCATTATGTTAATTTCCTTTTATTGTTTGTATGTTATTTTTTGTGTGCTTTATTTTAATTTTATTGTGATTTTAATTATAATTATAATTTGCTGTATGTATCTTATTCGTTTACTGTATTCGTTGGGCTTGGCCTCATGTTAACCACCCCAAGTCCCTGAGGGGAAATGGTGGCAGGGTATAAAGTTTAATAATAATATGGCAAGAAATCCCAGCCGGGGACAGAGGAAGGACAGGCAGTAGTGGCCACAAAAAGGCTAATGAGAAAGTCACCACTGAATGCACATTCAGTGGTGAATTTCTTACTACTTACTTACTTAGGCGATCCCTCGTAGTCCGAGTAGGATAGTCTTCCAAGATCAGTGTACTGGCAGTGGGTCCATAGGTGACTGTGGATCTGCATTTTCTCCCTCGGCGAGGGCATTGGTTTCCAGGTGGAAGGCGGTCCTGGTCGGTGTTGGCTTGATGGACCTTCCTCTTGGCACATTTCTCTCTTTCGCCCTCCATTCGTGCCTCTTCAAATTCTACAGCACTGCTGGTCACAGCCGACCTCCAGCTGGAGCGCTCAAGGGCCAGGGCTTCTCAGTTCTCAGTGTCTATGCCAGAGTTTTTAAGGTTCACTTTGAGCCCATCTTTAAATCTCTTTTCCTAACCACCAACATTCCATTTTCCGTTCTTGAGTTTGGAGTAGAGCAACTGCTTTGGGAGATGGTGGTCAGTCATCTGGACAACATGGACGGTCCAGCGGAGTTGATGGCGGAGGACCATCGCTTCAATGCTGGTGGTCTTTGCTTCTTCCAGCACGCTGACATTTGTCCGCTTCTCTTCCCAAGAGATTTGCAGGATTTTCCAGAGGCAGCGCTGATGGAATCATTCCAGGAGTTGCATGTAACGTCTGCAGTCCACATCTCGCAGGCGTATAGCAGGGTTGGATGGACAATAGCTTTATAAAGAAGCACCTTGGTATCCCTACGGATGTCCTGGTCCTCAAACACTCTTTGCTTCATTCAGAAAAAATGCTGCATTCGCAGAGCTCAGGTGGTGTTGTATTTCAGTGTCAATGTGGACTTTGGTGGAGAGGTGGCTGCCAAAGTAACGGAAATGATCAACATTTTCTAATGTTACACCATTAAGCTGTATTTCCTGCATTGGAGAAAGATTGGCTGGTGACTGCTGGAGGAGCACTTGGGCTTTCTTGATGTTCAATGACAGGCTGAGCTACTCGTATGTTTAGACTGGCTTGTAGGTCTTCTTCTGAATGCGCACATATGTCATTGTCATCAGCATATTGGAGTTCTATAACAGATGTTGTAACCTTGGTTTTGGCTTTCAGTCAGCTGAAGTTAATTAGCTTGCCATCTGTCTGATAGATTATTTCCACTCCAGTGGGAAGCTTCCTGTCAACAAGATGAAGTATCACAGCGATGAAGATGGAAAATAAAGTTGGGGCAATAACACATCCCTGTTTGACACCTGATTCCACCTTAAATGGGTCACTGGGAGCCATTGCTGTCCAAAACCATCATGTCATCATGGAGGAGCTGCAGGATGTTCACAAATTTGTCAGGGCACCCGATTTTTTGGAGGATGGTCCAGAGAGCGCTGCGATTCACTGTGTCAAATGCCTTTGCAAGGTCAATGAATGCCATGTACAGTGGTTGGTTTTGTTCCCTGCATTTTTCTTGGAGCTGTCGTGCAGCGAAGATCATGTCCACTGTTCCTCTGGAGGGGCAGAAACCATTCTGGGATTCTGGGAGGGTGTCTTTTGAGAGGGGCAGAAGGCAGTTTGCAAGGATTCTTGTGAGGATTTTCCCAGCTGAGGTTAGGAGGAAGATACGTCGATAGTTTCCACAGTCTGTTCTTTCCCCTTTTTTGAAGAGGGTGATGATGGTGGCATCCTTGAAATTTGCTGGGATTTTCTCGGTCACCCACACTTTTTCTATGAGCTGGTGGAGTTGTTGTGTCAGCTCAGGTCCTCCCTCTTTAAAGATTTCAGCAGGGATCCTATCAGGTCCGTTGGCTTTATTTGTTTGTTGGCTGATGACGTTGCTGACATCTTCCAAACTAGGCAGTGCTGCAAGCTCATCCCTGGTTTGTTGTTGCAGGATTTGTGAGAGAACCTCTTCGGCCACATTGGAGCTACGATTCAGGAGGCTTTGGTAGTGTTTTTTCCAATGTAGTGCAATTGATTTTTTGTCCTTCATAAGTTTGGTTCCATCTGATGAGCGTAGAGGCTGTATGCCATGGTTTCTTGGTCCGTAGATTACCTTTGTGACTTTGAAAAATCCCTGAGCATCATGGGTATCTGCCAGGTGTTGGATTTCTTCAGTGAATTAGAAGGTAAAGTGAAGGTAAAGGTTTCCCGACATTACGTCTAGGCGTGTCCAACTCTGGGGTGGTGGTGCTCATCTCCATTTCTAAGCCAAAGAGCCGGCATTGTCCATAGACACCTCCAAGGACATGTGGCCCGCATGACTGGATGGAGCACAGTTACCTTCTCACCAGAGCAGTACCTATTGTTCTACTCACATTTTCATGTTTTTGAACTGCTAGGTTGACAGAAGCTGGGGCTAACGGCAAGAACTCACCCCACTCCCTGGATTCAAACTAACAGCCTTTCAGTCAGCAAATTTAGCAGCTCAGCGGTTTAACTCACTGCACCACCGGTGGCTCCCTATGGTGCATTATACGTGAGTAAATACGCGAGTTGCAAGCAATCAGAATATTCAGAGATGAAATGTACTCTGATTTCATAATGTCCTTTAAAAAGCAGGTGTCCCAAATACTTTTCTGGCTGGTTGTCCTTTCTATCAAAATAGATGGGGAGAAGAAAATATGAGGCTCTTAGGTTTTAAAACACAGCAAAATATCCTGCCCAAACTGATGTCACATCACTGCGGATCCTGTCTCCTACCATACTCTGCATTTTGAGCACATACATAAAGGGAAGCTGTGGGTCATATGGATCCTAAATTTGACGTTCTTTCCCACTATTACATTAATATTTAACATGTTTGAATTCCAAGGCAGTCAAGTTCAAGCTGTTACATTGACAGCCCCTATCAATGTCTCTGAAGGGATTGGTGCTGAGGAATTATTTCAGAAGAGTAAAAAGAAAATGGGACTCAATGTTGGCACAAACATATAGTATATGCTGTTACCACACATTACTTTGGCCTAGTAACTCACCATTCTTCTCTGGCACAAATCTGACACCCAATGGCCATATGTGGAATAAATGTTTCTGGAACATTATACTCAGATAGAATTGTAAGAATTGGAAGATAGCCTAAGGGCCATCTAATCCAACCTGCTGCCATGGAGGAACACACAATCAAAATGTTCCTGACAGATAGCCATCCAACCTCTGCTTAAAAACCTCTAAAGAGAGAGACTCCACCACATCTGAGGCAGCGTCAAACAGCTCTTACCATCAGGAAGTTCTCACTAGTTTGAATCCTGTAGTTTGAATCTGTTGCTCTGTATGTTGTTCTCTGGAGCAGCCGAAAACTAATCTTCTCTCCTCAATATGACATTCTTTCAGAAATGACTACCATGTTCCCTCTTAACCTTCACTCCTGCAGGGCAAACACCCAGCTCCTTAGTCACTTCTCACAGGCCTTGGCTTCCAGACCTTTTACTAGTTTGGCCACCCTTCAATATGCTCCACTGTAGTTGCTTCTCAACATGTTTTTTTTAATTGTGGTGATCTGAACTTGATACAGTATTCCAGGTGAGGTCTGACCAAAGAAGAATAGAGTGGGACTATGACTAGAATCATAGAGTTGGAAGAGACCTCATGGGCCATCCAGTCCAACCCCTTGCCAAGGAGCAGGAAAATTGCACTCAAAGCACTGACAGATGGCCACCCAGCCTGTTTAAAAGCCCCCAAAGAAGGAGCCTCCACCACACTTCGGAGCAGAGAGTTCTACTGCTGAACAACTCAGGAAGTCAGGAAGTTCTTCCTAATGTTCAGATGGAATCTTTCTTGTAGTTTGACCTTCTTGACACTATACTCATATTGATGCAGCCTAGGATCACATTGGTTTTCTAATCTACTCCTCCACACTGTTGACTCATATAGGAGCTCATATACTAAAATACGAGTCATAGAAGTAAGCTAATCAAAGATTTGAAGAACGTAAAAAGGGACGGGTGAAGAGAAGATTTGGGTAAGTATGAGTGGTACCAGAGGTGAGGAAAGGCTACAAAATTGAGGTTTGCCTCTGAAAGAAGGCAGATACTAGAAAGATGGTCCAAAGACAGGGAAAAGCTGTAACAGATAGAACACTCAGCCAGGGTGAAGTACTAAATAGGGTTTTGGAGACTGGAATTGAGTTCAAATATTAATGTAATTTAACAAACTCCTCTTTGGCTATTCTGATAGATGGTCTGGTCATGCTTACAATAATGAACCCACAAAAGAGCACATCCTCCGGCTCACAGAGGGGTCACCTTGAAGGCTAAGTACCCAATCCAAGGAGGAATGAATAAGGGGCAAAGGAAGAGGTAATGGACAGAAGCCCAAGGGATGGAGAAGGGAGTGTTATGGCACATGTCTGACACCCAATGGCCATCTGTGGAATAAACATTTCTGGAATATAGCAGTGGTTCTCAACCTGTGGGTCCCCAAGTGTTTTGGCCTACAACTCACAGAAATTCTAGCCAGTTTACCAGCTGTTAGGACCTCTGGGAGTTGAAGGCCAAGACATCTGGGGACCGACATGTTGAAAACCACTGCTATATAGGATCTCAGATACTAAAACATGAATGTCCTAAAAGTCAGCTAGAAAGGAAATGTACTCTTTATTTGAAGAAGAGTAGAAGAAAGAACAAATGAACACTGGGTACATCTGCATATCACAACGAACCACAGCTTAGCGCTTAAACCATGAATCATCCAACTATGGCTTCTCTTGCCTATTTCTGATTTCAAGTTCATATTCAGGTATTTTGCTTATTACTTCAATAAAAAACCTAAAAATCCTGCTAGGTCTTAAACCCAAAATGTCTATTTTTCCCACCTCTATTTATAATATTGTCACTTCACATATTTTAGGGGCTGTAGGATATCCTGGGAGATTCAACATCTTTCTTCTCTATTTTGTTAGTTGTGTGTTCCATTTGTTCTTTTTGAGTTGACATTATTTCCTTTCCTTCAATAAGCTATCCATATGGCCCTCCTATTCCTAACTTTATCTACACAATACGCATGCACAACTGATCAGGCTGATAACATGGTAAGGTATGGACATGTGAGAAAAGAGAACTGAAAAAACAACAACACAGATGACCCTTTTAGATATGTGCCTTACCGGGGACAGAATTCCTTGCCAATCTCCATCATATAAGTTTCTGAAGCAGTTCAGCAGATAGTACAATATATACAAGAGTCACAAAGAGTGTTCCAACTCTCTAACAACTACAGACATACCTTCATTATCAAGGACTCTGACAAAATCTGTTTATGCCAATACAGCTTCCACTTTACCTTTTGTCTTGTACTTAATTGGAAATGTTTTAGCAGCATCATTACTTAGGCAATGGTTAATCAAAGCTAGAAAAGATATGCATCAGGTAGCAATAGTGTAACTGCAGCAAACATTGCAATAAACTCTATTCTATTGTAGCTGTGCACATACACGTAAAATAAATGGCTCAATTTAGAAAAACTTAAGGAGCATGTTTTAACAACAAAATAGGGCTATTTCAAGAGTCTCTCCCACCATATTAAAGAAGCATAGATGTGCAAGTTTAGCTACCAAAATGGAAATTAAGAAAAATGGAGATTGGTTAAAGGAAATAATCAACCCTGGCTACACTTCTGAAGATATGTTCAACTACAGTAGAGTATTGCTTATCCAACTTAAACAGGCCAGCAGAATGTTGGATAAGCAAAAATGTTGGATAATAAGGAAGGATTAAGGAAAAGCCTATTAAATGTCAAATTTTACAAATTAAGCACCAAAACATCATGTTTAACAACAAATGGACAGAAAAAGCAGTTCAATACACAGTAATGCTATGTAGTAATTACTGTATTTATGAATTTAGCACCAAAACATCACAATGTATTGAAACAGCTGTGGATCCAGGCAGGAGGCAGACTGCGTTGGATAATAGAGCGTTGGATGAGCGAAGGCTGGGTAAGCGGGTCTACTGTACATCTAGAAAGCTCTACATGTTTTTGTTCACTTATGCATTCTTAGTTCTGAAATGTTTGTGGGGAAAGTCTGCAAAGGTCAGAGGAAGAAGTAGCTCTCCTGGGTTAAGGCAAGGAAGGAATGGGGGGTGAAGCCCAAGGGCAGATATTTTTGCTGGCATGACATCAAATATCCTGAGCTCTCCTGGGTGATCAATCATTCTCCTGAAGGACCTTGCCTCACAATTTACTTGTGAATACAAACCCCAAAGTGACAGTTATCCCACATTCTGCCAACATAGATGACAGGACAAATCCTCCCAAGGAACAAAAACAAGAGAACAAATGAGAACTAGAATCTGGGAACTTGATGCCCTGAAAATGGAAATAACTGATCAAAATCCCACCTGCAAGAACTCAACCTAGGACCCTCCCCTCCCCTACATACATACATACACACACACACACACAACAAACAAGACTAGTTCTTGATAAAGGTAAGGTATATTTATTCACTTTACAAAGGAGGGCAGTATTTGGTTGCAACAGCTCCAATTATAAACAAATATAACTGTACATTTTACTGGTGAATGGCTCGAAACCTCGTTCTTAAAAACTGTTCATACCATTTCATCTTGACTGCATTAATAACATCCCATGTTCTCCCGCTAAGATTAAAAATGGATAATAAATGCAGTATGCTTTGTGTTACATTATTCACAAGCCTCTGCCCCCCTTTCATTATTATAATTATTTTGTGGCCATTGTTATTATTTACTGTACCAAAGACAGAACTTTTTCTGAGTCAGAAGTGACTTATGTACAAGCGCTATTAAAACAAAAAGTCCGGAACCATCATTGAGTCTTTTTGGAAGTACAAGAAGTGTCTGATCTGCACGCGCACATAAAAAAATCAGTTTGGTTTTAAAAATAATATGCTGTTTTCAACCTTGTTAGCACTGTTATCGCTACCAAGGCATGAATAATTCTGTTATGAAGGAATGGACCTGCAAAGAGAGGATAAAAGGAAGAACTATCAAGAAAATCCAACAGGATGTTTTAGGTCTTACAAAAATATTTATTCTCTTCCAAAAAAAAATGTAGCAAGATGCCAACTTGAAAAGGAAGTAACCAAAGAAGGTCAAGAAGAGACAGAGTGGTCTTCCCTCCAGAATTTGGAACTGATAAACAAAGCTGCAGCAAGTTTACCATCCAAAGGGCCTTGGTAAACCATTTCACTTGAGATGCAAAATAAATGTCCAAGTAAAAGGGCAACTTGCCAACTATGCAGAAGAGAAATATTTCACCATGATCCCAGGAAACTCAGGCCATAAGAATCAAGAAGGCTGGCATTGTTATTACACATTCTGGAGTTGGGAACAGAGTGTCCTAATATGCTGGCCAGGTATCAAGTCTGCATTCCCTTGTGTGATGCAAGCAGTTTCCAGCATGGCAATCCAGAAATTAATCATTTTGGTGGCCAGCTCCAATCGGCTTTTGAAAAGTTAATGCTATTCTTCTTCACTTTCATTTTCTGGGTCCAAATCTGATTCACCATTGATTTCTTTATCTACGGCCATCTCCTCTTCCTTATCTGATAATTCGTCTCTTCCACTGTTCTTCTCATCTTCTTCCTCATCCTCTTCATCCCAATTCTCCTGCAAGAGTGAGCAATCACATATGTTAGCTATTTTTTTTTTCATGCCAGGAACAACTTGAGCCACTGCAAGTCACTTCCGGTGTGAGAGAATTGGCTGTCTGAAAGGACGTTGCCCAGGGAACGCCCAGATGTTTCACCATCCTGTGGGACACTTATCTCATGCCCCCACATGGGAAGCTGGAGCTGACAGGCAGGAGCTCACCCCACTCCCCAGATTCGAACTGCCGGCCTTTCGGTCAGCAGTCCTACTGGCACAAGGGTTTAACCAATTGTGCCACTGGGGACTCCCATGTTAGATATTGCAATCATGTTTAAACCAATTGCCTTTCAAGCATACCAAGATTTTTACTTACATCTGAGTCTTTTTCTGCCACCATCTCATCCTCTGAACTTTCTTCTGATGATTCTATGAAGAGAGAATATAAGAACTTCATGCAGGCCTTTTTCCAAATTGATGCTAACAGTATGCAATCTCAATAAGATAGTTCAGTAGATCAAAAATAATTTTGCTGGCAGAAAAGAGGGACTTCAGCAGCATTCAAACTTCAACGCCAGCCCCAATCCTTTAAGTGAAAAATGGACATATTGGCTTCAAGCAACAACAAGGTAGCACTGACTGACGCGGTCTTCATGGCTATAACCCTCTATGAAAAAGCCAATCTTAGTCTTTGAACAGTCTGATACAAGACGGTGGTATTATTCTAGGGATTCAAGAAACTATGAGAGTATCCTATTTGTGTTGGTCCACATGTTCTTCCTAACTAGTATTTTATACACATTTTCTTCTACAGAATTCACTATTAATTTAATTTACATACTGCTGTTTTCTCAGAGTCCAGGAAGCAGAATTATGTTTGCTTCTCCTTGCTGGCCCCAACATCGGCATGACCAATGGAATGAATAAAAAGGGGCTTCTATTCCCATACACAGGAATGAAAAGGCAACTTTTTTGAGTGCACGAAGGAGGCAATAGGACATCCAAAGCTGAAGACAGTGCTGGCATGCCGACCCAAGTCCATATTCTCCAAACTAGAAGTGATCAAATGTAACAGAGTGGGGGCCACTTTTCCTTATAGAGTGCACCTTCCCATCCACACCCTATAATATACTTTTTGGTCCACGTATGAGGGGGTGCTGATAACTCTTTGGCTTTACCCAGAAAGAAACAAGATAGGAAGATGAAACTTTACACGTATTCCACATATTCTCTGCTGATATCAACATACTTCTTACATTGGTATTCCAAGTTCTGTAAGCCTTGCAAAAAAGAAGGATTTCGGATGTGCCACAAACCACTCATCCGTAGCAGCCATGGGATAAGAAATAGTGTGAAATTTGATACCCTTGAGGTGTTTCTTCAGGTTTGGAAACAGATGATAGTTGGAGGGAGCTAGAGCTGGTGAATAAAGTGGGTGGTCCACCAGCTGGAAGCCAAGCTTCACTAGTTTTGCTATGGTCACTTGTGCAGTGTGAGCGGAGGCACTGTCTTGCAGGAACAAGATTCCTTTGGATAGCTGCTGTGCCTTTTGGCCTTCAGAACTGCCTTCAATTGGTCCAAAAGTTTTGTGTAATATCTTGCATTGACGGTGGAACCATTTTGAAGGTAGTCCGCTAGCAGCACACCCTCCTTATCCCAGAACACAGACACCATCACCTTAGTGGCTGATTTTTGCACCCTGAACTTCTTTGGACGAGGAGAGCCACTGTGCCTCCACTCTTTTGACTGCTCCTTGGTTTCAGGGTCAGGCAAAGAAATCCAGGTCTCATCCATAGTGGCCAGTCAATCCAGGAAGTTCATATTAGTCCGGAACACTGACAAATGGACCGGGAAGTTTTCACTCACATGTCTTTCTGATCTGTTGTCAAACATTTGGGGGCCCACTTTGCAGAGAGCTTCTTTGTGTTCAAATGTTCATGGATAATGACACAAACATGTTCATGAGAAATGCAAGTTGCTTACCTGTAACTGCGTTTCCACGAGTGATAGTCTGTGAAATTCGCACATAATGGGTTTTATTCTGCGCATGCGCAGCTGTTCGGAACCTTCTAGAATTTTCAAATAGAAACTTTTAATTGGCGGGCGCCCCGCCCAAACTCCCCATACTATAAATGCCCAAGGCGGGAACCTCGGCTCAGTTCCGCAGCCGCTATCAGCAGCTATAGAACAAGCATGACTACTGCGGGGAGGTCGGGCGGGGATGTGCGAATTTCACAGACTATCACTCGTGGAAACGCAGTTACAGGTAAGCAACTTGCATTTCCCCTTCGTGTAGTCTGTGAAAAACGCACATAATGGGTGAAATAGCAAGCTACCAACCTTTGGAGGCGGGAGTCATGCGACACTGGAAAACAACACCGCTCTGCCAAAAGCTGTATCCTTCTCGCCATCGCATCTAGCCTGTAGTGGGCGGCGAATGTTGACGAATTGGACCACGTCGCTGCTTTGCAGATGTCATCAATTGGAATACCCCTCAGGAAAGCTTGTGAGGTTGACACCGCCCTTGTGGAGTGGGCGTGAATCTGCTGAGGGGGCTCTTTCTTTGCCAACAGGTAAGCAAGTCTGATGGTCGAGACGATCCACGAAGCGAGGCGCTGGGAGGAGACAGGCAACCCTAGAGAGTCCTGGCGGTATTTCAGAAAAAGTTTGACTGACTTTCTGTGAGGTGCAGTTCTGTTAGTGTAAAATGCTAGAGCTCGTCTGACATCTAGCGAATGCAGTGAAAACTCCAGAGGGGAAGAAGGGTTTTGGAAGAAGGCTGGTAGGGAAATGTCTTGTGAGAGGTGAAATTTAGACACAACCTTTGGCAAGAAGTCGATGTCTGGTCGGAGGACCACCTTCTCTTTGTGGAATCGTAGGTAAGGCGCGTCGACTCTCAGAGCACAGATTTCACTCACTCTCCTGGCCGATGTAATGGCCACGAGAAAGGCCGTCTTCCATGAGAGATGCGAGAGGTCGCATGTGGCCAGTGGCTCAAAGGGTGGCTTGGAGAGTTGCGACAACACCAGCTCTAGACTCCACGCTGGGGAAGGGGGTATGACAGGTGGGTGCAAGTTGGAGTACCCCTTAAGGAAGAGCCGTATCATGGGGTCATGGAAGCACGATGGGCGACCTGTTTGTCTCCAGTACCATGATAGTGATGCCAGGTAGCATTTAATGGAGGATAAAGAGAGCCCTTTGTTGGACAAATGGACCAGAAAGTCCAGTATGACTCCCGTCGGGGCTTCCCAGGGGTCAACATTTAGGGGCTTGAGGTATTCCCTGAAGCGTGCCCATTTGTACGCATAGGCCTTCTTGGTAGTGGTCTTCTGGGCTGCTGCAATTATGCCCTGGACTGCCTCCGAGAGAGGGGCTTGGCTCGGATCCTCCATGCTGTGAGGCGTAGCGAGGCGAGGTCTGGGTGATACACCCGGCCCTCCTGGATCGAGAGGAGGTCCGGTCTGTCTCGTAGATGGAGGTATTCGCCCCTCGAAGCTGTGAGGAGGGGGGCGAACCAGTGCTGGCGCGGCCACCAGGGGGCGACCAGTATCGCATCCGCGTTGTCCTCGATCAATTTGGACAGCACCCTGGGAATCAGTGGGATTGGGGGAAAGGCGTATAGCAGGCCCGGTGACCAGGTGAATATGAATGCGTCCCCCATGCATCCCTGGGTCGATCCGGGGCGACGTCTGGCACAAAACGTGTCGCACTGTGCGTTTACTGGCGACGCAAACAGATCCAGGGTTGGTTGGCCCCAATGGTGGGACAGGAACCGGAACTCGTCTCGATGAAGTTGCCACTCGTGATTTGATGTCTGAGTTCGACTGAGGGAATCGGCGAGAGTGTTGTCCTCTCCCGGGAGGTGCACTGCCGTGAGATGTATTCTTCGTGGGATGCACCATTCCCATATTGCTGTGGATAAGGTGAGGAGGTCGGAGGAGCGCGTCCCGCCTTGCTTGTTTATGTAACATTTTACAGTTGTATTGTCCGTGAGGAGCTGTACAGCGCGCCCGGTGATATGGGGCTCGAAAGCACGCAGGGCCTTCTGGACGGCTAGGAGCTCGAGATAATTTATATGGTAGGATGCTTCCTCGTGAGACCATCTGTCGTGCACTGTCAGATTCCGGAGGTGAGCCCCCCATCCTTGGTTGGATGCATCTGTTGTGAGACAGTGGGATGGGCACGGTTGTCTGAAGGCCATGCCTGCAAGGACGTGCTCCTCCCGTGTCCACCATCCGAGGGACTGCAGGACCTGATGCGGTGGGTACAGGCGGATGTTCTGGCTGTCGCGTTGGGGCTTGAACGCTCTGACGAACCAATGCTGCAGCGGGCGCATCCGCAGCCTCGCAAACTTGATGACCGACGTTGTCGAGGCCATGTGCCCGAGCAGAGATTGGAAGGCCCACGCGGTGGCTCCCCCTTGTGTGCGGATGTCTTCTATCGCTAACTTGATGGCCTGGAAACGGTCTTGTGGTAGGAAGGCCTTTTCTGAGATGGAGTCTATGGTAGCACCGATGAATTGGATGCATCTTGAAGGAATCAGGTTGGATTTCTCGAAATTGACGATGAGGCCAAGGCTCTGTAAGAGAGACAGAGTGTAGGTGAGGTCCGATTGAAGCTGAGATCTCGATTCTGAAGTTATCATCCAATCGTCCAGGTATGGGAAGATTGTTATTCCCCTTTGTCTCAGGTGCGCGGCTACCACCGCTACGCACTTCGTAAAGACCCGAGGCGCAGATGTAAGTCCGAATGGTAGGACATTGTAAGAAAACAGCTGGTCGTCTATTGCGAAACTTAGGAACCTTCTATGGTCCCCCCTAATTGAAAAATGAAAATACGCATCGCGGAGGTCAAGAGTCACGAACCATGACCCTTTCTGCAGCAACGGGAGGATGTTCGCTAGGGTGATCATGCAAAATTTACGAGGCTTTATGAAGAAGTTGACATCTCTTAAGTCCAGGATGGGGCGGAGGCCTCCGCCTCTCTTTGATATCAAAAAATACCTGGAGAAAAAACAGTCTTTAGCCTCTGCTGGGTGGATCCTGGAGATGGCCCCTTTCTCCAGGAGGGTTGAGATCTCTTCGAGGAGCTGAGGGGAGGATGGTGTTACCTTGATGGCTCCCACCGGGGGCCAAGATTCGAATTCTATAGCATAACCTCGCTCCACTATGGAGAGGACCCAAGAGTCCGTGGTTATCCTCCTCCACGCGTGCAGAAAAGGGGCCAGGCGGTCCCTGAAGGTCCCCCGCTGGAGGGATGGGAGGCTGTCATCACAACAAACAGAACTAGTAAACGGTGAACTTGGCTGAACGGTGCCAACTATAGAACTTGAAACTTGAGAAACTGTTGAGAAAGATGGAGATCTACTTCCAGCCCAAGGGCTAGAAGCGGCGCCTCTGGCGCTCGGGTTGTTTACCTCCGCCGCGTTGTTGGCCCCTATACGGGAGAGATGGTTTCCTGGCGGCTGGTGCGGGGGCCGCAGGGCATTGTCGTCCTCTATAGGCTGGAGGGCTGTAACGTCTTCGATGTTGATGAAAACGGCTTGGCCAGTATTGTCTGTGGTGCTGCGACAGATAGGGAGAGAAACCATATTTATGAGCTGTCTGTCTCATCTTCTGGGTATGCTCTAGTTGGGAGTCCGTCTCTGGGTTAAAGAGGCCGGACTCGTCCATTGGGAGGTCCTCTATCACTGTCTTTGCTGACTGCGATAAGCCGGAGCCCCTCAGCCAGGCGTGGCGGCGCAAGGCCACCGCTGTCGCCAGAAGCTTGCCCGCGGCATCGGCTGTGTGTTTGGCCAGGTCTTTTTGAAAGGAAGCCAGAAGCATCGCTTCCTGATGGAAGGCTTTCGCCAGCATCTGCTCGCTTGGTGGGAGCATGTTGAAGTATCCTGCTATCTTGCCCCAGAGGTGTTCTTGGTAGCCTGCCATGTAAGCCCCGTAATGGGCCATCCTGGAGGCGAGGCAGGCCGAAGCGTAGATCTTCTTCCCCAACATTTCCAGCTTCTTCCCTTCTTTGTCCGAGGGGGTGGATTGGGATCTCTGGGATGGGCAAGGCTGGCTAACATCCACTACGATGGAATTGGGCTTAGGCTGCTTGGCAAGCCACGGCGCAGCGGAAAGATCCACCTTGTAGAGATTTTCTGCGCGCTTGGGTGTGGCGGGCACTGCTGACGGGGCAACGCCCTCCGCCTTGCTGAGCTGCAGGAGGAACGGAAGGGAAGGCAGAACAGTCGTTGGAGGGTCGTGTTGTTTGGAGGAGGGAAACATCGGGTCCTCTACGACCTTTGTAGACTGGGGCACCAACAATTGGAGGGCCTTTGAAAGCCTTATCAGCAAGGCAGAAAAACCTCCGAGCTCCTCCGCGGAGAGTGCTTCTGAGTCAGGTTGTGGCTCCGGGGGGGAGTGGGGGCAGTCTTCAGAATCCGAGGAGCCCGAGAGAAAAACAGCATCGGCCCTTGGAGTAGCAGCTCTCGGTGCCGAGGGCTTAGGTGCCGGAACCGAGGGGCCCGCAGCAGGTGGCGCTGGAGCTGCGCTGGGCTGGCTGGGTTGCTGTATGTCTGCTCGCGATGACGGTGCCGCCCCCGTCTGAGTGAGGCTTGTGCTAGGGGGCGTGGCCGCCGTAGGAGGGAGGGAGTGGTCTGCGTGCTCTGCGTATTGGCAGCAAGAAACATGGCGGCAACAGCCTCTTTCCATATGAGGAAGGGCATACTTATAATGAGCGCGCTCCCTGAGGCATCTAGGGTGGTGGCACTCCGGGGAATAGTCCCCTTCATAG
The DNA here is from genome assembly GCF_037176765.1 of Anolis sagrei. Lineage (NCBI taxonomy): Eukaryota > Metazoa > Chordata > Lepidosauria > Squamata > Anolidae > Anolis > Anolis sagrei. Next base: position 42,673,762 of record NC_090021.1, read on the forward strand.
TAAGATCCGGTCGGGCTGCGGGAACGTGAGCTCCATGAGCTAATAGATGGGGATCTGCGTCGGTGCCGATGCACGTGGCGCGGCCGGCGCTCCAAGGAGCGTCCTCTTCCCCCATCTCCCCTATGCACTATTGGTGGAGAGGGGGGGTCTCGGCCCTGCTGAGGCAGCCCAGGAGGGGTTGAAGATTGTCCTGCTTCTTGTGAGACCACAGGTAAGTCGGCAGTTGGGGGCCCCGTGGCTAATATCGGGGCACCCTGGGGCGCGCTGTTCAATGGGAGTTCTTCAGCAGGGGAGAGCGTTGGAGGGCTGGGCACCATTTCCTCCGACCTAGGTGCTTGGTCCGCCATTTTTGGTGTTTCTCCCCGCGCCCCTGCGGGGGCATCGGCGCCTCGCTGGGCTGCGCCCCTCGTTGCATGGGGGCTTGGGGGCGAATTGCCGCCGAGTTGCCCCTTCTTCTTCCCTTTTTTGAGCCCATCCTTGTGCTTATGGGAGGTTTTCCCTTGTTTCGGCGGCTTGGGCTTTTTAGCGGGCCCCGGCCGAGAGTCGTCCCCCGTTTCCTGCTCCTGCAGGGATAGCTGGGAGGGAGCTAGCCCCGAATCCCGGTCTTCCTGGGGCTCCGAAAGCGCCTCTGATGCCGGGCGCTTCTCCGCTCGGGTGGCGGCAGGGGCTAAGGCCCTTTCATACAACAGGGCTTTGAGCCTGGATTCTCGATCCTTCCGGGCCCTGGGAGTAAAAGCCAGGCACACCTGGCAGGATTGGGGCCAATGGGATTCCCCTAGGCAAAGCAAACACATGGCGTGCCCGTCTGAATCGGGCACCTTGCCGCCGCAAGAGCTGCATTTTTTAAAGAATGAGGTGCTCATTGGAAGATGAGGACTGGCCTGAGAGTAGTCAAAGAACGTTCCGTGGTCGATGGGCAGGAGAAATTCACAAATCCGAAGGCTTTCCGAGTCCAAAAGAGAGTAAAAACAGTCCGCTAGTAACTCGCTAGAGGTTCCAAACGCTGCTGATCGCGGAAAAGGAACTGAGCCAAGGTTCCCGCCTTGGGCATTTATAGTATGGGGAGTTTGGGCGGGGCGTCCGCCAATTAAAAGTTTCTATTTGAAAATTCTAGAAGGTTCCGAACAGCTGCGCATGCGCAGAATAAAACCCATTATGTGCGTTTTTCACAGACTACACGAAGGGGAAATCCCCATGACGTCTTCTATTTCTTTAACTGAAATTCGCCGATTCTCCAGTATGAGGTTGTGCACAGCATCGACGATCTCCGGAACAACCACCACTCTCAGTCGTCCAGGACGTTCCTCAGCATGGGTACTGAAGTGGCCCATTTTAAATTAGGTAACCCAGTTCTTAACTGTAGAATATGAAGGGCACTGATCCCCCAATGTCTGCGACATATCACCATGAATATCCTTCGTTGACTTTCCTTGCAGAAACAGGAATTTTACCACTCCTCTGCTCTCATTTGCTGTGAATATCGCCTAAGACTCCGCCATTTTGTTTTCCCACGTGCCTAGATCATTGTTGCCAAAAGCTACAATCACAAAATTTTGCAAACATTTATGAGACAAATAAAGCTTTCATGTGATGTAACATTCATTACCATAGAAAAAAAAACAAAAAAAAAAAACACAAAGCCAAAGACTTATCAGCAGCCCCTCATATTTGTCAAAATGGCAACCAAAACTGCTGAGTCCATTACTTCCAATTGCCATTTAAGCTGAAATATGGTTGGAGAAAACAGATAATAGGGATATTCTCAGGGAGCCTTTCTAGATTTTTTAAAATATATATACGGGTTCAGTGTGAAAATTGCCTCCAAAACTACTACTATTGATAAGAATGGTCAGAAAGAAACAGACAGAAACTAAACAGGATATTCCTGCTCACTACCCAAGACATCTCCATTGAAGCCAGTGTTATAGATCGGCAAGAGGCTGAAGATGAGGGGCTGGTTTTATCAGAGGTTGTGAGGCCTGAGGGGTTTTTTAGTGAGGGAAATGAGGGGATTTTGAATCAGGATTATGCCTGGGGAATGGGCCTGTGTCTAATGAGAGGGAAACAGCTTCAGAACAGAGCAGACAGAGAGATGCGATGACAGCCGATAGAGAAAACCTTTACCCTAGTGGTTCCATAGCAACGAGTTAGAAGGGAGAGAGAGTCCCCCTGAGAACACACCTGCAGTTAGTAGGAGTTAGAGGCTCAATCTACAGGAGGTCACGGAAAGAAGGTCATGGAAAATTTGTGAGAGACATTAGGGTGAGAAATCTTTGAAGCAACAGAGCAGATATAAAAGATATGATTTAATGGTTTAAGGTGTTTACATTAAAGGACTGTTTCTGTTTTCTTTTTTTGAAGAGTCAGATTAGGCAACGCTGCACTACCGTGTAGATTTTGGGTCTTGTTTTATGTCCATGTCTAAGGTCTTTGGAAAAGTCTTGTACTCATGTTCATGGATTCACGTGTTAAGAAGTTTCTGTATTCCTGATTTTGGATTTATGCCTATGTTTTGATTCCTGTTTTTTTCCTATACCTGGTGGCTTTTTGAATGCATTTTCCTATTGCTTTCTGGATATTTCTGTTTGGACATTGCTTATTATATTACCTTTTGCCTTTTACCTTTTTATAATTGCTTTTCGTAATAAACTACTTAGTTATACTATTGGACTCCCGTGTGGTGTTGTGTAAAGGTGAATTTCAGGCTAGAGTGCAACAGCCGCTTTGCTTACCTTCCTCATATACCAGCTTTGCAGTCTGGTCAACCTCAGGCCCATCCTGTGCGTTTTTCAAAGCTGCAACCTGAGAAGCAATGCATGACATTACTATGAGCTGTTACTACATTTTGCAACCATACAATCCCTCATGTGTGGCACTTGCACTATTTACATGAAGTAAGACAAATGATGTGCATGCAATTGAAATGAAGTGCCATTGAATGTGACCAGTTGCAGTCATATAAAGTCGTAACGTTAAATACTAATTACACTTTTGTCGAGTCAACAATGCCCTACACCCAATGAGTGTTAATCCACTGAATCAAAAGAATATACATAAATTCTGATTTACTAAGTTCTAAAAGATTTGGTACAGTTAACTAGAAATTAGACTTAGCCCGAAGTCTACTTCTCACCATTTGATTAAGAGAACTTTTTGAAAATTGGAAGTGTCAGTGAATCTGCAAAATGTGTATCACATTTAAACTGTTCATGCAACAGTGAAATATCATACAATACTGCATCAAGTATGATTTTCAGAAGACTTCCATAGAAATATCCTTCCTTGCCTCAGGCAGACACTAACACTTCTTTTGGCATCTTAACAGCTAACAATGCAATTGTGATAAACTTTTGTCAAAACAAACCTTCTCTGCCAAGTGCAGAAAGTGTTATATTCTCAGTGGGCAAATAAGTTACACTGTGTGTATAAACATGTACGGTTTCCAGATGCTTTTTAATGCACAGTATGTTTATGTCACACTAAAACAATTAGGCTTTAAGGAGTCACAGAACATTCTGTTACTAAAAATACCTTCATTAATATGATGCTATTCAAACCAATGTTTTAGATTCAGGAGAGTATGGTATACATTGTGATGGAAAAGTAACACTCAGAAAAGAAAATCGAATCTCTAAAGCCCAGAGGAACCTATTAAAAGGAAGTGCTGTGGAAATCCATGCTGTAAACCTCCTCCTGCTGTGGCAAGCTTAAGCCCACTTGAGTCCTGGTTTCAGCATTATTAACCCTCAGACACCAGGGAGAAATTGCACCGAATGAGTTGGAAGGTATTTTCTGATCCCAGGAAGAATTCCAGTATTTTGAGGGTCAGCAATTGCCTTAGAAATGAAGTTAAGTTTCACATACAGTTCTTTATTTTTGATCGCCCAAAGAATCCCTATTTCTCAACCCAAGCTCCATAAAAAGTCAATCTACTGAAACCAAGGTATATGGCATCTCTATATGGCGTCCCTCTTTCAGTCCCAGAAAAATGTTGTGGGACATTTCACTTCCAAAATATGGCATTGGCTGGGACAAGATCTCCATTTTTTTTTTTAAAAAAACTATTGATTTACTGGGACATTTATTGTTGGAAGTAATATATGTGGCAAAGTGATGAAACTTAAGGAGATTGCTTACAAACATGCAGGATGTCTAATTAAACTGCAGTGTTTTCGCACTAACTGAAACTGGCATATATCTCTGAAACATCAAATGTTTGGATTTCTCATAAAAGGTAAAGATTTCCCTTTGACATTAAGTCTAGTCATGTCCAACTTGGGGGGGGGGGGGAGGTGCTCATCTCCATTTCTAAGCCAAAGAGCCAGCATTGTGCGCAGACACCTCCAAGGTCATGTGGACGGCATGACTACATGGAGTGGTTACCTTCTCACCAAAGCGATACTTATTGATTTACTCACATTTGCATCTTTTCAAACTGCTAGGTTGGCAGTAGTTAGGCCGAACAGCGGGAGTTCACCCTGCTCCCAGGATTTGAACCACCGACCTTTCGGTCAGCAAGTTGAGCAACTCAGTAGTTTAACCCGCTGTGTCATCGGGGACTTGTGGATTTTTTTAAAGACTATTAACTCCCTTTCTTGTACATTTGCCATTGCTAAATCTTATTTATTCAAAGACTGAAAATATGAGCATCACACTACCAAACTATAAATTCATTATCTGAATAGGTAGCAATGCTGCTGTTTCATACCATTCCTATATCTCAGACTTCCTTAAGCTTTGTATGTTTTCTAGACTGCTTCCTCCTGATCCCTTATTTGAAAGACCATGTGATAAGACACTGCTCTAGCTACTCAAACTCAACTTTCACATAAACTTCTTTCTGCCTGTTTCACTAAAAAAAAGCCGTCCTCCGAAAACCTTGTGTATTGCTGAAGGTTTTATTTCAGTTAACTCACATCTTGACCTCTTTTTGTAACTGTTTCTTGTCCAAGGGACTTCTAGCTAATTGGAGCACTTGCAGGCATAAAACAGGACATCACATAAAGTTCTTTCTTTAGGGAATTTGCAATTGTTTTAAGCTGCTTAATGAAACTAGCTTCTACTACCTTATCAGTTGATTCAGTCTGTAAGCTAAGTGGTAACTTGACTGAATTTTTAAATGTCAAGTCACCCAGGCGTTAGTATTAGAAAGTATTACCTACCCATTCTAATTCTCACATATATTGGTCAGGTACAACATAGAACATGCATTTTATAAAGAAGTATTTGGGAAGAAATACTAAAATTGATGAGAATGGAGAAATTCTTCAATGGCCTAAAATTTTGCTCATGAACAACAAATGGTGCTTAGTAATATATGACGTACCGCAAAGCTGGATTCTATAAATTAATTACTGCAGAAAATTACTGCATTTGGAAGGCTTTGTAATTTAGAACAATTTTTTTTTCATGTCAGGAGCGACCTGAGAAACTGCAAGTCGCTTCAGGTGTGAGAGAATTGTCAGTCTGCAAGGACATTGCCCAGGGGATGCAAGGATGTTTTACTATCCTTGTGAGAGGCTTCTCTGATGTTCCCAGCATGAGGAGCTGGAGCTGACAAAGGGAGCTCATCCGCACTCTCCCTGGATTTGAACCTCCAACCTGTTGGTCTTCAGTCCTGCCGGCACAAGGGTTTAATCCAGTGGTTCTCAACCTGTGGGTCCCCAGGTGTTTTGGCCTACAACTCCCAGAAATCCCAGTCAATTTACCAGCTGTTAGGATTTCTGGGAGTTGAAGGCCAAAACATCTGGGGACTCACAGGTTGAGAACCACTGGTTTAATCCATTGCAACACCAGGGACTCCATTTAGAACAATTAAAAACATTAATTATACTAATTGCTTTAAATAGGACTATTAGAGGTCTTGATTCTCTAGAATTCCGATACACTTGCAAAATTACTGAAAAATGTTCTGCACCACTGACAGTAAACTTCAATGCATTCTCTAACATTCCTCATTCCTTATTCATACTTACTCTGTGCTTCACACCAGTAACCTACTCTGTGCTACAATCTAGTAACTCACCTGGGTAATAATAAGATAGAGTTTCCCATGCAAACGAGACAGTTTCTGCAATGTCTTCACTCTGCTCTCCATCAACTGATACAGCATTCCCAGCTGAGGGACCAGATCCGGCAACTGGGAAGGAAAAAGGACGGCGCGTGAAATGACTGTCAAGCAGCAAAGCGCACACTGCATGAACATCAGGACATTTGCTATTACTTTCAATCCACCTGCTACATCCCCAACGAACCCAACACAAAGTGAAATGCACAGCTCTATCAATCTGACACACTTACTGTTGAAAGGTATGATGTGTGTATAGTCAAAACAGGCTTGAGCCATCGAACCATTTGTGAGGCACTGAAAAAAACAATAAGAAAGAAAATGGTTTGCATTTACTGGCAAGGATTGGAAACACAGATGAATAATCTTTCATCTCTCACACTGATAAAAGTCAAACTACATACATAAGAACAGAAAAATGAATTTACAACATTAAATCAAGGTGTACAACACTGCCTGTGGCAGTTATATAATTTACAGGAATGGGAAGCACTTAACAGCAAAAATTTGCGAGGGCCATGTCTATTGTTTCGAAACGAGTAAGTACTCATATATATCAAAAGATGAGGCTGTCTTATGCAATACACTCGCCCCACCCCCAACACACTCACACACACTGAATTCCCTTCTCTGACCTGCCTTGGCTCTCTATGTGCTTGGACAGAAGACTCTCCTGAAAACTCTAAGAATTCACCAGTCTGCAGTCTTTTATTTGGAAAGATTTAGTCTTGGCTAAATTATCTAAAGCAATGGACTGGTTGAACCTTATCTTTTAGGCAAAATTCAGAACTATCTTTATTTGGATCTAACACCATTCTCTGTTAAGTCATGTCATAATATGTTATGACATATTAGTAACCCGACATGCTCAGATTGCCTTCCAATTTTTTTTTGCAGCAATATACTTCTATGAAATTTTGGAAGTGCTATCCATAAAACATAAGAAGTTAAGATATGAGCTAGTGGATCCCTAAATACTTTTAATACATGACATATTAAGAATCTTGTTTTTTTTAAGTTATTTTGAATTTTTATTATAGTATAAAATTTCATAAATAGAAAACACTTTTAAAAAGAAGAAGGTGCACAAGACTGTTTTCAAAGAGATGCACATTCACATGCAGAAGTTGATGTCAACATTTGAGCATATCTGTTATTCTGAATATCAATAACAACTGGATTGAGGCACCACAATTTTATCGCAATGCATATGAATGCCAAAAAGAAAAGTATTTCCTTTCTAAAATAGTGACAGCAAAATAACTTATGCTTACCTGTACGGGTGACCTTGTAGCCTTTTTGTGAGCTAAAAAGGATAGACAATAGGCATTGATATATAACCAGATGCTAATGCAACCATTTCTCTGAGGCAAGACATATGCATGCACACATCTTATTGAAAGAAAGGTTTTTCTAGCAGAATGTTAATACAGGAACCCCAAAACGACAAACACTATCTAGCTGGATTGCAAAACTTTGGCCATCAAGATCAGAGGAGTAAAACATGGCTCCACTGATGTGAAAGACAGCTTCAGGCTCAAAATTTATTACATTTTTAAATCTGATCTTAGTAAAGTGAGACCTTGGGTTTAAGTACTGGTGTACTGAGTAAATTAGCTGTCATATAGGAATTCTATTAGACAATAGAATAGAATTCAATAAATATTTCAAGTCTGCATATCTGCTTGAACTCACTGTGGGTTTTTAAAAAGAAAAATGCAAAGTAAAAAACAATGAGGTCCCTTAATGTCCAAGAATTACTGAAGTAGAAGTTGGTATGCATATTAAGAACAATAATCTACAACTCTACTCCTCCTTTCCACCTAAGGTCAAGGAAGCTCAATGCTATGGCATCAAAGGATTTGTAGTTTGGTGAGGCATTGGGCACTCATTGTAAAACTACAATTCCTATGACCCGACAGGATTGACCCATGACAGTTAGTGATATAGAACTGAATTATTTGTATAGTGCAGATGCACCCACAAGGTGCACCTGGTCAGGCGAAAGGCAGCTAGGGAAATATTCAGTTTGTGCTATGTGGGGTTTACACTGCACCTAAAAATACAGGTTCATAGCTTGGGGATGCAACTGTGAGTCTGGAAGCCAAGTTTCTGTAGCGACCACAAGTGCTTATTGCACAGTTAAAAGTTTGTGCACTACCTGCACCCGCTCCTTGAGGAATTAGATCAGGCCATAGGAATATATGCCTCAGATACATTCTCACTGGATTACTGTAACACACTCATCATGAAGCTGCCTTTGAAGAGTGTTTGGAAACTTCAGCCGAGCCAAAGAGCTGTGGCCAGATTGCTAACCAGAGTTGCCTACAAGTAACACATAACTCCTTTTCTTGCAACAGCTTTACTGGCTACCAGTCTGTTTCCAAACACAGTTCAAGGGGCCACTTTTAATCTTTCAAAACCTATATGGCTCAGATCCAGTGTATTGAACCAGCCAGTGTTTTGAAGTTTGCTAGGGACACCTATCTCGCTGTCCCACCATCCTCAGAGGTATATCTAGTGGAAAAATTGAGGTCTTCTCTGTAGCTGCCCCCAGACTCTATAACTCCCTTTCCCTTCCAACTTTCTTTTCACAACCAAATAAATACTTTTCTATTCTGACACAGATTTTATGTTTGATTATCCAAAGTCTGCTTAGACAATGTGCTGGATATCACAATTTGTGCTGGTGTGTGTGTTTAATGACGTGTGTTTTAACTGGGATTCAATTTTTATTGCTTAATTGCATTTTAACCTTTTTATTTTGTTGATTTTCTAACCATGTCTTTTTAGCTGTTGTAAGCCACTTTGTATCTCAGTCTGGGAAAATAACAATAATAGTAATATACATGATCAAACAATTCCAATTTGAATACCAAGCAAATTTTCAACTTAGTAACAACCCAAGATCATCAAATCAAACCCATTTCAAATGAAGGGAATGACAGGATACCGCTCTTGTTTATTACATAATTTGTATCTGATTTACTTGAATGAAGAACCTAGTTTACAGTTGGTACTATAGGAGGCAATGCAGTATCTCTTACCTCATGTAGCAGTGGAATGACAGCATGCACAGGCATTCGGGCTACTGTTTTCTTTATTACTGCATCCTTCCTGGTCTGAAGCACTTTCTGTTAAAAATTGAGAAAAGGAACACATCACCAGCTTTAGAAATAGCACCAAAATGCCTGGCATCAATTCACTTGCTGATCCCAGAATTTGTTGCAATTCACTTGTTAACCCCAGAGTTTAAGCCCTACTCATCCAAGAAGAACAACAGATGACCTTGTTTTTCTACTTGTGGTTATTTTGCGCCTTGGAATCCAGCAAATGCAGAGGACCTGCTATATTTTCAAAAAAGTGCTTTTTAAGTATACCATATATAGTCGAGTGCAAGCCGAGTTTATCGGCCCTATTTTAAGGCTGAAAAAGCCCCCCTCGGCTTATACTCGAGTCAAGGTTATTTATTATTTTACTCTGTTATTATGATTATTGTTAACATTTAATTTATTATTTTACTCTATTTACTATTATTACATGTATTATTTTTCTTTATTATTGTTATTATTACATTTATTATTTAACTGTACTTCTACTACTATTATTATTACATGCATTATTTTACTCTATTATTACTAATATTAAATTTTCATTATTTTACTCTATTATTATTATTACATTTATTATTTCACTCTATTTTTATTGGAGGAATACGTAAGCACATTTACTTTGAAGAAGGTTAGAATAATAGTTTAATCAGAGTTGGACAGTCTTAACTTAAATTACAATTTTATGTAAATATTCAAAAGCATTTAACCTACTGATGCCTCAATTAATGTAATTCTATTGGTGTCTATTTTTATTCTAAAATTTACCAGTAGTTGCTGCATTTCCCACCCTAAGTTTATACTGCAGTCAGTATGTTTTCCCATTTTTTGTGGTAAAATTAGGTACCTTTGCTTATATTCAGGTCAGCTTATACTCAAGTGTTTGTTTGTTGATAATCTAGAACTTTATTCCCCTGTTTTAGACCAATCTTGATAAGCACAGTTCTTTGTCAGGGATTAAATGGTAAACAACTATTCAGTCAATAGATCCTATATTACTGCGATGTAATGAAAGAGGAAGAGCACACAGACAAAATTCTTGCACACAGTCGTTAAGCCATGACATGATTGTTTCAAATACAGTTAATGTGCATGACCACATTATATGTAATAACGAAAGTTTTCAATAAAAGACTCAAGAAATGACTACAAAATTATCACAGGATAATCTAATTCTCCAAATTATATCCATCACTTCTACTTGTTCCAAAAAACTCTGCTCAACAAAATGAGAACATACAATGAGAACATAATTTTTTTTTGAAGCGACATAGCATCCTTTTATTGCATTTGTAATCCCCTCCTGGAACGGTTTACTACTCTTGCTATACTTATTACAATTGTACAATCATGAGGATAGTCTTATTTAACTCCTTATATCTATCTTTCCCCTTTATTCTGGAAATGAGACCCTTTCATTTTGCTTCCCAGGTTCTTCTGATTTTGCCCGTCCTATAATAACTTTTCCTTTCACTAATATAATCTTGGAATAAGTAGGTAGTCAGACAAATATTTATACCAAGTTTTTATATCCCATTTTTTGTGGTCCTTCCAGCCTACGGCGACTGAGGCTTTAATTACATCCATCATGTGTTTTATTATTTCCTCCCGTTCTTTAAATCCCCTTTCCATTTTCTGAGTGAAAATTTGAGTGTTGTTCTATATTTATTCCCAATAGCTCCTCCATTTCCTTCTTAATTATTTTATGGAACTTTTCCATTTTTTCACATTTCCACCACATGTGGGTGTATGTTCCGGTTTTTATACACCAAGTTTTTATACTCAAGTATATACGGTTGTTATATTCTAGTATAAACGTTTCTGGCCCAGCTTACCTATCCGAACATATCTCCCTCTATGAACCATCTCAGAAATTAAGATCATATGGGTAAGCCCTGCTCTTGGTTCCACCTCTCTCGCAAGTGCGATTGGTGGGGACGAGACAGAGCCTTCTCAGTGGTGGCTCCTCGGCGATGGATCTCCCTCCCCAATGAAATTAGATCAGCACCCTACCTCCTGGCCTTCAGAAGAAAACTAAAAACTTGGCTGTGAGACCAAGCCTTTGGGCAGTAAGCAGTACAAGGAATGATCTGGGATTATGTGCAATATGATATTTGAAACAGCCTGGACTACAATTGTTGGAATGTGTGATTTTAATGTTTATATTTATATGTTTTTAATTCCCTGTTTTAATGTTAAATGATGTTGTGTTTTATGATTTAACTGATAATGGTATGTTATTAATGTTATGTTAGGTTTCTGTATGGAAGGCATTAAATTTTGCCATAATTATGTTCGAAACAGCTTTGAGACCCCCGCTTGGGGAGGGGAGGAGAAAAGCAGTATACAAGTGAAGTAAGTAAGTAAATAAATAATAGTATTTCAGCTTGATGCCATGAATACAAATGGTGACTGTATCAGCTTCAGTTTGCAAATAGTAAGTTACAGGAAATCTGTAGACAGGTAGCTATTAAGTAAAAAGAGGCATATATGCACTTACAAACTGTTGTTTGCATTAGCTTTTTATTTGCCTACACTTCTTGTTTTTATAGAGAACTCCATACGGTACAAGAACTGTATCAACATTCATTCTTAAATGTGCTTTTTCCAGACTACAAAACTTGCCTTCAACAATATCAAAACATTTGGCTATGAAGGTATTAACAAAATGCATCTGGGAAAAAACAACTCCTCATTCATTTCAGCCCTTTGTGAAGATCAAGTCAGTAACGAGATTGTGTTTGCATTTGAAGTAGATGTCCATAATGCCATGCTGTCAAGAAATAATGTCATCACTGAAGCAAAGACTCTTTAACAAATATGACTGACATATTTGATCAGTCTTCACCTGCAGAGGCAACCTATGCAAATACATCTGAGCTAGTTCCATTCATCTTGGAAGAATTTACTTCATCAGGTTCATATTACAAGGATACTCTTTGCAACTAGATATAGACTACATGCCGGAGATGGCTGATGAAGAAAACTCCTACTCTACATTACTTGTAAGTCACTACTGACTTCTGAAATTCAAAACATTCTAAATTCCAGAACTGTCCACATGGGTGGCCGAGATTGTCACTATAGTGAAACTTCGTTGGAAGCACAAAATCATTTAAAAATATTGTTAAAAGTTGTTTTCAGGCTGCATATGTAAGGTGTATATGAAATATAAATTAACTTAGGTTCTATCTTCAAAAGATTTCATTATGCACATACATACAAAATTGTTATCCCACAATAAAATAAAAATTCCAAATCTACAATCCTTCTGCTCCCAAGCATTACAGATAAGGGATACTCAACCTGAACTACTCCCACCTTTTTCTTGTACATCTGTATGACCTTGAAGTACTTAGCACCTACTGGCTGCTAAACAGTGGAGATGCCACAGGAGAAATTTGGCAAGAATGTTCAAAAGTCTCTCAGCTGTCATGCCAGCTTTGGATTTCCATTTTTAGGAACTTGAGATTCTTAATTCATCTACAAAAGTCTTACTTCCAGCTGCCAAAACTACACAGGAAAGGCAGTTTACAGCCAACAGTAAGACAATGTGACAAAACTGACAAACAGGTATGTCTTACTACAGCCAGGATGGATTCCTCTAAATCACATTTCCAATTTTGGACATCACGCATTCCCTGACACATTAGCCCTGAAGCACAGCTCGGAGGTCTGAACATCTTTACCGCACCTACTCCAAAAAAACAGAAACTTAAAAACTGCCCCCTGACAACGGTTTTAAGCCCAGGAAAGGCATGTTTTCACAACAGGAAGGGAGCAAAAGTAATGTCCTGTTTACAACAACAACAACAACAACCATTTTATTCTTACACCTTGCCACCATCTCCCTGAAGGGACTTGGGGTGGCTTACATATGGGACAAAACACACACAGACACAAATACAAAATAATTCATTGAAGTAAAAACACAATTAAAATAAATACATAGTTAAATACAACAATCCAGATAAAAAACAATTCAATAAAACATTAAGATTATAAAACAGCAACATTAAAACTCAATCAAAACAATACTCACCAAAACCATTTTCTCTTTTTGAGAAAAGATCTTTTCTGAACCTAAAAAAGGTATTTTCTGAGCCTAAATTTGACCAGGAGGCACAAATGTGGTAGAAATGTGCCTCACACCCCAAATTTTATAGTGGTGTTTTTTGATATATGTATTTTGTTGTATGTATTTTGTGTTTTGACTGTGTTGTACCTTGCCTGGAGCCATGAGGAGAGGCAGGTAACAAATAAAATTATATTTATTAATTTATTTACCACGGTATTACAATATATTGTAAGCAACACACATACCCCAATATTGGTTGAGCATCCCTTATCTGAAATGCTTGGGAGCCAACTAATGGACCAAGACATGTTGTTAGCTGTCAGCATCAGCTCAATAAAAGTAAACTGAAGCCATAACCATTATGAGATTTTTTTAAAAAAGTTTTAATTTTTTTTTTTAGATTTGTAATTGAATTTTTATACCAATGATATTTAAATCTGTTTTAATGTTTGTATATTGCTAGATTTTAAATTGTATTGAAATGCCTTTAATGTAAGCCACTTTGAGTATCCTTGTGGAAAGAAAAAAGCGGGGCTTAAATAAACATAAACATAGTAAGTCTTGGATTTTATTTGCATATACATAAATAGGGAGCTATTTTGAACATGCGATCCAAGTCTAAATATGAAATTCACTGATATTTTATATACATTTTATACACAAAGCTTCAAGGTAATTTTGTACATAATATTTTTAATAATTCTTTGCATGGGACATTTTGTCTACCTTGAACCATCAGAAAGCCACGAATGAGGACAATTACAGATTTTTGAATTCTGGATAAAGGATGCTGATCTTATACTGACTGATGACCAAGATACAACAGGGAGTTTTTTTTAACAACCGTAGTATTGTTAATACTTACGTTTAAAATTTCAGCATCATTGCTTTCCAAGCCTTGGACCAAAAGCACTGCAAAATTGTCAATCTGAGGAAGCTCTCCTGATGACTGTTTCACTTTCATCCCATCAATATCCATTGCACCAAGGCGGTCTTCAATGCTCTCCTATATATAGAGATATATATAAAGTGATCCTTATTTAAATAGCACAAGGAAATACATAAAATTTTTGCTATCTCCCATCAAAGTACCAAATGACTGCTTTATAGCACTATGGCTGTATGCATGAAGAATTGCTTCATACTTCATTTTTGCCTCTAATATCATTTCCTTCAGTGAGAAGTCGGGCATTATTTCCTGGTGTATGGACTGGTTTGATTTTCTTGCAGTCCACTCTCAGGATTTTCCTCGAACACCACAGTTCAAAAGCATCTATCTTCCTTTGCTCAGCCAGCTCTCACATCCATAGGTTACTATGGGAAATACCATTGCTTTAACTATGTAGATACTCAATGCCAGTGTGATGTCTCTACTCTTCACTATTTTATCAAGATTGGTCATTGCTCTCCTCCTAAGAAGTAAACGTCTTATGATTTCCTGGCTGCAGTCTGCATCTGCAGTAATCTTCATGCCTAGAAATACAAAGTCTGTCACTGCCTCCACGTTTTCTCCCTCTATTTGCCAGTTATCAAAGGAAATGTTATTCATTATATACTCTATTGAAACACAGTACTTGCCAGGCATAGTGCACTTCAGTTACACCATGTGAGATTAGAACATGCCTGAGAAAATTTCCTAAAATTGAATACTGCCAAAAACTGTCAGGGTACAAGTAAATTTCATTTCAAAAAAAGCTTGTCCATAATATGTATCTTTATTAAGGGTTTTCCAAAATATGATTCAAAATGAAATGCTCTAAGAAGAAAACTAAAATAAAAATTTCCAAGGTACATTGTAAGGAAGGGCGTGACATACCACAGTATCACCCTGAACAATCCAATATCTTCTGATTTCAAGATACTAAGGAGGGGCAGGTTAACTTGGATAAGAGGCTAGCCAGAAATTTCCAGATAATGACTAGGAAAGAATGCTGCTTGAAACTCTGGAGAACCATCGCCTGCTGGAATGGACAAATGTGTGATCTCTTTAAGTATAAGGCAGCTTTCGGTGTGAGTCTGAATAAAGATTGAGCACAGGTACATCGGCCAATTTACCTCTTTACCACCTGGTTTCCGTTTTGTTTCCATTTTTTTCCTGAAAGATGTAGCTTGGACAGCTGCACTATGTCCAGGAATTCCAGGCACTAATGTTTTGACTTCTGAACTGATGATAGGAGTCTTTACCTAATTAAAAAAAGAAAAGGAAAAATGCATCACCATATGTCCAAGTACAACTGCCATCCCATATATTTGATTTATCCACTATTTTTCCAATAAAGGCTCCACAAAATAAGGGGGGAAATCTTTTTACTAAAGGTTTTCAGGGGTGGTATCTTTAGTTTAACACCAATTATTTATAATGGTGTAATCTGATACATGTATTTTATTGTCTGCATTTTATGTTGATGTGTTTTGACTTTGTCATACCCCGCCTCGATCTGTTAAAAGAGGTGGGCATCACATAAAATGTATTATTATTATAGTAATACTACTACTACTACTACTATATAATTTATTGTAAGCAATAGATTATATAGTAATGTTATAAATTTTCTGAAGAATGCAAATATAAAATTTTGTGTACAATACAATAGAGATACAACACAGAATTTTTAACTGACCCAGTGGCATCACCTGTAATCTGTGTGTGTATGTATCTTCAAGTCACCCAGTAGCAACCATAAATTATTCCTGATACGTGACTTGAAATTACTGTTGCAGGTCAATGTATATCAACTTAGATGTAAGACACGCTGATTTCAAAGGGCCTTACTCCTAAGGATACATAGGATTACAACTTTAATTCGACTCATTGTGTGCTTTGAAGAAACTATCCTACTTACAATGAGTCTAAGTCTTTTGGTGGGCATTTTTTTAGATGCCACTTACAAAAGCTGATAGAAAAGAGAGAGATAACCTATATGAGATATATGAATTGCTTCCACCTGCTAGGCATGCTCAGACAGCCAAGAGAACGTGTTGTCATCAATGGAATTCAGCAATAAGCGAAACCAGGATGAAAGTCATCATAGCATACCCAAGGGATCCATACATTTCCCTCAATCTCTGAGCAAGGATGTCTGAATGAATGGTTTATTGTACCAGCCATAAGACAATAAATAATATACAACCTTTAAAGTACAATAAGCACTTTCCAATATAAGAACAATAAGCACTTTCCAATATAAGCATGAACACTTATTCCATATACTGGCTTTTAAAAATTATAGTAGCAGTAATATAATAACAATAACAAACAACAACTGTCTGATTTGTATCATCCCAAATTATCTCCATTTCAGTTTCCATTTCTAGCCTCCGCTGTGGACTTTACTAATTTAGCACGGAATTTTTGGGCTGCGATTGCAAATGTGGCAACCTTAAATGTTATATTTTTGGAATAATTTGCTAACAAGTCACAGATTAACTGCTGACTGTTGCCATGCTGCCCTTTCTTGCACCAGCTCTAATTTCATAGATACGTTATCATGGTTATCTATGGATGAAATGATGGCGACTGCTTGATAGCATATGTTCTGTATCTAAAAAACTGGAGCTGAGGGGAAACTTGGTGCCATTTTTGGAATCAGCAGGTCAAATATAACAGGAACAGGACTAACATTTGAGGCACCAAAATGTGTGCTGGGTACTGTAATGATTCCACTTAATAAAATGCAACTCAAGTGGTACTTTAAAAGGCATCCTGTTATGCCACCATATACCCAGTATTGTTTTGATACTTTTACAAACACCATCATAGTTTTCTTTTAAAAAATAATCACTAAAACATAGAAATTAAAGACATATTTCAAATCTCACCTTTGTGACAGCCATTTCTGTTTTAAGTGTCAGAGTCTTCTGAATGTCTCTTACTAAGCACATCTGTGGTTCTGAACTATTCAAAGACTAAAACAAGGATAGAGGGGAAAGATTAGAAACATTAATGCCTTCACAAGTCAGAATCCTCAAGTCATTTTTGGCTGTAACTGGTTTTTAACTGGGAAATTTTAATACTATTTATATTTAATCCTGTTTTAATGGCTGTATATTTTAAATGGGTATGCTGATGCTTTCTTGTTAAGCTGCTAAGTCCCCTTCAGGGGAGATAAAGCAGAGAAGAATAATAATCATAGAATAGAATCATAGAGTTGGAAGAGACCTCATGGGCCATCCAGTCCAACCCCCTGCCAAGAAGCAGGACTATTGCATTCAAAGCACCCCCAACAGATGGCCATCCATAATAATAATAATAATCATCATCATCATCATCATAATCATATTCTTATTTATTTATTTACTTCATTTATATACCGCTTTTCTCAGCCCTCAGGCGACTCAAAGCGATTAACAACAGCAAAATTCAATGCAAAACAAATATGGGACAGTTAAAAATAGTAGCATCATCAACGATTAAACATCAATATAACATTCATTAGCGTCTCATCAGTAAAATCAGAATCCAATCTCATCATCCATTATATCGTATTCCTATATTTAATTAAACTGCTTAATTGAATGCTTGTTCGAACAGCCAGGTCTTCACTTTGCTCCGAAATGCCAACAGGGAGGGGGCTGATTTGATATCTGTAGGAAGGGCGTTCCACAGCCAAGGGGCCACCACTGAGAAGGCCTTGTCTCTCGTCCCCGCCAGGCACACCTGTGATGCAGGCGGGACCGAGAGCAGGGCCTCCCCAGATGATCTTAATGTCCTAGTTAACAATTTGAACCTCTTGATAAAAAGGTTCAAATTGTTAACTAATCCTAACCAAGTATGATTCTGAAATTGCAGGTAGCTGGTTCCTACATAAATTGAATCTGCAATTTTGTGGTTCCAATCAAATTACAAAGGCAAAGCTTTAAAGCAAAATACATTTAAGGTTAATTAAAATATCACAAAGATTATGTGATAAAGCATAGCACATAACCATAGCTTCTTCATTTTTAATGTGTTTATTTGATCATTCGACTTTGAGCTTCAAAAAGGTGAGACATACCACTCTCTCAAGAACAGGCTGTAAGGAGTTGCCATAGACAAGGAGCAATGATGCCTTATCTGGACAAAATGCCGCTGCTAAAATAGGGACTGGTTTTGGCGTGGAATCACTACTATCTCCAGGTGTGGCTATCTGGATTGTGCATTTCGATGTCAATGGTTTTTTGCAATATCTGCAAAGGAGAAAGACGACA
The DNA here is from genome assembly GCF_037176765.1 of Anolis sagrei. Lineage (NCBI taxonomy): Eukaryota > Metazoa > Chordata > Lepidosauria > Squamata > Anolidae > Anolis > Anolis sagrei. Next base: position 42,692,204 of record NC_090021.1, read on the forward strand.
AAGAACATATGAACTGTGAAATATTTACATTTTACACACTTTCCTGCGTAATTTAAAAGTCTCCTTATAATCTCTGATTTATACAGTCCCCAAGTTATGAACGAGGTAAATTCTGTAGGTTTGTTCTTAAACTGAATTTGTATATAACTAGGAACAGGTACATTTTTAAGTGTAACACTACATATATATGTGTGTGTGTATGCATGCCTGCTTTGGATAGCATAGGGAAGGGTTAACACCTGTGGTGTTTGTTGTCTGTTCCCCTGCTTGAAAGGTTTCACCTCACTTTTTGTCCCTGTGATAATTGGCTTTTAAAAAATTAATGTGGAAACAAGGATTGGTGATAAAGCTGACTATGTGTTTTAGCAATGCTGTAACCTGTCTCGAGTCATAAGGAGAGGCGGCTAAGAAATAAAATTATATTATTATTATTATTCAATTGAGATACCTTTTCCCCACTTTTTTCGTATCAAGAGCAAGTTCAGAGACTGCAAATCGCTTCTGGTGTGAGAATTGGGCATCTGAAAGGATGTTGCCCAGGGGATGCTAGGATGGTTTTTTTTTTTTTTTATGTTTTACCATCCTTGTGGGAAGCTTCTCTCATGTCCCTGTATGGGAAGCTGGAGCTGATAGAGGGAGCTCATCTGCGCTCTCCCTGGATTCGAACCTGTGACCTGTCGGTCTTCAGTCCTGCCAGCATAAGGATTGAACCCACTACACCACCAGGGGCTCTCCAAGGAGTGAATTTCCTTTCCTGGGGTAGATTTCTCTCACTTCCTGTTGTTTCACCCACATTCTTAACTATGGGTCCTTTGTAAGTCAGGTGTTTGTAACTCAGGGACTGGCTGTATTTTCATCATTTTACAACTACCGCGGCTGTTTACAGTGTTTCAAATACTACCAATAACTCATTCCAACTGAGATTTGCCTCACTTTACATCTATAGACTCTGGAGACACAGAATCCAAAGCAAAATGTATTTAAATATCAACTTACCCATTTAAAACCTGCTCAAATACATGCAACTGCCCATCTCTGCATACAACTGCGAGTTTCACTGGCTGAAAAGAATGAACTTACATTCAGTTCTGAAGACCAATATAATTACATTACATTAGATTACATTACATATTTAAGACATTTGTTCATTACCTATAAGCTCACTAGGGCTCCTGAGGCAAAGTACAATTTAATTAATAATCTGGATATTTAGCAAAGTCAACACAACTAAAAATAAGTTATTTTAATTATTTAAGAAGCCAGACAGATCAATTCATATCATGATTCTCATTCTGAAATGTTCATTTTATAACACAAGGCCCAATTGTTAAAGGAATTGTGCATACAAAGAGAATACTTGTTTTGGGATTTACTAAGCAAAGTAATCTAAATTCTAGAACTACAAATACATGCATAGCTAATTATGAAATAAACCCGTCTAAAAAAAAAATGTGCTTACTGTTAAGCAAACTGATTCAGAATAGTTACAAAGATATTCAGAACTTTTCAAAGCAAGATTTGGAGGTTCTTACACATTGTCTGTTTTGATTCAAAATATTAATGTCCTAAAAACACACTGCAGAGCTTAGGTAAACAGAGGAACAAATGGGCCTCGTAGTTTTTATTTATTTGAGGAGTCATATCCTAGCTTCCTACACCATGTAATGACTCAAAATGGCTTACAACAATCAAATAAACTTACATAATAAAGCAAAACAATGTATAAACAAAACTAAAATAGCAGTGTTTGCTACATAAAATTATAACATTACGCTCTGTAACAAATTTGGAAAAAAATCTGTTCCTGAGTTGAAAAGTGTTATTTCATGTTTAATTGTGAGGTACTTACTTTGAAAGTTGTTATACGCCAGAAACTTTATTTATGTGGCTGCCACAAACTATGCTGAATTGGTTGAGACTCTTATGAGATATTCACTCAAAAACTATAGCAAAATGTGCACGATGTTCCGCAAAAACAGAGTTTTTGCAGTTTAATACACTTTTTCCATGTTTTTATCACAGAACCAATCAGGAAATGACATTTATAAGCTAAGAACAAAAATTGTATAACATATGGTAGTTTTACATAAAATGCAAATCCTTTACTGGATATGCCTGAGAAAACCTAATTCATTTTAAATACATGTTTACACTTTGGAGGTGTTCGTTTGTACCAAAGCCCAACTTGCCTTTCAAACCAGATTCTTTTTAACTACTGACTTTATGCATTTACTCTGATGATTACATCAAACAGATGAGATCTAAGCAAACCTGCTTCCTATAAAGTCCCAACATCAGCTATGCTCCTTACCTCCTCTTTGCTTTCTGATATCGTCACATCAATATGAATTGGTTCATCTGTTACTGTGAAATTCATCACGGCGTTCTTTTCTTTCCTGTCTGATCTCACCTGCCTTGATATAAAACAGAACAATTCAAAACAGAATGTACTAATATACCTATTTCACGGAAAACACATTTCTTAAGAAAATTGCACTTGATATGAAAAATAAAAGGAGCACTCTGCAATGTAATACATGGAGCATACACACAGGCAGCAGTGGAAATGTATTTCTATACTGAAGTTCCAAAGAGCAAAAGGCTCATTTCATATTATACCTATTCGACAGAACACTTTCTTTCTTTATTACGAACTGATTACTAGAGCCAGGAGAAAAAATACATACCACACACTGAGTAACCGGTCATGCACTGCTCCAGATAAGAAATAGAGCCCTGTAATTCCATCAAAGGGCTGGTTTTCATTCAGAGGCCGTTCTGTGATGAACATAAGCGTTGAAACTGCTGTAGCATGTCCTGTGAAATGCTAAAGAAGGAATTTCATTTTTAAGATTGATCAAGTCAACTAATATAGTGACACTGCAATGCTCAACTCACAGTAAAAAAAAATTGAAACCAAAAGCTCCAATTAACAACTCTATTCAAACACATTTACTTAGAAATAGATTCTAACAATATTAATGACTTTCTTGCCAAGAAATTTTAGGAAGGAAGGGAGAAAAGCTCAGGAATGAAAGAAAGAAGTATTAAAGAAAACCACTTTTAAATCCAAAAGCAATAAGCTTTTAACCTGCAGTTGGAAGTCGAACTTCTGTCTTTGAGATGAATGAAGAAATAAATTGATAATGAATTTTCTATCAAAAGAAGAGGGCTGCAATTCCATATGTGAGGCCGAACAAATCATTTTAAGAAATCTTTTCAGTAGATTAGATTCAGCTCTCACAGTGATGTTATTTTATATTACTCCAGCCCATTAATCATTCCTGAGAGTTCAAGGAATGTAACATGAACAGGTTGAATAAGACAGGCTTCTGAGAGGAACAGGACATATACTAGAAATTGGTTCTTTCTAATAATGTGTTAGTACACCTTAAGATAGAGAAAAACATCTAGCAATTTCTATGTAATCAGAGGGACTGCATTTGTACACATTTATCCCCAGTTCACGTGATCAACAACAGGGGAAAAACAGAGCAACAATTGCATTCTTCGTCTTCCTAGTGTTTGTCCCACGAGTTCACAGGGTCCAGTAGTTTGCTTTTTGTTCTCCACTTGTTCGTATCTATCATGTCTCTAGTTGTGAGTCTTGCTTCAGCCATATCACGTTTCAAATGGTCAAGCCAGTGTGTTTTAGGTCTGTCACATGGCCTGGCATCTGCAACTTCCATATTCAGCACGATTTTAGCCACGGAACCCTCATCACTTCATTCGACATGTCCAAACCATCTCAGGTGAGATTCCTTCACTTTCTTGGGGATCGGAACAACTCTGAAGATAGAGCACACTGTATGGAATCCTGTCCTTCAGGGTAACATCCATTTACCACCTGAGCATCCATATTTCTATAGTGTGTGTAGTTTGCTCAATGGCCATAGTGGTTGGCCAGCATTCAGTGGTGTATTGAGCAACCAGTTTCACCACTGTCCTGTAGATTTTCAATTTTAGGCTGATTGCGATCTTCTTATCACACATTACACCTGTCATTGCTCTCCATTCATGCGGTATTTACACACCCATGAGCATATGACAGTACATCACCAAGATATTTAAAGCTGGTCACTTTGCTGAGGTCAGTGCCACTGATATTGATGGAGCCAACCTCTAACATTGGTCCACAGTCCATTACTCAATTTTTGAGAAGTTGAGCCGTTGTCTGAAATATTGCAGATGATTTTTCCACACTTGCACTTGAGTCTGCAACTCTATCCACAATTTGGCAGCTAATATAACATTGTTAGCATACAGTAGCATTCAAGGATGCAATTTCTGTATGTCTCTGGTGATTGCATCCATGCAGAGTTGATCCTTGATGGACCCAGACTCATACAGGGAAGGGCTTGCTGATTTCTGCCATGCACCTTACTACACTTGTTGCATTTGCATACAGCATTTTTGTCCATCGTATGTATTATTCCGGTACTCTTTGTGTTCTCAATGCCATCCATATAAGATCATGTGGAACCCAGTCAAATGTCTTCTTGACATCTAAAAGTGCAGAGTGGATGTTACAGTTCTTCTCCTAATGTTTTTCGATCAAAAGTCAGGTGGCATGAATGGTGTCGATGGTCCCACACTCCTTTACAAAGCCACACCAATTTGATGTCATCATGACAATATGCCTCAAATCTAGAATGCGCTTGAAGATCTTCACAGTATGACAGAGCAAGCGATTGGTCTATACAAGGAGCAGTTAGCAAATATCTCCTTTCCCCTTCCAGATGGGCACAGTCACACTAGTCTGTCAGATGTCCAGCGTCCTGCCCTCAGTGATGATCCTGTTGAAAAGCTCAGCAAGCTACTCACAACCTCAGTCTCTCAACGGCTTCCAAACATCAGCTGTTGGGAGACCGAGGCTGTGAATTTGTGGAGTCGACACGAAACAGCAATTGGTGCAACGGGATGTTACTCAATGTTCTCTATTGGCTTGTCACAGTACCACTTACAGCAATACATAGCCTGGCATTGAGTGTAACAGTTTCACTGTCTACTGCAAAAGGATCAGGGTCCCCCCTCTTCCCTGTGGATACCTAAAACCATAGTTCATAGCAAAGCCTATATTCTGACTATACTTGGACTGGCAGAACTGAAAGGAATCGCATTGCATGATCTACAGAGGCCCACAAGCAGTTTGAGGTGGGGCTAGGGGAGGATATTTTTTTGAATCCATGGATAAGAGGATTGCACTGTATTTGCTCATATAAGCCAACTTGAGCTTTAAGATCCTGTAAGGAATTTTCAGTGTGTAACAGAAGAAACTATGTAAAACTAACAAAACAAAAGTAACCACAGATAGCTGGTCACTCTGGGTTGTTGTGTGTTTTTTTCTTTTTAGTTTTATATATGTAGTTTCTTTTGTGACATACTGAACATTCCTTACAAGATCTTAAAGCTCAAGCAGATTTCTAACTGATAAATGATGTAGAAAGGTCACATTTCTCGTATTATGTTAGCATTTAAATTAATTTATTGTTATACAGGCACTCCCTAGGTTACAAACATGACTTACATACGATTCCTAGTTATGAAAGAGGATGGGACAATAGGAACTAAGAATAAATCTCCCCCTTGGGAGGCAAATTCCATTCCTGGAAGAGTTATCATGGGGGAAAAGGTGTCTCCATTGAAGTGTTATCACCAGTCCTTGTTTCCAGAACCCAAAACTTTCAAAATCCAATTATCACAGGGACAGAAAGTGAGGTAAAATCTTCTGAACAGGGGCACAGAAAGCAAAACAAATGTTACAAGGGTGTTAGTCCTTGCCTATGCTATCCAAAACTCAGTATGTGTGTGTGTGTGTGTGTATGTATATGTGTGTATGTGTTTTTCTATATCTATAGATATGGCTGGAGTTACACTTAAAAATGTATCGATTCCAACTTACATATAAGTTCAACTTAGAAACAAATCTTGTTCATAACCCGATGTATGCCTTATCCAACTTATTAGTTTAAGAACCAGTAACATTTTACAAACAGATGTAGTTTGTGCATTTTCATTAACTTGGTCTAAGTTTTATGAGCTGCTGGTAGTGCTCAGACACAGCCAAGGAATTTTTTGTCCTCACTCAACTGTCAGCCAGTTGAAACCACATTTCCATGTATCATCACAGCAGTTTTTCCAGCAGTCACCTTCAATTATATTAAATGGGATGAAATGAAGCAACCAAACTTTTCTCTGTTCCTCTTTACACCAAAACCAAATACATACTCTGTAGACTTCTTTGGTCTCCAAGTCCCACAATTTGATAGATCGACCAGCTGAAAGAAGCATCCTTCCATCAGGACTGATGCACAGTGAGCTCACACTGCTGTTATCTCCTTTCCATTTGCTAAGAAATTGGGAGTAAAGATTGGGAGTTTATACATTTAGAATATTGGAGCAAAAAGGTATGGAGAAAAATTAAGTTAAAATACAGAATTCTTTCATTAAAAATATTTCACCATGTATGATCAATGGGCTACGTTCATACATTAAATTTAACACAAATACATGTAGAATTTCAGCAGCCATGTAAACTTCAATTCTGCATCACTTACCCTGGTGGGAGCAAACTCCATCTATTTCTGCTACATTTGACAGTACTTTTTAATTTTATTCATTTATACATTTATTATTTCCAACAATTATATGCCACTATACTTTTAAAAACTTTGAAGTAACCCACAATAAACATAGGTTAAAAGGTAGAATGATAAAAATATAAACTCCATTAAAACATTAATTAAAAATGTATAGTTGTAGTTCACTTAGCTAACAATTAGGAAAATTAACAACAAAACACCTGGGTAAACAGGTAACAACTTCAGCTGAAAGTGGAAACATCTGGCAACAGGAGCACTCCCAATTTTAACTGCTATTTGATCATTTTTTTTGTTTTCTTACAGAACTCATGTTGGGGCTGAAACTACACACACAAACATTTTCAGAAATGTAAGACTCTATAAACTCCATAAATATGAAAGCTGTTCTTTCTTGCCAATTCCATGTTAAAAGTGATGACATACAGCAAAACGTTACATTTAATTTTCCAGCTCATCCTACTCAAATATTATACTTCTGGATACCATCTAACTCCTACCAGGAGTATTATAGATGGTATTATGCTGCTGAGTACCATCTAACTCTTACCAGGAAAATGAATTTTTCTACCCAGCCTGCTCAGACAGCCAAGAGGAAACTGTCCTCACCACACATCAGAAGTGAGCGAAACCAGATGGACATCATCACAGCAGTGTATTTCTCTTAACAAATATTTGACAACAACACAAGTGGCTAAATTATAAACACAATGGGGAAGTTTTATTCAGTGCAGAGATGCCTGACTTTATTTCATATACGTGTACCATATGAGGTATCATAAGCAGCTATTATCTATCTATCGCTATGACTTTTATATCATGATGCACAAAATATCCCTATTTCATATCATAAATACAGTCGGAGGAGAAAAGCTAGACTCAAATGCACTTTAAGCAAGGCAGTTTCAATACTGTCGAAACTCTATTAAGTAATTTTAAGTAATAATATTAATAATAATACTTAATAATTACTAATCTATTACTTAATAATAATATTAAGTAATAGAGTTTGGACAGCACTGAAACTTCCATGATTAAAGTACATTTGAGTCCACCTTTTCTCCCTTGACTGTATTTATGACATGAAATAGGGATATTTTGTGCATCATAATATAAGTTTAATGTTTCAGCCCTTCTCACATACCATCAACTGTATCTATTATCTTGTATTAATTTTTTGACATTTCCCTTTGAATTAAATAATCTACTACAATAAATAATCTACTAGTCTTGGAGTCTTCATTACTGGCACCTCTACGGAAACAAACAGTACTTAGATTCTCTTAAAAAAAAAAGGACAGTGTTCAGCAATTAGAAACTATGTATGATCTGTTCAACAGCAATCTGACACATAGCTAAAAACATTTTCAAAGGATGGAGGACAATGGCTGCCTTTTTGTATTCGAGTGTTGAATGTGAAAATACACAGAATTCCAAAATAAGCCAGATATAATAGTGGAAAAAAATGGAGTACACCAACTGTCTATCCTAAGTATGAAGCCAGGCTCACCATTTTACTTTGCACGTCCGTACGTTCCATTCCACGATATTTTTGTCATCTGAACAGCTATACAAGCAACCATTGTCCTGGTGCCACCGTACACAGTTAACTTTATTGTCATGGCCACTCTAGATGAAAAGAAAATATCAGCAATATTATCAATATCATACTTTGGGAGTGGACCAACCTATGCTTTCTTTGTGTGACTAAAGGTGCATTTACACTGTAGAATGAATGCAGCTTGTAGTTTTACAATATCTTTAGTCTTTCACTGTCAAAAGAGTGCTGGTGCCTTACCAAACAGTAACTCTTAGGATTACTCAATAATGAGCTATGGCTATTAAAGTGGTGTCAAACTGCATTCTTTCTACAGTGCGGATGCACCCTAAGATACTTTACAGTTCAAAATGGTAAAACGATCATGCTATTTCATTCCAATCCATGAAAAATTAGAAGAATTACTTTACTGCACAAACCTGAAATAGACAGGCACATATGTTCAAGTACAGATATCTTCGATCACTTGGGAAGGAGATTAAATTAAACAAGGAATCTGAGTACACTCACTGCTTATCTTTTCTTGCCCTTCTCTCCATGTAAGCACACATTATTTATTACCTGAGAAGAAAGGTGGTGAGGACAGACATGCTAGGGATAGGGCAAGAGCTCTCCACTGCTTCACTAGATAGAGGTTTGTTTCTACTGCTTCTCTATCCTGGTATGCACTGCTAAGTGTAATTTGATACTTGTACAAGTATTGGTAACTATGCCTGCAACTTCCATCTTGGAAATTATCTTAACTCTCATATATCAATATGGAGCATTTTAACTGTATTGCTGTAGAATCAACTGAGATTTAGACCTACACAGTAGGCATTTTGCAGCACCTGAACAGTTGAGAACATCATTCAGATTCACTCACTTGCTACTTAATTTTAGTTTTCAAAAAAAAACAAACAAAAAAAAAACCAGTCAGAATTTTAAAACGTTCTAATAAACATAAGGATTTTCCTAACTGAGAAACTTTTGCCACAACCTATATAGTATCAAAGGTAAAGGTTTTCGCTTGGCATTAAGTCTAGTTGCGTCCGACTCTGGGGGGGTTGTGCTCATCTCCATTTCTAAGCTGAAGAGCTAGCGTTGTCCGTAGACGCCTCCAAGGTCATGTGGCCAGCATGACTGCATGGAGCACCGTTACCTTCCCACAGAAATGGTACCGATTGATCTACTCGCATTTTGCATGTTTTCAAACTGCAAGTTTGGCAGAAGTTGGGGCTAACAGCGGGAACTCATCCCTCTCCCTGGATTTCAACTGCCAACATGGTCAGCATGTTGAGCAACTCCACGGTTTAACCCACTGTGCCACAGGGAGTCCCCTATATAATATAATAGGACAAAAAAATCCCATGTGGTTTTTGTTTACTTGTTTTTTTGACACATCATGAAGTAGTGAAGAAGAAATCTATATATTACCATAATTCATGGAGGTACTAGAATTCTCCTTGGGTTATACAAAAGGTTTACATTATTCCTTAATCCTTAACATTGGGATATTTCCTGGAATCGGAAAATAATACACAACTCACTCAGTACAATTTTTTTTTCTTTTACATGGGAACAGGAGCATTAATGTGGTCGTGAAGCCAAAATTTTCAACATGTTTAACTTCTCTACTTCATACACAGCTCAGTTTGTAACACTAACCTGATAAAATATTTCCTGAGAACGCGAAAGTCAACAGACTTGTTAAGCATTTCTGCTTGTCTAATTGTGGATTTTGTGGGATGTTTTGCCATTCTCTTATTAATTTTTTCTTTTTGCATTAGCAGCAATTTTTTTTCTACCCAGAGGATTTTTAAAGGAAAAAATCCCTCCAGAGTACAGTGCAGCAAAAGCAAAAACCTAAATGACTTCTATTGTTCAATTATGAACAACTCATGCTCAGTTCCTTGGCCATTCCTCTTCATCCCTTTTTTTCTTTAATTGATTTTTATTTAAACAAATTAATACAAAACCTGTCCCCTGGTGGCACAACGAGACTAACTGCTGAGTTGCTGAACTTGCTGACCAAAACGTTGGTGGTTCGAATCCGGGAAGCAGGGTTAGCTCCCGCTGTTAGCCCCAGCTTCAGCCAACTTCAAAAACATGCAAGTGTGAGTAGATCAATAGGTACTGCTCCTGCAGGAAGTAACAGCACTCCACACAGTCATGCAGACAACACCGGCTCTTCAGCTTAGAAATGGAGATGAGTACCACCCCCAGAATCGGACATGACTAGACTTAATGTCAGGAGAAACTTTTACAAAGTTAAAAATACTTTTTCTAGAATAAAAAACGTATTACTACTACATTCAAAGTGTCAGGAAACATTAACTACATACACTCTACATTACCTTCTCTGAAGGTTATATTCTCTCAATTTTCTACACCCATTAAATGAAAAAGATGCTTTTTCATTTCATTTATTTGTTTGTTTAACCTGTCCCTCTTCCAACATAGGACCCAAGGCAGCTTCTTTTTGCTTTTGTATTATATTTCTCTAGAGAGACAGAAATTTAGTATTTCTATGGTATTATAGCAAAGAATTACAAAATTCATTTCTACATTTGATGCCTTGAATTCTCTGCTGGAAAAAAAGAAAAGATATTAACTGATTATACTTATATACACAGGAAATTCTTTAACCATTCTACATCAAGGACAATCAAGCTATTTTAACCGTATATGCTAACAAAATGTCTAATTTGTGGTTGCAACAGAAAAATGACAATGCAAGTAATACTTACTAATTTGCTCTGTAATTCTCCTTTTATTGTGCTGTATAATAAAATGCTGCCATCTGCGGTACCAATAGCCAAAAGATCTAACTGTTCACCTGCTTCTACTGCTTCAGATTTCCTCTTCTTTCTCTGCGGGCCCTCCTGTAAATAAGTTAATAAAGTCAAACAAGAGAAAGCAGCTTTACTGGGCACATAAAATAATATTTGTAAGACACATGATAGAAAAGCTGTTCACACCTTAATGCAAGTGATTCAGAACCTTCTTTTTATCTCTGCATCTTTTCAAAAAGAAGCATAAAACAAAGCCAACATACGAGTTTAGCACCTTTGTTTTTTTATTCAAAGGAGACAATTTCTGGTGATACTTTTTATTTCCGTAAGGTTCAAATGCCCTATGGAGCTTTTAAAGTACAGGTTTAAAATAATTCATGGGTTTTGGTTTTTTTTGTATTTTTTCCCTCTTCAAAGCAAGCTCAAAATATTCTGCCTACCTTCCCAGCCACATTAGGACGAAAACAACCCTTCATTTTTCAAGCCCAGGCAACACAAGAATGTCAACATGAATTACATGAGATACAATACTTCTTACCTCCCACCTCATTAGTAAGAGTAAGGCGCAATTTAAACCACACAGATTTACTTAGAATTGTTTGTGCGGGGCGGGTTACTTGCTATGTTAACAAGTCTTGTTGCCAAAATTTATTTTTGGTCAGGTGTTTGGAACTCCAACTCACAGAAGCCAGCTTGTCCAATGGACATGGATTCTGGAAGCCAAAGTCCAAAACTCCTGGATGACTAAAGGTTGTGCAGGCTTGATCTAGAAGGACCTCTCTTTATTCTCTGTAAAAAGCAAAATTCAAACCAAGCTTATCTGAACCTCTCTGGAGCTCCAAAAATCACCTCCCCACTTCAGACTGGTCAACCTCCATGTAAAATGGGTAATGGAAGTGTTTATCAAAGTGGGCAAAGTCAGTGAAAACTCCTCCATTCATGCTGATACAATATGTGAAACAGGGTGCATAATTTTCCTCATCTCGTAAGATTTGTTAAGAAGTTTAAGCACCCTAAATATATTTAAAGTGTAAGGAAATCAGACTGACTTGGAAGACAACAGTCACTTCTAAGTGAGAAAAGTGCTCTAACTGTTTAATATGAAAGATACGGAGCTCTGGTCTTCTGCAGCTGAAAACATGATACGACTTTAGGAAAGTTTCCTTACTGTAATTCAATCATACTTTCACTTATCAGTGCACTAATAATGTTTCTCCAGTATCACAATTATACAAGAAATAAGAGAATAATTAGGGGGGATTTTCTGAGCAAGTCAGCAGATTATTCAGGAAGTGGGTTTCTTTTCATCTGGCCAAATACTGGAATTAGTACAAAGCATTTCCAGGACTTGTAGATGAGTAACCATAAGGATGATAACCATTATTGTAGCGAGTTTACTTAAATACAGAGCATAGATATTGTTATTTTACAGTCTGTACATGCCTCATTTAAGGTAAATAAATGTATTTTGGAATTCAGCCTTTGTGTAAATTACCATTTCCAACCCGTCTTTTTCATAGGTTTAAGGAGAATTCTATTTCACCACATTTAATGTGTTTCTCAAGCTACCTGGCCTTTGGACTTTTAGCTTGATTAGCACTGTGTTCCGGTGAGGTCACTGTATTAAGAAGTGACACTTTAAAGTATTATGCCTACCATACAGCAAATTCAATAATAAGAAGTTTTAGGGAGAGCAGGAAGCTTCCTGTACCTAAAGCTAAAATTGAAGAGTACCTTGGCACCGTAAGAACAAGAGGATCATATTACTAAAAAGCGATTGCATATTGTCCATACAACGCAGCACTACGTAGATCCAATGAGAGAGAGAAAGAGATCCTTGTGTACTGGCTTTTTATTTTTAATGATTAAACAAACCTCCCTTAACATGAGCGGCTTGTCTTGTATATTTTGATTCAGCTACCTTGCTGAGCAAAACTGTCTTGGATTCCTTGTAGGGAGAAAGGCAGGGTGTAAATTTAACTACCAAATATGAGCATTTACTTCAAAGCAATCACTGACAAATTTCAGTCTCAGGACAGTTCTACTTCCCCAACCTCATTTAACCTAGTGATATTGTACCTTCTGTGTTTTTCTTTTCCCTTGATTAACTATTAGGGTAATTAATCTGTCTACCTTTGAGTCTTTCTGTTGATAAATGCCTAAAGAAAAGGGTAGCTTTGGTTGCTGAATAGTGAAAAAATTGCAGTCTTTGCACATTTTCAATTTTCTAAGGACTGACAGCATGTCATAGCTTATAGAAAAGCTAATAAACAAACTTGTGTTATAAATGTAGTAACTATTTTATTTTAATAACTGATCAAACTTTCATGGGATAGTGAAGATATATATAGATAGTCCCCAGGTTACAAACAAGATAGGTTCTATAGATTTGTTCCTAAGCTGAATTTGTATGTAAGTTGGAACAGATACATTTTAAGTGTAACTCCAGTCTCTCTCTCTCTCTATACATTCACAAACACACAATTTAATTTTGGATAGCATAGGGAAGGGTTAATATCCTTGTGGTGATTGTTTTGTTGCCTGTGCCACTATTCAGAAGATTTCGCCTCACTTTTTGTCCCTGTAATAATTAGATTTTGAAAAAAATTGCTTATTATGGAAACAAGGATTGCTGATAAATCTTCAGTGGAGACACCTTTTCCCTATGAAAACTATTTCAGGAGCAAATTTCCCTTCAGAGGGGTAGATTTCTTTCATTTCCTGTTCTCTCACTCCTATTTTTAACTATGAGTTGTATGTACGCGGGGTAGGTAAAAATGTTTTGCCTCCTGCATTATAAAAACATTATGAATGAACATATAACAGCAGAAGTTGCTACAGATCATAGCCTGAACTATCCTCTACGCGAAACTACCATCTAACATAGTCACTATCCATTTGTACATATTTGAACCATCGTCTAACCCAGATGTCAAAACCATTTTGGAAAATTTCAGGTTCTTGCTTCGTGACCCATGATTTTAAAGCCATTTTAACATCATTCAAGCCATTAAATCTGAAACTACGTAGGTTGTCCAAATACGCAAAAGTCAGAAGGGACCAGTTTTACAATTTTATTCTTTACAGCTTTAAAATCATGGGTCATGAAGAAAACCCCTGAATTTTTCCAAAATGGTTTTGATGTCTGGGTTAAACAATGGTGCGAATGTGTATAAATTGATGGTGACTATGCTGAACAGTATTTTTGTGTATAGGATAGTTCAGGCTATGATCTGTAGCAACTTCTGCTGTTATATGTTCATAATGTTTTAATGACACAGGAGGCAAAACTTTTTCACCCACCCACAAAAGTTGGATGTCTGTAACGTGGGGACTGTAATAAGAAACATTACATCTGCCAATCTTTGAGAGCACCCTAACTTACATGGCTTCATGTTTACCTATTCTAGAACTGGACATTATGACTTTAATTTCACATTTCTCTCTACAGAAAAAAATGCACCATAATTCTTCAGAAAGCTCCTAATTTATCACTATATGCTTTCAAGACAATCCTGACTTATGGCGGCCCTTGTCATAAGGTTTTCTTGGCAAGATTATTCAAAGTAAACTTGCAAAGCTCTCCTCTAAGATTGAAGGATGTGACTTTCCCCAGGTAATCCAGTGGGTTTTCATGGCTGAGCAAGGATTTAAATTCTAGTCTTCCAAAGTGTTAATGCAACACTCAAATGATGATACTGGGCCTGCTCCCAAGGAATGATAGGAATGACTCTTATTGATCTCTCCCTTTATCCTTAGAGTCCTCTATTCCCCCCAAATATCTGCTCCAAAATATAAGGCGAGCTTCTGAAACAGTGAAAGTGGTATCAGGACCATGCATATGTGGAAACTGGCAATCATTTCTCTCTCCTCTTGTCCCCTTTCTCTAGGGGCCCTTCTGCACAACCATATAACCCAGAATATCAAGGCAGAAAATTCAACAATATCTGCTTTGAACAGGGTTATCTGAGTTCACACTGCCATATATTCCAATTCAAAGCAGAAAATGTGGGATTTTATTCAGCTATGTGTAAGGGCCCTAGGAACAACATTTTGAGGTTAACTCAATTCAGGATAAAATAGGAGCCAGCCAATACTTGGGAATTGTGTACAAACTCATACAGGTGCATACTCAAAAACACATACAATTTTTTACCTGCAACCATCTAGGATAGTCTGATAGAGTAACAGGTTTTGAACTCAAGTCAAAAATAAAAACCACTAGATGGGTCAAGATTTTATAGCACAGGTTATTATGTCTTGTCTGAAATGTTTGGGACACAAAACATTTTGGATGGATTTTATTTAATTTTTATTTATTTCAGAGTATGATACACCTATAATTGTATATGTGTACGTAACACAGACCTTGGGGATGATACCCAAAACGAAACATCAAATTCAAATACAACATAATATATATAGCCTGAAGGTGCACACCACCTTTTAAAGTAATTGTATATATGAAACAAAATTTGTGGGCACTGAACCATTGGAAAGCAAAGGTGTCACTAATGGCAGACATCCATGTGGACAATTTGGGAAGGGATGTTCAACCTGTAAAGTACATGCTTTGTAACAGTAAAGCAAGCAAAACAAAGGGTTAATGAACACCATAGAACTAATGCAGTTTGACACTACTTTAGCTGCTATGGCTCAGTGCTTTTTTATGAGGACTTTTAAACCTTCTCTGCCAAGGAAAGTTGGTGTTTCATCAAATTACAACTCCAATGATTCTGTAGCACTGACTTGTGACAGTTAAAGTACTGTCAAACTACATTAATTCTACAATGTGGATGCTCTCCCAGTGTAATTGTTGCTTTGGAGGGATGTTTAGGGTCCATCTATACCAGGCATGGGCAAACTTTGGCTGTCCAGGTGTTCTGGACTTCAACTCTCACAATTCCTAACAGCCTCAAGCAGTTCAAGTGGTTCTGAAGTGTGTTAACTCTACAGTGGAACTTAGACATTTTGGAATTGGGGAGCTGTAGTTGTACAAGGTAAATAGTGCTGGTGAGGCGACTGCAGTCTCTGAAAGAGAAGACTAAAGCCTTTGTAAAACTACAACTCCCATGATTGTACGGCACTGACTTATGGCTGCTAAAGTGGTGTCAAACTGCATTGATTCTACAGTATAGAACAGGCCTGGGCAAACTTGGGCCCTCCAGGTGTTTTGGACTTCAACTCCCACAATTCCTAACATCCTCAGGCCCTTTCCTTTTCCCCCTCAGCTTAATGTACAAGTTCCACAGTGGGTGCATCTACACTGTAGAGTTAACGCACTTCAGCACCACTTGAACTGCCATGGCTCAGCACTGTGGGAACGTGGAAGCTGTAGTTTTGGCGAGGCTGTGGAGAGGCACCGCTGGCGAGGCAGAGTTCACCCACATGGATGGAAGAAAGTGCCTCGCTCAAGGAGACGCGGGGCGGAGCCGCGTTGCCTCAGAGACACGTGTTGGAGCTGCGGCCCAGGGAAACCCCGGTGGAGGCTGCAATGGCAGATACTGAACCGGATAGGGAGAAATCCATGCTGGGCCCACACTGCCATTCAACCCAGAATATCAAGTCAGAAAATCCCCCAATATCAGCTTTGAACTGGCTGATCTGAGTCCACACTATCAAATAACCCAGTTCAAAGCAGATGTGTGATTTTATACAGCTGTGTGGAAGGGGCCGCAGTTTGACTCCATTTTGACTGACATGCCTCATTATGGAATAATGGGAGTTGTAGTTTGCTGAGGCACCAGCACGTTTTGGCAGAAGACTAAAGGTCTTATTAAGCCGTTAGCCTTCTGCCAAATTTCCCTTATCTTCCAAATTTATTATGGTCAGAGCAGTTCATGCGGAGCTACCTTATAGACAAACTTCGGCCCTCCGGGTACTTTGTTGGACTTCAACTCCCACAATTCCTAACATTGTGGGAGTTGTGGGTGCTGAAGTCCAAACCTCCTGGAGGCCGAAGTTTGCCCAGGCCTGTTACAGACGCAGATCAACCAGGCCCAGGTTTCCTAGACTAAACCGCTGCCCCATCCCCAGAGACACGCGTCCAGGTAGACTCGATTCACACGTGACGGGAGGAAAGCGGGCCCGGGAGCTTTCCGAGACGGATGGGCGGGTTCCGGCGGGCGGCGAGGCCTACCTTGGTGGGCGAGGAGCGGCGCCCGCTCGGCGGGGCCCAGGCCAGGCAGGTGCAGGCGGCGCTGAGGTGGGCCGAGGGCACGTACTCGCGGTGCGGGCGGCGGAGGCTGCTGGTGTCGGTCTCCCACACGCGGAGCCTCCCATCCGGGCCCGAGAGCGCCAGGAGGCGCCGCTCGCGGGGGGAGAAGGCGCACGGCGTCCCCGCCACGAAGACCACGCCGCCGCCGCCGGCAGGAACCGAGACCTCTTCCCCGCAGCCGCAGGTCGCGTCTCCCGCCGCTGCCGCCATAGCTCCGCTTCCCTCGCGCCAGGCCAGACCAGGCCCGTCCCTCTGAAGCTCCCAGCAAGGCCAGCGAGCGGCCACGTGTTCGCCTCTGCGCAGGCGCACTCGCTCCGGCACCTCCCTCGTCGCAGCCCAGCTACGGGTTCCGCTTGCGCCCAGACGCGAAGCTCTGCCTCGCATCCGGTGGGCGGGGCTTCGTGCTGTCACTCAAACGGGGAGGAGGCGGGGCTTGGGGGTTTTACCTCAGCATAGGCAAACTTGGGTCCTCCAGGGGTTTTGGGATTCGGGATTCAAAGATGCTCACAACGTGTTGTTCAAGGTTTTCATGGCTCTCCGAAGCTCTAGGTGCTCTTACTGCCTATTACAGGGAAAACCAACTGATCCCTAATCCATCTAAAACACAGACATGCGCCTTTCACCTTAAGAACAGACAAGCATCCCGAGCTCTGAGGATTACCTGGGAATAGAATCATAGAATCAAAGAGTTGGAAAAGACCTCATGGGCCATCCAGTCCAACCCCCTGCCAAGAAGCAGGAATATTGCATTCAAATCACCCCTGACAGATGGCCATCCAGCCTCTGCTTAAAAGCTTCCAAAGAAGGAGCCTCCACCACACCCCGGGGCAGAGAGTACCACTGCTGAACGGCTCTCACAGTCAGGAAGTTCTTCCTCATGTTCAGATGAAATCTCCTCTCTTGTAGTTTGAAGCCATTGTTCCGCGTCCTAGTCTCCAGGGAAGCAGAAAACAAGCTTGCTCCCTCCTCCCCGTGGCTTCCTCTCACATATTTATACATGGCTATCATATCCCCTCTCAGCCTTCTCTTCTTCAGGCTAAACATGCCCAGCTCCTTAAGCCGCTCCTCATAGGGCTTGTTCTCCAGACCTTTTATCATTTTAGTCGCCCTCCTCTGGACACATTCCAGCTTGTCAATATCTCTCTTGAATTGTGGTGCCCAGAATTGGACACAATATTCCAGGTGTGGTCTAACCAAAGCAGAATAGAGGGGTAGCATTACTTCCCTAGATCTAGACACTATGCTCCTGTTGATGCAGGCCAAAATCCCATTGGCTTTTTTTGCCGCCACATCACATTGTTGGCTCATGTTTAACTTGTTGTCCACGAGGAAGGAATCCCACTGGAGCATTGCAGCGCACTCAAATACCTGGGAGTTACTTTGGACTGTGCTCTGACCTACAAGAAGCACTGCCTGAACATCAAGCAAAAAGTGGGCACTAGAAACAACATCATACGAAACCTGACTGGCACAACCTGGAGATCACAACCAGATACAGTGAAGACATCTGCCCTTGCGCTATGCTACTCTGCTGCTGAGTATGCATGCCCACATCTCACCACACTAAAACAGTGGATGTGGCTCTTAATGAGACATGCCGCATTATCACAGGGTGTCTGCGCCCTACACCACTGGAGAAATTACACTGCTTAGCCGGTATTGCACCACCTGACATCCGCTGGGAAGTAGCAGCCAATAGTGAAAGGACCAAGGCAGAGACATCTCCAGCTCATCCCGTTTGGGTATCAGCCAGCACGTCAACGACTTAAATCAAGACATAGTTTTCTTAGATCTACAGAAACACTCGCTGGAACACCTCAGCAAGCGAGAGTCCAAAAGTGGCAGGCCCAAACTCAGAACCTCAATCCATGGGTGATACCAGATGAGAGACTCCCCCCTGGGCACACAGAAGACTGGGCGACTTGGAAGGCACTGGACTGCGCTCTGGCACCACAAGATGCAGAGCCAATCTTAAGAAATGGGGCTACAGGGTGGAATCCTCGGCATGCGAGTGCGGAGAAGAACAAACCACTGACCACCTGCTGCAATGCACCCTGAGCCCTGCCACATGCACAATGGAGGACCTTCTTGCGGCAACACCAGAGGCACTCCAAGTGGCCAGATACTGGTCAAAGGACATTTAACCAACTACCAAGTTTGCAAAATATGTGTTTTGTTTTTTTAATCTGTGTGTTTGTTTTGCTCTGTTAGAAATGTAATACAATGGTATGGTTGCTGATGACACGATAAATAAAATGGCTGGAATCACTAGGTTGCTGTGAGTTTTCTGGGTTGTATGGCCATGTTCCAGAAACATTCTCTCCTGGTATTTCACCCACATCTATAGCAAGCATCCTTGGAGGTTGTGAAGTCTGTTGCAAACTAGGCATGTGGGGTTTATGTAGCTGTGGAATGTCCTGCGTGGGAGGAAGAACTCTTGTCAGTTTGCAACAGATAGAAAAACCAAATAACAAAAAATAATCAAAGCAGCTGTTTATTCAAAGCCAGAAAAATAGGAACACAGAATACAAATACAGTGAACATGCACAAATTATCTTGAATGCAGGGATGAAGTGAAAAAGTATTTCCATGGGAGTCTCTACAGTTCCTAATTTAACCTGTAATTCTATTCATGTCTAACTAAGCCCAACAGCACACATTCTTCATCCCTGTCTTAAAAATAGTTTGGAACTGGAAGCATCTTCAGCATGGCTAAGCCCTAGAGATCTGTGACTCAGATAAAACTTCTTCAAACAAGCAGAAGTGAATCCTCATCACCCTTCCAAAATAAGTGACTTTTGATGGACTCAACATGCATCAACATGGCAAACAGATCTGATTTCGGTCAATGTGGACTAAAGTTACTTAACATGGCTTTGAACCACATTAAGAAAACTCATCAGAAGCTCAAGAGCTTCCACAAGATTCAGCAGCAAACTGAAGCCCCTTCTACATTGCTGTACAAAATCCATATTATCTGCTTTGAACTGGATTATATGGCAGTGTAGACTCAGGGCCCTTCCATACAGCCATATAACCCAGAATATCAAGGTGGAAAATCCCACAATATCTGCTTTGAACTGGTTATCTGAGTCCACACTGCTATGTATTCCAGTTCAAAGCAGATAATATGGGATTTTTTTTCCAGATATGTAGAAGGGGTCTCATATAATCCAGTTCAAAGCAGTTAATCTAGATTTTATATGGCAAGGTAGAAGGGCCCTCATTTATTTATTTATTTAGAAGTTTTATATACTAGTCTTCTCACCTCCAAGGAGGGACTCAGGCCGGTTCACAACATGTGTTCATATACAGTAATATACAAAACAACACAATGCATCATCATTATACATTAAAATATAAGTACAATAAAAAATCATCATCATAGAATGCAGTTCAAAGCAGATAATATGGATTATCTGATTTGACAATCTGGATTATATGGCAGTGTAGAAGGAGCCCCAGACTTTGGTCCTGGGTAAACGGTTGGGCCAGTTTTAGCAATTCCCATCTCTGAAATACAGCCTACAGAACTTGGTATATGTGGGCAGTTACTCAAATAAGTATTAACCAGGAATGACCCCGCTTAGTTTCCAAAATCAGTCAGTATCTAGTGTCTTTAAGAACAGTGCTATCTCTTTAAAGTGTGAATATTTGAAGTTTAAATCCACATTAGAGGTGGTTTAGCAATGCTACCTCTAAATACAGCACTTGGTATTTATTGGGGACCTTCCAGTCACCTGCCAAATTATGGTGACAATATTAATGTCACAGGGTTTCCTTAGGCCCCATTTACACTGCCATATAAAATCCAGGTTATCCGATTTGGATTATATAGCAGTATAGATTTATAATCCAGTTTAAAGCAAATAATGTGGATTATTTTTTATCTGCCATTTCCTTTCTCTGAAATACAGCCTGCAGCCTCTGGCATTTGTTGGTGGTCTCTTATCCAGCCATTAATCAGGGCCAGTCCTGCTTAGTTTTGAAGATCTAACATGATCTTTAAGGTATTCAGGTCCTTTGAAGAGTATAAGCTCTCTTTAAAGTGAGAATGTTTAAACCTTAAACCCACACTTTGGAAGGAAACACACACAAATTCTTCTCTTAGCTTTACATCTCCCTGTTATTGCAAATATTTAATTCTCTGTTTTGCATTCATTGCAGCCTTGGAGTCAATAGCAAAGAGCCCAATTACTCTTCCAGGAGCAGATTCCATTGCCGCCTATATTCATGGGAAGAAAGGCGGGGTAAAAAGAAATGTTTTTAAAAGGACGTATAACTACTGCTGGCGAATCCTCGGACTGCCCAGTTGCAGGCGGGCAACCACGTGGATTAGAACGAGACCATGCGATCGTCGCAGGTTATAGACGTCATAGAACTCTTCGCCCTTCCTAGAGTGAAAGCTTCAATGGTTCTATCTTTACACGTCCGGTCCCCATTGGAACACCCTATTTCTTAGCCAGAGAAGCCTCAAAAGAGCCAAGAGTGAGAGAATAGCTTTCCTTTCCTTTCCTTGAACGTCTTATAAAATCAAGTTAATAATAATAATAATAATAATAATAATAATAATAATAATAATAATAATGGAACTTTGAAAAAGGAGACAGAGGGCCTGATTCTTGCAGCCCAAGAACAAGCCATTCAAACCAATGCCATCAAAGCCAGAATTGAAAGGTTGACAACAGATCCCAAATGTAGACTCTGCAAGGAAGCAGATGAAACAATAGATCACATCCTCAGCTGCTGCAAGAAGATTGTGCAGACTACAAGCAGAGGCATAACACCGTTGCTCAGATGATTCATTGGAACTTGTGCCACAAATACCATCTGCCTGCGACAAGGGACTGGTGGGATCACAAGCCGGAAAAAGTTACAGCAAATGAGCACGTCAAGCTACTCTGGGACTTCCAGATTCAGACAGACAGAGTTTTGGAGCACAATACTCCTGATCTCACGATCGTGTTAAAAAACAAAGTATGGATTGTTGATGTTGCAATCCCAGGTGACTGCAGGATTGAAGATAAACAACTAGAAAAGCTGACACAATATGATGATATGAGGACTTAAAGATCGAACTGCAAAGACTCTGACACAAACCAGTCAAGGTGGTCCCAGTGGTGATCGGCACACTGGGTGCAGTGCCTAAAGACCTTGGCCTGCACTTAAACACAATTGGTGCTGACAAAATTACTATCTGCCAGTTGCAGAAGGCCACTTTACTGGGATCTGCACATATTATTTGCCGATGCATCACACAGTTCTAGACACTTGGGAAGGATACAGCAGCCAGCAGAGTGATCTTGCCTGCTGTTGTGTTTCAAATAATAATAATAATAATAATAATAATAAATATGAAGACACTGATGGAGAAATGAGAATAAGCATATGTTGTCACCGAGATCTTGCCTGCAAAAAGATCTGTGGTTTGATAGCACCACTTAGTTCCTTAAGGAGGGAAATAAAACAAAGAACTAACAGGGAACATACAGTTTCCTTGGTCAAGGAATACTCAAAAGGGGTTCTACCAGCCCCTTCCTCTGTAGCATTAGCTTCCATGGACTAAACAGGCTGATCCTGATTATCAATGATATCTAGTCCAACAATTTACAGCATTTACAACATTTATAAATTTATAACAATTTATAACCATTTATAGCAAGGCAAAAACATTGTTTTGATTCCTCCCTCCTCCTCCCCCCCCCCCCCCCGCGTTTTGAGCTGCAAATTGGAGCCGGAAGTGTGAGGCTCATTCAAATTCCCTTAGACCTCTTTTTTTTCGGATTGGGCTGAGCAGTGGCTGATGTCAGTGAGTGGGCGGGGCTTTAACCAGATTTCGGGACTGTCTAATAAGAGCCGGGGAGAAAGAGAGAGAGAGTCAAACAGCGATCCTTGGAACTTGTTTTCGGGTTGGCTAGAGACACCTCTGACGTCAGGAAGTGGGCGTGGTTTTAACCCAGCGGCAACATTCCCGCGTCTGTCTCTCATTTGCGAAATTGCTTTCGGTGGGAGCGCATCGCTGTTACGGCCATCCGATGCTATGCGGGGCTGGCTGCGGAGGCTGGGCTCGCCTCTCTGCGGGAGGAGCGGCCTCGCTTCTCGGATCTTTGGCTTTGAGAAGAGCCCTTGGCGAGGCTTCTCCGGAGGAAGCAGCGATGGGCCTGAATCCGACTGGAGACGCCGGAGAAGAAGACCGCTGTCTCCGTTGGAAAGGCTGAGCCGGCTGCTCCCCGAGGAGCTCCTCTCCCCCGAGGTCCAAACCTTGCGGGGCGAACAGCCGGAGCCCGAGGGAACCCCGAAGGCGCCTCCGAAGGACATTCCCTTCCAGCTCGGGGAGCTGGTGCTGGCCGAGATCCGGCGGAGGCGGACTGGGGAGTTCAAGAGGCTATGGCGCCTGGCGCCGGCAGAGGGCGCCCTGAACAGCACCTGGGGGGCCGTCCCGCACCGAGAGATCCTGGGCAAGCTCCCCGGGCAGTTGCTGCGGACCTCGGCCGGGCAGTGGCTCCGCGTCCGGAGGCCCACCCTGGAGGAGTTCGTGCTGCTCATGAAGAGGGGGCCCACCATCGCCTACCCTAAGGTTGTCCTCCAGGCGTGGGCAAACTGTCACTCAAAGGGGAGGAGGCGGGGCTTGGGGGTTCTACATGCTATAGACCAGGCTTGTGCCCAGGCGGTGGGCGGGGCTTCGCGCTCTTGCTCAAACGGGGAGGAGGCGGGGCTTGGAGGTTTTACATGATATAGAGCAGCCTTGGGGCAAACTTGGGCCCTCCAGGTGGTTTGGACTTCAACTTCTACAATTCCTAACAGTCGGCAGGCTGTTAGGAATTGTGGAAGTTGAAGTCCAAAACACCTGGAGGGCCCAAGTTTGCCCAAGCCTCTTCTAATCCAAATAAAACATTGTAATATTTAACACATATTTTTCTAATAATAATATAAATTAGTATTATTAGAATAATAAGTTGAAAAAGATACCCCCAAAAGGCCATCCGGTCCAGGAAGACACCTTCAAAGCACTCCCAACAGATGGCCAGTCAGCCTTTGGCCCCATTTACTCTGCTATATAACACTACATAACACTGTTTTTGTTCCTGGGTTATAAGTATTCTATCAGCAATACAACATTGGTTCTATCATTAAATCCTAACCGGTTCCATCATCAAAAGCATGAGAAGAGTATTAAACAGCAAAAAACTTTTGTTTTTTGTGGTCATCCCGCATCCACTTTCAAAGTAAGTACCATACATGTATGCCTGCCATACATGCAGGTAAAACATCAGGAGAGAATGCTTCTAGAACATGGCCATACGGCCTAAAAAACCTACAACAACCCAGTGATTCTGGCCATGAAAGCTTTCGACAACAATTATAGTTTAGTGAGGTGCCAGCACTCTTTGGCAGAAAGAGCTAAAGACCTCCACATTTATTTATCGTATCAGTAGCAAACTGAGGGTGAAGTTATCAGTGTGAGACCCTGGGGTCTACGCGCAGCGGAGTTGAGGTTACTAGATCACACAGACACAAAACAGGACTCTGCAGTCTGCCAGTTTTGAAAATAACAAAGTTTACTTAGTACATCCATCTCTATACGTCTACTTCTCAGCGGGCTACATCATGAACCACAACGCACAGCACAAAACAGTATTCAGAACATTTGCTTATCAGTTTCACTTTGTAAGCCGGCAACTCCCCAATTCTTCCCAGACAGAGAAAACTTGTTATCTTACTTCTGTCAAGGTCTTTTCTTCTCTGCCTCTCTGTCTCTTACAACAACAATTCCAGCATACCATTGAACATAACTGAATCCATCTTGAATACATATTTTAACCCATCTTGAATTACATATTAATCACGTTGAAAAACATTCATACCTTCAATAATTCTGACAGAAGTTGTAATGTATTTTAAAAGCACAAAGTTTAAAAACTTGGCATTATATTAAATGTTCTTTAACCAGGAGCTAGCCACTTGGAGTTCCTCTGGTGTTGCTTTCAGAAGGTCCTCCATTGTGCATGTAGCAGACCGCCATAGAGCCATGAGAGTTAAAGTGGTGTTGAAATGCATTAGTTCAACAGTGTAGGTGCACCCCTGGAAACCTTTCTTACCAGTTTTTATTGAGGGTTTTCACTCTTATAAACCCATGGGCATCGTAAATGGTGATCCATGTCTTAATGTCCTCCAAACATGCTATTTCATTCATATCAGCAATAACTCCCTGCTGAAGAAAATGCGTTATTCTTAAGTAGTAATCAATACTTCGCTTCTTCTTTTTTTCGTGTCAGGAGTGAATGGAGAAACTGCAAGTCATTCCTGGTGTGAGAGAATTGGCTGTCTGCAAGGGGACACCCAGATGTTTTGATGTTTTACCATCCTTGTGGGAGGCTTCTCTCATGTCCCTGTATGGGGAGCTGGAGCTAACAGAGGGAGCTCATCCGCACGCTCCCCATATTCGAACCTCTGACCTGTCAGTCTTCAGTCCTTCTGGCTCAAGGGTTTAACCCATTGCGCCACCGGGGGCTCCTGCAGTACTTAGCATTAAAACAGTGGTTCTCAACCTGTGGGTCCTCAGATGTTTTGGCCTTCAACTCCCAGAAAGCCTAACAGCTGGTAAACTGGCTGGGATTTCTGGGAGTTGTAGACCAAAACACCTGGAGATCCACAGGTTGACAACGACTGAATTAAAACCTATTTAAGGCACACCTTCATATATACAGGGTTAGTCAAAATGCATAGGCCAATCTGCCATTCAATTGAATGGCAGATTGGCCTATGCATTTTGACTAACCCTGTATAATCACTGGGTTCAGGGATGGAGGACCTTCAAAAGTGGATAAAGTGCAAATAAAGGAACACTACTTGTTAACTGACAGAGGACCCCTTTAGCAATGTCTAGGACTTCTGGCAGAACTCTGTGGTTGGTGTCTAGCAGAAATTGACCATAGAATTGCATTAAAGGACTCGGGAGTTTACAAGGGAGAGTGTATTAACCAAAGTCATATTAATCAAACCCGAAAAGTAAAAGCCACAAATCTGTGGAGCCAACTGCACTTAGGTGAGAATAGGTCCTATTGATTCTAGTAGACATGCATCAAAACATACCTCAGCATTTAATCCATTTATACAAATTGCATTTGTGTGTGGACCACGGCCCAAATTCCACCGAGGATCTGTTTTGTCTTACCTGCCTGGATGTGTAAAAACAGTCAAATACTGTTCAATTGGCAGTTTATATGTGCTTAAGTATTCCTTTGTTCTTTGTTCTTCAAATCTCTAGGACATTAACACAATGCTTCTGCTAATGGATACCAGCCAAGGAGATACAGTGCTGGAAGCTGGCTCTGGGTCTGGTGGTATGAGTTTATTTCTATCAAGAGCAGGTAAAATGCTAGAGATTTCAGGGAAAATATAGATTCTGATGCAAATACGGCACTGTTAATTAATTTGATGAGATCTTTGGCATTATAGTTTCATAACTGAAAATTCGGTACAATTTTTAGGAGTAAAGCTTTTAAAAAATCAAGGTCGAGTCTCTTTGCCTATAGTTTGAATCTGTTGCTTTATATCTGGAGCAACCAACAACAAGCTTGTTTCCTCCTCAATATGACATACTGTCAAATGTTTAGAC
This sequence comes from Anolis sagrei, assembly GCF_037176765.1. Taxonomy (NCBI): domain Eukaryota; kingdom Metazoa; phylum Chordata; class Lepidosauria; order Squamata; family Anolidae; genus Anolis; species Anolis sagrei. The sequence continues at coordinate 42,718,971 of NC_090021.1, forward strand.
ATGGCTATCATGCTCTGGCCCGACCTATGCAGGCTTTTTGTTGGTTACAGGTGAAAATTTGGATGCCATGGAACACGAACAGTATTCGAATAGCATCAATAAGTTGACACTAGAGGAGTTGAGTGTGTGATGAGTCTCATAGATCTCATCACACTAGAGAATGAATCCACTTTAAATTCGGTTGCTGCCTCCTGCAGAATTCTGGAGTTTGTAGTTTAGGGAGAAGCCTTTAACAGCCTCACTAAACTACAAACCCCAGAACTGTGCAGGAGGCAGAAACTGGATTTGAAGTGGATTCATTCTCTAGGGTGATGAAGTAGAATGGGACCTATTCTCACCTAAGTACAGTTGGCCTTAACCTTTATGAGTTTGATTAATATGAATTTGCTTCATACCTCTACCTTGGAAACTTCAGGTCATTTATTTATTATTTGTTTACTTCATTTCTATCCTAAGGAGCCCCTGGTGGCGCAGTGGGTTAAACCCCTGTGCCGGCAGGACTGAAGAACGACAGGTCGCAAGTTCGAATCCGGAGAGAGCGCAGATTAGCTCCCTCAATCAGCTCCAGCTCTTCATATGGGGACATGAGAGAAGCCTCCCACAAGGGTGATAAAACATAAAAAAAAAAAAAATCCGGGCGTACCCTGGGCAACGTTCTTGCAGATGACCAATTCCCTCACACCAGAAGCGACTTGCAGTTTCTCAAGTCGCTCCTGACATGATAAAAATTCTATCCTGCCTTTCTTGACTGGAAAGGGGACTCAAGGAGGCTTGCAGATTTAGTCCAAGTCTATGGTCAAACCACAGAATTCTTCCAGAAGACTTAGACATTGCTAGGAAGGTGCTCTGTCAGTTAACAAGTAGTGTTCCTTTATTTGCAGTTTAGCAAAGGTATTTAAATCCAGTTATTTAATTAGTCAAAATTCAGTCATTCACTAACAGAGCAGTTTGGTGTATATTTATTTTGAAAGAGAAACGTGTTATTAAAAGATATGAGTGTTTAGGACTGCAGCCTAAAATATATGTAATCACTTGATAATCCAATGTATTGTCATTTGACAAGAGATGAAATAACTGGAAACAATTTTGCAACCATATGGCACCTATTTTTTCTTATATTTCATAACTCTTTTGATCATAAATGTTTGGTAATTACATGATTTTTGGAGTAACCTTCTTTAATCTATTTGTTCAGTTATTCTTCTGATCAAATTAACTATAAGGTTTCTGTTTAGAATATTACTTTCAGGAAGGGCAATTCTTCTCTATTTGTATTAATTTTCTAATGGGATTAACAAGGCAGTGTATTCTATAATTGTTAATTGTACAAAACTTTCACAGCTGTGTTAAACATTGTTCTTTTACGTTTGGAGGAAAGTTTATTTCTGATATTATTTAGTCATGTTTCATAAAAAGATAAAGACAATGATCAACTTTAATTCTATCTTGTTTTGTTTTCAGTTGGCCCACAAGGGCGTATTATAAGTTATGAAATCAGGAAGGATCATCATAAAGTGGCAAAGAAGAACTACCAGACCTGGTGTGATGCATGGAGAATAGGGCATACTGTGGAGTGGCCAGATAATGTGGACTTCATTAATGCAGACATATTGACAGCAGCGGAGGATTTGAAAGCTATCACATTTGATGCAGTATGTATTTGTGTCTTTTCCCAAGTGTATAATCATCTTGATTTTACCCTGTGTTAGATAACATCTGGAGTTTCTTCTTCAAGGTATATGTCAGTGGTTCTCAACCTGTGCGTCCCCAGGTGTTTTGGCCTACAACCCCCAGAAACCCCAGCCAGTTTACCAGCTGTTAGGATTTCTGGGAGTTGAAGGCCAAAACATCTGTAGACTCACAGGTTGAGAATCACTGGTATATGTGAACAGCAGACTGGTTCTGATTCACCATGGCAGAATTTGTAGTTGGTCCAGAGCAGCAGTATTTTGGATCAGCACTGGATTTTATGACCTGTGTAGATGGGTCCCAAAAGATCAAGCACTATTGTGGCAGCTTTGTTTAAACTCCCCTAACTGCAACATCTTCTCCCTTCAAACGCACTGACAAAATACTGATTTTTATTTCAAACTAGGGTCCTAGGATCGCTTAATAACTTTGTGTTCCATTTTTAATATATTGTACTCTTTCTAATGCCCATTGAATAGCATTCACAGTACTGACAAATGCAGCCGACTGCATGTGATTTGTTCCTTTTAAAATATATCAACAGCAAAAGAACATTTCTTCCAGTCTTTTAAAGTCCAGGCTAGATTCAGTGCAAAGGAGCTCTTCTTGGAATACTTTACCACATCAGCTTTGAAAGAAAGGCTCCAAATACATTCCAGCACTGTCCTGACAATCAGCCACATGCCTAAGTAAGACATATCAACAGAAGTAATGACTGAGGGTGAATCTACACTGTTCTATGTCCCATGATCCTATCCCAGATTATCTGCTTTAAACTGAATTATATGGGTCAAATAATCTGGGATCATAGGATAACCTGGGTTCAGATTCAGGGGTCTAGGGCAGTGTAGATACAACCTAAATGACTTCTGGACACTAAAAATGTAATTGCCTGGTCCTGAATACCCACCCTGTTGGACATTATAGTTTGTGATCTTGTTGGCATAAACTTTAAAGTGATCCATTTAAAAATATGTGCAGTAGGACTACATTATAACTAGTTATAGTCTCCTTTAACTGTCACTAAAATATATATTTCTTCCTTAGATAGCTTTGGATATGTTGCTCCCCCAGAATGCTTTGCCTACAGTTATCCCAAACCTTAAACAGGGAGGTGTTTGTACAGTATATCTTGCAAAGTAAGTATTTGTTTTTCCCATTGACAACTTCATACCCAGGTCTTCAGTGGTTACTTTCTTAGCTAAGTTTATAAATAATTGTTATAACACAAAAAAGTATTAACTCCAGTTTTCCATGGTATTAATGGTAGGAGCTGTGGCTTGATCACTGCTTACAAACCAGGATATCAAATCAGAACCAGATCCTAGTTTGTAAGCAACATTTCAACCATAATATCTTCAAAGATGCGTGTAGAAGAGGAACAGCAAGAATGGGCATTAGCACGAAAGGCTTATTCTTCACTGATATACCAAGGATTATCATACCTAGATTATTTTAGGTTAACATCTGAAATGGCAGTCTAGTAATGGTTTTGTAATAAATGTAGAGTTTTTGCTTAGGCTTCTTAAACATTGTAAACACTTTAGTTTTTGTACAATTAAAAAATGTTTTGAGCTGGGTTGTTGTGTTTTCCAAGCTGTATGGCCATGTTCCAGAAACATTCTATCCTCATAGATTGTGAGGTCTGTTGGGAACTAGCGAAATGGGGTTTATATATCTGTGGAATGTCCAGGGTGGGAGAAAGAACTCTTGTCTGTTGGAGAGAAGTATGAATGTTTCAACTGGCCACGTTGATTAGCATTTAATGGCCTAGCAGTTTTCAAGGTGTGGCTTCTTAAATAACAGCATATTATTTGAGAACATAGAAATGCTGGACCACTCTAACAACTACCATGTCAGACTACACAGAGAAGCCATCGAAATCCACAAGCATGTGAACAATTTCAACAGAAAGGAGGAAACTATGAAAATGAACAAAATCTGGCTACCAGTATTAAAAACTCTAAAATCATAACAGTAAATAAAGAACAGCATTCAAAAACAGGGGAACTCTAGACAAAAAGCAACCAGGGACAGCTAATCACCTCTCAACAAAGGATTCTCCCAGCCAGTAAGAAGCCACACCTTGAAAACTGCTAGGCCATTAAATGGTAATCAAGGTGGCCAATTGAAACATTCACACCTATCTCCAACAGACAAGAGTTCTTTCTCCCACCCTGGATATATATAATCCCAATTTTCCTAGTTTCCAGCAGCCCTCACAACCTGTGAGGATGCCTGGCATAGATGCAGGTGAAACGTCAGGAGAGAATGCTTCTGGAAAATGGCCTTACAGCTCAAAAAACTTACAACAACCCAGTGATTCCAGCCACGAAAGCCTTTGATAATACAGGGTTAGTCAAAATGCATAGGCCAATAAGCCATTCAATTGAATGGCTTATTGGCCTATGCATTTCGACTAACCCTGTACAATGAGCAGTTCTAAATGTAAAGAGAAAGGAAGTGTGTAAATGAGTAATACCATAATTGAAACAAGCCCAATCAGTTACGCATCAGATTATTATCTATGACTTTTCACATCTTTGTTAAATATTCATATTTTATAGTCTGAGCTCTTTGGTTGAACTAACTCTTGTATTTCAGTCAAGAGACCCCTTTTAATCTGTATAAGTTTTTGGGTGTTGGGATAGCTAGACATTTCATTTTGGCTTAAGATCTAAGCCTGCAATCTTGCATGCATTTATTTAAACTAAATGGGGTGGGATTAACCTGGTCATATTATTGGGCTTCTGGGTAAACTGTTGCATATTACTTGCATAGATAGATAGATTGATATATTCATCTGCAATATGTATGACATTAATTCTTCTTCAAGCATCACCCAGGTTGTTGATCTGTTGGAAGTAATCCGAACCAGCAAATTAAACCTTTTTTGTGAAAGAATAGTAGAAGTGACACACAGAGACTGGTTGGTAATTCCAAATTCGTGGAGAAATGGTAACATTTTCCAAAACAGTGAAGAATCAAAGCCAGATTTCGATGATGAATTGGATGGCCATGATGAAAATAATGATCCTTCTGCAGAAGAGAAAGAGCACGATGGTAGGGAACACATTTGAATAAGCTCTTATTTTGTTATTGTAAATACTGCACTATATGTGAACCTTAATGTAAAATACAAGTTCCCTGACCACTAGCAATATGTTGCTGGATTTGTAGTCTGAATGCATCACATTCGTCTTTGAGAGACTGGTGTTTGCTGTTGTTTATCACTGAGGGGTAAAAGATGTGTAAGAGCATAAATATCTCCCTTAATGTGGAGAATAGGAAGAAGGGTAAAGATATAGAGGAAACTTAAGAATCCATCCCCCCAAATACTATTAAACTTGTATGCATTGGAATTAAAGGTGTCAGACAAGTATCTATTTTCATTTTATTTCAGAGTCTTTTGTTTCTGACGGCACAAAACCACCTTACATTGCTAGACCTTATCCATGGCAAACCGGTCACACAGGTAAGAACGGCACAGCAAGTATTGTATAAGATATGCATTCATTACTACTGCTATGTTTTTATAATCCTTGTTATTTTTTGAAACAGAGAAATGTAAAACATAAAACCTTATGTCACAAGACTACTTCTGAATTATATTACTAATACTTGTATTTTTTTTTCTTCCTTCCAAACCAGCATTTCTTGTCAAATTGCGGAAGTTTAATCCAGCATATTCAAATGATGTTCCAAATGCTACGTGCTAGTTTGAAGAGTGCACTTCACTGGAATTAAAACTGTAATTATTTATTGCCTATCCAGTTTGGAAAAACCCAGTCCTTATTTATACGGACTAAATTTTTGATACTATATGTTTCAATGAAATATATCATTTTAAAAATAAACTTAAGACAACAAATACTTTGAAATGTATCTTCTGTTTCATTCCCAAAATTAATGGTATATTCCAGTAATTTCCAAATGTGTTGGATGAGGTGTTTTCTATTCTTCATTTCCAGTAAACCAGTCCATGGATCTGTCTTTACTTGGGCAAATATTCTTACTTCCTTTGTTTTGGTTGTTACCATCTATGAAAAAATGGGGAAAGAAATACACACACTGAAAGTATATAGGATATGCATCTGACCCAAGTATAGTCAAAATACAATATTCATTGCTATCCCTTGTGAATAATAAGGGAGTGGTAGTATATTTTTAAAATGTATCCAACAATATATCTATTTAGGAAAAAACAGACACAAAAATCTAAGTAATTTTTCTGCTTTTTACAAAACCCAGAATGGACTTGGGAGTTTAGAAAAAAGATTAAATTTTCAGATTGGAGTGTGATGTCATGATTAATCTACCAGACTAGTTCTTAGTATATTTACGTGTTGATCAGCACTTTCCCATATAAGTCACTGGATGATTTAAGGCCAGTCAGTTTCCCCTTCTCAGTCAGGCCCAAATGGCTGTGAGGGAAGAGGAGAATTGTGTACATTGCCTTGAGCACATTGTTAGAAAGGAGACATATAAATGTAGCAAATTAATAAACATGACATAATTACTGCTTCCTGCTAAATTGTTGCTTATAAAAAAGGGTTTGTAGAAAGTGATATTTATAATAATAACAATTTTTAAACTTTATATCCTTCCACCATCTCCCCGGGTGGCTCACAAAAGCACTTAAAAGTGCCACACGTATAAAATACACAATACATAAGTGTATAAATGATGACAACATTTACACAGCAATTTAACATTAAAACATCACATAATAGATTTAAAATTTCATAAAACACAACAGTATCTGCAGATAAAAATGGCTATCTACAAGTATCAATCCAAAGTGCCGGAGTCAAGCATTAAACCATTAAAATTCTAATCAATGTTAATGGCCTGTTTAAAAAGCCATTGATGTATCTCATGTACAATTTCTATTTGCAAAAGTGGAATTTAGAATGCTCACATCATACCTTGAAAATAACCTTGAGGTTCAAGAAGATTTTTAACAGATGAAAGAGAGTCTTCCATTCCCTGAGGTATGTGTTCCTCCGTCATTTCCAGACTGCCATTGGAGGAAGAGGAGGACAATCCCAGCCTTATAGATCTTGTTTTCTTCCCACAAAGCAAACAGTCTGCAGGAGTGGCATTAGGTCCTTGAGGCATCTGTACTCCATTGCGATTGTTGTTTCTTGTGGCTCCACTATGATGTATTGAACGTTCCCGCTGCCATATGTAATGTGTTGAGGCAATAGCCATTACCTAAATTAGAGAATCTTAGCTCTGAAATGAAGTTATATCAGAACAGACCACAAGTAAAAACTGCATTCAAATCATCAAGCCCAGCTGCCAAGAGAACAGAATCTTTCTGGTGTCAAAACCAGACATTTATTGTGAGACTTTTTAACACACTGCAAACACTCATTTTTCAGCTACTGGGAGGAAATCTAATTAGGGCTAGTTTACAACATATTTTTCCTCTTTTCTGTTAAAGTAATTGGAAAGCTGTATCTGGTCCCCACAGAAGTCATTTTCCCTCCCTCAACGTTTTATATAGGACATGTAAGTTTTTCTAGGCGGCACTTTGGGACAAAACAATTTCTTGAAAACAATTGTAATTTTTTTGTTTTGACCCTGAGTGGCAGGCCCGTAGCCAGGATTTCGATTTTGGGGGGGGGGGGCAAGCTCCCCTCTGGCTACATGCCTGCTGAGGGATGGGAGGAAGGTAAACATGGGGAAATATCTTCTGCACCCCATAGATATCATTTTGCCTTTTCGTGGGTAAGAAAGTGACCCCTTGAGAGGCCGTATACAATATGGTCTGCACTTTGTCTTCTCCTGCATTGCAGAGGTGACTGGGGGTAGATGTCTCATAGTAAATATTTCAGCCACTTACCATAATTTAGTGCATGCTTAAAATAGTTTCTTTATATAGTTTGCAAAAAATATACAAAGGCTTAATTGCAAAAATAGAGGAGAATTTTAAATTCATTTTCTCTTATCTAGCTATCTATCTACCTGTCTCTATATAAAATATATCCCCTTACCTCCTCACAGCAGCGTCTGCTCACAATAGCCCTGTAGTCCATCTTGCTCCAGAGTTCATCCCTTAGAACTAAGAAATCTGGGAAGAGCTTCCGCCACGATTTCCCTAATGCCCATGGAAAAATCTCATATTTTGACTCTTCATCATCTTCTTCAACCGTATTTGCCAGGTACCTACAATTGACGCGTACTTAAATCTGGCTTCATGTCAGATTGATTCCACAAAATTTCTTTTATTTATCTTAGCCTAACAACAAACACCTAGAACGTAAAACTAAAGATTTCAGACTTCTGAAAAGTTCAAATTACATTTAAATAAATGAAGTTTTTAGCACTTGCAGGCTTGAAAATGTATCACTGCCCTTATTATTTTTGTATATTTTGTGAATTTCTTGCAAAATAAACAAAAACAATATATTTTTAGTAGCATCAAGCATTTCTTTCTATTTATAACACGCCTAAGCCTTGTAACTATTTGTTTGAAAACTAAGCTACATTCTTTAGTCCAATCAAAAAAGTTGAAGATTAGAGACACTTTGGGTTTTTTTTTCTTTTATAACCAAGGGAGAAGCCATTTGAGGCTGTAGGAAGCAAGGTGACTTGAGAGAGTGTGTCGACTGTAGAATTAATGCAGTTTGACACCACTTTAATTTCTATGGATCAGTGCTATAGAAGCATGAGAATTGTAGTTTTACAAGATAGTTAGCCTTCTTTGCCAATTAGTGCTGGTGCCTCTCTAAACGACAACTCCCAAACTTCCATAGCATTGAGCTATGGCAGTTAAAGTATCAAAGTGCATTCATTCTACAGTGTAAATGCACCCACTATCTAAACAAAGCATCATAAGCCAAGTTTCTGACTGCAACAACGCACTATTCAAGTGCCAAGCACTGTTGCAGAAGCTCTATCTTATCAATGGTAAAACTATCGGCATTTTAAAAGAGGACTTCAAGAAAAAATAACTTGTCTAAAACTTTGCTAGAGTTCCCAACAATATCCTATTCCCACCATATGGTCTTTTTTGAACAGCCTGAGTGCCCCTCTATTGTTATGTTTTATTGAAGTTCATTTTTTGTTTTATTCACTTTTCCGTTTCTGCAAAAATCAACTATAGGTTATTGTAAATATTGATTATGTAACCTTGAATCAAAAGTATTGTCGAAGGTTTTCATGGCCGGAATCCATGGGTTGTTGTAGGCCATAGATGCAGGCAAAACGTTAGGAGAAAAATTGCCTCCAGAACATGGCCATATAGCCCGGAAAAACCTACAACTTGGATCAAAACTTTGGCTTAAATTCAACACATAGCATGTGACATTAGTTCTGGACAAAGTAGACTTAAAGAATCATGTTCTGTCTAATTTTAGCTAACAATCAGATTTAGGACATTATAATCTGTAAACCTGAAAAAAAGATCCTGTACTAATAATTTCTTCAATGCATCAGAGATGTTTTTAACTGCCTCTCTCAAGGAATAAAACTTTGTCACTTATGTTGTAATCAGAGTACTTACAGAGCCACAAAGAAATTGAGCCTGGTATGTTCATTTATACTGTAGCCGGCTCTCTTGAAATAAACAAAAGTCATTGCCAATAGGTACTGTTGAGAAAGATAAAATATTTATGCCCCCATTTTCAATTACTTTTTTTAGGATAACAAAACACCTCTTAATCAATTGGTGACATTAACACAAAAAGCACATAACTAATTTATATTAATTTAATTTGGTATAGATAATCAGACCTTAAAGGTGGCAACTATGGCTCTTCAGATGCTTTTGACTTACAGCATGTATTAGGCACAGCCAACATATGGGTGAAACCTAAAAACATCTGCAGGCCCATAATTATGTAGTATGTTGACATGGTCTCTTGTCATTAAACTGTTAAAATAAAATATCTAGAGATTTGAATGGCTTATTTGCAGTAAGGTGTAACAGGTCATTGCTTGGCAGGAAGATTTGTAAACTCTTTGAACCATAACAAGGGCCCAAGCTAAAATGTTAAAAAGAAATGTAAATACACAAAAAGGGAGCCACCCCTCCCTCAACTCTATAACATCAGAAACATAGAAGCTATACAAACTGAAATCCATTGAAAACCAAATGGAATAACAATATTTTAATTTCTACAACTAAAACCGTCTTAACATTTTGATTGTTAATCTTTTTAATTGTTTTGGAAACCACATTGGGTCTCACTCTGGAAGAAAGATGACATAGAAATGGAGAAGATAATAATAATAATAATAATAATAATAATAATAATAATAATAATCAGCTAATTTAGGACAAATTCTATACCTAAAGAGGCAAAACTAGTTTGGACCAAAATCCAACCATGTTCTTTTAAATCCAATGTCAGCATAACCAGGGTTTTCTTCATCTTCCCCTACAGTATTTCATGGCACCAAAAAACTTCCAGAGCTAGCTGTTAAAGTACATGAGCCTTGTCATGTTTTTTGAATGCCTGGGCAGGAAAATGGCAATGGCAGTTCTTTGGACACTTCCCCCCAAAAAAGACTACTGAGAAAGTGGAGAGAGGGGACAATGCTCCTTTTAGGTTCTCCCAGGGAGGACTAAGCTGTTGCATTTCACCACTGTTCTCAAAGAAGGGGGTGGTTCCTTTTATATATATATATAAAGAGGTAATACTATACTTTAACTTTTTTCAAAATGGTTTTCACCGTCTCCTAGAATGGCAAAAGGCCTTTTTGAATGTCTGGGTAGGGAAATGGTGGTGGTGGCAGAACCCTAAGCTGACCCTGGTGTTTTCTCACCTCTATGGAATGACTTCCCTTACCCACAAATAATAGCAAAATCCATAATTTGGACCTCAGAACCTACTCTTGCCTTATATATGAAGTTGCTTTATATACAAGTATGTTTAATAGGGTTTTTTTTTTACACCAGGATGCTGTTTCATGTTTGCAAAGTTCAGATCCCATAAGCCTGAACTTTGCCCATTCCAGTTGAAAATCACGCTATAGCATGTGTGTGATGAGGAACTCACATATGCACACACACAGCTGTGAAGTTTGTATCCAAAAAGTACTAAATCCATCTGAACAAATTTTACAGGAATTATAAAAAAAACATGCTGCGGATACGCATTCTTTTGCTATAAAATGCAATTTTTCAAGCCCTGTACCAAAACAATTTGATCTATTTTGATAGTTTTTATCTCTGTGTAATATTCTACTCCTAAACAACCATGTGGTTCCACCTATAAACTCATTTTTCAAATCTGGGAGGATTTCGTACCTTTTGGAAACAACCTCCACAACTAGGCCTGTAATAAAAACAGAAAATCTTTATTTTCTCCCACCTTACAGTTGGAAAGAATTTCATGATAACAACCAGCTTTACCTTGTCTGCAATTTTACAACAACAATCCATCCACAAGAAATCTTGAATTAAATCATCATCTGTAAAATAAAGCAACTATGACATACCAACTATAATCTCTGATAAATCTCAGGAAACATGAGTTTTAAAAATATCTCTAAAAGAAATCAAATTGCATTTAAAATGACAACTGGTTTGGTGCAGAGAAAGTAGCATATCTGTCTGGAAAAAAAGAATTGCTTCATAATAGCTGAAGAAGATTAGGTATAAAGGAAAGAAAAATGGCCAAGTGGAAATATCTATTCATGGGTTATTTATTTTCCTTTCCATTGCTTCACTTCCAGGCAAATCAAAACAACATTTTCCATGAACTCAGAAGTAACTTACAAAACATTTTGCTAGAAGGAATATTCTAACCAGGTTAACAAACAGAAAGAAGTTATATCCCATGAATACTGGATTTTATGTCAGTACCTCATAAAAACCAATATGCTGTAATGAACACAAACTTGGAATGAATGTAGATATTAAAGCTTCAATGCATGCACTTTAGCTGACAGAATAATCTTAGGTTAGTCTTGTCGATCTTTCAAAATACCACTTTCAGTGTTGAGAAGTGCTATTGAAATGCAACAGTGATATAATGCAGATACATATATACCTATACTTTTATGAAATGCATTCTAAAAACCTACCAAATAATTTAAAGAAAGCTGTCATTTCTTGGCGCTGAATAACTAGACAGGAACCTTTTGGCTTGTTATTATTAATGTTTTTCCCACAGGTCTCTTGGCTGTCTTTAAATTTAGGACGTTTAAGGCAAAGGGGGTTTTTTTGCTTGTAGGTTCGGGCTGCACTTGATTTTGCATGCACAGTGATAGTGGAAGGTGTCTGGCAGCAGCTCTGGTTATGTTTCATTTTTCTAAATGATGTTGTCTATTAAGGCAAAAAAAAAATAGGTTAGCCAAATGGAGGGTGAAAAAGGCACAATTCCATCTTAAGGAGATGTAACTATATATCCCCATCCATTAGTGATACTTTTATATACCTTTTTATATACTTTTATATACTGAACAATTTTCATATTGTGTCTGACAATATGACATAGCTGACTTTAACACAATGTTTGCAACTTCAATGCTTCTGATTCAGAAAGGTTTATTTTTGTAGGCATTCATTTTCATAATCTGTTGGCATCCAAAAATAAACTTACATACCTATTAGTAGTAGTGTAGTAGCAGTAGTACCCCACTTTTTATCTCTAAAAAAGAGACTGGGCAGGAGTGGGCAACATTTTTTTTCTGTGAATTACTTGTAGAATCTCAAGATCATTGTTACAGTCTATTGTGTCTTCCTGCTGCTACTATTATCATCAAAACTGTGCTGCCTAAATCCATACCATCTCAGCTTCCAGAAATCACACCACTAGTTTCTTCTGATCTTCACTGTAAAAATCAGGAAGCAACTGTATCACAAAGACTCTTTAAAGTGCCTTTTCTCTTTCCATCAATAAAACCAAATCTTTTGTTTGGTTGCTTGTGCATATTGTCACTTCTTATCTGAATCTTGTCCTTTCGCTGTCCTTCACAGAGCCCTCTGAAATGTTCTGCTCCATCACTGTCAATACTGTCAGTGCATTTGCCACCTTATTCTAGCAACAACTTGAGCAGCAGTAGCAGCAAGGTCATTACTTTAACTTAATATAAACCTTCAAGATCTTCTGTATTGCATTAAGCACCGGGATTGTGGCGCAGCTGGCTGAGTGTCAGCTGCATTAAGATCACTCTGACGAAAAGGTCATGAGTTTGAACCAGCCCGGGTTGGAGTGGGTTTCCAACCCATTGTGTAGGCTGTTGTCGACCTTTGCAACCCAAAAGACAGTTGCATCTGTCAAGTAGGAAAATTAGGTACCATCTTAAAGTGTGGGGAGACTAAATTAACTAATTTATGATGCCATAAAAAAAGACTCCAGCAAAGCACTCCAGCAAAAAAGCATGCGGGGAATGCGGAAGTACTTCATCAGTGTCGCGGATGGATGATGAAAAGCGACAGCTTCCCTGGCGGCCAGAAAAAGTTAAATAGCCTCTGTGTATTGTCTGTATATGTTGTATGTCAAAATTGGCATTGAATGTTTGCCATATATGTGTACACTGTAAGTCCCCTGTAGGGTGAGAAGGGCGGAATATAAATACTGTAAATAAATAAATAAATAAATAAATAGGAGCAAGGTCATTACTTTAACTTAATATAAACCTTCAAGATCTTCTGTACTGCATTAAGCATTTGAATCCAAAACTTTGTAGCTTTTTCACTTGTCCACCACATGTGATAACATCTCCCAGCTTGTTCATACTTCTGCCATACTTTTGAAATATGTTTACACATTCTAGTCTTTTTTTTCTGGAATCATAGACTGTTGGTGCATCATTTTATAAAAACTGTCTTTGACATCATAACATAAATGTTAGCCCATTTGACCACCTTGCCCCATTGTTTCATCGGTATGATCCAGCGTAAATTCTGAGCCAATTTTGTTATACCACCTTTAATTTGTTCCTCTTCCATATCAATTTATAACACCATTTTGCATCATAGAATAAATTAAAAGCAAGATTTGACTTTGTATTGTCGAAGGTTTTCATGGCTGGAATCACAGGGTTGTTGTGGGTTTTCCGAGCTATATGGCCATGTTCTAGAAGCATTTTCTCCTGACATTTCGCCTGTGTCTATGGCAAGCATCCTCAGAGGATGCTTGCCTACCTCTGAGAATGCTTGCCATAGATGCAGGCGAAACGTCAGGAGAAAATGCCTCTAGAACATGGCCATATAGCCTGGAAAACCTACAACAACCCAAGATTTGACTTTCATTATTGCTATTTTACCTCTTCCAGGACACAGATCTTTTTCACACCATAAAATTGTAACACTCTTACAATTGATTGCATCCTTCTGGGGATCGGGTCGGGTGGATATTTCCTTTCACTTAATGTTTATATTCTCTTTAGTTATTTATTAACCATATTTATATACCACCTCTCACAGCCTGAAGGCGACTTGAGGCGGTTTGCAATCGGCAATCAATGCCATCTCCAGCAAATGCCATTATTCTTACCTGGAAAGTAAAATACTAAAGAAAAAAATAATCCAGAATAACCTAGAAACATTTGAGATCAAAACTGGATGGAGTATATGAGTCTGCACCAGGCATGGATGGGAAAACTTGGCCCCTCTGGGTGTTTTGGACTTCAACTCCCATCATTCCTAACAGCCTCAGGCCCCTTCCTTTTCCCCCTCAGCTGCTTAAGCTGAGGGGGAAAAGGAAAGGGCCTGAGGCTGTTAGGAATGATGGGAGTTGAAGTCCAAAACACCCAGAGGGGCCAAATTTCCCCATGCTTGTTTTATACACAAGCTGCAAGAAGGAGGATAATAAATTATTATTGTTGTTGCTATTTAAATAGTGCTGTATAGGAAGCCAAGTTTGTGTACACTGAACTATCAGAAAGCAAGGTTGTCCCTATCTCTAAGCCATTCATCCATTTCCGATTTCGGAATTGTGGATAAGGAATGATCAACTTAATAGTGCCATTCTCGTAATTAATTCGCCTCGAAAAGTCTCTGTGTGGTCCGCTCCCATCAAGAAAGTCAGTGAGCCAAAATTAACACTTTTTTGTCTGCCAGGAATGCTCAGTGTCAATATTTACCTCACGCCTATGAACCCTAATGGCAAACAAGATGGAGATTTCTGATCCACCAATCAGAAACCTCAACTGGGCATGTTCTCTCCTCCTGGCAACCTCATCTAAGGCAAAAAGCAAACCTACCATTATTTTACGGCCAATCAGGATGCTCTCTTGACAAGTCCCAGCCAATCAAAATTCAAGCGCCTCTTCAGTCTCTTTCTCTGGAAGAAGGCCTTGACACTGTAGTGGGCCAAAGGAAGCCTCTCAACCAATCAGAGAAGAGGGAGCGTTGTTGCTAACTGACTTGTGGCCTTTGGCTTTATGCTCACTTTGTGAGGAAAGCAGCTGAAGAACTCAGAAAGTTACATTTTTTGAAGATCTAAATTAGTAACTTCTTCCAAAAATAGCATAGTTAACACCCAGAAGGCACACAGAACCATTCCTATGGCTTCTATATAAATAAAAAATGTAATGTTCGTTTGTGGGATTGACATAACTCAAAAACCACTGGATGAATTGCTGCCAAATTTGGCCACAAGACACCTACTAACTCAAGGAATGACCATCACTCAAAACAATTTGATTTTGTCATTTGGGAGTTGTAGTTGCTGGGATTTATAGTTCACCTACAATCCAAGAGCATTCTGAACTCTACCAGTGATTGAATTGAACCAAACATGGCACACAGGACTCCCATGACCAACAGAAAACGCCAGAAGGGTTTGGTGGGCATTGATCTTGAGTTGGGGAGTTGTAGTTCACCTACATCCAGAGAGCACAGTGGATTCAAACAATGATTTCTGGACCAAATTTGGCACAACTATTCCAAATATGAACATAGATGGAGTTTGGGAGAAATAGACCTTGACATTTGGGAGTTGTAGTTGCTGGGATTTATAGTTCACCTACAATCAAAGAGCATTCCGAACTGTACCAGTGATGGAATTGAACCAAACATGGCACACAGGACTCCCATGACCAACAGAAAATGCCAGAAGGGTTTGGTGGGCATTGATCTTGAGTTTGGGAGTTGTAGTTTACCTACATCCAGAGAGCACAGTGGACTCAAACAATGATGAATCTGGACCAAACTTGGCACGGATGTTTCATATGCCCAAATATGAACACAGATGGAGTTTGGGAGAAATAGATCTTGACGTTTGGGAGTTGTAGTTGCTGGGATTTATAGTTCACCTACAATCAAAGAGCATTCCGAACTCTACCAATGATGGAATTGAACCAAACATGGCACACAGGACTCCCATGACCAACAGAAAAGACTCGAAGGGATTGGTGGGCATTGATCTTGAGTTTGGGAGTTGTAGTTTACCTACATCCAGAGAGCACAGTGGACTCAAACAATGATGAATCTGGACCAAACTTAGCACGGATGTTTCATATGCCCAAATATGAACACAGATGGAGTTTGGGAGAAATAGATCTTGACGTTTGGGAGTTGTAGTTGCTGGGATTTATAGTTCACCTACAATCAAAGAGCATTCTGAACCCCACCGATGACAGAATTGGGCCACAATTCCTACACGGAACCCCCATGACCAACAGAAAATACTCCAGTCCAACTCCCTTCACCAGGGTAAAAAAATATAATCAAAGCCCTCCTGACAAAGAGCCAGCCAGCCATAGATATAGATAGATATATATGATTCACACAGAGAGAGAGATATACTATCATAGATTTGAAAGGGACCCTTAAAGAAGGACAATGATATGTTGCATGTTCCAGAGTAGGCAAACCAGACAACCTCCACATCAACACTGACAAAGAAACACGAAGAAATACTGTTTACCCACAAGCATAAATAAATTACATATATTAGAAACCAACATTTTCTCATTAATTTATTTTCCAGATCACCAGACTGGGCCACAGCAACACATGGCAGGGGACAGCTAGTATTAAATAAATTGTCTCACACACAGATACATGCAGAATTAACGTCGTCTGGCTTCTTGCCTCCACAAACATGCACATATTTTCCTCATTTGCCAGCCTTAATTCTGCAACTGTAGCTGATTTACAGGCTATTGCAAGCTGAGGGGGAAAAGGAAAGGGCCTGAGGCTGTTACTGGCTTTTAGGAATTGTGGGAGTTAAAGTCCAAAACATCTGGAGGGTCCAAGTTTGCCCAATTCCTGGGTCGATGCACCCTACATTATCATAGTCTTTAACCCTCTCTTGAAGGTGTTTTTCCTTTTGCATTTTCAATATTTTAGTAGTTATCTTTTATACTTTCAGATATGCAATATTTAAATAATATTTTGTAAATATTTTGCAATCAGTATTTTGTAAATAAAGGTATATCTATTTACCCATTTTTCCTATGTATGCCCCTTTTTAGGCCTGACCATATTAACTGGACACAAGAGGGCACTAGATTACCATCCAAACCAAAAGCCAATTTTACTAGTCCAGCTTTTTTCATGGGGATCATATAGGCCAGTGGTTTTCAAACTTCCTAATGCTGCAACCCCTTAATACATTTCTTAATGTTGTGGTGACCCCCAAACATAAAATTATTTTTGTTACTACTTCACAACTGTAATTTTGTTATTGTTTTGAATCATAATGTAAATATCTAATAGGCAGGATGTATTTTCATTCACTGGACCAAATTTGGGACAAATCATGTCCAAGCGAAGATGTGAGAGAAGCCTCCCACAAGGATGGTAAAACATCAAAACTTCCAGGTATCCCCTGGGTAACGTCCTTGCAGACGGCCAATTCTCTCACACCAGAAGTGACTTGCAGTTTCTCAAGTTGCTCCTAACATGAAAAAAAAATTGGCACAAATATCTGATTGATTTTTTTCATTTGGGAGTTATAGTTGCTGGGATTTATAGTTCACTTACAATCAAAGAGCATTCTGAACTCCACCAACGATAGAATTGAACCAAACTTTGCGCACAGAACTCCCACGACCAACAGAAAATACTGGAAGGGATTGGTGGGCATTGAGTTTTGGAGTTGTTGTTCACCTCCATCCAGAGAGCATTGTGAACCCAAAAAATGATGGATCTGGACCAAATTTGGCACAAATATGTGATACACCGAAATTTGAATACTGGTGGGGTTGGGGTGGATTGTTTTTTGTCATTTGGGAGTTGTAGTTGCTGGGATTTATCAGAAGAGAAGGACAGGCGGAGAGATCTTCCACCTGCTCTGCCAAAGGGATTCCTAAGACCATCAGAAATATGCTGTGGTGCAGTTGGCTAGTAGTCAGCTGCAATAAATCACTGACTGAAATGTCATGAGTTCGAAGCCAGCCCGGGTCAGAGTAAGCTCCTGACCATTTGTCTAGCTTGCTGTTGACCTTTGCAGCACGAAAGACAGTTGCATCTGTCAAGGAGGAAATTTAGGTACCGCTTATGCAGGGAGGCTAATTTAACTAATGTATGGTGCTATAAAAATCTCCAGCAGTGGGAGAAAGAATGAGGAAGTACTCCATCAAGGACTTAGTGTCACAAGTGGACTGTGAAGTGACAGCTCCCCCAATGGCCGGAATTCGAGCATACCCTCATGAAGCTTAAATTGCCTCTGTGTTTGTCTATATGTTGTGTGTCTATGGTATTGAATGTTTGCCACATATATGTGCACTGTAATTTGCTCTGAGTCCCCTGCGGGGTTTGAAGGGCGGAATAGAAATACTGTAAATAAATAAATAAATACATTTTATATTGGTCTTTGGAGACACTCCCCTTGCGACCCCCAGGTTGAGAAACGCTGGTATAGGCAATATTAGCCGGAAATCTAATCTTGTTTGGCCTGCAAAGGGCATTTCCAAGGTTATTATTACTATTATTATTATTTGCATGCTATCTTATCAGGACTCCTATGGCAGTTTATGAGAGAGACACAATAAAACGATTCATATAACTAAAGCAATACAGACCATAAAACAACAAATGAACTCCAGAGAGTCCATAGCATAGCAATACAGAGTATTTCCCTGAATAAGGTGCCATGTTTAATTGCTGGTTTCTCATGCTGAGGAAGTCAAATTTAGAATTTCTGGTCAGTGAAAGGTGGACTGATCCTATTAGAGCAGGCATGGACAAACTGGCCTTTCTGGTGTTTTGGACTTTAAGTAAGCTGTTAGGAATTGTGGGATTTGAAATCCAAAAGACTTGAAGGGCCAAAGTTTGCCCATGCCTATATGAGACTGAAGCCACTGCCTCAGCTACCAGGTGCTGACAAGCAACCACAAAATACTGCAGGAAAGAGAGATGTAGAATGATACATACCTTGCCCTTTTGTGTGGGAGGATGCTACCTGATCACCATTGTTGAATATTTTGGGGTCCAGCCCAGTGGGGCTTTGATATATGAAATGAGAAAGAATGCCATCTTGTTCCTCCCAGGAAGCCAAATGTCTTACAGTGGATCTACATCAGGGGTCCTTAAACTTTTAAAACAGAGGGCCAGGTCACAGTCCCTCAAACTGTTGAGGGGCCGGATTATAATTTGAAAAAAAATGAATGAATTCCTATGCACACTGCACATATCTTATTTGTAGTCCAAAATCCACTTAAAAACAATACAATAATTAAAATGAAGAACAATTTTAACAAATATAAATTTATTAGTATTTCAATGGGAAGTGTGGGCCTGCTTTTGGCTGATGAGATAGGATTGTTGTTGTTGTGTACTTTTGAGTCATTACAGACTTAGGTTGACCCTGAGCGAAGGCTGGATAAATGACCTTGTAGGGCCACATCCGGCCCCCGGGCCTTAATTTGAGGACCCCTGATCTACATCATATAATTACTGAAGTTTCACACCACTTTAACTACAATACCTTTGTGCAATTGAACCAGGGGAGCTTATCTACACTGCCATATAATGCAGCTCAATGCATTCAAACTGTGTAGATGGGCCAAAGTCCTGAATCTTTGCTGGTGGTGCCTCACCAAACTACAACTCCCACAGCATTGATCCATGGCAGTTAAAGCAATTTCAAACAGTATTATTTCTGCAGTGTAGATGCACCCTGCAGTATAGATACAAATGGAAGGAAGAGGAGCAGACCAAAGGCAAGATGAATGGATGGTATTCTTGAAGTGACTGGCTTGACTTTGAAGGAGCTGGGGGTGGCCACGGCTGACAGGGAGCTCTGGTGTGGGCTGGTCTATGAGGTCACAAAGAGTCGGAAGCAACAGAACAAAAAAACAAAAGATGCACCCTTGGACAGGCCATGGAGTATTTCAAAGTATTTGATCAATGGCCTGCCTTTCCCCCCAAATGGGCCTCAAGCTGAGCTAAAGGGCTAATGTTCTGACCTAGCACTTTCTCTTACGTATCTGATAGGAGCAATTGTATAAGCCGAAGTTCTCTAGCAAATGGGATGCTATGGGAATTCCAATAGACTTCTCAATTTTAATAATTGTGATGTCTCCTGCCATTGATTTTTGAATTGCAAGATATCTCAAAAAGCACCAGCCCACAGAGGTATGTCTCACTAAGGAGAAAGGGATTGAATCTTATGGGTAGCTAGCCGTCCCCTGCCACACGTTGCTGTGGCCCACTCTGGTGGTCATGGGGGTTCTGTGTGGGAGGTTTGGCCCAATTCTATCGTTAGTGGGGTTCAGAATGCCCTGTGATTGTAGGTGAACTACAAATCCCAGGAACTACAACTCCCAAATGTCAAGATTCTATTTTCCCCAATCTCCACCAGTGTTCACATTTGGGCATATTGAATATTAGTGTAGAGTTTGGTCCAGATCCATCATTGAGTCCACAGTGCTCTCTGGATGTAGGTGAACTACAATTCCAGAACCAAAGGACACTGCCCACCAAACCCTTCCAGTATTTTCTGTTGGTCATGGGAGAACTGTGTGCCAAGTTTGGTTCAATTCCATTGTTGGTGGGGTTCAGAATGCTCTTTAATTGTAGGTGAACTATAAATCCCAGCAACTACAACTCCCAAATGACAAAATCAATTTTTTGAGTGAAGGACATACATCGGGTTGTTAGGTATCTTGTGTTCAAATTTGGTGTCAATTTGTCCAGTGGTTTTTGAGTTCTGTTAATCCCACAAACAAACATTACATTTTTATTTATATAGATTCCTCCTCACCCACTTCCAGATGCTGGAGGACATGTTACAAGTATTTCCCTTGTCTTATTTGTTTTCTCCCCCTTTAACCAGAAAAATAGGTTCCATTTATTTCTCTCTACTTTGGACTACACATTTCTTCCTTCCTGCGATGCTCTGGCAATCTCTTGACAACACCGATGCATTTGTGCTTTTATCAAGGTTACCTGTAATCGTTTCAAGTTTATTACCAGGATGCATTGTACTGCCAACAGTAGGTAGTTTGGCCACTATCTTTTCCCTCCTGATCAGATACCTGTGTTTTCCCTATATTAAATCTATAGAGTACATATTTATAGGGGGACTACAAGTTGCATCACTCGTCTATTTTGTTGGGAGGCATGCTTTGGACAAGGCAACAGGTATCATTTGAAAATCAATATGACCTGGATCGTGTTTTAATGAATCTAGGGATTTAGATTACAAGGCAGTGTGACTGAATGGCAATTGTTGTGGCTGTACAATTTTGTGGGTCAAGTCAAACAATGCAAGCTAAAGACCTTGCAAAACGGCAACGCCCAAGATTCCGTAGCATTGAGCCATGGCAGTGAAAGTGGTGTAAACTGCATTAATTCTACAGTGCCGACTCAACAGGAACGTGATGCTATTTGTAATGTTCAAGTTTTTTATTTTACATCATTCAACATGTTGTGAGTTTCGCAGAATCAGAAGAGTACAAGGATTGTCCAGCCCCACCCCCTGCCATGCAGGAATATAGTCAAAGCACCCCCAACAGATGGCCATCCTGACTGCTTGAAAACCTACAGAGAAGGCGACTCCATCACTCTCCAAGGCAGTATATTCTACTGGTTCTTTCTAATACTTAGGTGCAATCTTTTTTCCTGCAACTTGAAACATTGCTCTATCCTGTCTCCAGAGCAGCAGAAAACAAATTCCACCCCCCTCCTCCATGTGACTTCTTTTCAAATATTTAAACATGGCTATCATGTCTCCTTCTCAGCCTTTTCTCCAAGGTATACATGCCTAGTTGCCTCAACTATTCCTCATAGGGCAATGGTTCTCAGCCTTCCTAATGCCGCAACCCCTTAATACAGTTCCTCATGTTGTGATGACCCTCAACCATAACATTATTTTCATTGCTACTTCGTAACCGTTATTTTGCTACTGTTATGAATCATAATGTAAATATCCGATATGCAGGATGTTTTTTCATTCACTAGACCAAATTTGGCACAAATATCAGATATGCCTAAATCTGAATATTGGTGGGGTTGGGGGTTGATTTTGTCATTTAGGAGTTGTAGTTGCTGGGATTTATAGTTAAACCTACAATCAAAAAGCATTCCGAACTCCACCAATGATGGAATTAAACTCAACTTGGCACACAGAACTCCCGTGACCAACAGAAAATACTGGAAGGATTTGGTGGCCATTGACCTTGAATTTTGGAATTGTAGTTCACCTACATTCAGAGAACACTGTGGACTCAAACAATGATGGATCTGGACCAAACTTGGCACGAATACTCAATATGCCCAAATGTGAACACTGGTGGAGTTTAGGGAAGATAGACCTTGATATTTGGAAGTTGTAGTTGCTGGGATTTATAGTTCACCTACAATCAAATAGCATTCTGAACCCCACCAAGAAATTGGGCCAAACTTCCCACACAGAACCCCTATGATCAACAGAAAATACTGTTTTCTGATGGTCTTTGGCAATCCCTCTGACATCCCCTCGCAACTCCCTTCAGGGGTCGCACCCCAGGTTGAGAAACACTGTCATAGGGCTTGGTTTCCAAACCTGTGATCACTTTGGTCTCCCTTCTCTGGACACGTTCCAGCTTGTAGTTCTCCTTCTTGAAAAAGCGGTCATTTGTAATGTAGCTTTTGCTACATTGTTTCTTAAAAGCAATATAAAAACAATTTACAGTTCTTCAGTATATATGCACGAGGGTTTGGAAATCCTTGTTTTGTTTTAGTCCTTACAAGTAAATGCATTAATTATTGAGCAGCACTGTTGTTCTGTTGGTATTCACTTGAAGCAGGGCTTCTTAAATTTCACCTGGATTCAAAAAGCCAATGCAAGATTTAACGAGTGGTATCACATGGCCTGACCCATGATCGCTGCATGAGTATGACAGCAGAGAACTATAAATGGAAGCTGAAGTGAAGTAGGCGACCGGGGAGATAAACCTGAAATAATCATGGTCAGATGACTGGTTCACAAGCAGAGAATTTCCTAAAAGAAGGATCTTGCTTTAGATGTCTTTTTAAAAAGAAGTAGTGATGAAGCTAGCTCTAACAATGCATGCAGAAAGTGAAATGGAAGGCTGAAGAAAAGATGTGAAATGTAGTCTTGAAATATCAGGAGAGAATGCTTCTGGTACATGGCCATACAGCCCTGAAAACTCACAGCAACACACTGTAGGCTTGAATTTGCCATATCATAGTAAAATGTAACTTGTTTATAATCCATCTGGAAAAATACATCAGTAAAGCTAATTTGTAGGCAACACCAAATGAATCAGATTGATGAAATTCAAACTCGACTGTAGTTCCCAAAAAGATTACTCCAAAATCTAAATGGTAATGAAATGGCAAATGGGATACAAAGTAATAATGTGGTACATAGGTTTAAAAATGCTAAATTCATGTGTGTTCATGCACCCATGCACACACACACATAATGTAGTTTGAATTAGTGAATATCTAGGGAAGAGATACAGTATGACCCCTACATCCATAAAGGACATGGAAGACTTACCATGGACACCCAAATCAATGGATAATAGCTAATCCTATACTTTGACAATATTTGGGCTGGAAACATACCATAGAATCACACTGGGGGATCAACATAGACCTATAAACACTTCCAGGAGGAAGAAGATATTTTGTGGAGCATGGATAAGTGAAACTGAGGGCTGGAGGTCTTTTTTTTTTGTTCCTTCTTGGTTACATTCACATATCCAGCAGAGATCAAACAAATCAGTTTCAGGTTGATCCCCCCCCCTCCATTTTAGGTTGCTTTTCATGTGAGGAGAGACTTGAGAAATTGCAAGTTGCTTCTTGTGTGAGAGAATTGGCTGTCTGCAAGGGCACTGCCTGGGGACGCCAGGATATTTAATGTTTTTTACCATCCTTGTGGGAGACTTCTCCCATGTCCCCCCAAGGAGAGCTGGAGCTGACAGAGAGCACTCAACCCGCTCAAGACTACCCTGCCAATCTAAAGCTGTTTAGGAAAAATCCAATCTCTTATTTGTTGAAAAAAACAAGGGAGCAGTTTGAAACATTATCTGAAAGACAGAATCTTCCCATATGAGCCAGCATAGATTGTAAGAGCTTCGGAGGAGGACTTTCTCTCTGCTTCAACAGGTACATTTAGTAAGGGCATAAAAAGGATTGTTGTAGGTTTTTTCGGGCTATATGGCCATGTTCTAGAGGCATTCTAGAACGCCTCTAGAACATGGCCATATAACCCAAAAAAACCTACAACAACTCAGTGATTCCGGCCATGAAGGCTTCGACAAGACATAAAAAGGAATTTTCCCAGGGGCCGCTTCCAGGCTGTGAAACAAAAAAGCAGTTTGATTGGCTCCCCTCATTGCTTGTTTTCTTTCAGCAGGCAAACACCATTTTATGTAGGCAGTCCTTTGGTGTTTAAAATAGTATTGCATGGCAGAAGGACGTTTTAAAAGAACACATTTTTTGAATGGAAGAAAGATGTTTGAATGTGATGTGTGTTTTAACCTTTCAATGACTTTAATTTGTTTTACTCATACATTATTGCAATAGAATTGATTTAATTGTAAGACAGTTTCCCTTGAAATAAGAAAGGCAAGTCAGACATGAATAAATAATGTGTAATACATGGGACACATTATTCTGCATAATAGTTTCATATTTTTTAAAGCCTGGCAACATACTCTTCTCACAGACAAAATCAAAAGGAATGTTGATGTTTCAAGTAAGAAAGCATTTCTAGGTTTAATCCTTTTTCAACAGCCCTTCCTCAAAAAAAAAAAAAAAGTCTAAGAAAGTATCAACTTATGGAAAAAGCTGTATGTTCTGCTGTGCTTCAACCCCCTGCATGGCATCCTTGTTCTTGTTTGCCTCTCTGAACAGGGTTCCCTTCTGATGTTTCATAGTCTTCACCATCAACCATATTAACTGATGCTGATTAGAATTGCACACAATATCTGGAGGGCACCAGGTTGGAGAACTTATCTAAACTGGCCTCCAGATTTTCAAGCACTACTTAAAATATAAACAGTATTATTAGCTTGTCAACCACATTCAAAGCGACACCATTATCAAAATAAGAAATCAGCAATTTGCTGCACATGTAAATTTTGTTGGAAAATGTCTCAAAAACCCAGTTCTTGACTGAGATAAATAAAATGCCCATCAGAGAGCAAGCGTAAAAGAGAGGCTTGAATACAGAAGAGATTTAGTATTTATTTCTAACATTCCATATTCTTCTGGTAGGATCAAATGTGATGTTCTGTATCCACATGATGGGTTTCAAATAACTTCTGTGCATTCACACAGGTGCAAAGAGATGCCATTTGTACAATTTGTTCAATAACTATCCTGTGAACTACTTTTATTTAGAAATCCAGGTGCCCTCCTCATTGCACAAGATTGTCTTTGAGGAAATTGCTTACATGTCACATTGATGAAACAGTGATAAAAACTGAAGTTCCCCAGTTAAAAAGAGGCTAGTGTTGAGAGGATGCGAAGAAAAAGTGACACACAAGCTTTTGTTTTTAACAGGGACAGGAGCAGAAAGAGTATTTTTTTATTGAAAAAAGAAAAGAGGGGAGGAGGACAGACAGTAAAGTAAAATCTGACAATAATCTACTATTTAGATTCAGAGAAATCATGCTGAATACATTGCTAGTTCCATTCTGGTTAGACAGAAAGAATAGACACCCATGGCTAAAATACTGAAAGCAAATTGCAAAGCCAAAGTAGACACATCTCGCTTTATTTTTTAAACTGAAAATACTGGAGGCATTTGTTAGCAATGGCCCACATCTGGCCATGTTACCTAGAGTCCAGCATTTGTATTCTTGGGCAATATTTAAAACCAAAAACTGAGCAATATTAGGCAGCTTGAAAGGTTTCCAGACATGATGCTCACAGGGAAAGAATCATAAGTAGTAGCTTTAGCTGTTACATCCCTCACCGTTTTCACTGGTAATTAAATGACAATATGTTATCAGACATTAAAAAGTGGACAAATGTGGTAATGGAAAAATATAATTAAAGCAGATTCATATTATATGCATGTGCATGTATGTGTGTGCACTTGCACACTGTATTTCAAAATGGACAATGTTACACTAAGAGTTCTCCAGAACAAATGCTAAACTGAGTTGTACTACCAATTTTAAATGTATTTTTGGGTTCCATGTGTTACTGAAATTCAGGAAGGACCAACAGCATTTTAAAAAAGACAAAGCTTCACCCACATAAATATCCCACCTGTGGCATGTTTTTTCTTCTTGTTATAGAGTATATTGTTTTCCAATGTAGTACTGTCTCAATAAGGTCATTTGTTTGTAGCTCAATGCCATACCTCACTAATGATTTGTTGGCTATTAATTTGCAAATAACTTGGCACTGCACACTTCTTAAAATTATATAACTGGGTTCTATCATTACAAAGTTGGGAAACTGGGTATCAATGAGTATCACAATCAGACTCTTTGACCATATAACATCAAACGGGCAAATGAGTTCATGAAGACATATTAGAATAACCAGTCAGACATCAGATCAGTTAAACAACTTTACTAAATGAAAAAAACCTACATTTAATATGTGTTTAAAACAAAATGGAGTTAGAAAAGAGACTTAAAAGCCATTTTAAAGAAATTCTCACTTTGTCAAAAGTCACTTGCATAATATGTGCAACTTCATAAAATGCAAGTTATTAGAATCTCATTTTAACATTTGCAAAGATGACAATTAAAGAGTTTTACATGTATGATTCCACGCTATAAATTGGAAGCCTCCCCTGTAAAGGATCTTATAAATTTGACAATGTTTAATAAAAAACTGTACTTTTACCCAATTAAGTCTCTGCCGTTCACATATCCAAACACTGTCATTTGCACGTATGAATTGTTCAGGAAAGGAAAATGGAAAAAAAAGCTGCATCAACTTGTGATCATGTACAGAAATTATTGCTACTATATTACACTACAAAGCTGAAGTCTCTACAATAGCATATGAACTTTGATCATGAAAATCCAGAGGATATAATCTTTAGTGACATAGGCCTTACAATCATATTGAACATTCACATGTTAGACAATCCATCCAGCACTAGCCGTAGTTAAGCTATTGCTCATTTATCAATATCCATTTAAAGACACCCCGCTGGAGTAAAGGGGGGAGGGGGGAGGAAAAGAGTTAGCTTTTCAAGGCTCGTCAGAGAGGGATTTTCATGTTTGATGAGTGATGTAAAATGCGCTTTAATGTAAGTATGGCATTATCAGGAAGCTAAGCATGCCAAAAGGTGTTTCATGCTAAATTCTTAAGCAAGGGTACCACGTGATCAAATTACCAACTACTAAGCAATACCCATTCCTGCCCTATTTTAGTTAAATGAAGTGCAATTGTGAGGGTAATGTCAGTTCAAACAGTGAAGTGCACAAATCCATTCTGTGGTCTAAGATAAAGAGCAGGAAATCGTCTGCTATTTGGATAAGGAGCGCTACCAGAGTCAGTAGCTTAAGCTACGTTTATCTTTAGTACTCCAAAAACGGACAACAGCTGCCCCCAAATCCCCTCCACAATTCATTTTCAGCCAGGGAACATGACTAGGTACTTTGCCATCATTCTAGCTACAAAAAATAGAAATCAAAGCAATCAAGCAACAGTAAGACCACATTACACAAATGAAACATCATGCTCTCATCTGATTTAGCTATTACATCAAGCTTAAATTGGGATGTTGGTCAACTTTAAAACTGATGTGAATATGAAACCAAAAGAATTTGTTTAGATCTGATTTTACTCTAGGTTGGTTAATAGAACTTGGAGTATACTTGTTACAATACAGTGTTGCACATCTGTCAACTAGAAAATATTAAAGATCCTTTACCCGTCTCTTTAAGTTAAAGATGTGACATCATAAAGGGTGTCAAATGGCTGGATGGTTTTACAGTGCACACTTATTATATACTGTATATATGGAGTTTTGTCCTTAATAGATCTGATGGGGTTTTTTCTACTTTGTTCCTTTCTTCACCTCTTTTTCGGCGGATTAGCTGTGCGAGGTGGAGTGACCGGACGCCCAGAATTCAGTCCACCATACTGGTACTTTGCTTTCTTTTCAGATGGCTTCAAAATCTTTAAAGAGGAAGAAAAAAACTTTTACAAAACTGTCTTTCAAACTTTCATTATCCTCTCAGGTATAAATCACTGTAAAGATCTCAGCCCATCAACTGATTTTATTACCAGTTTCTAAGGTGCTGCTCTAAATCAAATATAGTACACCCCTCATAGCCAACTGTGCTAAGTACCCCAACCAGGAAGAGATAGCGATTTTAGAAGAATGTTTAATTTGTAGTATCTCTAATGGAAAGATCTGGGAAATAATCTTTCCAGAAACAATGGAGAGTTACTGCCATCCTGATTGACTCCATAATACATACTCTGAACCAAGCCTATCTAGAGACATTTCTTAGGTTAGACTGCATGCAACATTAAATCAGATTAATGCTACCGTTTGTGAAAAGTAATACATCTTTTCCCAATACCCCGCCATCTAGAACAGTATCTGCACAGTTTCTCTTTCCCCCATACTTCAGAGAAGTGAAATAAATTCAATTTAGGTTTAGCAGATTACTAGTTAATCATCACCTGCCAATCAGAAACTCTAGTTTGCTAAATCAACCATAAAAGCAACCCAGAGTTCAATGTTTGTGTCTTTTGTCAACTGGCTATATTTCTTAAACTCTTCAAATATTAAAAATTTAGAAAGTGTACCAAGAATGTAGGCTCTCAAATATGGGAAGATAAGCACAAATGTATGATAAATACAGTATGGCCTCCATATCTGTACAATTGGTCCCATGGTTTCACTTATTCGCATCTGAAAAAATATGATCTCTCTAGGCATTTTTCAAGTCACCCAGAACAATTCTATACTATGCACATTGGAGGACTAGAAATGTTAGACAGGTGTTTTCTTCATGCAATTTTAGATATTGCAGCATGATTCTACATTATGCTTTGTCTTAGTGCTTTATTTCAATATGGGTTGCTATTACCCATGTTTTTGCATTTCAATGGTACATACCACATAACAAGGCAGAAACATTCAAAGAAAGCTCTAATTCTAGATGACCATACCTGAAAAGAACACATCAAAGTTTCATCCACACTCATCATACCACCAGCATTATCAAACTCTCCACAGTAATTAGGAGCAGAAAACAGAGTAACCAGTTGTCGTTTCGCAAAAAACTCATAGCCATCTTCAACCACCTGTCATTAGGGAAAACACAGTCAGAATTAACACAGAGTTCAAAATATTTCTGTAGTCCTAAGACTGTAGGCAATACAAACTTTGGTTAAAGTCTAAGCAACTGCATAGGAAGACTAATGCTACATAATGTAATATGTTTTCAATTTCACACAGAGAAATAAACAAAAAGCCCAAACAATGAGAAGATAAAAAATTAAGATTGTACTGCAAGTCTAGTTAAAGAACGAAACAATTTTGTGTATCATTCATAGAAGCCAATGACTCAAACCTCAGCAGGCAGAGAGTAGAAGAACAACCCTGTACGATAAGGACAACTCTGGATCCAGGATACCCCTTTTTATCCTAAGATATACTAATCCATCGCTTTGCTACCATACAATTTGTATTGATTTCTGGAATTGAAAAGGCAAACAGTACTGAAATGAAGAAGCAACAGACTCCTACCTGGTGAGCTCGACAAATCAAGTCCAAATCATGCCTGTTCAAGAATTTGCTGACTACATCAGCTCCAAAAGTGAAGGAAACCCCACGATCGTTTTCACCCCAACCTTGCACATCCTTATCTGGATCAGACCATAGCAGGTCACAGAGCAAGCCTTAAAAAGAGAGAACAAAAGCATGTATTAGCCACAAGAGCCTGAGTAAACATTTACCAAGGTTTCGGAAGACATGCTTGGTGCACTCAATTATAAATATTTATTTTTTTAAAACCAAATCTTAAATGCACTCCTTTTCTACTGTTATTAATCAAGCAGAAGTAAAGTCCATGTTGATTTCTAAAGATTCTGGCAGGTGAATTGGCAGGTGAATACAGATACCAGTACATAAGGCATAAATTCCCTGTATTGAAGATTGTATGCCATTCTGTGATTTCCCCAATTCACAGGGGAGGGGACGACGACTTTTGTTTCCAAGCACATGCATTATAAAGCTTCCTAAAGTCTTAGACCTGGAAAATAAATTATCACTGAACAGACTGCTTATACTGCAGAGAGCCAGTCTCACATTCTTACTGCTAAACACTATAAAACTGGAAAGGTCTCACCTGTGTCTGGAACATCTGTGGGTCTCATGATTCTTCTGATCTGTTCCATTGATTGCAGATCTGGTGACAATCCTATTAACATAAAGGAACATTAAACACTTTTTTGGTGGAAGATGATCAATGAAAAGTAGACCCTAGCTAGTTATATTTTCTACTGTATTGATTTCAATCAGTTATATCCACTGGATATCTTGTTATCATATTCCATTCTGTACTCCTTATACTACTAAAGCAACTTTGTGCAAAATGTCACCATCCATGTATCTGAAAACACTGTAAAAGACCTGAGCAATAAGAACTGAAGTATCATGGGTATGGAATGCTATACCAAGTACGGAATACTTGCATCAAGCAACAGATTTAAATATACTCTTGATAAGAAAAAAATCCCCTAAATGGGAATTGCTAATTCTAAAATGTTGGAAGGCAATCTAATGATTACAATATTTGAATGTAATTTAGCTTCCTATCATAGATTACAATTATTTCTTCCATTCTGAACACTGTAATAGTTTATAAGATCCAAAATCATCTATTTTAAGAGGGATTGTTCATTAATATAACCAATTAAAAGGGTTATTCAACTGGCTTACCAGTCTATACTAGCCTAAATGTCATACAGAAGATATGGAAAAATTGAGACACAAGTTAAAACTTACCTATACATGTCTAAAGATAAAAATTGGAGAGTTTTCTTGGCAAGATTTGTTTGGGGGGGGGGGGGGGGGCTGGCTTTGTCTTTCTCTGAGACAGAGAGAATACAACTTGCCCATGGCTGAATGGGGATTATCCAGAGTGACTTCATTTTTCAATTTGCCTTTCACTTGCAAAACCTTTTCAAGAATGAACTGAAAAAACTACCCTAACTATACAGATGCTCACTTCACCTTACAATGTTTAGCTGTTCGGGCACTTTAAAAATAGCATTATTAATTTATAGTCCTTTTAATTCACTAGAGATACCACTACATAGTATATTCATTCTACATTCACAATCCTAGCATAAAGCAAGATAGCATTAGGGCTTTAAAGTCTTTGCTTTAAGGATTGGTATAACAATAATGTTTGACAGATACAAGTACTAGGTGCATTAGTGTTACAAAGTATGCTATCAATTCCACACAGATATGTTTCTTCTGTCAGAAGTATGAAAGAATTAGTGAATTATGGCACAGTGAGATGTCATCATTCTTTAAGTAACAATGACTATTTGCTGAGAGGACTTACTATTTACAAATCCAAGGAAAAACAGCATTGCCTTTATGCTTCACTATCTAAATGAGTGCTTAGAAGAATATTCACCCTTCTATAGATCTGGCTCTTGGTTTAGGATGTTTATTGGTAAGGAAATATTACAAGAGGTTCAAGTGGGATCTTATCAACATCATGGGTTTTATCAACATCAGCTACCTCAGCTTTAATCATCACTGGATAGAAAGAACATGGTCACAGTTCCTTGTGCTCTGGAAACCTCCCATTTAGGTACTGTGATGTGTTCGAAAACCACATAGAAAATGCAGTTTGTCTACAATGGGACAGCAAGGGTGATAACTGGAACAGGGAGATTGGAACCTATTGTTGGTACTTTATTACAAGTCCATTCACAGTGCTGATTTTTACTGTTAAAGCCCCTAAATATATGTAAGCAAGACAAAAAATATCTTGTCTTACGGATGTACCTAAACAATAACTGAAAACAAGTACATATTATCATGATAAATATTTTACAGGTCTTATGATTATGGACATTTAGTTTATATGAAAATCTAAGTGGAAAGAATGGATGGTATTCTTGAAGTGACTGGCTTGACTTTGAAAGAGCTGGGGGTGGCCACGGCTGACAGGGAGCTTTGGAGTGAGCTGGTCCATGAAGTCACACATAGTCGGAAGCGATGGAACGAATAAACAACAAAACAAGTGGAAAGTGCATGCAATTCTCTGGCTGCTCTGAAAGCTCACTTTCTATTCCTATGTCTCCTACATCACTGTTGAATGAAGTGAAATCAAACTTGATGGTGATTCAGAAAGAAATGTGGCTTTGTCCTTTTCTCTCAAATTTATTTTCTGTCAAATAACTCAGGTAACTCTTTTCCATCAGCTTCTAAGTCGTGATACAGATATGGCTGAGCATATTACCTCTTTATTGAAAAATAGGAACATTTAACAAAATTGAAAAGTTCACCATGACAGAATTAGGAAACTTAAATTTTCATTCCCAAAATTCCCCAAACTGCTGTGCTATGTTAGGACTTCAGGCAGCCTTCAATTTCTAGCATCCTAAAACTTACTGCTTCTTATGGGGCTGTCTTCACCATCAAGCCAAAGATTTTGATGCGCAGTGACTACAATCTTTGCAATCATGCAATCGATGTACAGAGAAGGGCAAAAGGCCAGGAGGTCAACTTGTTTACTTGACTTCTTCACATCTATAAACTCTGGCTTTCTTCTGGACTGAGAAAATACATTAAATTTTATGGCTCCTTCTTGAAGGACCTAAACTGCCTTTTCATCAGCATTTGCTTGGATGGATGCTAGTAATATTATAAAAGATAGATTTGTGGTATATCCCAAGATTGGTTTGATGCTATGAAGCAAGGATCACAATATTCTTTGGTTGATTTTGATAACTCTTAGGGGGGAAAAACAAATAATTTTACCAGTAGTTCAAGTAATGTGAAGTTAAGTAGTTTGCTTACCACCATGACAGCAGAAAATCTTCTCATCTACAATGGCTGCAATAGGCAGGCAATTAAAGCAGTCTGTAAATGTCTTCCAGAGCTTGATATTAAATCGCCGTTTACCTGACAATATCAGAAGAGCATTTTACAGGCTGCAAATACAGCATGATCATTCAATAAGGTAATTTATACTAGGATCCAGCAATTACTTAACTTTTAAGAAGTTGTAAAGGGTGTTCACAAATCTAATCAGAGTAAAAACTGTATTTCCTGTTAACAAGCATCAAAACCGTGCAAACATTTTATAATACTGTTGAATAAAACACTAATACACTGATTTTACTTACATTCATCATAGAATCCATATATACGATTAATACTAGCACACTCATGGTTTCCTCTCAGCAGAAAAAAATTCTCTGGATATTTGATTTTATAGGCAAGTAGTAAGCAGATGGTTTCCAATGACTGTTTTCCTCTGTCCACATAATCGCCCAGAAAAAGATAGTTGGCTTCAGGTGGAAACCCTCCATACTCAAACAATCGAAGTAAATCTGTATACTGGCCATGAATGTCACCTGAAGGGGGGAAAAGAAATTTTTATACAGTTTTATAGCTGTAGTTGCTATTTTCTAAGACACCATCTTTGACTCAGAGCAAATCTTATTAATGAGGTATTACCAAGAGCCCTGATCAGGTCTTCCAAATTTAATGCAATTCCTACGTTAGTAAACCAATTTACCTGTACTGTAGACTTCTTTTCCTTCTGATGTCTAGATTCCATGCTATCCATTGTATTTTTTTTTCAAAAAATACATACTTTTGTCTCAAACATTTTGGTGCTGAAACACTAGGGCTTAGCCAAAGTGTGTTTTCAATTCCCTCTTCATTTTGAAATAGTAGTTTCTACTCATGATTCTGCTCATTAGAAAGGTTTCTTTCCCAGCATTTGGGTTCTCTCTCACTCCTTCCAAATTTAATTTCAGATGCCCTAGCTGTCTAGAAACATCAGTTTGTGCAGTACAAAGAACAGAATGTTTGAATCTGTAGGAACATTGAAATATCGGTTAGGCACATTGCAAGTCCTTTTCTTATCAATAGATACCATCAGATGAAGTATCAGCACGTACCGCAGATCTTCAGTGGTGCCTCTAGCTCCAGAAGAATGGGCTGGCTAAGAAAAATTTCTCGAGACTTTATGCACAGTCCTCGAACCTCGGCTTCTGTCATTTGCACAATCTTGCCAGGACGACATCCTCGGACTGAAAGAAACAAATATTCATAAATTTCAAGTCTCTGAAAATATATTAAGAAAAACAAACAAAAACACACACACACACACACAACTCTTTACGTTTCTAATGTTAACTCTTATCAAGACTTAACATTTTTTACTTCAAATAAGCCACTAATGAGGGTGTTTATGACAACCATCTCTTTTCTCTGATAAGTGAATGGGATGATAATGAATGAGACCTTCAAGCTTGTTTGTAATAATAATAATAATAATAATAATAATAATAATAACACAACTTTATTTATACCCCGCCATTATCTCCCCAAGGAGACTCGGGGTGGCTTACATGAGGCCAAGCCCAACAAATACATCAGTACAACAGCAAAGCAAGCAAGCGAATAAAACAATACAAATAATATAACTAAACATATAAGCAGTAATACACAAAAGATTTAAAACACTATGGCAGGGTCAGATGTAATAGATTAAAATTTAAAAACACTGGGCGTGCACAGAGTAGGGTATGTCTAGACAGGGGGGTTTTAGAGAGTAATGTAGGGAGATCAATCCAACGGGTAGATAAAGTGCTTCAGAGGACATATAGTAGAAAATTGGTCAGATCAGGGGCTTATTTCCTTTATTCAGAGAAGGCACACTGGAACAGCCATGTTTTCAAGGTCCTCCTAAAGACTGCCAAAGTGGGGGCTTGTCTGATATCCTTAGGGAGTTCCAGAGTCGGGAGGCAACCATAGAGTTCAAATTCAAAAGATGTGGCAATACTGGATGCCTGAGTCAATTTCTGTGTGTGTGTCTGTTCATCTACCTTATACACATTTACAACGGAAGCAAGCAGGGCCCATATTTAAAGGCTTGGAGTATGAACCTCCTCCTTTCTTAAGCATGTCAATCTTGTACTCAGAAGAAAGCAAGTTGTTTCATAATTGATTGCATCTCCATATTAGCCTACGGTAGCAATTTAAATAGCAATATTTTGTAAAATTATGTACATTTCTAATTTTGGATGTTAAAATTAACTAGAAAGCCGTAATGATGTTTGAGTGTTGGACAGAAGGGTTCTGGAGCCCTTGGTGGTGCAATGGGTTAAACCTTTGTGCTGGCAGGACTGAAGACCAATAGGTCAGAGGGTTGAATCCTGGGAGAGCTCCCTCGGTCAGCTCCCCCATGCAGGGAATGAGAGAAGACTCCCACAAGAATGGTAAAACATCAAAAACATCCCGGCATCCCCTGGGCAATGTCCTTACAGACGGCCAATTCTCTCACACCAGAAGCAATTTGAGGTTTCTCAAGTCGCTCCTGATACCACCCCCCCCCCCAAAACCCCTAGGGTTCCAGTAGTCCAATTACCAATCAGCCATAAAAACCCAATGATAGATTCAGGGAAGGTCACTCCCATGGTAGGTTTGCCTTGGGATTAACTTAAATTGTAAACAAGAAAATTAAGATACATTTTGGGATTTTAGTTGATAACACAAATACTTTGTTAAAACTGAATGCATTTTTTCTTCAATTAGCTGAACATGTGCATTCAGAATAAGCACCATTGAGTTCAATGAAAATAACTCTCAGGAAAGAATTCAGCAGTGCCCCAAAAATGGCACCATTAAGGCACAATGAGATACTTGCTTGAAAAACCAGGTAGTCTTCCTTTAATTTTTAAATGTCTTTGATAGAAATATTAACCATAACCTCATTTTGCAGGTAAAAAAATTGAATGGTCAACATGCTTATGTATACTTGAATATGTTTAAGAGGAACACTGTTATTCGGCATCTCTGACAAACCCTAGCAAAGTCCTCTAAACTTGATATGGTCATGGTTCTGACTATTTGCAAGAATATCTTCCTACAGAAGTTTGCTTGAGCTTGAGATTTTCAGCTCTGCCACAAGAGGAATATTTGATGGCAATAAAACTGAAAGTCTTCTTAGGTTGGATCTACACTGCCATATAATGAAATTTGCTACTGCAGTGCAATAAAATTGCATAATATGGGTATACACTGAATGTATAATGCAGTTCCAATCCATATAATGCATTGTAGATTCAGCCTCAGTGGCTGCTGTCAAACTACAAAACTCCCTATTACAGCTGACTACGTCGGTTCCCTTTCTCATTTCTATTCGCTGTCAAGCAGACACCTTATTCACACCAACACTGATTTTGTGGGGTAACATTTTAATTGAGATTGTGATACTTTTTCTCATTTGCTGTATAAAATGAGTGAATTTTATTTTTAATATGCAAGTGTGGTTAATGGTTTTAACCACGTACAGTAGACTTTCAGTTAACTAGAACTCAAGCAACTGGCAAAAAAATTCAAAGAATACTTTAAATAAAAATGAAAATTAATGTAAAATAAAGCAAAACTGTGATACATTAAAGTTCATCTTTTGTCTTAATTTGCTTTCAATTACTGTGTTTCAATGTTAATATTAAATCAGTACAGCGTTTATGATATGTAATAACAACAATTTTATTTATCCAGCATCTACCAAACCCCATGGGTGACCTGAGCATCTACTGCATACAGGCAATCTAGTTATAAACAAGATAGGTTCTGTACATTTGCTCTTAAGTTGAATTTGTATGTAAGTCAGAACAGGTACATTTTTAAAGTGTAACTTTCTAGCTTCTGCGTGTGTGTGTGTGTCTGTATACAAGCATGCTTTGGATAGAATAGTGAAGCGTTAACACTCCTGTGGTGTTTGTTTTGTTGTCTGTGCACTTTCTGTCCCTGTGATAACTAGATTTTGAAAAATGTGGCTTGTTGAAACGACTGGTGAAGAAGCTTCAGCTTGTATTCCTGAATTCTCATTCAGATGATGTAGGTTTGCTAAGGTCATTTATGTAGATCACTTTTTTTTATGTAGATCACTCTTTCCCATGATAACTTTTTCAAGAGTGAATTTCTCTCACTTCCTGTTATCTCACCCCCCCCCCCTTCTTAACTGTAAGTCATTTTTAAGTCAGATGTTTGTAACTCGGGGTCTGCCTGTATTTTAAAAATCAGAACAAAAGAACCCCAGTATCAGGAGCAGGGGGATCTTTAAATGCATATCCTCTGTACAGCAATTAAAGAGACTTTCTGGTGGCCATTTGATTAAAACCAGAGTGGCAAAGAAGGGGAAAAAAACAAAATCTTATCCAGGCAGTATCTTCTACTGCCAAGGAACACTTCACATTTAGCATCCTACATCCATTAGAAGTATAAATGGGTGTGTATAAAATATAGCAGACACTCATACCTCCTTGTATAGTGACAAGTACAATCCTAATAATGAATGTAATAGTGCACAATGACAATATGTTTTTTTAACCATATCTAGATTTACTTGCTTGTGTGCCAAATCAGTTATCCACTTTTTAACTATTCTACTAAACATTAAGATTTTACTTGTTACACCATTACTGCATGTTCTGTTTTTATTATATATTCCTCCCCCACCCAAGACAATTTCAAGGTACAGAACACAATCAATGATTACCAACCCATTTTATGCACTTAGATCCACAAAGGCCTATATTGAAAGTTTATTCAAAGCTTATACTGAAATTAACTGTTTAGTCTAAAAGATGCAAGTATGGTATATCCTTTCATTCCAATAAGTTAAGTTGCAAGAGTATCTTACAGTATTTGCCTGTGAATGAACAGATAAAATGGCCTGCTCAGCAACTGTATCTCAACTCCATGATGAAGATCTGCAACCCATTAAATCAATAAAATTAGTGCTATGACTGCAGGAAGCTATAGCAGAGCAATACCACCAGTACTTTAGCATTAAAAGTGATCTACATAATGACCTTAGCAAACCTACAAAATCTGAATGAGAATTCAGGAATACAAGCTTCCTGGAATCAAGTACATGACTAGAACCATAAAGAAGTATCAAAACAGACAAAACCAAAACAGCCTAAATTTAATAATCTAGTAGCCAATGCAGAAAGGAACTGGATGTGGCCAATTAAGCAGACCATGTAACGGGGACAGAAAACCCTCACCCTCCTTTGTATTGAGGCACACAAAAACTAGGCATATCACCAAAAGAAAGCATATGTGCATGCACGTGCACATATAACCTTTGAAAACTAGCAGAGCTGCAAATGAAAACATTAAATAAAGAACAACACCCAAAAATAGGGGAATAAAGAACAACACTAAAAAACGGGGGAATTCCAGTCAAGAAACAATCAGTGCCCGCTAATCACTTTCCAACAAAGGATTTCCCCAGGCAGGAAGCAGCCAGGCTTTGAAGCTGCAAGGCTATTTGATGTTAATCAAGGTGGCCAATAGCAACATTCACATTCGCCTCAAACGGACAACAGTTATTTCTCCCACCCTGGACATTCTACAGATATATAAACCCCACTTGCCTAGTTTCCAGCAGACCCCTCAACCTCTGAGGATGACTGCCACAGATGTGGGTGAAAAATCAGGAGAGAATGCCTCTGGAACATGGCCACACAGCCTGGAAAACTCATAGCAACCCAGAAAGCACTCTCATTTGACCCAATGCTTTTTGTATATCTGAGGAATATCTGGAGGAGTCTTCTTATGAACTGCAGCAAAGACCCCTGCCTTCCAGCATATTTTGGTGCTTCAGAAAGCTGACATAGTTTTCAATGTATAGTTTTATATTTTTTATTATTTTAATAAGACAACCATATTTGCTGGGATTCGGGGAGTAAGGATCTCTACGAGTCTCTCCTTTTTAGGGTGGTGCCACCGCCATTTCTGTCATGCTCTGGCGTGGACCCACACCTCTCCACCAACCTTATCTTCTGCCTCCTCCTGTGTGGAAGTGATGGATCTGGCTATATGCACCTCCATGAAGGTGGTGGCAAAAGGGCAAGGTTCCACCTTTACTTCCTCCTTGTTCACAGCCACAGCAAGTGGCCCATGAGTGACCAGGAATGTATTCTCCCTGATAATTACAAAAAAGATTCACATACTCATGCCCATTCAAGCTTAAGATAGTTGGAAGTAACATGTTAAAACTAGTAAATGCTATTCACCTCCATTTTCTTGTTTCTGAATAGCTATCGGCAAAATAATTACTCTAATGTATGCATAATAATAACATTAACGTTGGGACCAGAGCCCTTCCTCAACAAGTGTTTTATTTTTAAAATGCTATCTGAAAGTGAATTTGGGAACATATGGGCCATTTTGTCCACTTAAAAGTACTATTGAAATTAATGTATAAGCAATATTTTATATTAGTCATTATTTGAAACAACTATCAAGTAATGCCCTGCTTGTTCAAATAGTGATTCCATGCTTTCTG
This sequence comes from Anolis sagrei, assembly GCF_037176765.1. Lineage (NCBI taxonomy): Eukaryota > Metazoa > Chordata > Lepidosauria > Squamata > Anolidae > Anolis > Anolis sagrei. Next base: position 42,758,529 of record NC_090021.1, read on the forward strand.
ACTCAATTAGTTATAGGCACACCTATGTGTGGTTAAAGCTCAACAGAACAATAATTTATCACTCAGTATGATCAGATAACAAAACTGTAGTACAGCAACGCAACAAGCTTCAGAACAATCACCTAGACAACTTTGATACATTTCCTCATAAACACAACAGTAACAGAAGACTTGGAAACAGTTGCACAGAGAAATAAAGAATGTGAAACAGGAAAATAGATATTAAACAATGTTTTCACATAAACTTTTGCACATCTTAAATTGCAGCTAATATACTGCCATAAATACTTTTTTTAAAAAGCTTCAAGAAAATTATAAGTAGCATTACTGTATTGTTTTTCTGTAGCCATCACTTTTTAAAACTACAGGATTAACCAAAATAACTTGGTATTGCAGTTTCTAATAATCTAATCTGGATAGCTATATTTACTGTAAACACTGATAAATAGGTGTTTTCAGTTTAATGCATTGCTAAATAAACTACAACTTGAAGAAAGTTGGCAGAAATAAGTTTAACTCATTTGAAATGTTGTCTTGAAAGAGTCATATAGATGCTGTGGACTGCTTAAAATACATGGGTCTTAGAGCAAATCAAGCCTGAACTTCTCCTCAGAAGCCAAGATGACTAAACTGAGATTGCTGTATTTTGATCATATTATAAGTAAAGTGAGCTCCAGGGTAGATTCCTAATAGGTATATGATCCAAATGGATTTGGGGGGGGGGGGGGGGTGTAAGAGGGGTAGGACTGTTAAAAAGTGATAACTGTATAGGTATTGTATGATTTGCATTTGATTGCTGTATTTTTATTTTCTGCTTATGTGTGCTTTTTTGTTTATGTGTGCCTTTTTTTTTACATACATATAATAAAGAATTAAAAAGGAATAGAGAAAAACTGCATTTCAGATGAGTAAACTCAATAAAGCAGTGGTTCTCAATCTTTTTTTTACCAGGGACCACTTGCCAACATTAGTACCGAAAGAGTAATGATTTCGTTTTTGGTCAATTTTACATTCTTTTTGTTATTTGAGGTGCTGATTCAAAAAATTGCTTATGGTTAGGGCATAAATACACTCTCCCTATGCATCATGACTCAATGAGTATAGCCAACCTCTTGAAAGGCAGAGAACATCACTTCTGCTTCAGCACATTTCGGTTTTACAAAATAGAAACAAATTTAATTTGTCCCAAAACCTTCCATTACATGGGAGGAAATTAACTCAACAGTTAAAAAATAGTAGATGTGCAGAGATATTCTTCCCAACTGTTCTTTATACAAAAAGAACTGTATACTACAAATTGCTGGAATTGTGTAAACTGTTCAGGTGACATTGTCATGGAACAGATATACTATAGGTCAAGGCAGCTTCAACAAAACATTACTCCCGTCCTACTACATGAAAAATAAAAGTGTGAAGGCAATGAAAAATTTTAAGTGTTTCCAAATAATTGTGCAAGTATATAGTACATATATGCATACACAAGGAAATTCACCCAAGAAAATAGGAAACACAACTTTAGAAGCTGCCCAATTTGTCTGCAATTTTATCAATGGACAGTGAAATTATAAGTAACACAAACAGAAAATTTCTTGCTCCACTCCATCCAAAAACATATCATTTCGAAGTTGTGAAAGCAAAAGGAAGGGGATTTGGTTTTGTCATGTTTTGAACTACAGGAAGTACCTGAGTTACAAACAACTGACTTACATACGACTCATAGTTAAGAACCTGGGTGTGAGAAAAATCTACTCCCAGGAAGGGAAATTTACTCCTGAAAGAGTTATCATGGGGAAAGGTGTCACAACTGAAGCTTTTTCACCATTCCTTGTTTCCACAACAAGCCCCATTTTTCAAAATCCAATTATTACAAGGCTAAAAAGTGCTGTGAAATCTTCTGAAGGGGGGGGGGGGGGGGAGAGACAACAAAAACAGAGGCTTTAACCCTTCCCCATGCTATCCAAAGCTTATAACCTTATAGCTGATACAGTTGAGTTTGTTTCTTTGATTTTAGTATGAAGAGAAATACCTATATCTGGAGTTACTCTTAAAAATGTACCTGTTCTGAGTTACAAGAACAAAAGCTATCTTGTTTGTCACTTGGGGACTGTCTGCAATCCGGTATACAAAAAAACTACTTGCAACACATGCAAATACACTACAATGAACAAAAACTCATTAAGGTAAAGAAACAACAATAATATTAACAGCACAACCTCGTTAAGTACCTATTCTTTATTTATTTGTCGTGTCAGGGCAACCAGTTAATTATATTTATTTATTTATTTGTCGTGTCAGAACAACCAGTCAAATTATATTACAAGTACCTATTCTGAAACAAACTTTATTGCTTTTTAAGTTCCATGAGACAAATGCCCAGGTGTGTAAATATAGGACTGCAGGTTTATTTAAGGGTTTTTTTTTTGGGGGGGGGGGGGAGTTAATTATGGTGCAAATTACCTGTAAACTGTTCTACTCATTTTTGCATGTGGTTCAACAATCCCACATGAGTAGGGGAGAGTTTAGAAGACACAACAGGTACAGAATTATCTATATTTGATGGGGGCAGAAGCTAATGCTGTCAGAGAAATGGTTTGGAAAATGACCTGTTACATGTCTTTAAGAACCCCTGAACCCACCAGGCAAGAATTCAGGGAATGTGCAGCTTGAAGGCTTTTGTCATTGTCTGTTTGACTTTCCAGTACCATCACTTTTTTTCCCTTGCTACTCCCAGTATATTTAGCACAACTGTATCAACAGAAAAGCCTTTATATATTGTCTTCCCGGGGGGGGGGGGGGGGATGATTCAGTGTAAATTGTGCTGCTTCGATTAATCTTGCAAAACACAAAATGACCAATTTGCCTCCCTGATCCACTAACTTTAGTGTTATTGTTCTGGAAAGCCTGAAAAGCTCTCAACAATTTTGCATCACTTCTATAGTATTTAATTTCCAAATTCTCTATTTTGTTTTTACTTATGGACTAAATGAGAATTTCATATATACTCAAAAATTGTCCTGTGCATTATAAGAACAGAAAATAAACAGAAACATACACTCTACAGAAATGCTTCTGAACTTGCCTGATGCAAGGAATTGGCATTCCTCATCCCTTATTGTGTCAGGGATTAGTATCATAAATATGCCCTTTGGCTACAACTAATGTATTTCTTTCTTTTCTAGAACTTCTGCAGAAGCCTGTGGTTGATGGCTTACAGAAAAAGACTCATTCCTGGATAACATTATTTTAAATGAAATTTCATTTCTTATGAACCAACTTCTGTATCTATTGAAAGCTACTGAATTGGCTAAAACTACTTACATAAAACTGCTGCCTTGGCAAAAATGCTATTATGCATCATTACACAATACCTGTCTCTCAAAAGTTAACTTGCCTCTCATTGTTAAACTCTATGGTGAATGCTAAACTAAATTTGTAGTTCAGCATTCACCTGACTGATGACAAGGTTATTCTCTACTATCAATGACAGCAACAATCTGTCTGTCTGTCTCTCTTCTCATCAGATTAGTGAGGGAAATTCACAGGGCCTCATTCACTCGTTCTTTTCTTTGCAGGCTGATACATTATTTCAACAGAGCACAAATAATTCTCCACTCTTTTGAAATCTCAAACACTAGTTACAAGGATAAAAGGGAAAATGAGTACTGATCCATTTTATAGGCCAAATACAGGGACATGAGAGAAGCCTTCCCACAGGATTATAACATATCTGGGCATCCCCTGGGCAACGTCTATGTAAACAGCTGATCCTCTCACACCAGAAGCAATTTGCAGTACCCTCAATTCACTTCTGACACGATAAATAAATAAATAGATCAAATATAACACTGTAACATATGAGTTAGAATTTGTTTTCTCTAGCTCCCCACACAGATAACTGAAATATCTTCCAGAGCAGCAGCTTCAGAAGGAAGGAAAAGAAGACAAAGATCATAACGACTGCTGAATCATTTTAAACTTCAGGCAAAGTGTAAAGATTTCAGATTTTTGTAATGAGTATTCTTAGTATATGAAAACAAACCTAACTATTTTGAATTATAGCTTTCTAGTTGGAATTGTAGATGACAATGAAGTCAAAAGTCAACTATTCAAAAATGGTTTTTAAAACAATTTTAACTTTAGCAAGTATTCTTTTTGAAAATATTTCTCCTAAAATTGAAGCAAGACCATTTAATATCAGCAAAGAACACTTTTCTTGGGGGTGGGAGGATAACATCTTATCTAACATCTTCAATCATTCAGTTCTCAAATTATAGATTGAAAATGTAACTTTCATCTCACTCTAAATGAAATATTTTTATTGTAGCCTTCAAAATCTTTGTCCAAGTTTCTGGTTTTAAACTTAACAATTAGAAATTGTATTTTTTTTCCTAACAAATCAAACTATAAATTCCTGTATTGTAAGGAACAGTTTTGGTTTTGCCAGTCTATCAATATCAAACCAACACCAACAGAAGAAACCACTGATACCAAAAAAAACAAAAATAATGATTGTGTTCCCTCGTATCAAGTAAATATAAAGTATCCATTTTAATAAAAAGATGTGAGAAGGAGACACCATGACCAGGAATTACAATGATCTGATACAGCATTATGAGTGGTTCTCAGGTTATGTCATATAGGGTAACTGTTTTTTCTTTTTTTCTTCATAATGTGCCAGGGATACACACCATATTTGGACTCATTGGCTCCAACTGTTTTTCTTTCTTGGAAAAACACTGCAGACAGGCAGCTGATGCGTCGTGTATACAATGATCTATGGACCATAAATCTAAGTAGCCTGCTGTATGTAGTTTTATATCAAAACTTACTTCATAAATCTTTCAGAAATAATGTAGTGGAAACAAATACATGAACATGTTATCTCACAAATTGTATTAATTGTTCTCAAGAAGGTTTGGCAAAACATGAAAAGGGTTCCCCTTCCAGCATTTTTTAAAAAATGGACCTCCAGATCTCTAAGAACTTTTGGATTAGGTAGAAGTAGCAGAAATCGTGAGTGATACTGACCCCATCCTTTTGAAATATGTTCTATTACAAAAATATTACAATCTACATACTTTGGGCTCTTAAGAATGCTGACTGCTGATTAAAATAAACGTAAAAACAATTAGTGAGAACTCATTCAAAGGGAAGTCTGATATTTTCCCTAAGAGAAGCTTCTGCTGGAAGACACACTATTTAACGGGAAAAGAAATGGGAAACATCAAAAGTAACTAGGGATATATCTGGATAAATTCAGACTTAAAAGGAGTTTATGCAGGAAAAAGTGGGGCCAATTTACCAGGAAGACCCTCCAACCTTTCCAGTTTAAATATAGAGTATAAGATTACCCCTCTTCCAATGCACACCAAATAATTTTTTTTAAAAATATCAGATTTGATTTCAATTTGGTAATTTTCCTATGACTCCTTCTCTGCCTCTCAGATCTCGCACATGCATGCATGCGCCGCTTCATTGCAGCCCTCACAAGCAAGATCTGAGAGACAGAAAAGAGGGTAAAGTAATAGGATACAAGAGCGGGCCAGACAGGTGAAAGAGGCGTGGTTTTCTGGACACAGCATTGCTCTATCTCTTTTTTCCATACCCCGGACTTCCCGGATGCCTGCAGCTTGCTCTGCTCTTCACTTACACCTTCCTGGTGAGGCACCCCCTCACCTCGTCATCAGTTGAGTCACTTCTTTCCATGAATTCTAGTGAATTGATTTTTTTTCTACTGTAGTTGTATAGCACTGCCCTTGCTGCTTTCATATGGTCGCCATATCCGGTGGGGATGCAGCTGCAACGGTTTTCAAGCTCCCCCCGCCATATGCAGCAACCACAGATTCTCCAATCCGGCCTGGAAGTTTCAGCACCCGCCCTATAAGACGACGGCCGGCGTATAAGACGACCCCCAATTTTTTTAATTTTCCTGGGTTAAACAGTAGTTTTATACACCAGAAAATACAGTAATTCATGTTTTCATGAATCTTTTCAAGGATACTAAATGCAGATATCAAATGTAGGTTGCAAGCAGAATTTGAAAGCTTCTATAATAGTCAGTGTCCAAGGAAATGAGAGAAAGGTAAACACTGTTATGAACAAAGGGAAAGATGAGGAATCTGGCCACTACCAACAGGTCTGCTTAGTATAAAAAAATCAGGAACCATACTAGTAAAGATCACTGAACAACCAATCAAGAAGGATAATTATTATTATTATTATTATTATTATTATTATTATTATTACTAAGAACTGGCAGCGTTATTATGATGGCACACCAGGAAGATCTAATGAGAAACTAAATGTGTCTGGCTATTTTCCCAGTGACCATCGGTATGCCCTAAATTACTTTAATACCTCAAAATAAAACACTAGAGACAAGACTAAATTCAACAATTGTTTACTAAATAATCAAGGTATAAAAGTGCAGTTTGAATAGTGAAATATAAACTCTGAGGTAACAACTATAATTTCTATGAGGTAAATACTCTATAAACTCTGGGGCATGTACTATCTATTCTATATAACATTTACTATAATCTTTAATCTATGGGGCATGTATATCTGAACTATCTATCTATAAGGCAAATATTATCTATTCTATGGCAAATATGTGATAAGGATGGCCTGTTCAAATTGCTAGGCCAGACCAGACACTTTCTGGCAACTATCTATAAACTATGACCAAAAAAATGGAATAAAAAGTCTTTCTGCCAAGCTCTGAGCCAGAACGGGCTGAACCAACTGAGCTCGGCCTCTAGGGGAATCCTAAACACCCACTCTAAACTTGGCAAAATGGAACAGTCCAACAGGCAACAAGGAAATAATACTAGGCCGAGACATCACAGTTATGGCAGTGGAGATAAACGGAGCCCAGAGGAGTTGGGTGTACACCTGTCTCCTCATTGAATAAGGCAAAAGAAGACAAAGAGAAAGTGGGGACAGATGGGGAAACGCCATGGGAAGGCAGAGGACTGACCCAGACTGCAGGGAACAGAACGCCTTCCCACACTTTCCCCCTGGCCATCTGATAAGGTCCAGTGACAAACTTGCTAACGTAGCTGATGGAACAAATCCAAAGACTGTTAATGAACAGTTCCTTACATTGTAACAAATGTGATGCCATAACATTCTGGCCTGGAGTTCAATACCTTTATAATTAATGTGCATAGAACATAAGAAATGCTAAGTAAATCTGCGGGTAACATCAAATTAAGATGGCAATGAATACCAGGTGATGTAGGCTATATTTCAAAGGATAGCACTGGCAAAAGCACCCAGATATTTCTTGCCTAAGAATACCAAATACAATTTATGGTGTTGCCATAAGTAGCCAGGTGGCTTAAGGGAACATGCATGCACACACTACGCTGTTGTGTGCTTTCAAGTAGTTTCTGACTTATGGAAATCCTAAGGTTAACCCCCATAGAAATTTCTTAGCAAGATTTGTTTGGGGAGGTAGTGGGGGAAGAGATATTGCCTCTGCCTTGAGGATGACAGAATGTGATTTTCCTAATGTCACCCAGGGGGTTTCCAGGCTGAGCAACAACTCCACCCCTAGTCTCTAGAGCTACATTCAAACCACTAGACTATGCTGAATCAAAAACAATGCAAATTTCTATATCTAAGCAGGAAAAACACAAAAATCAGATGCACAGCTGCAAGAAAGATGACTTCTTTCAGAAGCAGTACATGTAAAAAGAGCCAAGATCTTAGTAGACCACATGCTAAACATGTGTCTGCAATGTGATGTGCTAACAATAAAAAGGCCAACTGCAAATCTACCCTGCATCAACAGAAGAATATCGCTTATATCACCAGGAAGCAACAGTACTGCTCTATTCTGTTTTGATCAGACTTCACCTGAAGGACTCTGTCCAATTCTTGGGACCAAATTTGTATTCTATAAAGCTGGGATGTGTTTAGAAAAAGGTGGCAAAATACTAAGGGTCTCAAATCTAAGCCTTATGATGGATACTTTAATCCTTATTTTAGAGAAGATTGAGAGGTGATTCTTATCTTTGAATAATTGTAGAACTGTCATATAGAAACCACAGCAGGCTTGTTCTTGATTGCTCTTAAAGGACAGGCTTAAACCAGAGGATTCTAATTGTAAGAGAGATTTCAACTAAAATTTAGGGAAAGTGTCCAACAGGAAAAACTGACAATCTCAGAAAGTGGTGGACTCTTTTCTACTGTGGTTTCTATATGACAGAAATTGGGAGACATTTATCAGACATAAATGGTGGATTTCCTATACTGGCAAGGGCTGTATTTTATGATCCTTAAGACTTAGCTTCAATTCTATTTCAATGATCTATTAAGTATTTTGACTGACATTTCAGGAAGTTTTATGATGTTCAACACCACTATCTTTGGGGGGGGGGGTTGGGGGGGCTTGATTGATTGGATATTTCAGACTAGACTTACTCAGGTGTTTTTAGGTAATTGAAGGTTGCACGGGATGACTGAAGAAAAATGAAGTACTTTTCAAATGTATACAACTGGAAACAATGTGATTCATTCAGAAAAATTTCAAAAATATGGCTATTAACCAAATAATTAAAATGTCATATTCCTATTGGAATGAATTGGTTTTAATTTGGTTTTACAATTCTGAAATTCTTACTGAACAAAATATATATCCTGCCCAATAGCAGTTTCTCTACCTCTAGAAGATTTCAGCACCCGCCGTTTATTCATACTTGGCTTATTTTTAAATTGCATGGCCATATGGATTATTTTAGAAATTAAACAATTGGGGAGAAAGATTAAACACATTAAAATTTCCATCCCACTTTCTTAAAAGAAAGTGAATGGGTATAACCCATGAGGTTTTTGCCCTCTCTAGCCCTATACAAAATTCTTCTCAGCACTCTTACCCCAAAAGTGGTGTACTGTCTCTTGAAATGACAAGCCCAAGGATTTTATATGATGCAACCATATCAATGAGAATAGAATCGTGGTGCTATAACTGTGTAGGCAAGGGTAAACTTCAGCCCTCCAAATAGTTTGGACTTCAACTCCCACAACTGCTGTTAGGAATTGTGGGAGTTGAAGTCCAAACACCTGGAGGGCCGAAGTTTGCCCATGCCTGATATATACAATCACAAGATACATATTAACACCAAGAAATGAATCATGTAATGAAAATTAATTAAGGAAATCAGAACCACAAAACACCACACTACTAATTTCAACATGGACACAGAGTGGGGATACAACCCAATTTTTTCCTTTTATTTCTACATATTCATGAAATCCCATCCAATTTGTTATAAATAAAAACTCTTGTTAACTTCAGGCAGAAGAAAAACTGCAGTATATGTCCTTTGTCTTTTATTCACTAGAGACTTATCAATTGGGTTGCCATGTACACAACACATACAAAATGGAAGGAGAAAATAAAGGCAATACCAAACCAGGATTCAAATTTAGTTCTAAGAATACAACCATATGTATATATAATTGTCATCCTCTAGCTAAACCAAGTTGCTTCCTAATCCATTGGGGGGGGGGGGGGGGATGACAACCTAATGCTGAATCTCTATATCAAGGGAAAGAGATTGATGTCTCCACATTTGACTGAGAACCAACAGGAAGAAACAGGTGACATGGAATGATGCCAGAGCTATGTCTTTCTCCTCTTTCAAAGGAACAGCTAAGAAAACGTCTGGATTTTACAAAACTTTACTGAACTAAGAATGGTTATTAGAGCCTCATTCTCAGAGGAGGATATTAATTAAATCCAGAAATTCTCCATCATTTTTTTTTTAAAAAACCCAAAACGTTAAAGAAATGTGTGCTTTACAAATATTCCGTTCATTAAATATTAATTCCTTCTAGATTAAAAAAGGTACAGTTATTCTAATGATGAGCAAGGGAAGGCCTCATTCCTAAACTTGAAGATAAAAAAATATTTCATTTCAATAATAAGTTACTTTAAAAGATCTTAAAGAGCTGCAGTTCCTAGCCTCAAAATTCTGAATTTTGCAAAGAAAAATCAAACAGAACAGTTTATATTTAACTCTTGCAAAAATTGCTGTTTTATCAAAATAATAAAGTAAGTGTAATTGTATAAATAAAATTTGCTGTGCACTGTGGAATATGTGTAAATGGTGATTCACAAGTTAGACAATTCATAATTTACTGTTTATTTACTGCAGTATGACACAAACAACTGGAACAGATCACAGTTTCCCTATTTAATAATTGTCTATCTGCCCTAAGATGAGAGTCAGCCACTCCAGATTTCAGAAACTAAGGAAGTAGCATTCACACACAGTTCAACAACTGATCAGCTCAGTAGAAAAATGATAGTCAGAACACCATAACACAAGGCATAGCTCTTTTGAATTACAGTATAATAAGATCCTATTCCATGGGGGACATGTTTCCAATCAGACTGCAGTTACATGAAACTCTTAATTTACAAACACTAATTTTTCTGACTTCCATGCTACAGAGCATGCTACAGAATTGCAATTGAGAGCCTAGAAATTCTTAGAGATATATCTTCGCTAGGAATTTCCTAGGTTCTTCAACAAAACCCTATGGTAACCTCTGATAGAAATATATATCAAAAAAATCAAATAGAGGACATAGCAAATTTCTAACGATTAACAGTGGGTTTTGTGCTCATGGGGATCTTACTATACGTCTTTATTGTGTTATGGGAGGCCAAAATCAACTGAATCAAGGATGCTATTCTTCATTCTTTAATTTTAACATGTACTATATTATAATCACAGCAAGCTAAACTTATGTGTGCTACCTTTTTACAGGACAGCTAGACTTACGTTACATCAATATGGCCAGGGGTCTCATAGGACACCCCAAATACATACATGCAACCATCTGTATTTCTAAAATTTCCCAGTGGGCAAAGCATGTGCAATCCACCTTTAGAAACAACAGCACTAGTACACATGGTAAAAAGATGCATACTACCTTGAATGTGAAATGAATATTAAAAATATGAAAATACAAACACTTTCAGATAACTTTCAGAGACTTTCAGTCTCACAACCACCATGTCAGACTACACAGAGAAGCCATTGAAATCCACAAGCATGTGGACAATTTCAACAGAAAGGAAGAAACCATGAAAATGAACAAAATCTGGCTACCAGTATTAAAGGACTCAAAAAATCACAACAGCAAAACAACAGAGGGGAAACAAACAGGCACATAAAATCACTCTCAACAAGAGATTCCCCCGGGCACTTCCAAGCCATTGAATGCTAATCAAGGTGATCAGCTGAAACATTCACATCTACCCCCAGCAGACAAAAGTCCTTTGTCTCACCCTGGTCATTCCACAGATATATAAACCCATTTTTCCTACTTCCAACAGACCTCACTACCTCTGAGGATGCTTGCCATAGATGCAGGCGAAACGTCAGGAGAAAAAAAATGCCTCCAGAACATGGCCATATAGCCCGGAAAAACCTACAAAAACCCAGTGATTCCGGCCATGAAAGCCTTCGACAATACTTTCAGATATGGTCGTACAGATGCTCCCCCCAACCTGGATACAAATTCTTTCCATGACAAGATGTGAAATATCAGCCAAAAGGATGGAAGAAGATAAAAACTTAGCAGTGAAAGCACTAATGAGCACAACAAATAAACAGAGCTGTGCTAATAGTTATTTTAAATCTGTGTGATAGTATTGAATGGCTGCCTGTTGTAAAGCCCCCCTGAGCCCCCCCCCCCTTGGGGTGAGAAGGAAAGGATACAAATATGCAAAATAAATAAATAAATAGTACTGCTATAGAGGAACTACACATAATGAAAGTTCAGGTGTAAAGTCGCTGACATATGAATACAAGATACTGACTGACTTGCACAGATGACTTAGCACAAGCTAAAATAATTTAGCAGAAGCTCTATGTTACGTAGCATTAAATAACAAAAACTGCCATTTTTTTCATCATTTTAAAATCAATGCTAGCAAAGCTTACACTTCAAAGATTAAGAACACTTGAGACATTTTATTTAACCTAGCAAAAACATTCTCCTCTAATACTGCCCCAGGGCTGTAAATGAGCTGAAGTAAAGAAATAACCACAGCCTCTGCATTATGGTGGCAGAAATCTGAACTGGGAACTTTCTGCTTCACAATTTACTTTTATCCAGTACTCCACTAACTTGCAGGTACAATTCCCCTGCTGATAACAGCTGCGGAGTCAACTTCCACATATGGCAACTCAAGGAGAAACTTTCTTGACACCCTGTTATTAGTATCATGTAAATTTCTCTAGGAAATTCAATATTTCAATATTTTTCAGAGCAAATATGACATTTTATTTCTAGTAATAAATATAATTATAAATATATAAATATAATATATAAATAAATATAATTCATGAACAATAAATTGGTAGATACACTTTTTATTAATGGAGTGAATTTTTTACAATCACTTTATCTTACACAACAGCAGGAAAGAGAGCACCATATATACTCAAGTACAAGCCAACCCGAATATAAGCCAAGGTACCTTATTTTACCACAAAAACACAGGGAAAACTTATTGACTTGAGTATAAGCCAAGGGTGGGAAATGCAGCAGCTACTGGTCAATTTCAAAATAAAAATAGATACCAATAAAATTACATTAATTGAAGCATCAGCAGGTTAAATATTTTTGAATATTTACCATATTTCAAAGAAAAACTGTAAACTAGTTTTGTAAGTGGAAGAGTAGGGTCAACAAAAACAATATGTTATCAACAATAACGTTATAATAATAATAACAAAACTTCATTTGTTATTATCTCCCCATGGAGACTCAGGCTCGGTTTCCAACATAGTAACAGGCCAACATTCAATGCTTATTTATATAAACAATGCAGAGCTAGATATAAATAAATAATTATACATACTAATTTCACATATGCATTTTCTCCTGAAATGTTTGCAAACCCTCTCTATATGTGCATTTCCCTCCTGCAATATTTACAAGCCCTATATATCTGTTTATATCTAATCTCTCTCTATAAATGTGTGTGCATTTTCCCTGCAATATTTGCAAGCCCTATATATCTATATTCATATCTAACTAGACATCTCTCCATATACAGATAATTATATCTATGTAGGATTTTCAAAGACTTACAAACATGCGAGGGGAAAATTCATATATAAAACTAGCCGTCTCCTGCCACATGTTGCTGTGGCCAAGTCTGTGTTTGCATATATATGTGGTTTTGAGCATGCGTTGTAATGTATTTTTTTTTTTGTTTTGGCTTTTTAAGTCTCTTTCGCTGTCTTTTTCAATGTTTTTATGAGTGATGGCCACTCATTGGCCTGACAGGTGTTTTGTGTCCAAATTTGGTGTCAATTTGTCCAGTGGTTTTTAAGTTATGTTAATCCCACAAATGAACACTACATTTTATTTATATAGATTATATAAATACACATACACACACGTATACATGCACACATAGAGATATGTATGGCACTGAATATTTGCCATGTATGTGTGCGTTGTGATCTGCCCTGAGTCTCCTTCAGGGTGAGAAGGGCAGAATATAATACTGTAAATAGATAGATAGATAGATAGATAGAGGTAACTCTATGTATTTATTGATATCTATATAGGATTTGCAGAGACTTGCAAACATGTGAGGGGATACATGGAAATCTCTAGATATATATATATGTGTGTGTGTAAATAGAATTTGCAAAGACCTGAAAAATATGAGGGAAAATTCACATATAAAATTAATATATAGATACAAATATATAGATACATAGGGATTGCAAAGGTTTGCAGGGGCAAATGCCTATATAACTGTAGGAGAGATTAAATATTTCAGGGAGAAATGCTTTTATAAGATTAATGGATATTCCTGACTTGCAAGGGCTTCTCTCCCCCTCCTTTCCTTTTCAAAACATTCCAGTCTGGGAGGAGAAGCAGAGCAGAAGCAGAAAAGAAAACACACTGTTTAGGGAGGGGAAGATGAGAAAGAAATACATCAAATATTGCAAGCAATGGCCTCCCAGCTCTGCTGCTCAGCTTGATCCCATTATAAGTCGAGGGAGGCTTTTTCGGCCCCTAAAAAGGTCTGAAAAACTCGGCTTATCTTCAAGTATATATGGTTAAGTACAAGATGCTTGAAAGCAGAATCAAGCAGATTAAATTTGTCAATATTTGTTTTCGCTAACTATATTAATTTTGAAATATTGGTTGAAAGTGACCAATAGTAGCTAGCTACTTCTCAATAGTACTGTACTTTTATTACTTCTACAAATTTTAGAATCAAGCATTATCAATCTTTAACATAGCAGATCTTCACATGGGTCTTGAAAAAGCACAGAACATTGTAATACCAAAATTGTATTCAAACAAATATTTTTATCATATATTGTCCTTAAGTAGGTATGAATGATCACAAACATTATCAAAATAATTACATAAACTACCAGGTTAATGATGATAGAGGTATTCACAACTAAACCAACACAGACCTCCACTGTATGTGGCCTGTCCCAAAAGTAATGAGAATGGTTAATTTTTTTGTTGAACATGCATGCAGTTTATCTCCTTGAAAACAGACTCCTTGTAATGGAATACAGTAATTCCTGCACTGCTACCACTCTTCATAGCAGTGAAGGAAGTTTTCACTTAAGATGTTCAACGTCCTCGGCGTAGCTGCCTAAACATTTTCAATTGTCCCAAAATGATGTCCTTTGAGGTGGGTTCTGAGTTTGGGGGAAGAAACCGCACAGAGCCAATTCAGGCCTTTACAGTGGGTGGGGAAGTGTTCAGAATAGCCTTCACACAAGCCACAATATTCTCAGTTCTTCGAATTGAAGGATACTGCCCAAGACCTCCTGCATTTTCACCAGTGACAAGACACAAAAACTACTATGTGCTTTCCTACTGTGCCGACTGCTACAAAGACATGGACTGAACTGAGGAAGATCAAACTGCACACTTGGGTTTCCCCTCCATCTGCCTCAACCGTCACTTTCCTTTCCTGACCCTTCTCCACTATGCAAAAAAATCATTCTCATTATGAATGAGACCACAGGTAGTAATAATACAGTACATGGGACACTGAATTAAGCTGCCATCATTAGTATTCATTTTATAAAGAAAGTCCAACCAACAAAACCCAATGTTAAGAGTCCTTCTCTGTTTTACGGTATAAAATGAATCTGCAAACTAGGAATTGGAATGTGAAAAGTAAAATAGACGAAGTAATTACACTTGTTTTTGAAAAAAGAAAAAAAATCTTCATCAAAACCAACAAACTGCTGCATCACGGTTGGTGGGGACAAGAGAGAGGGCCTTCTCAGTGGTGGCCCCCGCCTCTGGAATGCCCTTCCAAGAAAATAAGACAGGCCCCATCCCTCCCCTCCTTTAGTAAGAGCTTGAAGACCTGGTAGTTTCAACAAGCCTTTGAAAACGACCAGTTCTAACTCAGCCCTACACATTGTGGAATACGGCCTTATTCTTCCTACCAATTACCCAGATTATTTCATCTAATCGGCCCCGGAATGAACAGCCACAGACCTGTACCAAATATTATTGTTGCCTGCCATAGCATTGCACTTAATTCCCGGGGCCCCTAGAATTTTGGGTTTGCACAAATCTTGGCCCGGCCTTTTTAAAAATTTTAATTGCCTTGAACAGGCAGGATTCTTTTAATATATGTATGTTATGGCGATAATTTTTATGCTTATATTTTGTTTTGTTAATCTTATGGTTATGTTGTTTTTTACTTTGTATGTTTTGTGATGTTACCTGGGGACCGCTCTGAGTCCCCTCGGGGAGATGGAGCAGTATATAAGTAAAGTTTTATTATTATATTATTATTATCTATGTTAATCCTACCCATTAAGATTAATCACACAATTACACAATTTTCTGTTCATCTGGAAAATACAAACTACTATCTCGACCTCAAATATTCTGCAACCAATCCAGAAAGCTGCAGATATTTTAGAATGTTGTATGTTCAGAACCATGGTCATAGTTTTCATAAAGCAGAGGATTTTTGCAAACCTAAAAGCATGTTTCCATTCAGTCCAGGACATGGCATCCACCATTGCACATACTAGTCCTCCTTTAACAGACTAAAAGTGCTGTTTTGCCTATTTGCACCATATAGAACAGCTGTGCAAAAGAATTTTAAATGAAGCCTCTCAAATTCTTATGTAATATTGTTGATGCCAATAGCACTTCTCCCCAAATGTCAGAAAGCTCAGCTGTTGAATCTAAAGACTGACTTTACAGAGCACACTATTATCTTATCTATGTATGGAAATTTGTTCGTGTTGAGCACAATCAGTGGACAACAAAGATGACTGAATGGATACAATGTCAGTCTTCCACATCAATGCTATGTCTTCTTCAGTGTTGTCAAATCAGTAAAACTAGCACTTAAGATATGGTGAAGTAATCCCCATTGAAATGAAACTTCAAGCTTATTTTCACTGAGGTTGGCATCTCCACCGAGCTCAATATTTGGAAGTCATTTACTCCATTTTTAAAAAATTGCAATTGTTGAGAAATATTGACTTTTATAAAACAGAAATAAGCAGACTGTAAGAAAATACAGTTAAGACACTGTATGATTATATACTGCCATCACATATCTATACTTGAACACAAAAATATACACTGAGCAGGAAAGATACATTGCTTCCTATTGCAATATGCCTCAACCATTGCAGGAAAAACAATTAAAAGCCACAACTCATGTTATAAAATACGGAGAAAAAGGAGGGGGGGAATTCAGTAGTAGTTTTGGACTTTATCTGACTCCACTAGATGGGCATTATTCTTATCCAAGAAAGAATAAAAAAGAAATCTTAATAAAAGCAGTTTACAATAACAATCAATTCCAGAAACTAATACAAATTCAGCATCTTTAATTCCAAATTCCAAAGTAACATATACTCCAAAATCATCCAACATGGGTGACTGATAGATACATCAACACCTTTGCTTTCCACTGGTTCAGTGTACACAAACTTTTTCATGCACAAAATTTCAAATATTGTGTATAAAATTACCTTCAGGTTATGTGTGTAAGGTATTTATGAAACATGAATGAAATTTGCTGTTTAGCCCTGGATCCCATCTCTAAGATCTCTCATATGCAATTAAAGATATACCAGGAAAAAAATGAAACCAAAAACACTTCTGGTACCAAACATTTGAGATAAGGGACATTCAACCTGTACTGTGAAATTCCATTTCTGTGTCAAATGTCACTGCAGCACAGAAATCAAGGGAACAAATGATGAAGACTGACAGCAGTTAACCTGATCTAGGGCCTGGGAGAAGATTGGAGAAGGGGGGAAGAAAACCTCGTACTCGTGTTTTTCCACCTCACCCATCTCTGTAGTAAAGGGGGGGAGGAAAGAGCTTGCAAAAGATGGCTACAAAATGCCTAATGGAAAAAGGGAATTTTGAACATTTTGATATGTAATCATATAGGCAGGAGGTAGGACAACTGCACAAGTTTCATCAAACTGTCTGACACTGTCATTCCTTCCACAACATCATTAAATAGGGAAGATAATAGATGCTTAGATCAGATCACATTACTCATGTAGGTCAAGGAGGAGGAGGGATTGTTTTTATGACACCCGACTCACAAGACCTTCATTAAAAAAACACTAAATAAAGAATGCAACCCCTCAGATGCAGATTCGGGTTGAGCATCCCTTACCCCGAATCCTAAAATAGTCCAAAATTGTCATCATGGGTGGCTGAGAATAGCTTTCTGATAGTTCAATGTACAAAAATTATCATGGTGGCTGAGAATAGCTTTCTGATAGTTCAATGTACAAAAATTATGCATCACACACACAAAATATTATTATATTATTTATTTATACTCTGCTTTACCTCCCCCAAGGGGACTCAAATAGGCTTGACATAAAAGAATTAGTATACAATTTAAAAATACAAATATGCAGATATTAAAACAGAATGAAACACAAACAGCATTAATTTTTTTAGTTAAAACCCATCAATACATATGCAATGTTAAAAACCACAGCACCTCCTGACTAGATATTAAACACCTTCATCTTTTAAAACAACCTGCATATATTGGTACTGAAAACGTATTTTTACCATCAGGCATTTAGGGAATTAATAATAATAAAAACTTTATTTGTATTCCATTCTATCTCCCCAAAGGGGACTCAGGGCAGATTCCAACATACAACGGCAAACATCAATGCCTCCATAAAGAGACAAATATCAACATTAATAATCCCAGAGGGAACCCACATCATGAGAAACAAGCTGCTGGGGATAGCGTGAATGGGATTGGGGGGAGTTGCGTAGTTTTTAAATGCACTTTAAATTGTATTTTAATATTTATATGCCCCGTAGTACAAACAATTTCATTTTTATACTCCTATTCCATGAATTCTCTCCATTTTGAATTGCACTGTGTCGTGTTTATTACTAGCCACCTTAAATCCCTTTATCGGGGGGAAAGACGGGACTGAAACAAAAGTAAATAAAATAAATAACTATAAAGTGGCACCCAGGCTATGTGTAGAGCAGACATGGGCAAACTTCGGCCCTCCAGGTGTTTTGGACTTCAACTCTCCCAATTCCTAACAACCTTGAGGGTCGAAATTTGCCCAGTGTCTATGTAACATCAACTAATTTCATACAAAGGGCCCTTCCAGATGGGTCCTTTAGTTGTGATTTGAAGGCAACTAGTTTTAACTACAGGTGGTCTGAGTTTTAAAACTGTTTTATTTTATTTTATGTGTTAATAGTGGTTGTTTTATGACTTTACGTGATATTATTTTTATGCTCATGTACTGTTTATAACAACAACATCATCATAAACAACAATTTATTTATACCCCGCCACCATCTCCCGAATGGGGACTCAGGGTGGCTAACATGAGGCCAAGCACTACAAATACAACAAATCAAAATAAAATACATACAGTAAATAATGTCAAATGAAATATAAACAAAACAAATTAATACAAAATCAAATACATGAAATGAAATGAAATAAAATAATAAAAATCTGCATGTTATATATTCCACTTGTAGTGCCTCGTAAGCTGCCCAAAGGCCCTTTTGGGAGATGGTGGCGGGATATAAATAAAATTTATTATTATATGATACAGAAGATTAGTACACAGAGAACAAGAGCACTATGCTAGCTTTTGTATTTGATTACACGTCAGACACTTCTCAAATGTCTAGGGCTGTGTGATGTATCGGCGAATAACGCGTGCAGATCCAAGTAGGGTGGCCTTTTGCAGCTGACAGATGGTAATTTTGTCAGTGCCAATTGTTTTTAAGTGCAGGCCGAGGTCTTCAGGCACTGTGCTGACCACCACTGGGACCACCTTTGTTATTATTATTATTATTATTATTGTATCCCAGGGTCTGAATCTGGGTTTTCTGTTTATCCCAGATTATCTGGCAGTGCAGACTCATATAATAGTTTAAATCCTGGGATATAAGGCCAGTCTTAGAGTTCTTCCACACAGCCCTATATCCCAGAACATCAAGGCAGAAAAATTATCTCTCTCCCCAAGGACATCAGACAAGCCCCAACGCTGGCAGTCTTTAGGAAGAGCTTGAAGACCTGGCTGTTCCAGTGTGCCTTTCCAGAATAGGAAACTCCCGGCATTATGTCCCAAATGCACCTTGTCAGAGATTTAGGATTGTCTGCACATTGCACTTACCTCCAAAAACCTCTACATATCACCTGTTCAAGTCCAGCACTTTTAAATTTTGTCTATTACATTAGGTTTTTAATGCGTTATGGTGTTATTGTTTTTAGTGTTTTATTGTTTGCTTGATGTTTATTAGTTGCTTTATGAGTTTCACTGTTGTATTTGTATGCTGTTGTTTTGTTGGTGGCCTTGGCCTTTGTAAGCCGCATCGAGTCCTTCGGGAGATTTTGTGGGGTATAAATAAAGTTAATAATAATATCTGAGTGTGGACTCAGATAACCCAGGGTTTTTTTGGTCGTGTCAGGAGAGACTTGGGAATCTTCAAGTCGCTTCTGGTGTGAGAGAATTGGCTGTCTGCAAGGACGTTGCCCAGGGGACGCCTGGATGATTTGATGTTTTTATCATCCTTGTGGGAGGCTTCTCTCATGGCCCCGCACGAGGAGCTGGAGCTGATAGAGAGAGCTCATCCGCCTCTCCCTGGATTCAAGCCTGCGACCTGTCAGTCTTCAGTCCTGCCGGCACAGGGGTTCCTCGGCTGTGGAACGCCCTTCCCATGGACATTAGATCAGCCCCTTCGTTAATGGTGTTTCGAAGAAAACTAAAAACCTGGCTGTTCGAACAGGCGTTCGGTTAAACAATGCAATGTACACGATGAATATAGGAAACGGAATTATGGAAGACGAATTGGATCACGATTCTAGTTACGAGACGTTAATGTGTTGTTATTGATATGTCATTTTGTTTATTATGCTGTTAATGGTTTTAAAATTTTGTATGCTGCTGGATTGACTTTTGCTCTTGTTGTAAACCGCGTTGAGTCGCCTACAAGGCTGAGAAATTGCGGTATACAAGCAAAGTAAATTAACCCACTGTGCCACTGGGGGCTCCTCAGATAACCCAGTTCAAAACTTTTGAGATAACCCAGTTCAAAACAGATATTGTGGGATTTTCTGCCTTGACATTCTGGGATATAGCGCTGTGTGAAGGGTCCTAAGGTAACTCACTCTATATCTGCAAGTATTCCAAAACAAGATCTTTTTTAATGTAAATTTTGGTCCAGCAAATTTAGGCCAAGGGGATATTCGACCTGTATAAACTTTATGTGCGTAAGGTGTTTATGTACAATAAACTTATTCTTCCCTTCCTCATGATATGTCATTCTGTATATGCAAATATTCCAAAATCAATTTATAAAAAATACTTCTGAGCCCTGAGCATTTAGGGTAAGGGATCTTCAATCAGTATAAGGTGTTTCCCCCCATTTACAACAGCGTCAATCTCCTACAACTACCTCCTCTTTGGCTGAAACCGGAGTCAAAGCAGAGGCCGCCTCGCAGGAGACGTTTGAGGCGAGAAACTACCGAAAAAGGGAATAACTTCGCCCCTCGCCGGGGAATAACCGACACAAACCCGCAATACGCAGGGGCAAATGCGACTGCCGCCTTCCCCTCTGTTTGAGGGACCCCTCTTGGGCCTCCCTCCCTCCAAAGCTCTTTCATTCACTCCCTCAGTCAGTCACTCACCTTCCAGCAGCCTGGTGATGAGACTATCCACATTCAGCTCCCCGTCCGCCATTTTGTAGCCAATGGACTCCTCAGTCGCGGGCGGGGACGGAAGGAAGGAAGGAAGGGAAGAAGGAGGGCGCCTCAGCGAAGACAAGGAAGGAAGGAGGCGGGGAAGGCGGCCGCTCCCTGCAAGGACCCCTCCCGCCCCGGGATCTCCCACCGGCTCCGCCAAACAGGGAGGAGGGAGAGAGAGAGAGAGAGAGAGAGAGGGAGAAGAAGACGACGAGGTCCCCGCTCTCCTCCTCCTCCTCCTTCTCCTCCCCGCCTGCCTTAGGCCTCGCTGCGCATGCGCCTCGGAGTCCTTCCCTCTTTCGCCTCTCAACTGCGCGGGAGAATCTCGGGTTCGACTCCAAAAAGACCAAGCCTCCCTTTCCCCCTCCTTTCCCTTCCCCCTCCCTTTTGTAAAGCAGCACTGCGCATGCGCGAGAGCGGTGCTGTGTTGTGCTTACTCCCCAAGCGATCCGTGAGCGGTGCGCATGCGTGACGCTTCGAGTCCTGTCCTCTGCTTCTCTTCCCCCCCCCCCCTCTTTTCTTGTGTATCCTGGTAACCGAGGTCTTGGGGCCTAGTCGGGTTTAATAAAGGTGCAGGCCAAGCGTGTTTTATGCGGCAAATAGAATCATAGAATCAAAGAGTTGGAAGAGACCTCATGGGCCATCCAGTCCAACCCCCTGCCAAGAAGCAGGAATATTGCATTTAAATCACCCCTGACAGATGGCCATCCAGCCTCTGTTTAAAAGCTTCCAAAGAAGGAGCCTCCACCACACTCCGGGGCAGAGAGTTCCACTGCTGAACGGCTCTCACAGTCAGGAAGTTCTTCCTCATGTTCAGATGGAATCTCCTCTCTTGTAGTTTGAAGCCGTTGTTCCGCATCCTAGTCTCCAGGGAAGCAGAAAACAAGCTTGCTCCCTCCTCCCTGTGGCTTCCTCAAGAGAGGAGATTCCATCTGAACATGAGGAAGAACTTCCTGACTGTGAGAGCCATTCAGCAGTGGAACTCTCTGCCCCGGAGTGTGGTGGAGGCTCCTTCTTTGGAAGCTTTTAAACAGGCTGGATGGCCATCTGTCAGGGGTGATTTGAATGCAATATTTCTGCTTTTTGGCAGGGGTTGGACTGGATGGCCCATGAGGTCTCTTCCAACTCTTTGATTCTATGATTCGCCTGATGTTTCCCCGGCATCTATGGCAGGCATCCTCAGATGGAAACTAGGAAAGTGGGGATGCTGGCGAAACGTCAGGAGAGAATGCTTCTGGAACATGGCCATGCAGCCCTGAAAACTCACAGCAACCAAGTGATTCTGGGCATTAAAGTCTTCGACAATTCATGGCCCCTTTAATGGCCCCTTCCACACAGCTGTATAAAATCCACATTGAGATGGATTATATGACAGTGTAGACTCATGGCTCTTTCCACACATCTGGACACAATCCACACCTGAATACAATCCACACTGAGCTGGATTATATGGCAGTGTGGACTCATAGGCCACTTCCACACAGCTTTAAAAAAACCCCCATTGAAGGCTATTAGGAATGGTGGGAGCTGAAGTCCAAAACACCTGGAGGGCCAAAGTTTGCCCATGTCCGGTGTGGACTCATAGGCCCCTTCCACACAACACTGCAACCCAGCTTTTGCACTTTCTTCTTTCACCTTAGTTATAAGGTTTCTCAACTCCTCCTCGCTTTCAGCTATGCATTATCCAAAAAAGTAAGGGGAGGAAATATTATTTTGTATGACATTTAAAGAAAAAGCACACAACACTTTTTTTATCAGAGAAATTAGAGGCAGTTGCTCTGGAAAGCTAATTCAATTTGAATTAAAATAGGATTATATCCTTTTAAGTACAGCAACAAATCTATTTTCTCTCAGAAGAAAAACAAGCACTGTGTGCACTCTGCACTTTGGGAAGGAATATTACAGCATGTTTAAAGATGATTGCCTCATATTATGAGAAAGCCGGAAAGTTCACCTTATTCGAACTGAAAGAGCCCTCTAGTCTAACCCCAAATATGGGGGAGTACAACTGCTAAGGAACTCCTATTTAAAGACTTCCAAAGATGGAGAGTCTGTCATCCTCAACAGTTAGTATAATTTAATACTTAGTAAAATCAAAGGTGTCCTTTTTCACTCCAGGCAGCACCTCTCACAATGAAGTCCTCATCCCTAATATCAATATTTATGAGATTCCTTGGTTGTTGAAATATCAGTCTGTATATACTCATCTCCAATATGAAAGGCTGGTTGAGCAAAAGAAGTGTTAGAGGAAACAAATTGCTCTGGAAGAAGAAAGAAAGAAATGTTATGCAGGAACCTTCATTATGTGAAACAAGGGGATTTTGAATTAATAAGAGAGATCTGGGATGCTAGCAAACAAACAATTTCTTTTCAAGTTCCCTGCTTAACACCAAATGAGCAATATACTAAATGGTTCGGATGGTTGATCAGGGATTTAAGTATATAGGGCAGTGGTTCCCAATCTCTTTTTGATCAGGAGCCACTTTGATCAGGGATCACTCTCCAACATTAGTACCAAAAGGGTTACGAATTGGTTTTTGGTCAACTTTAGATTTGGTTTAGCTATTTGGAGTGCTGATTCAGAAAATTGCATTGGATAGACCACATCAACTCTAGTTTCTGATACATAACATATGCCATCCAGTAGTTGCCATCTGCTCGCCCACAGAAAACCATATTTAATAATCTAGAGCTGATGTGGTAGTAGTAATCTTTCGTGGATAGTCAGCCACTCCCCTCCCAACATCCCCGTTGCCTCGGCACTATAAGAGTGTTTTGTGAGACCAGTCGTTCTCGTTGCCACGTGATTTTGAGGCAATGGTGTAGTAATGGTGAGACCGCGGACCATATTTTCATTCTTGCAGACCACTGGTGGTCCACGGACCACAGGTTGGGAACTACTGGTATAGGGTAAGCATTGGCCAAGATTCTTAAGGACACGACTAGTGAAACAATGTGAAGTATATGATCAGATTAGATTTCCCTCTCGTTTTTTATTATTTATTTATGATAATACTGCTACGACGGTTGTACAGGCAGTCCCCAAATTACAAACATCCCTGGGGTGAGGCAACAGGAAGTGAGAATAAATCTTCCTTCAGGGAGGAAAATCAATTCCTGGAAGAGTTATCATGTGAAAAAAGTATCTCCATTCTTATCACCAATCCTTGTTTCCACGACAACCCAAATTTTTCAAAATCGAAAAAGGGATAAAAAGTGAGGTGAAATCTACTAAATAGGGGCACAGACAGCAAAACAAATGTTAGAGGGTGTTAATCCTTCCTTATACTATCCTAAATTTTAAAAAACCAATTTGGGATAGCATTACATTTGAAAAAATTACCCATTCTGGCTTACATACAAATCCCTACTTAAGAATAACCTACAGATTCTATCTTATTTGTAACCTGGGGTTTCCCTGTAATGTCGGAGGATTTCCCCTTTCCCCCATACATTCCTCTATACATAACAATCTTAATCATAAACTTTTCCCCCTCCCTTTCCACAACTGTGCTTTTGTGATCATAGTTTTTCCTATATCTCTTTTCCTCGTCTGCTTTCATCTTACATCATCACACTTATTTTTTCTTTTACGAAAAGGAAGTACTAAAACAGTTTCTTTCACCACTAGAAAATGTATGATTGTATCAAGGGTGTGGCACCTATCCAGATTTTTTCCACTGTCTGTATAGCTGCATAATAAATATTTGTCACTAACTTTTTGAGCACAAGGGTTTTGTGGTTTATTGTTAACTGCTGTGAAGTCAACCTCACCTTATGGCAACCTTCTGAATGAGAGACCTCCAAATCACCGTTTTCAACAGGCCTGCAGACTCAGAGCCAAGTCTTCCTCGACTGTGTTTATCCACCTGTAATGCTATCTTCTTCTGTTTCTACTGCCTTCTAACTTAGCAAATATTACTGCATTTTCTCATGAGTTGTATCATCTCGTGATATGGACAAAGTATGGCATTCTCAGTTTAGTCAGCTGAAGGACACATTTATTTGTCTTTTGAGAAGCCCAGGATGTTCACAGAACTCTTCCAACATCACATTTCAATGAGTTCATTATCTTCCTATCAGCTTACTTCACTTTTACAATCATGCATAGAAACTGGAAATATGATGGTGTGGACAATACTAATGTTAGTACGCAATAATACATCTTGACATTTCAAGATCTTATCTAGTTCCTTCATAGCTACTAGGCTTAATTTTAAAAAATGGTTCAAAACTCATTTCGGATGTAGGGGGTGCTGGTGGTTCAATTCTAAAGTCAATTCCGATTTTCACAGAAAAAGATGTTCAAAACTTTTCAAAAAACTTCCGAGACTTCCAAATTCATCCTTAATGGTTTGAAAGTGTTATTTCCTGTTTCATTGGGTGGTCTTTACTTTGAAAGTAGTTGTTTTACTCCAGAAGGGGGGGGGGGGGAGAAGCAAAGGGAGGAAATTCATCCACTCTGGTTTAAAACACTTTGCAGGCTCAGTGAGGGGGGAGGAGAGGGAGGAAATTCATCCACTTTGGTTTAAAACACTTCGCAGGCTCAGCAAGGGGAGAGGAGAGGGAGGAAATTCATCCACTTTGGTTTAAAACTCTGTGTTTTACCACTGGACTGGAACCTTTGACTGCGATGTAGCTTTTGTTACCAGTTTTTGTTTATTCTGTGGCTGAGTGCTATCTTTATGCTTTATATTTTGGACTATTAAAACAGCCAGAAAGTAAGTGCTGTTTTAATTAAACTGTTTATACAAACTGGGTTTTTGCTTGATTCACCTCTGCTAGAAATAAAAGCAGAGCCCTGGCAACGTGACACTTTGGAAGGGCAAAGGGACTTCCGGTTTCCTTAAAAACTTCAAAATCGTTTCAAAAAGCAAATCTTTCCAAATTTATTCTAAATTACGAAGATTCCAACCGAACCGAACCATGCGTAATAGCTACCATTCCAAGTCCTAGTCCCCTTCTAATTTCTTGAGTTCAGACTCCATTCTCATTAATGACTGAGCTAAAGTATGGAAAATCTTGGACTTCGGTTCTTCATCAAATATTTAGGGTGAGCTTTATAGCTGTGTAAAATAAATGCCACCTGCCAAATTTCCCTCTGACCCCCTTTTCATGTGGTACCTGAATACATTCCTAATTTCAGAGGCAGCTCTTCTAAACAGTAAAGGGAGTCCAAAGTATAGCCGTTTTTTCTTGTGAATAGAAATATTCCACTCAATAAATTGCCACAGCTAGCCAAACATTGATTCATTCTTCTTGGCAGGATCTAAGCTGAGGCACATGGAGTAGAAAAACAGGAACTGTAATGTACACAATATATCCTTATGTGTATTGTCCTCATGATCACATGTTAAGGGCTGGGCCCTTGGGAAGCTACAAGAGCTCTATTATAAACTCACTAACTGCCTTTACAATTGTGGTGACAACAGGATTGCCAGAGATGATCCAGGCAAAGTGTCCAATGTTGCTACACTGGCTTTTGTTCCTTGAGTTTTTCTAGCGTTATCTCTGCTGCTGTTTGGGAATAAGACTCGGATCAAAATTTGACTATATTGTTCTCCTGACAATTATACTTTAGTTTAAATGCTTCATCTGCAAGCTTAAATTATGCCTATTTTCAGAATCTTCCATAAACCGCTGCAGACACTTTTTTTGGGAATTTCAAATTCTGCACCCAGAATTTGTAAATGTTGCTTTTTGACAGAATGCTGTAACTAATTGGGTGATGGTGAGAAATCATGCTGACTGTAGGCCTCTGTTAGTCCAAAAAAGAAAGGAAAAAGAAAGAAAGGTAACGTTTTCAGATTCTGGATGTACTTCTTGTTAATCATGTAAGCATATTGTCCAGGCACAAATGAGATCTAGGATGCTTCCTGAATTTTAGTACTTATTACACACCTAAGTTCTGAAGCTTGGATTTGTATAGATGTAGACATGTTAAGAGCAACAGCACAATTTACACCCACCTCTCACTGTAACTCCTAAAACGAACAGATCCTCTCTTTCTCTTTAGTTCTAAGTATGTTCCTTCCATGCATTTCTAAAATATTTCTTAGTTACAAGCCCCCAAATTATACACTTGATTTATCCATGAGTCATAGCAACTTCCATAATTTTGGGACAAAAATCTACCCATGACATATCCATGAGATCAACTTATAGTTCAGTATACACAGTAGACCATTTCCATTTGAGCATCATGGTAGATATTTGGGTATAAATTTTAAACACATCAGTGGAATAAGTGACACATCTAAGGTCTCATCCACATTTATCATTTGAAGCTAGTTTCAACTGCATTAAACTCCCAGATAAAACTTCCACAAAAGCACGTGAAAGAACACCCTTTCACCATCTCCGTCTCAAACTGGTGCCTATGCAATCATCTGCAAGCGAAACCACTTTCTTAAGTACCAGTTTGAAACTGCATTAAATGATCAGTGCAGATGAGGCCTAAGATTGGTATGTATGTAAAGAAGACTAAAATGGGTTGCTGTGAATTTTCTGGGCTGTGCGGCCATGTTCCAGAAGCAGTCTCTCCTGACGTTTCGCCTGCATCTATGGCAGGCATCCTCAGAGGTTGTGAAGTCTGTTGGAAACTAGGAAATTGGGTTTCTATATCTGTGGAATGACCAGGGTGGGAGAAAGAACTCTTGTGAATGTTGCAATTGGCCACCTTGATTAGAATTTAATGGCCTAGCCATTTTAAGTTCTGGCTTCTTACAGCCTGGGGAATCCTTTGTTGGGAGGTGATTAGCTGGCCCTGATTGTTTCTTGTCTGGAATTCCCCAGTTTTTGAGTGCTGTTCTTTATTTACTGTTATGATTTTAGAGATTTTGTAATACTGGTAGCCAGATTTTGTTCATTTTCTTGGTTTCTTCATTTTTATTGTTGTTCGTTTCACCTGCTATAGATGCAGGTGAAACGTCAGGAGAGAATGCTTCTGGAACATGGTCATACAGCCCGGAAAACTCACAACAACCCAGTGATTCCAGCCATGAAAGCCTTCAACAATACAAAGAATAAAATGCATACATATTCATAAAATACTGTATTAAAACTATTTCATCTGAAAAGAAAAGTGAGCATCAGTTAGTATGTGGGCAACAACGCCATAAGTTCAGAAGCGGAGGATTACCATTTTTATGCTTTTATAGACCAAATTATGCAGTTCATTAAGATCCAGTGATTGAAATGAAACAACCAAAAAGAAGGGTAATGGAATGGGTGGATGTGATAACGAGATGTGTCATTTGGATAAAGCAGGTGACACTATATTTGGATGCTTTTTTAACAAGAAAAATAAAATTTTTAAATTTTTAAATCTGCCAAAAGTTCTGCTTTTCCATAAACTTGAACATCTCATTAAGGTTGGAGGAAAGGGGGAACTTTTAAAGTCAAATATGAAAGAATGTAATTAATAAAATAACTGTACTATTGCAGAGATGTGATAAAATACTAACATACATTTTGTGTTCTTTCACCCAAGGGATTTCATGATGAGTTGCTTTCCCCACTTTTACCTTCTCGTGGAAGATGGCATTTCCAGCATACACACCACAAAATTCAAAGTCTGTTGATTAAAAAGCAATAACAACAACAACCTGAAGTGCTTCTGGGAATAGGAAAATGGATGGATAATAGGCCACACCTGGTAGACTATAGATGGTTGTTCTAAAGTCTGTTGTTGATTAATCTGTGCCAGCCTGTCCTTTGGCATATAGGAGGCACAAATGGGGGCATTACAGCAATTTCTTGGCGTAAAAGATACAACATGCCTATGGGTCCTTGTATCTGAAACTGCTATAATAATAAAATAAAAAAAAAAACACTAGGTAATAGCTGATATACATCAGAACAATCTGTGTTCTTCCAAGTGAATCCAAACATCTCTCTCTCTAGTCAATTGATATCTGACATTGAAAAATGTGTGTGTGTGTGCATTGAAGTTACCTGTCAATTTATGGCAACCCTATGAATTTTGTAGGTTTTTCTTAGACAAGGAAAACCCAAAGGTAGATTCTGACCATTCCTTTCTCTGAAACAATAACCTGCAGCACCAGTCATTTATTGGTGGTCTTCCATCCAAGTATTAACCAAAGATGACCCTGCTTATTTTCCATGACCAGACAGGATTTAGAGTATTGAAGTTTATCTTTTAATATCAATTATATTTCTCAAAGGATCTGGTTATATATATATATTGTCTTTGTTTTCCCCTTTTCCTCTGACTAAAATGCAGTTTCTAGGACACTTCAACAATCACCCCAGCTATGTAGTCTGATGTGAGTTATGAACAACATAGGGATCATGACTGTCTCCATTCTACCCAGTTTCCATATCACTAAACTACCCTTTGTGATCTGCAGTCTCCTATGGAAAGTATGCTTTCTGTTTTTGAATTCTCTGCCTTCTCTAATTGGAAAAGCAATCTGGCAATGGCACCACCACCACCTGCAGAAATCCCCAAAGGGGAAGCTGTCTATTATTTGCAAAGATAAAAGGTTGGTTGGTGGGAAAGAAAAAGAACTATTTATGCAAATATGTGAATATGTAGATTTGGGATTGGAAAGTTTCCGTTATTACACACCTCTTGAGCATTTTTCTGGAAAATAGTGTGAAACAGAAGCACCACTTCCTTTGCCAAGCATATTTCTATAAAAAAAATGCCAGCAGATGTTGAGTGACTGAGCCTAAACTGGTTGGCTACAAATTGATAATTGTAACAATTTGTAAAGCTCCAAAGAGCTAAATAGACTATTTTTTTTTCCATAGAGATGGTCTGCCTCATGATCGTGTCCTTCTCTAACTGGGCTCCCAAGGAATGGTTCCGGCTATTGCCTCTGATTACTGTTCTGCCCAAAACATGTAAGGAACTGCTAACACACAAAGACTTGTCCTGGGGTAATTGCAGGTGTGTTGCCCAGGCTCTTGCTCAGCCATAAAAGATGATGTCTATCCACTCATACTTTACTATAGATTTTTGGAGTAAGGCAAATGTTAATAAGAATTCAGTGGATAGGAAGAGGAAAGGTAGCAGAATCTTGGACTTCCCTGCAGTTTCAGGCAAATGGAAACGATTGCAGCCTTTTCTATCTTGTGTCCTTTCTCATTCATAACTTGCCATTGCCAACAACCTGATCTTGCTTAGTCACATGTAAAACAGTTTTCATCTATGATATAAGGTACATAACAGCTAAAATGGCATCAGATTCTGTAATGTAGATATGTGGCATATATACTCAAAAGATACTAGATCCTGTCGTGGAAACTAAGCAGGGTCCACCCTTGTTAGTGCTTGGATGGGAGATGGCTCATGAATACCAGATGCTTTTAGCTATATTTCAAGTCCACTGACTGTTATAATAATAATAAAATATATAATTTTTTATTTATAGACCTTCCTCTCTCCCCTTACTTTGGACCCATATAGGAACCAATGACACTGCAAGGCCTAGCCTTAAGGACATCACATAGGATTACAAGGCTATGGGTAGGATGCTGAATGGCCTCAATGGACAGGCTATTGTTCCATCATGGCCCAAAAGGGAGAGAAAACTAATGGAAGTGAATAAATGGCCCTGCCAATGATGCCTTTGGGAACCATTTGGCTTTTTGGACCATGGTCTGCAGTTTCATGAAGTTGGACTTCTGGCAATGGGTGGGTTGCCCCTCTCAGCAGTTGGCAGGAAGACTTTTGCTAAGAGTCTTTAAATCTGATCAGGGGCTTCTGCAGACTGGCAGTGGCAATAGCAGTAGTGCAAAGAATACGGTAAAAGTAGATAGGAAAGTACATCCATCTACTGATGTGTTTTCAGCATCATAGAATGAAGCACATAGAAATGACTGCTGATTTTGTAATAAATATTTGCTTTTTCATTTAAAAGAGGCCAGCTGATAGGCTCACCTTAAACTCACTTTCAAAGTGTAAAGAAACTTCCTGGAAACAAAAATATGGCCAGCTTATATTTATTACTGAACATTTAATATCAATACTATATTTTGAATATCGTCTTCTAACTTTGCACCTTTATTTTCTGCTGCAAAGCTAGGGAGCCAACGAAACCTAGCAACGGTGAGATGCAAACTAGAAATAGCTATAGCCCCTTACACTACCAACATCTTCTTAAGACTTGAATTATTCACTATTAACAGATCTTGCATAATTATAGGCTATGATATCACTTAGGGCATGGTATTCATCTACTCCGGTGCCATGTTCTATCTCATCAGCTGTAGTCTCTCCCGTCTGCCAAATTAAAGGATAGTTCCTCCAATTAGCCTAAATTTAACATTTAAGAATATGTCTTTAACAGGAACTCCTGTGGGTCTACAAGCTGGCAGCTCATTTCAATCTTCGAATTGGAAGCTACAGTCAAGAAAGCGCATGATACTTGATTATTAACAATTGCAGAGAGCGAAGCAAAGAAAACAACACTTGCATGGGATGGAATACTGATAAGGTTGTAGGTGAACAGCCCAATTTATTATTTTAATACAAACTCCTTCACAGGGCAGAAGTGACAGTAATTCCATATTCTTTCGCTTGCCCCTATTTTACAGCAATTCATGTTAAAGAATTATCACTTCCATCTTCTCCCCTCCCCCTTTAAATAAAGGTTTATTTTGTATCTGTGCATGTTTTGGAGTTGGTCTGTCATATAGGCACCTGCTTTGAATAAACTGGCCAAATTGCAGAGTTACAAGGACCAGACTTTCTATTGCCATGTCTGGTAGCGTACTTAACCTCTAGTTAGGGAGCTCAAACTCATTTTCATCGGGAGCCACATCAGCCTTATGGTTGCCTTCAAAGGGGCAGTTGTAATGGTAAGACTATATAAATGTAATTATTTTGTTCTGGCCTGGTTGCCCCTGACACGATAAATAAATAAATAAATAAATAAATAAATAAATAAATAAATATTGTTCTGGCATTCAAAGTCTTATAAGCCACACACAAAAAAATATGGTGGGCTGGATTCTGTCTGCAGACCTTGCATTTGACACATTTGCCCTATATCTTCTGCTAGTAAGGACTCTACATATGTCCAGATGTAAACATACAGAACTAAAAATTTTTCCAAGCAGGGGACTTGGCCCAATCCTTCATTCTATGATGAAGAACATTCAATCAAACATTCAATAAAACACACATATTAAAATTTATTTCTACAAAATGCATATTAAAATACACTGAACAAAGATTAAACAGAAGGTGCAAGTTTAAAACTGGCAGCACTTACACAAGGTCAACCCTACTCTAAGGAGAATAAGGTAGACATATCTAGTGACATGTAATGTAGACAATGGAGAAGGTAACACTGGCACTTCCTACCCCTTTGCACTGTGGAGCAGGGTTGGTTGAGGTAAACAATACAGTTCCAAAATGTGTATGAAAATTTAGTATGATGGTGGAACAAGCTCCATCACTTTAATATTTTTGAAGAAACGCATGCAATGTCTGTACTCCCATTCTTCTTCTAATTAGGTGTGCATTCTTTTTAAATAAACAATACAATTAACAACAATTATAGCTTTGCTGCAAATCTCCGCTGGAAAGCCTTGGGCTGTGAAAAATAATAACCACAGTGATGGATTTCATTGTGTTATTTGGAACAGCGTCGCATCCGAGACATGAGAGAGAGAGGCAAGAATTAAATGGAAATGGGCTATTGAAAAGCTAACAAAGAAATACAAATTATTCTGTGCTTAGTCATGGCTTTCCTCCAGCAGAGTTTCATGCAATGTCTAGATGTTAGCGAAGAC
Source organism: Anolis sagrei (assembly GCF_037176765.1). NCBI lineage: Eukaryota > Metazoa > Chordata > Lepidosauria > Squamata > Anolidae > Anolis > Anolis sagrei. The sequence continues at coordinate 42,791,566 of NC_090021.1, forward strand.
AAAGAGAAATGAGAGATTACATAGCTAATGCCGTCTTTTCTACTCTATGCACAATCGAGCATATGACAAATGTAAAAACTAAATAATACTGTGACATAATGAGCTTCCCCTTTTTTTGCCTTGTATCTGTCTGCCAAAAGCATTTGTTTTTGTATTATGCCAGGGCCAAAATTTTAAAAAGGGGAGGATAATCATTTTTAGAAGGCTGAATTCCAAACGCACAAGGAGAAAGGACACGCTGCCTATTCCCCTCTCCATGAACACACTTCATGCACCATTGCTTTCCTTCTCAATGCATTGACAGTGTAGGTTCAACAATTCTTCTATTAGTGGTGTATTCCTGTCTGACAGATTGGAAGAAATAGATTGCACCCTTTACAACTGTTGATTCCTCCACTAATTGGATCTTGGATCATAGCAAACAGATGCCAGGATGTCTGCTGTTACAGAGTTACTAGAGATCTATTGATTGTGCTGTTTTGCTTGCCAGTTTTAACTTCACTGCCTGGTCCTGGTGATGATATTCATTTATTTTCCCAGTCTGGGACTCAAGGCACATTGCACAACATAAAACAGGCACAGTTAAAAATTCTCATCATACAAAGTTGACCATATAATCAGACCAGCAATATAATAATAAAAAAATGAAAGCACAACTTTTGAAAATATAAGTAACAGATAAAGACAACATAATATATTATGGAAAGTCCCCTCCCTCAGTTATCAGTCCTCAAAAACCTGCTAAAAATGTCATCACTTTTTGGATAACATTGAAATAAAGGACAGGATCCTATTATTTTAATGGTTGTTTAGAAGAGGGAATCTCAGCTGAAATTCCCTCTTCTTTGCAAGCATTAGGGACAGGAATCCTGTCTTCTGTTATTGTAGTTTTTTTTTTTTTTTGGGCTATATGGCCATGTTCTAGAGACATTCTTTCCTGATGTTTCGCCTGCATCTATGGCAAGCATCCTCAGAGGTTATGACCTTACAACCTCTGAGGATGCTTGCCACAGATGCAGGTGAAATGTCAGGAGAGAATGTCTCTGGAACATGGCCATATAGCCCAAAAAACCCTACAACAATCCAGTAATTCCAGCCATGAAAGCCTTCGACAATACATTAATCCTGTCTTCGGCCTTGCAACTCTGTTTACCTGCCTGCAGAAGGACAAAAACATAGCCAGTTTAATGTCAAATAGCTGCATCTACACTGTAGAATCAATTCAGTTTGACATCACTTTAACTGTCATGTCTCAATGCTATGGAATCCCGGGAGCTGCAGTTGGATGAGGCAGCAGCACTTTTTAGCAGAGGAGACTAAAGCTATTGTAAAACCACAATCTTATGATTCTATAGCATTGAGCCATGGCAGTGAAAGTGATGTCAAACTGCATTAATTCTACAGTGTAGATGCACCTTAGGAAAGAAGTTCCAACCCTGGGAGTAGCCACTGAGAGAGGCCTCTCCTGTGTTCCCACCAGATATATTTGTGATGGTGGAGGGAGAGATACATATCTGGAAACACATGCTCGTATTAGAGAACACAGTCTTCCAGATAACCTGGATGTGATCAGTAAACAATATTATATTCTTGATCATAAGATGCTAGGCTTCATGTTAGATGTACCTGCTTTGTTCTAGTGCAGTTGAGAGAGTGGATGACAGAATCAGAAATATTCAGACACAGCAGCCAAGTACAGACTTCACTGCGTAGGACTGGGAATGTTAATGATGCCTAATTGTTCACCCTGGTATCATTCTGCTCCTCTCAAAAGCTACTGATACAGTGAAATGAAGACATAAGTTGTTTTTGGCACACAGAGCAGTGGCCTAGAAAGAAACCACTTAGACAAATTGATCAAACCAAGATTTGATTTAAAGATGCCAGGAGCACAAGGCTTTTATACACTAATAAATCGTATGCATTTTTGGTGTGTGTCTAAGATACTCATTCACTTTAATGAACCACAATGGTTTGGTTAGAGGGCTGAAATTAAATGATGTTCTGTGACCTTTAGGCACTTGAAGGCAAAAGAGCTTCTTCCCACTTAATGATATACTGTGCCTCCATGACTTTACTTAGTCTAGGGATACTGCTCACAAAAATATCATTAAACTGAGCCTTTATTTCTGGGAGTCTGTTGGTTTTCAGGTTACATGGAACTATGAATCACACCAAGTAGAAAGACAGGTAATTCTCCAATACAGTGGACTCTCATTATCCACTGAGGTTTGATTCTAATACTCCCTGTGGATACCCAAACTCATGAATGCTCAGGTTCCAATAAATAAGTACAATGGCGTAGTGAAATGGTATCCCTTATATAAAATAGTGAACAACCTAAAGGTTTGCTTAAAAAATATTTTTGAGCTGTGGTTGGGTGAATCTGGGGATACAGAATTTGTGGATATAAAGGGCTGACTGTATATCAAAGAGCAAAGTAACAAATGTACGCATATTATGTTAGCTGGTGGCTTGGTTAATACAGTGGTAGTGTTGGAATACTTCAAGTTCACAGCATCCAATGTATTCAAAGCCCTGCTAGTACAGCAGAGGGAGAGAGAAATATTTACTACTCCCTGAACCCTATTTTAATATTTATTGTGAGAGGTGGAAAATAAATAATTGCACAGAATTGGAAGGAAAACCAGCTTGCCTTAATACTTTCTTACATTAGGAGGTGCAGTTAGGAACTGGGGAGACCTATGGAAATTCATTTACCTACACAGTGATGTCAAACCCCTCCTTCACATCACCCAATAAAGGGGAAAGCCTTGGAAATTTACAATGTGGTGGGTATCCATCTGTCCATATGAAGTTGAAGCTCTGGCCTCAAGGGGGAAAGAGCTGACATTTCCCATAGTCTTTCAAACACTTGGGATGTAGACCTTCAGGTTGATGAAATAATGGGATGCTTCAGCTACATACCTAACATTTGAATGGTTCTAATAGTGGGGTTGCATTTACCAAACGTAAGAGTTTAGTCAATCCAGTTACATAAATATTTATTATAAATATTGAATTATAATATAATTATGATTTGTTCTTGTTATGTGCTTCCAAATTGACTCTACGTAATGGCAACCATATCATGGGATTGACCTGGCAAGATTTATTTCAAAGAGATTTGCTGTGACAATGTCAGAGTATGACTTTCTATGGCTGACTAAGGTTTTAAATTTTGCTATCCCTCAGAGTTTAAGTTCAGCACTCAAATCAGTATACTATTCCAGTTATTATTATGATATTGAATTATTAAAAATGTACATCATAAGAAATTGTAGGTCAATAAAAACAAATTCTCACAAGCGATAAGTAAAATTGCTGATGTAATAGACAAAGTTCACACAGTGGGCCCTTGGTGTCTGTTGTGGTTTGAGTCCAAGACCATAAAAGCCAAAATCTGTAGATTTTCAAGTTCCATTATATACAATGGCCTAGTGAAATGGTATCTCTTATACAAAATGACAAAATCAAGATTGCTTATTGGATTTTTTCCTATACATTTTCAAGATGAGAATGGATGAAATGTCAGTAATGGCATAATAGTCTAATGTTTATAGGTCCTAAACTTTCAAAACTTGGAAGTAAATAGTTTTTTAAAAGCTACATTTTATAATTAAGGTATAACTTAGCTATATATGACTATTTATTTTTGATATAACCTTTGAAAGTCATTTTTATTATTATGTAAGTGTAATTTCACCTACGTGTTCTGACCATTCAATAAAGCTTCAAGACAACTTGAATTAGCTACAAAATGCATGCCACCAAGATGCACTACAGCACTTATTAAAAGGATTACAACACATTGAAGAGTGTTGCAGGAAAGGCTGAGAATAAGTCCTTTAATGTGGGGCAACAGATCCCAATCCAGATTGTAAGGTGAAATTGGCTCTACAGAATGCAAAACTTTGTAGGATTTGGAATACAGGCACTGGAGGAAAATTGCGTCAAAAGCATGACAAGTTAGCACGGGGCTAATTGACCCCCTGGGAAAGTGACAAAAAAAGTGGAAGGGGTAATAGATTACCTTCACTTCTTTGTCACTTTCAATTTTTTCATGTCCTATACCTCTGGAACATTGGTGCACACCACTAGAAATGGGGGGAAACCCCTGCAGAGGCCAGGTTCCATGCTATAGCCTTCAATCAGTTTCAGACTTGTTAACAATCACCTGTATAGAGAAACCAGTTCCTTTCAAACTAGTTCCAAGCTGCATTATAGTGTCAGTATTGATGCGTAATATTAGAGGAAAGATTCCCGATGGTTCAAGTGCTGACTCATGCTATGCTTTATGCTGCTATTCAGGCTTTTTGTGAATGTTGAAGCAATGAAATAGAAGATCAGAGTTGAATGCAGTCTGCATCACAGACCACCAGCTTGATGCATCTAAATATTTCCTAAAGAAACAAATACAAAGTTGCTTGAAGCTGCAAGCATTGTAGCAACTGATTGATATTTGGAACTTGCTACTGTATGCTGAGAATTAGTGTGGTGTCGTGGTTTGAGTGTTGGACTATGACCCTGGAGACCAGGGTTTGATTCCATACTCAGCCATGGCTACCGACTGGGAGACCCTAGGCAAGTCGCTCTCTCTCAGGGCAGTTCCAGACAGCACTTGAATGCGAGTGGAATTGAGTTTTAGTAATGTGATTGCATTCGCATTGAAATCCACCATGCCCTCCCCCAGAAAGCGTGTGCCCTCCCATGCTTTCCACCAGGGCACCGGCACAGAAAACAAACCCCCCCTCAAAAGCCCTCAAAAGTAAAAATAACGTACAGGCAGCCATTAGACCTTGCAGCATACTTCTTGGAATGTTCCATTACGTGTAAGAAAGCGAGGAGGAAGCAGGAGTGATTTGGCCCCCCCTCGTTTCCTCCGCATAATTGATACATACCAGAAAGTATACTACAAGGCCTAATGGTGGCTGATAAGTTATTTTTACTTTTTAGGCCTTTTTTTGATGTGTGTGTGTGTGTGGGGGGGGGGGGGGGGATCTTGGATCTTCTGGGCTCCAGAAGCTCAGAAGCTGCAAGATGGGTGTACGGACAGGCCACAGGGAAGTCCCAGGACTCCCTGTGGGCCTGTCCACACAGGGCCATATCCCATTAGATCTAGGTCTTTCACAAAGGCATGTATCTAATGGGCTATCTAATTAATTCGGGATAAAGCAAGCTTTTCCTGCTTTGTCTCGAATGAATCCTCTTTTGCTGGAGGCATTGTTTGGACACCCTCCATGTTGAACCAAGAGCTCCTGGGATAAAGATACTGTCTGGACAGGCCCTCAGCTTCAGAGGAAAATTTAAAAAAAATCAATATCCTCTGAAAAAAATCTTGCCAAGTAAACCCTATTACCATATGTCAGAAATTACTTGAAGACACAATACAAGTGCAATGGATTTATTCAAAGTAATCTTGGAAGCACACCATAAGCCTTTTAAATAATAATCATAGTGTGCTCCCAATCCTTATATAGGAAGACCCAGATGTCAGGGTAGAGGTGGGTAGAAAAAAGTTTTTTTACTTCGTTTCTACTTCTGTTTAATGCCATTTCCCCCCTTTCTTGTTAAAACTAACTCAGAGTTTGTATTGTAAATTAATGCAGCTTGACACCACTTCAACTGCCATGGCTCAATGCTATTTGGAATTATGGAAGCTGTAGTTTTACAAAGTCTTTAGCTTTTTCTGCCAAAGAGTGCTTGTGCCTCACCAAACTACAAACATCAGGATTCCATAGCATTGAGCCATGGCAGTTAAACTGGTATCAAAATGCCTGATTGTACTGTTATGTTGTGTTGTTGAGGCCTCGGCCTGTGTAAGCCGCATCTAATCCTCTGGGAGATGCTAGCGGGGTACAAATAAAGTTTAATAATAATAATAATAATAATAATAATAATAAATTCTACAGTATAGATGCACCTGCAGTTTCTTCCAGATTGGAGGGAATGAATCATTGTTCCTTCAAAACTGACTGGTTAGGGAAAAACTACTGGCCCACCAACACCAGTAAACATCCCCCCACTGTAAACATCCCCCCACATTGTTATTCTGATAGATGTCGCAAGAAATACACGTATTATTACAGAAGCAGTGGGGAAGGTCCATGGTCTAATCTCTTTCTAATAAGACCATCATTCTCACCACCACCACCTCCCCAAGCAGAAATGTTTTATATTTTGTGGTACCTGGAATTGTGTAGCAGACCATATAATGGCACAGTAATGTTTTCTTTCATTTGGAATCGGGTCACCTTTTGCTCATTATTATGTCTTAGAAATTGGTTGCCCTCATTGGAGATTTTCTTTGTGAATTAAACAAATGAAGCTTTTGTTAATTAACATTTTCTTTGTGTTTGACTCAATTGGGCATCCTTTAATTATGCTATCATATAAAACATGAAAATGCGTTTGGAGTTGTTCTCACTATCCATTCATGATTTCCAATTATCATCATGAAAGATGTCCCGGCTAACCTGTACAATGCAATACAAATGCGATAATTACAGCAATAATGATATATAATCAAGAGTAAGGGGATGAGATAATAATTATAAAGTTGTCAATTAGTACTGTTTTTGTATTATGCTAATAGTTCCATATTCTATTGACCAATATCTTTTCATTTTCTTTACCCATAGAAAGCATTTTCTGGAGAAATAATTATTTTATGTCTTTCTAAAGCAAGTTTATCAAAGGGTCACCTTGGAAGACCTAGAGATGTGTCATCTCAGGTTAAAAGATTATACTTTTATTAATGTATTCCTCAATTTTATGGTGTGCCTATGCCTGTAACCCCAATGAAAGTGGAGAGCCTCTTGTTTTAAGGAAGGTGGTCTGATCTAAAACTGACATATCTATTAACTTTAAACTTTGTTATATAATAGAGATTTCTATAAAAGCTTTTGATTTTGGAAAAGATTGTTACAGCAAATGCTATAACTGTATTGGAGGCAGTGACAAACTTTGTATTTCTAGATGCAAAGATTACTGCAGATGCAGACTGCAGCCAGGAAATCAGAAGATGATTACTTTTTAGGAGGAGAGCAATGACCAATCTCGATGAAATAGTTAAGAGTGGAGATATCACACTGGCAATGAAGATCTGCATAGTTAAATCAATGGTATTCCCTGTAGTGACCTATAGATGCAAGAGCAGGACCATAAGGAAGGGTGAGCAAAGGAATATAGATGCTTTTGAACTGTGGTATTGGAGGAAAATCCTGAGAGTGCCTTGGACCGCAAGAAGATCAAATCAGTTCATACTTCAGGAAATAATGCCCAGCTGCTAACTGGAGGAAAGGATATTAGAGGCAAAGATGAAGTGCTTTGGCCACATAATGAGAAAACAGGAAAATTGGAGAAGATAATGATGCTGGAGGAAATGAAAGGAAAAAGGAAGAGGGGCCGACCAAGGGCAAGATGGATGGATGGTATCCTTGAAGTGACTGGCTTGACCTTGAAAGAGTTGTGGGTGGCGACGACCGACAGGAAGCTCTGGCATGGGCTGGTCCATGAGGTCACAAAGAGTTGGAAACGACTGAACGAATAAACAACAAAATCCTTTTGGATGATATATAAGTAATACCTTTGATGAGATATTATTTGTAGAAACCAAACTTTACAGTAAATCACTCCCCCATCCCACTGAACAGTATGTGACATTAAAGTGTGACTAAGGCATGTCATTTTTTTTTTAAATCTCTCCTTGAAAATAATAATACTGAAATATTCTGGAAAACATTTTTTTCTATTGCCTGGCAATATGCACATAATAATTCACATAAAAGGCAGCTTGTGGATAAATAAAGCAAGCACCTTAAACTTTCTGCAGCTTAGTTTTGATAGAGTTAATCACAACAGCATTTTCTTTATTCATTCTGCACTCCAGGAGAAATCACTGTAATTAATTAAATGCAATTAGAGGGTAAAATGAATAGGTAATCTAGCAAAGGTACTGTTTGATAGACTGTGGATCACTGAACTCATTAATGACATTAAGACAAATCTCAAGCCTTTGTCGCATAAAATAATAATGTGTTCCATTTATTGTGGGAAGATGTACCTCTGCCTTGGTAACCCTCAAGTTGTCAGTGTTAGTTATGAGACGTGGGAAATAATCCTTTATCCACCTATTTCTATCTTTATCCATGAAATTTATATTTTTCCACTACCACTTGTTGTGCTTTCTTTTCCTGTCAAAGAAGATTTGTGGGTTTCAAGATCTGCCTGCTAATTTCTGAAAATATGTCTTAATTTCATACATGAAAAAGGAACTAGAACAGTTTATGATGACAGGATTCCCTGAACCTTGAGTGTACCTGTTTAGAGATAAGAATACAAATTGGCACTGGTCCCTGGGTTATACTGCTGATTCCTAAGAGACAAAGGAATGTGCATAGCTCATGATAGCAGACAGTGGTGTCACCAGTGCAGTAACTTATGATATCACCATCATTGACCTCCTCCAATAACATACTGTATCACAATGTCGTAGCTTAAATATCAAAATATTTGACAAAAGTAACAGCAATTAAAACAGCAGCATGTGCTTATAGCATGTGCAGACAAACCCACGTGATTCAAAACATACTTGTAATTGGATAATAATCACAGCTCAAACAGGAGCTGATGTACATTAGAAGGTTTAGAAAGTAAATTAACATAGAGTTTTAGCTTTCTGGGTATATTGATACAGTATATGCAAACTGGGCTTACAATTTTTTTGTGTGGCTATATGTAACTACAGGGATATTTTTATAAAAAAATTAATACACTTTGGGGCCCTGAGGGGAAAAAAAGAAGACTTCATATAAATATGATGATGGTGATTATGATGATGTCACATTTCAAGCTCTTAGTTAAACCACGTTGTCCTCCAGAGTTCTTTCCACGGTGATGTTCCTCTTAGTGGTGGTATTAGAGAACGAGAAGAACAAGTTCCCCGAGTCACAGCCAACGCAGTGTGCATGTGTACGTGTGCATAAACTAGGGCAATGACTGGTTTGTAGCACCTTGGTCTCTCTAAGGAAGAATTTCAGATTAATAAGTATTTAGCTAATTACATAGTCACAGTTGACCCAATTCATCAAAGTTGCACTTGTCAGTTAATGTCAGGGGAGAAACTGACCAAATAACACTGTCATTTTTTTACATACTAGCAATGTGCTGATCATCGTGCCCTGCTGCAAAAGCCTGAGCAGAGTTTGGTAGAAAGTCTATGCAATGGAGAGACTGGATCATTGGGTGTGAACCTAGGATACAAATTAAATCCCTGCTCTTCGCCTTTGCATCATTTGTAGAGTTCATTTGACTTATACCAGGCATGGGAAAACTTCGGCGCTCCAGGTGTTGTAGACTTCAACTCCCAGAAATTCCAGCCATTTTACCCACTTTTAGGAATTGTGGAAGTTATTATTATTATTATTAACTTTATTTGTACCCCACTAACATCTCCCGAAGGACTTGGTGCGGCTTACAAAGGCCAAGGCCCTCAATAAAACAACAGCATAACAAATACAACAATAAAACTCAGAAAGCAAACCAATAAACATTAAAGCAATAACAGTAAAACAATAAAACAATAACATCATGACACATTTAAAAACTAAGGGCCGGGCCAAATGTAATGAATAAAAATTAAAAGTGCTGGACGTGATAGGTGAAATGTAAGGATTTTAGGGTAGGTGCGATGTGCAGGCAATCTTAAATCTCCAATAAAGTGCATTTGGGACATGATGCTGAGAGTTTCCTATTCTGGAAAGGCACACTGGAACAGCCAGGTCTTCAAGCTTTTCCTAAAGACTGCCTAAAGAGTTAAAGTCTAAAACACCTAGAGGGCCAAAGTTTGCCCATGCCTGACTTGCACCATCTACAGTACTTAAGGTATGTTATTTATCCTCACAATATACCTGCGGCCATCATTCCCTTGGGGCCCTTCCAGACAGCCCCTTAATCTGGAGTAGGGAAATGGGATTCAAAAATTTTGGTACCCCAGGGAGAGGCCACACATGGAGCTTCCAGTTTCAGGAAATGGTCCCATGGCATCCAGAAACGTTTAATTAATGTGGATTGAAGGGAACCACAAAAGGTATGGTGGGACATCCACCGCAAGTTTTATTTTAGTTTTTTTCTCTCCTAATTACACTCTTTATAAGCATCATGCCAATGTTGCAGCACTGATGCAACTATAATAACATACACACAAGCAGATTTCCTGTCTTCACCTTTCCTCACTCTCACTGGTACCTCCAGTTTTGCCTTCTTAAATGCCATTTCCCTTTGGGGTCACTTGGCTGCAATATGCTGCTGCCCGCTGTGCAATTTTAATCTCTGTTTCCTTTCATAAACACACAGGAAAAGAGAACAAAGGAGCAAGTTTTCATGGGAGTTGCTTTCTTCTCATGCTTCCATTTAGCCATCTGTGTGTTCGTGTCTCCATCTACCACCCCCTATCCCCAAAGTAAACCTTTTTTTTTTGCATATTTTTGAGGGGCATTAGTTTACTACACCATTGTATATAATGGGATGTGAGCATTCACAGATTTTAGTATCTTCAAGGGGATCTTGGCACCTAATCCCAGCAGATATCAAGGCCCCAACTGTGCACCTTAAAATTCAGTGGCATTTCAATATATCAACTTATTTAATTGTAATTTTTAAAATGATGACAAGATTTTTTGTTTCATTTTATTTAAATCTTTTTATAAGCTGCCATAGTGGGAGGAAGCTGGGGCACACAAACATACACAGAGGTGGAGAGACTCTTTGAATACAAGGCATCTGGGCAATTCTCTCCCACAGACCACGATGCTTCACAAAGCATACTATGTATGTCTGGGCAAGCATCTCTTAGCCAAGCATGCTTCATAATCCTGTTATACAGGAAGAGTGGTTTTTAAAAAACAACAACATAGCAAGAATCCTTCAATTTTGGGATAACCAAGTCAAGGAAGTAATTCCATCTATGTAAACACATATGTGATTGTGTAGCTGAGATGTAGAATTGTGGTGAAATGAATATGGCTACAGCACCTGACTCATTACTATAACAAACAGACTCCTGTTTCAGGCAGCTTTGTGTGCCTCTTTTGTATCTCCAACCAATACATTTATTCTAGATTTCTGTGCTTCCTATTAGTAGTACACAGAAACAGCTCGACATCAGGTTTCCTTTCATCTGCTGAGTGCATACACACGGCATACATAAAAATACTCAAGAGTGTCTAATTTTATCCACAGCATTGAGCTCTTGGATTTTATTTTCAGCTCCCTTTTCACCAAAAATATTATACTCCAGGAGGGAAAAGAATCTCAAGCCTGCTAATAGAAGAAACAATAACAAATATCTAAATGATCACTCCTTCAACAGGATCTTCATTGCAGAGCATCCCTGTTCTTTTATAATTTAGCAACCTGATCTCTTAAAAACAGCGCAGTCAAAGAAAATGGGATTTTGTGCATAGCTGATATTTGAAGGTTTCCTTAATATTTTATTTCCTTTATTTCTACCCCACCCTTCTCCCACAAGGGGACTCAGGGCAGCTTTACATAAGCATCAATGATGCTGTCAACATATACATTTGATTAAAAACAATATGCTCAATTAAAACATTATAAAAGTCATCAATAAATTCAGTTAACATTCAATTAACATTGCATTAATATACCAATGGATAGCCAGAAAGAAACTAGGTTAAATCTTTTGAGTTTGACTGTAAAGCAGTGGTAGGCTGGTTGTGGTCACAAGTTTGTTTTTGTGGCCTCTTCTACTGCCCAGAATTATTTTTTTAAAATAACTTGTCAATACGTCTTAATGCCAAAATTCATCAAGGAATTATTCAATACACTATGTATGTATGTTCCTTCATCTGTTGACTTATGATGACCATATATATTTTATAAGGTTTTTTTAGTTAATGAATTTTAGAGGTAGTTTTGTCACTGTCTTCTTTTGGATATTTTATGATCTTTGAAAAGCCATGATCTTGTTAGAAATCATAACCTTTTGAAAAATGATGCCATAACCTCTTGGTAAAAAGCATGACCTGTTAGAGTCATAACCTTTTGGAAAAAATGGCATTCACCAGCATTCATGCAAGGCAACTAGGTTTCTCATCTGTTAAATTGATGTGTTTAGGTATGTCTTTGAACTGTTAAGGACAAAGTTATGCCAATGCACAAAAAATGTGCACATATATAGCAGAGTTTCAGAAGTGTTCATTTTAGTTGCCCAAAAGAATTCCATTCTCCTTTAAAATATATTTGCCTTTAAATCATGCTCTCAAGAGACAAAAATAAGCAGACTTCTGTCCCTGCCTTCTCCCATTCTAACATCCTGAAATAAGATCATTCTAAGTTTTTACAACTGATATGGCAGGCCAAACATTATAGCCATCTAATGATGGAGAGAATACCAGAAAAACTGGATCTGGTGTCATGTAATCAGCATAGCTGGATAAGGCAGGGATTCAAGTAAGGGAGGGACAGACATGTAGCCTACTCAAGTCCCAGTTATGTAACTCTTATTCTGTTTCAATTTCTGGAGGGAAAAAATAGTATTTTGTGCTTGTGCAATAACACATCCTAACTTGAATATCTTTTTATAGTGTGTCCACAGGCCTCAGTTTCATGGTCTGTCAGAATGTTCAACCCATGTTTGGGTTGCACATGTAGGACCTTAAGAAAGGAGAGCAGGAGTCTTGAATTCACCTGCATGATAGGCTGATCAGACACTGAGGAGTCAGTGGTCTTCCCTGGAAAAGTACTGTATCTCTTCCTAATTATAGTAATTATTTCCTGATTTGTATCTCTTTCTTAGAAACCTGTTGGGAAAATATTTGCAAAGAAAAAAATGGTGAACAATCAGCCAATTACCTGCACAGTCTCAAGATATAATTCGCATTTCCCTTAACAAAAGGCAAAATATATTGTAGCTGGATGCTTGAAATGATGAGTTGACTGCAGAAAGGGACTTTGGCCCAAAACCCTGAAAGAAGTTTCAGTTATATTTTGATGTATTCAAGCACTATTCATTACTTATGCTACATATGTCAGGTGAGAGGAATTCAGCCTGTGCTTGCTAACTGAGGTTACATTCCCCTTGAAGAGGTAGGTTTGAAGTCAAACCTGAGCCTGGAGGTTCAGGTTTCTGTAATGGCCAAGTAGTTTGACCACTGTATCCATTTCTTGAGACACCTGATTCAGCCTTTGTGACTCTGTCTTACTATGTAAACTACATCCTGTTTGGCTTACTGTAGTGTGCTCTACCTGGCCTTTGAAGAGTGTTCAGAAACTTTAGTTTCTTCAAAGCTCTGCAGCCTCCTTATTAACTGGGGCTGGCTACAATGGCTACCAGTCTATTTCCAGGCACAATTCAAAGTGTTGGTTATGACCTGAAAGCCCTTTTATGGCTGGATCTACACTACTATATAATGCAATTTCAGAATACAGTTTAACTGCATGAAAGGAGCTTTGGATTATATGAGTCTACACTGCCGTATAATCCACTGCCACTACACTGCCGTTAAACTGTATTTTGAAACTACATTATATGACAGATCATTGCTGGAATTCTATTAGACATATGTATGCTCAAGTCACATTATGCACTCAGGACCAAAAGGTCACCACTGTACAATTGATATATTCTCCTGATAGTGGCAGAAACAGAGTTGCACAGACCGAATATTCCTCTGCTCCTCATCTTTGCAAGTCACACATTGTGTACCGTATGTTACAGGTGTGCATTTTGTACTTTAAATTGGAATTGCACACCTTCTAGTTTAAATTGTATATTACACATTGCAAAATGGCACCTAATCATTGACAAGGTATTGTGTAATGTTGGGTTGTTTTTTTTTTGCATAGTATGTGTGAAATGCTTATGTAGCATATCTCAGTGGGCAGACATCTATGCTACAGTGAAAGGATGCTGGATAGAAGCCCATATTTTCCCCAGCCTTGAACTCCCAAGAGAAGCTCTTCTTTCAGACCAGCTACTTTCTCAGGCATGGCTGATGACTACACTGGACAGTCCTTAGTTGGTGACTGCCTGGGGACATCACAACAGTTTCCTCTTTCCACTTCCACGGGCAAATTCAAACTTTCATCAGATGGGTTTTTGAGAACTGAAGTATCATTAAAGAAAAGGCTTCTTAGAGGGTGTTACATTGTTAAAATTACAATTAATTGCATGTTTTAAAGTTTTTAATGTGGGTATCCAAGGTAGCTAAAAAGGTCAAATAACTACAGTGTAGTTAAAACACAACAAAGGCCATCTGTCAGGGGTGATTTGAATGCAATATTCCTGCTTCTTGGCAGAGGGTTGGACTGGATGGCCCATGAGGTCTCTTCCAACTCTTTGATTCTATGATTCTATGAAAGAACATTAATAAAATATAATTGCATCATTAACTGCACTATGTATATTTTAATTTGCATTCCAGTTTTAGGGAAATGATGTGAATAAAGATGAATAGTCTGATGCTCATAACAATAACCTAAGAAACAGATGTGTTTAGATAGGTCTACTGTTATATAGACTCAAGGCCATGAAATGAGCCCAGAATAAAGCTAGCTTTAAAACTTCTGTAACGAAACACTAGTCTTGGCTTGTAGTGAGATTTATTAATTTCAGTATGTGTTTGCTGATTTGGTATTAGATTATTTGCACTGAATTATAATAGCAGAGTTGGAAATTTGAAATGAATGTAAATCTTCTATATATATCTTCTATATAATGGAAAGAAATTGTTTCTCCTATTTTGAAGTCCTTCCATAACATACAAGTTCTTTGCCCATTTTTGCCTCCTGTGTGCCAGTGTAAAAATACCACTGTATTGACATCATGTTTACCACTGCTGTAGTGCTATGCTCTAGTGGTATATGCGTTCTCAGGAATGACTTTGTCACGATAAACAGGTTAATGGCACATTTTCTCTACCCTGGGAAACACACAACAGAATCATAACATTGGAAGATACCACATGGGCCATCTAGTCCAGTCACCTGTCATGCAGGAAAAGCACAATCAAAGCACCCCTGACAGATTGCCATCAGCCTCTGTTTAAAAGCCTCAAAGGAAGGAGCTTCCACCACAATCCGAGGTGATGAGTTCCATTGTTGAACAGCTATTATGGTCAAGAAGTTCTTCCTAATGTTCAGCTGAAATCTCCTTTCCTGTAATTTGAACCCATTGTTTCGAGTCCTAGACTGCAGTGCAGCAGAAAACAAGC
This sequence comes from Anolis sagrei, assembly GCF_037176765.1. Classification (NCBI taxonomy): domain Eukaryota; kingdom Metazoa; phylum Chordata; class Lepidosauria; order Squamata; family Anolidae; genus Anolis; species Anolis sagrei. The sequence continues at coordinate 42,806,802 of NC_090021.1, forward strand.
CTGCTCCCTCTTCCTCATGACAGTTTCAATAGACATAGCACAAAATATCTACACCAGGCTTCAAAGGCATACGTTTATTTGCCACTTCCCAAAATATATGTGAGAGAACGCTGCCAACTCTACACAGATACAGTGAAAAAGAAAAAGAGAACTTTCAAGAGCATACAAACATTAGTTTGACTGTGAGACATAGGTCTTCCTTTTTATCGCGCATAGCACATTTCATGGCTCTTTTTCATTTTAAAAGCATTTTGGAGCTGCTAGAAAATAATAACAACATATATTTATTTTATTTTCAAAGATGAGTTAAGACGATATTCAGCCCAACCAGATTTTATAGAACATTGAGGACAGGTGTTTACTTTTGATGCATAGCCATATTGCTAAGCAAAAGGTTTGTTCCTAGAAGGAAAACGCAGCACTTCTTTATTGCCTCCCAGGAAGGTGACCGTGAAACACATATCTCACGGTGTCTTGGTTTTTAAAGTTGTCTGTAGCACCTAACAGAATATAAAGTGTTTTATTTTCTAAACCTGTGGACCTAGTTATAATCAACCAATTTTGTTTTTACTTTAGTGGAGCCATGGATTACATATGGTAAACTGAACTCGGATGCATCAGAGTTCTTTCTCCCACCCTGGACATTCCACAGATATACAAACCTCACTTGCCTAGTTTCTGATAGACCCCTCAACCTCTGAGAATGCCTGCCATAGATGTGGGTGAAAATTCAGGAGAGACTGCTTCTGGAACATAGCCATATAGCCTGGAAAACTCACAGCAACCCACTGTCTTGGGATTTGCAGCTCCCCTTTGGAAAACCATCTTCTTATAGCTCTTTTGATATTAAACTAGTTCATAGGGTGGTCATGTGTCCTACCTTTACAAAGTTATAATTTTCTATTGCAGACACACTTCAGTTCTTGGAGGTCAGTATAGCTTTTGGAGACTCATGGCAAACAGTGGTCCCTAAATCTGCTGCACTTCCTAACCACTGACTTAAAATCATAGGCACTGCATGTGTACCATTTTGATCTGGCTCACTCCCAGCGCTTTCTGGAGAAGCCTGGGACTGAATTGAAAACCTTTCCCACATAGTACGTGTGATGGACCACTGAGCTATAGCTTAACTTCAGGAATGTGATTTGCTGTTTGCACAAACCCGCTGCCAATCTTGCAAACACTAATTGTGCTGTCTGTACAATTTGCCCTTAGCTCAGAATAATTGGCTATATTAAGTCATTTCTCATAGTCAAATATCTGGTTTGTTTGTATTCTGCGTCCATGCCCCATTACCCAGCAGGCCTCTTTTCCAATGCTGTTGGGTGGCTTCTCTTGTTCTCAGTAACTGTTAATTTCCATATTTTCTAAAATGGTTGTCTTGGGTATCTTGTTTCTCCTTTTCTGGAATGTTTGTCTTGGGCAACTGGGAGGTCAGGGAGGAGGGGAGAGCCGATTTTTGCAGACACCAAGTATTCATAACTGCCTTGAATGAGACAAATGAATTTATTAAGCTCTAAGGCAAAGTGCCAAGCAAAAGGAGGGAGGCTGAAAAGATGCAAAGGCCAGGGAAAAAAAAGACGGCACTGAAGCAGAAAGAAATAACAAGCCAGAAGATCAAAAGAGGCATTTGCGAAACCATGTTTGGAAGATGTTGTTAGAAACTGATCTTAGTTGTTCCTTTTCATGTCTTGTTTACATGCGTATTCACTGGTCACATTTGTCAAATGGCATATGTTCCTGTTTTGAAATATGCACTCAAATTTGGTCCCATGATTTCTTAGGCACTATTAGAAGGAATCTTGTTTTTGAAAAAATGTAAAATGCAATGTGTGTCAGGAGCGACTTGAGAAACTGTAAGTCACTTCTGGTGTGAGATAATTGGCCGTCTGCAAGGACGTTGCCCAGGGGATGCCCGGATGTTTTACCATCCTGTGGGAGTTTTCTCTCATGTCCCTGCATGGGAAGCTGAAGCTGACAGCCAGGAGCTCACCTCACTCCCTGGATTCGAACCATGAACCTTTTGGTCAGCAATCCTGCCGGCACAAGGGTTTAACTCATTGCAGTGCCGGGGGCTCCAATATTGTGCAATGATGAAACATCTATGGGTCTTTGCCTTTTTTCTTGTAGAATTTCCTTAATCCTCCAGCCAATATGGCCACTTTGAACTTCTAGGACTTGCAACTCAAATGATGTTCCTAATTTTGTTTATGCCTCATTTCATTTGCCAGTCTTTTGTACAGATGACTCATTGTCACTAAAAGATACTAGGACATGGAAGCTTCAATGTTTTCGGGCTAAAATAGCAATAGCACTTATAAGAACAAATGTGATTTGTATTTCTTCCACCTAATTGCTCACTACCTTAGAGCTAATAAACATACTGCTGCCCTTTCATGCTATGTAACGACAGCATTATGATTCCACTTTAACTGTCATGACAACATCCTATAGAATCCTGGTTGTTGAAGTAAAGTAAAGGGTATTCTGAATTCTTACCCAGAGAGTTTCAGTGCCACAGCAAATGACACCATGGCAATTAAAGTGGAAGTGTGCTGTAATTGTGAGCAGACAACTGCTATGTTACAGCAGCTCTAGTGGCCTCAGACTATTTGAAAAACTGTATTTCCATATACAAACCAGCATGAGCGTTGCGGTTTGTGGAGGAGGCCCTCCTCTCAGTCCCACCCTCATCTCAAGTGTGGCTGGTGGAAACGAGAGAGGGAGCCTTCTCTGTGATCGCTTTGCACTTTAGCCTATGGAGAGGAATAAGACTACTCACACCTTATATACACCCCAACTGTTTATCTGCTTCACTTTATCTGCTGTTTACCATCTTCACTCCAATAATTTTAGTTGAACTGAGTTGAGTTTTTAAGGATTGAATATGTTGTAATCATGTGAATTGTGTCATGTCTTGTTTATTTAAGTTGCTTTTATAATTTTAGTTGAATTTAGTTGAGTTTTTAAGGATTTAATATGTTGTAATCGTGTATATTATGCCATGTCTTGTTTATTTAAGTTCCTTTTATAATTTTTAGCGAGCTTGTTTTGGATTTGTTATGTGTTATCCTCAGCATTGAATGTTTGCACTGTTTTTTATTTTTTTGTAAGTCGCCCTGAGTCCCTTCAGGAGATAGAGCAGGCTATAAATAAATCATCATCATCATCATCATCATCATCATTAATATTATTTGAAACACAACAAGATTAGTACACAGCAAACAAAGTCACTCTGCTGGCTGTTGTATTGGATCACACGTCGGACACTTCCCAAGTGTCTAGGACTATGTGATGTATCAGCGAATAATGTGTGCAGATCCCAGTAGGGTGGCCTTTCGCAGCTGACAGATGGTAATTTTGTCAGCGCAGATTGTGTTTAATTGCAGGCCAAGGTGTTTAGGCACTGCACACAGTGTGCCGATCACCACTGGGACCACCTTTACTGGCTTGTGCCAGAGTTTTTGCAGTTTGATCTTGAAATCCTCACGATCGTGTTTTTTAACACGATCGTGAGATCAGGAGTTTTGTGCTCCAAAACTCTGTAAGTCTGAATTCGGAAGTCCCAGAATAGTTTGATGTGTTCATTTTCTGTAACTTTTTCAGGTTTGTGTTCCAATAAATAATCTGATTATTTATTTATTATTTAGTATGAAAGGCCTCATGGATTACTCAGTTAAAATCTGAGTATATGGGAGTGCAAATATATACAGAAAAGTTGATCACTAGCTTGTCTACATTTGCCACTGTACATTTGCAAGCATCTGAGCTCACCAAAATTAACAGGATTTTCTCCTGGCTAAAGAAACTACAGCCCTCAGCAGAGTTGATGATGATGCAGTGACTAGAGGAGGTCTCATTCCTGGGGCTGCCATTAGTTGAAGTTGACTTGACTGCAGTTTACAATAATAACAATAAAGAAATTTGATGTTTGATGTTTATTTTTTGTGCAGAAGTAGTTTTTAAAAGGTTGGTGAGCAGCTATAGAGAATATGCTGGGAGAGGAATATAATTTTCTTTTGAAAAAGAATCATATGAAAGTTGGAAAAAACAGTATTGCTTTGCTCTCACAATAAGCAAAACAGACAGTTTCTCCTCTTATTTCTACTACTGCTAACAAAACAATAATCTTTAATAGTTAAGTCAGTGTTTATGTTTGCAAGACCATACTACAAACAGTTTAGCTATAAATATTAGTGAAGTGTTCCTTGGAAATGGCTACTGTGTATATACAACTGTTTCAGGGCATAGTCCTACTTGTTTGGTAGAGGCTTTAGAAATATTTAATCCACTAAGCAGCTTTGCTATGGCCCACATTTAGAGGTAATACATCATAGTCCACAATATGCGCAAGACAGGCCCGTAGCCAGGATTTCGTTTCGGGGGGGGCTAAAAAATTTTCAGGGGGGGTTTCGCGGGGGGGCTGAGTTTCGGGGGGGGCTGAGTCTGAGTGAAAGAGGGTCTAGCCTAGCAAACCTTTTGTATCATTACCCCAATACCCCCATACATATGGGATATATTGAGAATGGTGATCAAATCATGATATTAATAAACATAACAGTTTAAATAATGCACCAGTAAGGCCTTTTCGCGAACCACCATGAGAATTTCGGGGGGGGCTGAAGCCCCCCGAGCCCCCCCCCCCCCTGGCTACATGCCTGGCGCAAGAGCTCTTGATGCATTTCAGAGGAAATGCACCACTGTTCTGACAGTTTTTACATTTATGCTTTATGCAATGAAAGCAGTTTCAAAATGGAACATTTATTGTCTGCCGCTGATGTAAAATGTAAAAACAACAATAACTCGTAACTGCCAGACCATTACAAAAGCTGTTATGAGCCAACAGTGTGACATCCTTCTAAACATTTTTTAAAAACGACCAATTGTTTATACATTAGCAGTTATGTTGAAATACATTATACTACCCAGGGAAGATCTTGTAGCAGTCCCAAAATGGAGTTGAAGAGTGAATGAATAGAAATGTGCAGATCCTCAGGTCTAGAGATGCACATGGGATGAAGGGACTGTGACAGGCCTTCATTTCTGAAAATAAATAGCTGAAACTCAAGAGATTTAAGTAAATGTACAAAGAATCACAGAAGAAGTAAAGCAGACAAATAACCTTGTGTGGTGGGTTGAGCTTTTAAAAAATGTATTGGCTGTGATCCTGCAGTGTCCCTATGGAGTATAATGCTCTTCCTTTGAAACTGAAAATATTAACTGTTATCAAAACTTTCAGAAACATTGCTTTATAATGCAAAATTGACACTGCTGGAGGTGAGGAAATTATGGTAAAATCAATCTGACTTAATCAAGAAGTGTGGTCAACTTTGTCCTTGAGTTGTTTGGCGTTGGCAAAGGGACCCAGTTTTGGTATTAGGAAGAGCTAAATTCAGTATACTTTGATATGACCTCCAAACTAATCACATCCAATTGAGATTTTAATAAAATTTCTCCTAAAATCTAATTAGCATTCTCCTCTCAGTCTGTCTAGGTGGCTGATTATATTTGGAAATCACACAATTAACAACAACAACAACAACAACAACAACTTTATTTATAGACCTCCCTCTCTCCCCGAGGGGACTCAGAGCAGTTTACATACAAAGAAGGTAAACATTCAATGCCATAGTGAAGAAATAAATTGTTTGTATTTTGCTGGCTACAGGCCCATAATCTACTGTCCTGTCATCCCAGCAAGAAGCATGATTGAAAGAGAATGACAGTGCTTTTTCTTTATTTATTGTTCTCATAAAATCAATCACCCACAGTCCATTGTCCCCTTCCAATCTGCACAGTGTAGCTAAAAACCCATGGAGGCTGTTTTCTCATTGGTGTTAAATGGACCAGAGAATAATTCACTCCAAAAGGATAAATATAAAACACACATGACTTTGAAATTGCCATTAACTTTGAAAAAAAAGTTATTTGCTGTATACATTAAAGTCAACAACTTTAAAACGAGAGGCAAGTTTGTTGCATGTAATTTTCTGCAGCAACAACAACAACAACACCAACAAACAAATTTATTACCCGCCTCTCCTTACATTTAGAGGTGGGGTACAGCATGCTTCAGACAGAGAAATAAAACACAACACTATTAAAATACATATAAAAATACACAGAGGTAAAATGCAGGTTAAAATTCACTTGGAAGATGTGCAGAAATGTATTTTTTTTCTGGAAACAGAAACAGAGCTATAGATGAGCAAAATGCACAATGCATTCCACTTAGCTTTCTCCCCATGGCTACATTCCAGCCTGGAAAAGATTTGTGGATGAACTATTACCAGTACTGTGATGGTGGTTTATTCAATGTTCTCAGCAGTTTAAGAAAAGGAGCAAGTTGCTTGTCTAATGACACCCTCCAAACCCATCTCCTTTGGGGGGGGGGGGGGGAGCCTGGTGACTTTCCAACAATTTAAGACATTGCTCTAACTGATCCAGTTTCCAGCAAGGTCATCCAATAATTGTTTTGGAACTGGGTAATACAGAACAGAGTACATCTGGAGATTCCTTCCACTCTCATTTAACCAGGGATGGATGAGGACATTGACAAGCTATGCCGATAGTGCTTATAATATTTGTAGTGCTTAAGGTGCTTGGTTGATAACTGCTTTTTAATTTAATTGAACTGGTTTTTAATTTAAACCAATGATATCAAACTGGGAACTGCGAACAAAGTGTAATGAATAGAGAATTCATTTTATCTCTTTCCTTCCCCTCACCCTTTTTCTTCTTCTCTGACATGCCCCATAAACTAAATGTAAGTAAGCACTGAGCCCTTCAGCTTTCTCTTTTCTCAGGGCACTTGGGAGTGAGAATAGGAAGTTCATTTTTTACTTAGAACAGGTGTATCTAGGAGCCAGTGTAGTGATTTGAGTTTGGTTTTTCTCATGTCAGGAGTGACTAAAGAAACTGCAAGTCACTTCTGGTGTGAGAGAATTGGCTGTCTGCAAGGACGTTGCCCAGGGGACGCCCGGATGTTTGATGTTTTACCATCCTTGTGGGAGGCTTCTCTCATGTCCCTGCATGGGAAGCTGGAGCTGACAGAGGGAGCCCAACCTGCTCTCCCCAGATTCAAAACACTGACCTGTTGGTCAATAGTTCTTCTGGCACAAGGGTTTAACCCATTATGTCACCGGGGGTTCCAGTGATTTGAGTGCTGAACTATGACTCTGGAGATATGGCTTCCAATTTCCACTCAGCTGTGGAGACCCACTGAATGACCTTGGGCAAGCCATACTTTCTCCGCTTTAGACGAAGGAAAGGCAAATGCCCTATGAAAAAACATGACAAGAAAGATTTGTCCCTTAGGGTCACCATAAGTCAAAAACAAATTAAAGATAAACAACACCAACACAGGAATGCTTCTGTTAACAAAGCCTTTAAAACAATGGTTCCCAACCTTTTTTTGACCAGGGACCACTTTGACCAAGGACCACTTTCCAACATTAGTACCAGAAAGGTTACGAATCGGTTTTTGGTCAACTTTAGATTTGGTTTGTTTATTTGAGGTGCTGATTCAGAAAATTGCACTGGATAGACTACATCAGCTTTAGTTTCTGATACAGAACATATGCCATCCAGTAGTCCCATCTGCTCACCCACAGAAAACCATATTTAATAATCTAGAGCTGATGTGGTCTATCCAAGGGGGTGGAGCTGGTCGGCAACAGGAAAGGAGTGGCGGACAGCACGAAAGGAACAGAAATAAAATAAAATAAAACAAATAAAGAGGAAGGAGGCTCACACACCAGATTTTTGTCCTCACGGCCCACTGGTTGTCCGCAGCCCACAGGTTAAGAAACACTGCTCTAAAAAGAAGCTTCTTTTACCGAGGTGTTTTTATGACAAGCACACCCTCCCCCCACACACACCTTTTGTCCTTTCTTTTGCTGGAAGATTGTTTTAGCAGCCTTCGGAGCAGGATGAAGGAGGACTGAAAGAACACAGCTTTTCAGTGTTGGATTGCATTAGGTTCCGTAGTAAACAATGCAATAAAATGTGAGTTTGGAAAGAATGGCATTCTACTTTAGTTAATTATGTTGCAACTATGAGTTTTCTACAGCTATTGTTAGTAGTACAACTATTGTCGTGTATGCTTTGGATAAGTGCTCCTCATAGAAGTGCTCCCTGGAATGCTGCCAGTCTCTGAAAGGAAAGAAAGTAACAATTGTACTCAATGGGTAGAATATAGTGTAAATCCCTTGGACATTGCTGGGAAAGTATTAGACGTTTCCAGCGACTGGGCACATTTTGCACATATCTCACTAACAAAAGACAGTCCCAGCCTGCTCTCTCACCCTTTGCTTTCATCTCCTGTGACATCACAAAGTCCCACCTCCAGGTCTTAGGTTTTGATCCTGAAATCCAGCAGGACAGGATTCTTCTAATCTGACAACCATACGCCTAAAGCTCTGATTTTCCCTATTCTCTAGTCATGTATCAACTTCCTGCAAAAGCTACTCTTTCTTTTCCATGGTCATTTTACAATGTGGTTCACACAACAATATATTAATGCGCTGAGTCCTAATGGTCAGATTCTCCTGCCATTAATTCCCTGTCTTACTATGGTTATTGATTTCAGTGGCATTCTTTATGAAGCAAGCTATTACTCATTGTGAGGAATGGTAGCATAGCATAGCCCTAAGGTATATGAAAGCCACAAATGCTATTAAAAATAAAGTATGGGTTAGCTTGGAGACCTACTCTGTGTTTTGGTCTGAAGACATTTTATGCATTGGTGGTGATATTGCATGCCCAGCCAGTAGCAGCACTTGAACACTAAGAACCTGAATATGAGATTGTATTAGTTTGGAAGCCAACTCTGTTTCATAGCATCATAGAATTGGAAGAGTTCACATGGGTCATCTAGTCCAACCCCCTACCATGCAGGAAAAGCACAAAGTACCCTCAACAGATGGCCATCCAGCCTCTGTTTAATAGCCTCCAAAGAAGGAGCTTCCATCGCACTCCATGGCAGTGAGTTCCACAGATCCCCTGTGCTAGAGATAAAAAACTAACTGCTGGTGGATCAGCCCCAACTAAAATAGTGAATCATCTGAGGACCCTAATACACTGCCATAAAACCAAAAATTATCAAAGCAGATAGTTCACATCTGTTTGGAACTGGATTATCCGAGTCTACACTGTCACATACTCCAGTTCAAAGCAGCTAATCTGGATGTTATATGGCTGTGTAGAAGGGGCCTGAAACAACAGAAGTTGCCCTAAATTAAGACTGGGACCATTTCTAGCCTGTAAGATATTATTCTGTTGTCAAGACAAGTATGAGCTCCAAGCATGAAAGCAGATTTTATTAGTGAATAGATACTGGATGAAAGCAATAGCATAGGTTTCCATCCTTTGCAGATGGAAACCAAATTGTTTGGAATTTGGCATCCATCTGCATCTAACTTTAGTTTTTAAACCACTTACATGTTTGGGGAAAAGATTTATAGGCTGTGGAGCACCATCTTGGTACAGTGGGTCCCCAAGGTAGACTAAGATGGTGCCTATAAAACTTCGCTGAACATTATGATCAAATAAATATCTTTTTTCACAGAAGCAAGCTTTTTTTATTCCTCCCAGAAGCAGTGATGGTGGCAAAGCTATGTGACTCTGAAAAATTCCACTTCATAGATTCTATATATGTCCCTTGGTTCAGTGATAGATGGTATTGCCAGGACTCAAGAGTCCAGTTCTGGATCCCAAGCCTTGGCAACTCATCTCAGTTCTCAGTGGGAATGGGAAGCATCTCAAGGAAAGAGTACATGGGACAAAAGGTGTGTGCATATATATTCTCATTTGCTGTATTTTTGATGGTTTTTATTTAAATGGTGCACTCTGTGCAATGGTGGCTTAGGTGTTATTTCTCATGCTTAGTGGCAGCACCAGAGCCTATGAGCTTTGAGATTTTTAAAAAAGTGCTCATCTATTCTCAGCTTTTGACCATTAGGGCCTGGGATACACCTTATCTGACAACTCTTAGGCCCCTTTAACACAGCTGTATAAAATCCACATTGAACTGGATTATATGGCAATGTAGATTTTGATAATCCAATTCAAAGTAGATATTGTGGATTATCTGCCTTGATATTCTGGGTTATATAACTGTGTGGAAGGGTCCTGAGTTAGAAACAGACAAACAGACCAGTGTTCTAACCCCTACAAGGAGTTTCCTAATCACACTGACTTCCTGGCCTGTGCATATTAACTCTTTTGTCTCAGATAATTGACAACTTCAAGGCTCTGGCAAACTCATCTAAATTTTCTTCACCTTTAAATCAGACTAGGATCATGCAGTTTTCCAAACAGGAGATTATATTTGGCTGTTCTCCAATAAAGGGCTGTCCTATGTCAAGAAGGCCATTCTATTTGACGGAGTGGGACTCTAAAGAGTGCACCAAAAATATGTTGGCACTAGCTTGTGAACCTAGCAAAAGCTGACAAAACAGTTTCCTTGTAAAGAACATGAAACTGCTATAATGGAAGAGAGGACAACAGTGTGTTAACAGAGAATTGAGTGGCAGCTGCTTGTTTCACTCTCCAACGTAAGCATGATGTGTAGAGCACTTTGAAAGTTCTTACGAAGGTCTCCTGAAACCATAAATATTATTGAGTATTAACAGCTGCCACTGATTCTTTTATTAGTCAGAGATGAAACAAAGGGTACTTTATTTAATCCTTGGACAAATATTAGGATTCACACGTGGCTTGTTTGGGAATTTCCTGATTTGTTTCTACTCTTCTACTTCCTGAAAAAACCAGTTCTGCACAATTGCCTAATACAGTGATGACAGCAGCCAGTTGCAATGGTTTCTTCTTTGCTTCTACCTAGGGCCCTTCCAGACAGGCCTTATATCCCAGAATCTGATCCCAGGTTTTCTGCTTTAAACTGGATTATTTGAGTCCAGACTGCCAGATAATCTGAGATAAACAGAAAACCTGGGATTAGATCCTGGGATATAGGGCACGTCTGGAAGGACCTTTAGAGGCTGTTTATCTTGAACACAAAGCCAGTATGGGACACATTTCTGACTAATGAACCCCACCGAATTCTCATCTAAGTCAACACATACAGTGTCCAAACTTCCAACCCAGATTTTTATTTTACTCAAAAGTCTGAAAATCCCACAAGTACTTCCCTCCATATCTGGCAGGAATACATAAGAATAACAGAGAAAAATGTTGCCACACATCCCTATATCTGTGATAACAATACCGTGGTTTCACCTACAAGCATCTGACAAAATGTGGCCTCTTTAGGAATGTTGTACGTTTACCAAGTGAATGTTTGCTATGCTTCTGCCAGAAATTACCACAGAGTTCCATTGGAAGACATAACAAATTCCTAAAGAGGATACTTCTCTAGGAATATTTGACATCCCCCAGGGTGACTCTGTGGTAACTTCTGGTGCAAGATGTTCATTTCAATAGGATGCACTATTCTTCAAGGATTTCCAGTTCAACCATATGTTCAAGAATATATCTCCTGTGAATAAAGGGATTATAGAATTCTTGCTGCCCTTTCATGGCACCCACCAACTGCTGCTCAATGTCATTGTGCTTAATGGTAGCGATTGCATTGCTTGAACAACTGCAGGAAAAGCAGAAATTAAGTGGGGACACACATTTCCTAACTTTGAGTTACAATTAAAACCAGTGAGGTTTGCCTGTGAATGAATGACTACTTTCATTGCCTTTTGTAATGCCAGTGTGTTCCTTGATGTCAACTCCAAATTATGGTGACTCTGCCATAGGTTGTTCTTGACAAAGGAAGTTTGCCTTTATATTAGGATGAGAGAGTATGGCAAGCCCAAAGTCATCCAGTAGTTTTCCTTGACTGAGTGGGGATTCAAACCCTGCTCTCTTTTCACCACTCTCAGTTGCCTGTTTGAGCAATGAAGTAGTCTGCTTGGGGAAAGTTACGTTTCAGGAAAACAACTCCCAGAATCCCCTGGTAACATGGCAACTGATTTTTTCTAGATCTGATTCACAAGAACCAACATTTCAGGCAGACACAAGAAGACATTGGTGAAAATACTCTGACTAACTCAAAACATTTTTGGCTATACTCAAAAGGTCAGACAACCAAACTAAAACTCTGGCCTTTACACACAACTGAATTCTGGCGAGTAGCCCAGATATAAACAAACAAAATGAGAAAACTGGCCAGACATTCTCCCGCTCCTTCTCCCCAGGCCAGTTTGCAGCCCAGTCTCATCATTTAATCCTGATGACCATCACAAAGTAAATTTCCCACTTCCTTTTCAAGCAGCTGGGGTGGTTCAAATGCCCAAACACTATTTGTGTCTGATCTGTGCACTGTCTTGTTTCTGATAGGCAACAAACTGCTGTGATACTTAAGGTTCACCATCACAGGAGACTTGTAATGAATCATTATGCATTTCTGTACCACAGCTTTGCAAGCACAAAGACAATAAAAAAGTAATCTTGGGTGTTATCTCCATTGCTCCTCCCAACAGAACAGTAGAATTACAAGAGTAGAACATATCCCTGTTACGACATGCCAGCTGTGCCATAGAAACTCTTGACTTGATGCCAAGATACCATGTGGCAACATGTGCTGCATATGCACTGTTTTTTCAGTGTGGGAGAGAAGAGTAATGTACTGTGTCTATGGTGATTGGAAATGAGAACTACCCTCACATTCAGATCCAGTTTCAGTTCCAGTTCAGGCCTGAACCCTGTTCCAATAACAACAACAACAACAATTATTATTATTATTATTATTATTATTATTATTATTATCTCAGACAGGCCCCTACTCTAGCCGTTTTCAGAAGGAATTTAAAAACGTGGCTGTTCCGTTGTGCCTTCTCAGACTAGGAATCCCCACCCCAAGTCCTAGTAGCACCTTAGCATAACTAATCGTCGCTGCACACCGCACTTTTATCCTACGTGCCTCCTGCCATTTCAGCACTTTTAACCCTTGTACCCCAGTGCGCCGGCCGAACCAGTTTTTAATAATGTCTTGATGTACTGCCACTGTCGTTATTTTGCTTATTGTTTTGATTTGCTTTGCTATTGTTGTGTTATGTTTCTCTATTGTATTGTGTTTTGAGGCTTCGGCCTGTGTAAGCCGCATCGAGTCCTTCGGGAGATGCTAGCGGGGTACAAATAAAGTTAATAATAATAATAACAACAACAACAACAACAACAACGCCGTTATCAGGACCTCAAATTGAACTGCAAAGGCTCTGGTATAAACCAGTACATCCCAGTGGTCATCGGCACACTGGGAGCCATGCCAAAAGATCTCAGCTGGCATTTGGAAACAATGAACATTGACAAAATCATGATCTGTCAACTGCAAAAAGCCACCTTACTTGGATCTGCACACATCATTCGAAAATACATCATACAGTCCTAGACGCTTGGGAAGTGTTCGACAAAATCCAGCATAGAGATCTCATTTGCTGTGACATACTGTGGTTTTATGTCAGTAAAATAATGATAATAATAATAATAATAACTTTATTTATACCCCGCCACCATTCGACTTGTGATTTTGTGATACGAAATCCAGCATATAGATCTCGTTTGCTGTGACATACTGTGCTTTTGTGTCAATAATAATAATAACAACTGTATTTATACCCTGCCACCATCTCCCCAAGAGGGACTCGGGGCGGATAACATGAGGCCAAGTCCAAAGATACAACATAGCAAAATAAAATACAACATGCAAACAAAAAAAATCACATCACAATAAAATACATACAGTAGCAAAATAGAGTAAACAAAGCAAAGTAACATAATATAAAATTGAACACAATGGGTGGGCCCAATGGACAAGATAAAATGATAAAACCCTGGATGAGGTAGAAATAGAAGAAGTGTGTTTGGGAGGAGCCCAAAAGGATGAACAGTGGGGTTAGGCTTTCAGTTTAGGACAGGGGAAAGTGTATATCATAGGGGCAACATTGTAGATGGAACAAACAGAAATAGCTTCACTGTATTGGAAATATCATTATAGTCTGGAATAAAACTCCCAAAAGACTCACAGCCTCACACACATAAGATGCATCACTAGTTAGACACAAATATATTAATAGTTTAAACTATTAATACAATTAAGCAGAATTATATCCAATTTCTCATGAATATATGCGCATGTATGGTGAAGGGGGGAGAAATACCAGTATGTCGGCACTGTCCTTGCTGTTTATCTCTACATGTTCATCTGAAAGCCTGAACAGACTTACTTAGCTTGTTAATGGAGCTCATTTACCAGCTCACAGAATTAACATTTTCTGACTGCAGAATCTGAGATTTAGGGCCCTTCCACACAGCCTTATATCCCAGAATACCAAGGCAGAAAATCCCACATTATCTGAGTGTGGACTCATATAACCCGGTTCAAAGCAGATATTGTGGAATTTCTGCCTTGATATTCTGGGATATAGGGCTGTGTGGAAGAGCTCTTATTTTGTTCAGGCATTGTGGATCGATATGCTGCACAATACATGGAAAATTAGTATTTTGTCCCACATAAAACCCATCTTCCATGCTTCAGATGTTCCTTACCACTCTAGTCTTCCTTACCAATGTATTCCACTATTTCACTGTTAATAAATTGCAGAGAAATTGCTGTTTCTGACAAAGGTTTTCACTATGTAATAATAAGCTTCCCCCCCCCCCCCCCTCCATCAGTTCCAAAGCAAGTTTTGGTTATGAGAGAGATTGGATTTTCTGAACAAGTAGTAAGGGCCTCAGCTAACATTCCTCCCTATACAACAACCTTGACTCGGGACATTCTGTTCTTGCATTTAGTTTTGCAAATAGAAAGTTAACAAGCCTCCGTCATGCTGCTGTGACTGAGTGCTTGGTTCCTAATTGTTTCTGTGTCCATCCTTGAATAAACATTTCCATATTACTCTCCTATGGCTGCATCTATCTGATGAAGCTTTTGATATATTCTCTCCCATCAGGAGTCAGTCATCAGGTCTGTCTCAGAGCATAGAAATACTAAGGTTTTGAAACTCTAAGGGGGAAGAGTTCCTCCAAGTTGTTATTGCACAGACTGTGGGTGATTTTATTTTTCCAGATAGAAAAGCAAGGCTGCAGCTTCCAGAGGTCTGGAATCCAAGAGACATTCTGGCCACGATCCTTTCTCATAGAATCATAGAGTTGGTAGAGACTGCATGGGCCATCTAGTCCAAACCCCTGCCATGCAGGAAAAGCACATTCCAAGTACCCCTGACAGATGGCCATCCACTCTCTCTTTAAAAGCCTCCACTACACACTGCACCTGCATCAGGAGCTCACTCCGACCTGGTGCAGCTGGCTGGGAGTAAGCTGCATTAAGATTACTACTGACCTAAAGGTCATGAGTTCAAAGCCAGCCCAGGTCGGAGTGAGCTCCTGACCAATTTGTGTAGCTTCTTGTTGACCTTTGCAACCCAAAAGACAGTTGCATCTGTCAAGTAGGAAATTTAGGTACCACTTATGTGGGGAGGGTAATTTAACTAATTTACGAGGCCATAAAAATCTCCAGCAAGCATGTGGGGAATGATGGACGGTGAAGTGACAGCTCCCCTGGTGGCCAGAAAAAGTTGGAATGTTAAATAGCCTCTGACTGATTGTCTATATATGTTGTGTGTCTATGGCAGGGGTCCCCAAACATTTTGAACAGAGGGCCGGGTCACAGTCCCGCAAACTGTTGGAGGGCCGGATTATAATTTGAAAAAAAAAATGAATGAATTCCTATGCACATATATTATTTGCAGTGCAACCTCCCCCCCCCCCACCAAAAAAAATCAAAAAAGAGAAACCCACACTTCTATATAAATAAAAATGTAATGTTCGTTTGTGGGATTAACAGAACTCAAAAACCACTGGATGAATTGACACCAATTTTGGACACAAGACACCTAACAATCCAATGTATGTCCTTCACACAAAAAATTGATTTTGTCATTTGGGAGTTGTAGTTGCTGGGATTTATAGTTCAACTACAATCACAGTGCATTTTGAACCCCAACAACGATGGAATTGAACCAAACTTGGCACACAGTTCTCCCATGACCAACAGAAAATACTTGAAGGGTTCGGTGGGCAGTGCCCTTTGGTTTTGGAGTTGTAGTTCACCTGCCTCCATAAATTACTGTGGACTCAATGATAGATCTGGACCAAACTTGGCACTGATACTCAATATGTCCAAATGTGAAGACTGGTGGTGTTTGGGGGTTGTATTTGCTGGGATTTATAGTTCAATCAAAGAGCATTCTGAACTCCACCAATGATGGAATTGAACCAGTCTTGGTACACAGAACTCCCATGAACAACAGAAAAAACTGGGTTTAGTGGGCATTGACCTTGAGTTTTGGAGTTGTAGTTCACCTGCCTTCACCACACCAGCATTCCCTGGCCACGCCCACCCAGCGCTGCTCCATCAATTGTGGACACTCTCTGCTCCAGCCGCTCTGCTCTGCAGAGGACCCACCTGGGAGGCTTCTCCCTCTCACACAGGCAGAGCGGCCGGAGCAGAGGGTGTCCGCAAATGACGGAGCGGTGCCAGGTGGGCGTGGCCAGGGAAGCTGGCTTCCCTGGCCACGGCCACCCGGCGCCGCTCCGTCAATTGCGGACACCCTCTGCTCCAGCCGCTCTGCTCTGCAGAGGACCCATCTGGGAGGCTTCTCTCTCCCACACAGGCAGAGCGGCCGGAGCAGAGGGTGTCCACAATTGGCAGAGCAGCGCCGGGTGGGCGTGGCCAGGCCAGGCTGCGTGGGCCGGAGAAATGCCCTCGGCGGGCTGCATACGGCCCATGGGCCGTAGTTTGGGGACCCCTGGTCTATGGCATTGAATGTTTGCCATGTATATGTACATTGTAATTCGCTCTGAGTCCCCTGCAGGGTGAGAAAGGTGGAATATAAATACTGTAAATAATAAATAAATAAATAATAATAAATACAAAAAATGAGGAAATATGCCTTTCCAGTAAGCCTGGAAAATGCTGATTTATTATCAGGAAATGTTTGATTTTATACCTGTAATATTAGCTATATACTCGTGAGTAAAAATTTATTGGGTAGAATGGAGTCACAAGTGGAAGCCCTGGGCTAAATCATTGCTTCTTAAACTGTTGGTCTGAACCCTAAATGGCTCAATGTTTTGGCAACAGTTAAATCTTGTGAAGCCTTGGTTTTGCCTTCTCCTCCTTTGCTTCAGTTTCCCTTGTTTATAGGCCTTCCCAATAGAGTAGACCAGGGGTCCTCAAACTAAGGCGCAGGGGCCAGGCACGGCCCTCCATGGTCATTTACCTGGCCCTCGTTCAGGGTCAACCTAAGTCTGAAACGACTTGAAAGCACACACCAACAACAACAACAATCCTATCTCATCAGCCAAAAGCAAGTCCGCACTTCCCATTGAAATACGAATAAGTTTATATTTGTTAAAACTGTTCTTCATTTTAATTATTGTATTGTTTTAAAGTGTTTTTGCACTACAAATAAGATATGTGCAGGGTTGTTGTAGGTTTTTCGGGCTGTATGGCCATGGTCTAGAAGCATTCTCTCCTGATGTTTCGCCTGCATCTATGGCAGGCATCCTTAGAGGTTGTGAGGTCTGTTGGAAACTAGGAAATTTGGGTTTACATATCTGTGTAATGTCCAGTATACATAAGTGCATTCATGTTTTTTTCAAATTAAAATCCGGCCCTCCAACAGTCTGAGGGACTGTGACCTGGCCCTCTGTTTAAAAAGTTTGAGGACCCCTGGTATAGACCTTCCTTTGTATTAGTTTCTGGATGGAGCTTAAAACACCCCTCAGAGGCCTGCCTCAGTTGGTTTGTTCCATTTCCCCACAGAGCTTTTTTCTGGACTCCTCTTCTCTGAAGTAGAGCCTTAGAGTCCTGGATATTATTTGGAATCTTAGACCTAGCAGTTCAAAACAGGCATTCTTAGCACTTTTGCCTGCTGTTGCATTTAGCAGTATTATTATACCAACAGTCCAAAGGATGACAGAAGCGTTTGGCCAACCAAGCTTCACAGGAAAGTAGATTAAGGCAGTTTATAACCATTGCTTTGCAGCAGAGGCAAAAGAGACTTTAAAAGACCCCAGAAAGATGCCTGCAGCCAGCAAGTTCTCCTTTTGTAATGCATTGTTTTAAGTTATTCTATAATAGTCCCGGGTGGAGTTAACCCTTTATTCATCTTGTTTCAGTAAACTCATTTGGTTATCTTTTCACCTTGCCTCAAAGTGCCTCTGTCTTCTAAAGGTCTTAATCTTAACAGAAGGTATCAGATAGCCCCTGAGAAAAGCTAGACAATATAATTTTCCCAAAGGCTCAGGCGTGCCATCCCAAAGGCTTGGGCATGCCATCTGTAGAGTCTATTGTAGACCCTGCAGAAAATGTTTCAGCTATACTCTACAAAAAGGAAATGTTTTATTTTTATACCTGTTTTGTATACCTGGAGTTCTGTAAAAAATCATTGGGCAGAAAGGAGTGGGAAAAAAGTTTACAAAGACCTCCTCTTGATTGTTCTTGCCTTTTCCCCCCCACTTGTCTCTGGCTGGATCTACACTGCCCTATATCCCAGGATCGGATCCCAGATTATCTGTTTATCCCAGATTATCTGGTAGCGTAGATTCATACATACATAATCCAGTTCAAAGCAGATAATCTGGGATCAAATCCTGGGATGTAGGGCAGTGTAGATGCAACCTAAGTCTTTCTTTGTTCCATGTACTCCAGACTTTTGGTCCATTTTTACTTTGTTTTCTTTAGGAATGGAACATCTGTGGAGCTCCAAACCCAATAATTGATGTAAACTTACATACATGCATGACAGGCAGTTCTTAGGGGCTCTTCTAACTTTAGATCAACATCTTTTCCCTATGTCTTTTCCCACCCTGATATCGATTTTTCTGAGACAATAAACCTAAGTTTTCTATTTTACATTACAAAAGTATCCCAATATGACAAAATCCCTTGCTGCTGCTATTGCTTACTGGTAGAGAAGAGGGGGTAGTAGGAGGTGGTGATTTAGATTATAGAGGAGCAACTGCTTTCAGTTGGTAAAGGAGAGAAGAAATGGAAGTGTGTTCTGAAATGAAATGCATCACCTTTTCCTTCATCTGGATATGTTGATCAGCCATATCCTCCTGGTCTGAATTGTTCCAGGGAGAAGAAAAGGAAGCAGAAGCAGCAGCAGCTCCCTAGGGTCCCAAGTTACTGGGTGTGGGAGGGTCTTGGACGAAATGAAAAACTAGGGACTGGCCTGTGGTGTCCCATTGTTTTTGTTGTTATTGTGTGCCTTCAAGTCGTTTCTGACCAAAGGCAACTTATCACAGGGTTTTCTTGGCAAGATTTGTTCAGAAGACAGTTGACATTGTTTTCTTCTGAGGCTGAGAATCTAACCCAAGGTAACCTTATGGGTTTCATAGAAAAATGGTCCTGGCCTCCAGCATTATCTCATGTTGGCTCCATAACTTACAAATAAGCCACTAACAGGATTCTTGCCTCTGTATCCCAACACACAAATATAAATTGGGATTATACATTTCTGAGGGCCACAAAGTGTGTGTGTGTGTGTGTAAAAGGACATGCATCGCTTCCCTTCCACTATTTTCCTGCCTGACAAGTCAACAAATGAATGTGCTTTCAGAGTGCAGTGGTTTCTCCTGTGATGTCCATTTATATGAGCCTGGAGAGTCCCACTGCAGCTATACTCAGTTCCCAAATATTTGGGGGATGTAGCAGATGAGCTCTGCATTACATCAGATTCAACTTAGCTGTGCTTGAAAACCAAATTGATTATAGAGATGAGCCTCTCATAAGAACCAAACAGGGAAATAAGAGAAAAGATAGAATTCACTTAAAAAAACAAAACAAGCCTAGTTGAAGCAAACTCCATAAACCTGATGCTGTTTCCAAAAGCCTAATGTAAATACATCCCTGGTCATAATTGGTAACAGCTGGATTCTCTTTGTTCAGGTTCAGTTAACTGTAAGTTTACAGCATGGAACAGGAAACATATGTGAACTACAGACCTTGTTAAATGAGCCGTGTGCAGCCTTTCCAATTTTTGATGTGGTAGCATTTTGTACAGCATTTAGTGTTTGTATTGATAGGCAAGCACTTATTTTTCTTTTTGCCTGGTCACCCAAAGCAGAAAGATGCCTGGAAGGAGTTGATTAACAGATGGTATCATCACTTTAATGCTATGCATTAAAAAAAGAAGATGCTGTGCATCGAATTCTGCCTTACTCCAGAGTAAGCAGAAACAGGGCCTGTTACAGATCAGGAACACCACATCCAAGTTCTTGCAATGCACAACTTTACATTGATGAAATTCTGCTACTGATACAATATGTATCTGGAGAAGTGCAATGAAGTGTAGGTGTAGTGGTCTCAGCACAAGATATCCTGTGATGCAGTGGGGTTTCTTACTGCATAACAGAGCACTGTAAAGTAAAGGAATCTTTTTTTTTTTCTGTCCAGGTGCAGAGTAGCCATCTGGATTATCATTCCCTATGGCTGTGTTGGGAGCTGTTGCCCTCCCTGTTCTTATGCTGTCTTTCAAGGATAACTGTGCTGTTACACGCTGGGCCTGTGCATAAGACTGTAGACAGGACATAAATTCTGTGTGCCCAACAGGACGCCGGGGCTGCCTCAGATTAAAGGCCTTTGGATTTCCTTAAAAATGAGTCTTTAGATTGCTTAAAGGTTCAACAAAGTTCTTTATTAATGAAAACAAACAGGTACCTTAAGGCTTTCTTAACAGTCTATTGCCTCTCTCTCAATCTTGCCCACAGGGAACAGACACTATCTTCATAACTGTAACTAACGGGGAAATCCTTAACTTCTAATCTGGGCAGTCTGTCTTTGCCTCTGTTGGCGTGGAGCCCCTGCACCTGGTACCAACTGCTTCTGGCTTCCGTGAGTGACCCTTACCAAGCAGAGCGTTGTAGACTTCCAGGGGAAAAAGAACTCAGGCTTCCATGATGGCTGACTGAAGTCCTTCAGCAGAGGAACTGCATAACCCCGGCCAAGCTGTGGGCTGTATATCTCCCCAGCCAAGCCGTAGAAGACGAAGCTTTCTACAGGAGCTCTTGGTATTATGTCCTGCATAAAAGGCTTCTCTATGTGGACTGACCCAAAAAGGCTCCCATTCCCTCCAAAAGCCCAAAAGGGGGCGGGACCAGGGAACCTAACTATAATTGACAGGTGGCTTGCCCTATGATTGCAGCCAAAAGAAGCCACCTATCTGCAGAGTCCCTGAAACTTAGGACTACAACAAACATTCAATGCAAAGCAAACAAAATTGGAGCTCCTGGTACAGTTGTACCTGCACAATAACCTTTCCAGCAAAGTGTCATATTGTTGATCATTGTGACAATTGCACAATGGTCCTGATGGTACAGCTACAAGAATATGCCTCTCCTGGTTATATGACGATAACACACTAGTGATGTTTCGACATGAAACACTAGCGAAACCATCTGAACTAGATCAAAGAGATACATGATGGACTTCAGAAGGGCAACAAAAGGCATCCAACAGTGATACACAAACTGAAAAAGAGCCAATTGATACTGCTGAGCCAGAGACTGAATCCACAGAGATGGGCCAAATTCAGGAGAAGAAACTCGCAGATATCCAATATGAATCAACAGAGGTGTACCATCTGATTGACTATCTTACAGCATGAAGTCAGCATTATCTATGGAACTTTAACCAAAAGAGAAAATAATTAGATCCAGATGGACATTCAGATTTAAACAAGGTACAGAAGAAAAGTTGAAATGCTACAAGACACATCAGAATCGAGTGCCATGGAATGTGACATCAGAGAAAAGGAGATGATCTTTTGCCCAACCAAAGAGATGACAGCAGACATTTCTACCAAGAGAGACTTTCGAAGATCAACTTACCAAAATGGGACTAGTGGTTGGCTTGATCAGTTGAGAAGTGCTGTTGGAAATAGCAACCTTCCAAGCCTCTACTAACTCTATGTGAATGTGTATAATTGTTATACACAATGTACATTTTGGTTTGCCAGTTTGTACCTCTTTGGTGTGGGAAGGTCTTCAGACACAGGACTCCATTTTATATTCAGTTTGCCCCAGTCCTCAGTGGAGGTGGATGCATGTTGCTGTTTGGACTTCAGTATAGTATGCTTTTAGACCTCAAAGGAGGTGGATTGCAGTTTGTCTCCTTTCAGATTTCAGTGAGTACAATTGTACAGTTTGGACTATATCTATATGCTGAAAGACGTTGGACTATGGGCTAGTGTGCTGAATATATACAAGAAGTTCGTTAGTAAACCTGAGATGTTATTTTTAAAGAAGACTACTTTGTGTTTTTTTTTTAAAATCTCCGAGTGCATATTTTAACTAAAAGGTTTCAAGGGAGTCTATATCTTTTGGGCAACTGCAATTTCAACTTTAAAGAAACAGCCATCCTCTGCTAACCGAATGTATTTATTGTTGAGAAATGTCTCTATCCTTGGCAGTTTAAAGACATGGTTCTTCAGTTTAACAGCTGGGTTACCTGTATGCCATTCATTACATGAATGCTTATGAATATCACTTGTTCAAAGAGCTGACTTCTAACAAGACCATGCTTTTCTTCACTAGTGGTTTTCAAAAGGTGGTCTCCACATGCTCATAGAGATTTACATTTGTTAAACTAATGTGACATAATTTTTACCTTTTCAATAAGGTTATGGTGCAATAGGTTATGGAATTTTCAATACACTGGAGAAAATAGTGTAGATCTCTCTCTCTGTGTGTGGGTGTAAATCAGTGGAGTTGATTTGGATCAGACCCTGCATGTCAAACCATTACAAAGAAGCAGGAGGAGTAAAGAATAATTTGATGCATAGCATTATAGAGAGTGAGGTGGCAACCTTAAGTATTAGATTTTGACCATGATGAAATGACAGCACATTTTTCATTGCTTAATTTATTAGGTATATATAGGAATAAAAAGGCCCAGTTGTGAGATTTTCTTCCTCAGGTGACAAAATGACTTTATTATCCTATGTGTCTTCATTTTGTCAGTGCTGTTTGTACTTCTCAGGGTACCAAATATTTTGGAAGGTTATTGCAAGTTGACCTTTGTGAGAGCCATGAGATGTTTCTCCCAAATAGACTGTCCAATATTTTAATTCCAAATATCAGTCAGAAAAGCATAGGTAGACCAGTCTCTCAAGGGCCCTTCATCACCCCCAACATTTCAAAGATGAAAACAGGGAGACATCTATAACACTCATACTCAAATAACATGGTTGGCTGCCTGATATCACTCTGACCTTTACCAACAGCTGAGGATGGTAGCCCATCTGCTCAATGTAACATTCATCTGCACAGGCATAGCTGTGTTTAAAATAATGAAGGTTATTTTCCCTTCAGTTGCTAAAGACATCTTGGAGAACCATAATTTTCTGAGCAACACTTAAAATCCTGGCATGCACAATTTTCATGTTTAGTTATTTACATGGGTGAATGCTGTAGAAAAGATGCATCCTCCCTTCCTACTCTGGAAACCTGGGAGATATGGTTCAACACAGCTTTGGGAACAACAGCCTGCTCAGTGGGTCAGTGGAATTAAGATCCCTGAGCAGGACTCTAGGAGTAATTTGAACTGTCGGTGTCCATTATAACAGAGAGACCATAGCAACACCTAAAGGAGAATCCAAACAGGGGGCAACTGCATAGTCCTTATATCAAGAGAAAGACAGATGAATAAAGTAAGTAAATAAATACATACATATGCAGATATCAAAACTCTGCAATACACTGCACCACACAATTCTATACAACACTGTCTTTAAAAGCACATGACTGTACCAAAACTTTGTTTTCATTTTTGGATCTGAGAATGCAGTCCTTTCATGCAAAATCCACTCCTGATTTTTCTACCAGATCTCGTTATTTTAGTAGCTTTGTTTCAGACTGATGTTTAGAAGACAGTGTCGTTGCTTTTGCTGCTGCTGTTGTTAAAGCATTGGGAGAGAGAAATACTTTGTGTTAAAATAAATGAGTTACCCTGCTCAGTTATAATACTATGATTCCACACTAACTGCCATAATTTTAGCCTATGGAATCCTGGGATTTGCAATTTTGGGAGGGGAGCTTAGACCTCTCTGCCAGGGAATATTAATATCTTACCAAATCCCAGGTTTCCATAGTGTGTATCCAGGGCATATAATGTGGAATCATAATGTTATAATTGTTCAAGATGAAAAGACTTGCCTTGAAGGCACCACAAGATTCCCCTTTTCCTCCTCTTTTCTTTAGAGTCCCCCAGTGAGCCTCTAGGGGATTGTGACTGATCATATCGAAGCGATTTTAGGTAGTACCATGGATAAGAAGGTCCATGCTTGGTGAGCTTCTGCTAAATGAGATTAGCCAGGATAGAGAACAAAGCACTCTGGGTTTGAAGGCACACTACAGAGGTTTATTAGTTTGGCCAAAATTGATACAAGTACCAGCTGATGCTCAAAATGTACAAGCCTATCCATGGAAAAATACAAGACATTTTATATACTTCTTTTTTTATAAAAAAAAATCATGTTATTGGTGAATGGGATACAAAATATAAAAAGGAGAAACATCTATAGGTAAACAAATACATCTACTACAGGTATGTAGTTCTCCAAATTTATACACTGCAATATTCTATCCAATCATTCCTTTCCTTCCCCCCACCCATGAACCCACAACCCATGACTTCTGATACTACTCACTGTGAGTCCCATATCTCATAAAATCTACCTTTATATCTACTTTAGTAACTTCCCCTTGCAGTTATTTTAAAGTCCACATTTGTCTTTCTTTCAATGTGTTCAAATGCCAGCCTCCATTTTAAAACAAACTCTTCATTATTTTCTCCCCGGTGTATGTATTATTAGAATATATTCAAATGGCCAAGCTATCTAATGGTATCCAGGGAGGTGACATTTTATACACTTCTGACAGATTCCCGTGCCTCCTCCTAATTGGCTGATAAACAGGCTGGCTAGGATCCACACAGGGATTGGCTGGAAGTTATCCCGACATCACAGACAGGAGGAGGGGATCTCCATAGTGAGAAGAACAGCTGATAATTGGTAGGTTTAAAGGTCCAGTCTATTGCAAAGACAACCGCGTGGAGGATGTGAAACTGAAGATAATGCTGTGGAAGGAACCAATTTTATCTGACCTGAGAGATTGTTGGAGGGACCTTCTTAATTGTTTTAGCAATCTCCGTTCTGACCAGTTTATATAAATAGGGGGCACCAGGAGAAACAGATGCCTTTATAATATTTGATATGCTTTAATGTGTTTAGGAATTCACACAGTCTATAATCAATGCAAGTTATACAAAAAATATCATTTAATACAATTATTAAAGGGTTTTGGCTTAATCTAGTTTGGGGTACAGTTGCTGCTGGGTCCCTTCCAGAGCCTCCAATGGCTTTGATATTGAGAAACTTCAAAAGAGTAGAAAATGTTTTAAAAATAAAGGAAAATCATATCTCTGGTTTGGAGTCTCTCTGAAGATCCAGATCAGTTTGGGTAGCCGGGTGCCATGGCTCAACAACAATATGCCTACTCTAGTCTAGAACTGGGCTGGGAAAGCAACCTTTCATGCATTTAAATAGAGGTGAACCTTATTAAGCACTGAGGGGCTTAGGTCTAAATAAACATATGAAGATCACACTATTGCAAAGGTGGGACTCATGCCTTTTCAAATGTGGCTGGACTGCATTACTGAACAGCCCCAGCCAGCATAGTTGATAATGAGGTATGCTGGGAATTCTTTTCACAGCATCTAGAAAATCACACCATTTTGTTTGTTGTTTTTGTTGTTGATAATTAAACCTAGGGTTGGCCCAACTGAATAAGCAATAAATAAGCAAATTGGAGCCTTCTTGATGTTGTTGAACTACACTTCCTATCAGACTTAACCAATAGGTGGAGGATGCCGGAAGCTTCAGTCTGACTTCTGGAAAGCCTCACTCTGTCCACAAGGCACACAATTCCCTACTCTCTGCTTGCAAAATATTTACAAGACACTATGTTTCTCCTTCTGGAGCTCTAGGGTCTCTCCAAAAGCCTGCTGACCCATCAAAATGAAATATTCTAAAGCAGCTGACCTGAATTAGCCTGTAGAAAAGAGCTCATGAAATCTATATGTAAAGTGTTAACTGACGGAAGGAGGGAGCACCTTGAGCCATCCATGATTAAACCAAATATCCCCTCCCCCCGATTGTTCACACAACACCTCAGCTCCATCAGCTCAGCTGCCTTTTAAAGTTGATCCAATTAGAAGAGTTCGCCTGGGAGGAATTAGCACTTTTAAGCTTTGCAGAGAAGCTCAGATAGTAATTAGTTTTCCACTCTTCTTGCTTTTCTTTAGTAGCGAGGGATGTAGAGCCCCAGAGAATGCCTGAATGGATGATTTTTGCTTTCTGCAGCAGAACAGGTGAAATATGCCATAGTCTTCCTTATTCATATTTATAAGGACTGGTGGTATTCATGCAAGCCCAGAGCCTAAAAAGAGAACACCCCAGTTTCCACATAATGTTTGTGGATTCAAGGAACATCTATGAAAACTAGTTTGAGTCTAGCAAGAAAATGAAAAATAGAAGCATAAACTGAGGAAAGATATGTGGAATTAGTACAAAACACATACTGTATCTGTTACTGGAAAACCGATAAATGAGGGAAAGGTGTGTTTTTTTCCAGCTGTGACATTGGATATTGTGAGGTGGTTGAGCCATGGCAGTTGCAGAAGCAATGGTGACAAATAAAAGGAAAGGAAGAATACATAATTGTGGGGGAATTAATTTACCTTTAGTCCTCTATTCATTGTACTCTCAGACACAGAAAAACATTAATGTCAAGGCACCTCTTGATTGCAATAGGCCTCCGTCTTTGTGAGGGAAGCAATAATTGCCGGTGAGGATTCAAAACTGTACTGTGGTCCAGAGAAATATTCTGCTGAGGCAGCAGGGAAGAAGACACTCCATTTTGTGCACCAGGCTTCCTCACCATAGCAGCTGTCAAGCCCGACTGACGGCATTTACATTGGCTGTAGTTCGCCTGTAATTACTATCATTTTTATTATTGATTTCCCTGTCTTCCTTCCCTGGCTTGTTTCGAGATGTGTGCAGCGAAGCAATCTCTTGGCACTGGAGAGAATTAAATTCATCTTTCGGTTGCTTCACTGCTTTCTCGCTTCGGAGTTTGTCTAGTGCCATAGCCATACTCCACACACAACTGCATTTAGGCACACACACAAAGAAAACCAAGTGTTTGTAGCCCAAGAGAGTTCCCCATAGAGTCCATTTTTCAGTGGAAAAAAAATAGAAGAACAAATATTGCGAGAAAAGATTACATCTGATGGAAAATTCTTTCCCAAAGAATAGATCACAGTCTTTTCCATAGTGCCTTACAAACTCAAAAGGATAAAATTAGAAAGGAATGCATCAATACCCCTGCCCAAGAAGAAATGAACTTGTTAAAAATAGCCACTTTGGCCACTTTGGGTGAGTAGGAAAACTCAATTACATGATAGGGGTAAATAGATCCATGATAGACTGAGAGATGATAATTTAGTGATGTTCTCAAAGTCATAGAATGACATACTGGAATGTGGGAGGGGGTTGAGGTTGCTGTGTTGTGACAATCCCAAACTGAGGGGCTGCTGCCTTTAAATCAAATTGTGTTGTGAGAGGGAGCACTTCACTGATTTTGCTAGACTGCAGGCAGGAGAGGGAAGTGGTCCTGCCAGTTGGGTGCCCAAAAATGACCTCCCTAGAGCAAGAGGGTTGCCACTGCAAAGTGGACAGAGGCTGGATTCAGACATGCCTTTATCCCAGAAACATCTGTGTTAAAAAAAAAGCGCGGATGTTTCTGGGGACCTGTCCATACCCACCCCAGTAAGAGCGCACTTTCTGGGGTGGGTGTCCAGATGTTCTCTCGGGACTAGTCGGAGAGAACGTCTGGAGGCCCTCCCCCCAAGCCCCCAGACCCCTTAGAAAAGTAATAAAAACTTACCCATCCTCCATTACAAGCCTTGGCTGACTCTCCCGATGCAGAGAAATGACATGCCAGGAGAGCGGGGGAGGGGGGAGCGAGGCTTCTAATGGAGGATGAGTAAGTTTTATTATTTTTCTAAGGGGTCTGGGGGCTTGGGGGGTATTCCCACAATTTACTGGGCTTATTTAGCCCGGTAAACTGTGGGAATGGTGTCTGGACTGTAGTGTAGACACTGGAAATAGTGCATTTATCCCGTGCTTTCCAAGAAGGTGTGGAATAAATCCATTATCAAATTAATTCACTACAAACCAGGGTTTGTTCTCTGGACAGCCCCTCCTTTATTGCAGTAATTCCCGCAATAAAGGTCCTGTCTGGACGGACCCAAAGATACCTTACATGACTGAGAAAAAAACAACCCTGCTGATTCACACCGAAGGGTCTGTCACTCCTTTCCACCTGCTACTAAGGAGGCTGTCGAGGTCCTGAACCGGTGCCTGGCCGCTGTAATGGTCTGGATGAGGGCGAACAAATTGAAATTAAATCCAGACAAGACAGAGGTACTCCTGGTCAGTCGCAAGGCCGAACAGGGTATAGGGTTACAGCCTGTGCTGGATGGGGTCGCACTCCCCTTGAAGGCGCAGGTTCGCAGCTTGGGTGTGATCCTGGATTCATCGTTGAGCCTGGATCCCCAGGTCTCAGCGGTGACCAGGGGAGCATTTGCACAGCTCAGGCTCGTGCGCCAGCTGCGCCCGTACCTCGGGAAGTCTGACTTGGCCACGGTAGTACATGCTCTGGTCACATCCCACCTTGACTACTGGAACGCTCTCTACGTGGGGCTGCCCTTGAAGACGGCCTGGAAGCTTCAGCTAGTCCAGCGCGTGGCAGCCATGTTACTAACAGGAGCGGGACGCAGGGAGCACACAACGCCCTTGTTGTTCCAGCTCCACTGGCTGCCGATCTGCTACCGGGCCCAATTCAAGGTGCTGGTGTTGGCCTACAAAGCCCTAAACGGTTCTGGCCCAAAATACCTTTCTGACCGCATCTCGGCCTATGAGCCCACGAGGACCTTGAGATCGTCTGGGGAGGCCCTTCTCTCGATCCCGCCTGCCTCACAGGCACGCCTGGCGGGGACGAGGGATAGGGCCTTCTCGGTGGTGGCCCCCCGGCTGTGGAACACCCTCCCTGTAGACATCAGACAGGCGCCCTCCCTTATAACATTCCGCAAGAGACTAAAGGCATGGTTATTTGAGAAGGCGTTTGACTAAGTGCTACAACAATTGGCAATGATGATTGGAACGGAATATGGATAACGAGATTGGTCTATGATTCTACGATGAGACAGCGTGGATGATTTAGTGTAATTGTATTATTGATAGTCATGTTGATATTATTGTTGTGATATTGCCTTATTGTAAACTGTGTTTTTTTATATGTTGTACACCGCCGTGAGTCGCCCTAGGGCTGAGAACGGCGGTCTACAAATACAGTAAATAAATAAATAAATAAATAAATAAAGTCTAACACCTTACTTTTCATACTGGCCAACCAGACCATTAGGCATAATCTGACTCAAGAACTAAGTGTTAAGGGCTAAATAATCGATTGAGCTATATACGCCACATGATCTGCTTTGCATGGGCTAATACAGTCTTAGTGTCCTTAGATGCTGTAGAGGACTCTCTTCTATCAATGAATTGAAGTAATATTTAATGGGCTGGGCGTTAGGAGGTACCACCTTCAGCCAGCAAAAACATTTGGAATGGCATTGGAGCAAATACATGTCTTCAAGAAGCCCATGGGCTTAACAAGCAGGCCACAATCCCTTACCTTGATGGCTGCTCTGGATGGCATGATTTTAATAACTGTTTTTAAATCATGTTGCTTATTGGTGGGCTTTAGTATAAATGTTATTATATTATCAATGTTTAATTTTTTATGCTTTCTGTCTAAATGTTCTTTTATGTTTATGTTTTAATTTGGTTAGGTTTATTTATAGTTATATGTTATTGTCTTGCTATTATCTTTTGGTATGTACAGCACTGAATTTTGCCTTTATAATGTTGGGAGCTGTTTTGAGTTGTGGGGAGAAAAGTGCTATATAAATGTAATAATAAATAAATAATAAAAAAACTTCGTAGTACAGTAGAGTCTCGCTTATCCAAATTTCGCTCATCCAACATTTTGTATTATCCAACACAGTGTGCCTCCCACCCGGATCCACAACTGTTTCAATATATTGTGATTTTTTGGTGCTAAATTCATAAATACAGTAATTACTACATAACGTTACTGTGCATTGAACTGCTTTTTCCGTCGATTTGTTGTAAAACATGTTTTGGTGCTTAATTTGTAAAATCATAATGTAATTTGATGTTTAATAGGCTTTTCCTTAATCCTTCCTTATTATCCAACATTTTCTCTTATCCAACATTCTGCCAGCCCATTTATGTTGGATAAATCAGACTGTATTTCAAATACTAAGGTAAGAATATTGTCTGGAAATACTTTGTTTCTGTGACATTTTGCAGATGGATTTTGGCGGATTAACGACGGGGAAAACGTTGTGCAATGGGAGCTGTTGGAAATCATTCTCAAAAGTCTCAGAAAAATAGTATTTCCTAATGTGATGAGGTCCCACGTGAAGCATGTGGACATTTCTGCTACAGTATTTGTGATGTGAACTTTTTTTCTTTTTTGTGGCTTACTCCCTATAGATATTTCTAGCTTCAATAAGGATGTCATTTGCAAGTATGGATGGATTCTGGATTCCATGTGACTTCAGTAGGATTTGAAAGGTGGAGTTATACTGAACAGGTAGAGCATATAGATGCACGCAGCAACAACCTTCTGCTGACATAAATCTGGGGATTATCTACATGACTTTCTCTCTCTGGCTTCTTTTAAGATAATCCTTACCACGTGTGATGGGGATTACCTACATGGTGTCATGTGGTTTCATCATCATAGTTTATTTTAAAAAGCATGAGATACAGCCCTGGGCTAAGACATATGGCATGTAGACCTCTCCAGGATCATGCGTGTTTTGCATATGGAAGATCTCCAGCCCAATTCTTTAGACTTCCAAGATGAATCAGAAAAGACCACTATCTGAAACTTTAGAAAGACATTCTAGGGACATCATCACATTTGCTGTGAATCTGGCGGTGCCCGGCATGTGGCACCTGTTGCCCCATGCCTTGCATCACCAGACTTACCCCTAACTCCATCCTATGGCAGGAAGCATTCACCACCTGGCTTCCCCCTTTGTTGCTAATGCAACACGGGAAGCCTCCCATGTTGCTGCTGCAGCGGCTTACACCAGTTCCCCTTCTGTTTTGCAATGGAGCCCTTTTGGAAGTAGCTGTACATTGTTGGATGGGAGCTGTCAGGGTCCGTAGCAAAACTGAAGAGTTTTACTACGCTGTATGCTGGCGAATTTTGACCCATTTGATGAGATTGTAAGTCTGTGGGTACAATATTAAGCCAAAAAAGAGCAGTAGAGTGACACAGCACACATGTGTCTAAGCCAACCTTACAGAGCAGTCCAAGGGTAGTGTGAAAGCAGTGATTGACAAATTTATCACATCCCCAGCCCTGCCATCAGTCACAGCAAAAATATAATTGGCTTCAGCCTAGCAGATCCACACACATGGCAGATCTGCAGCCCCCTTCACAGTGACAATGTGGAAGTGGTAGGAGTTAGGTTGGTTCCAGAATTGTTTTAGCCAGAAACCTTGGGCTGGACCTGTCAGAGGAAGTGGCTTTGGATGCAGTTGAATTCTTTTAAATTCCATCCCATGATGAAATGCTCTCTTCTGGGCTTTCCCAGCTACCACCAGCAGTAATAGCAGAGGCACCTGTGCTGTACTAATCCTGTTCAAACATCAACATTGAGCTGTTATCTATATCTTAAAAGGTGAATATCAAAAGGTCAGCAGAAATTCTTGTGATTTTAACAGCATTTTAATCTGCAAATACCAGCAGGAAGGGTCTAAAGTTTATCTCCATATCATGAAAAGCCTGGTAAAGCAGTGGTTCAACACACAGGTGAGGCCAGTGTTTATTTTCAAGCAAAGCTTGGGAAAGTTAATTCTTTGAATGACAACTAACAGACTTCCCCAGCAGGCCTTCCCACTGGGAGTTGTAATCCAAACCTATAATTGTGTCTCTATTTGTGCGTGTGTGTCTTGTTTGTCAGTGGTCAGCTGCCAGAAAGTACTAAGGCTTGTTTAGGACAGGAAAATTCCTCTCCACTTCTCTGTAGGGAAGATGGTGCAGGGGGTGATGCATTTGCCTTTTCCTCCCACATTGGCTTTTGGTGGGTCAGCTACACCTCCTGTTCATTTCATGCACAAAAATAGAACAAATCTGGTTGGTCAGTTGGCAGCCTTCCATATTTCTGAAAAACCAATACAAGGTCCTAAATACCGTTTTGATTGGGTTGTTGTAGGTTTTTCGGGCTGTATGGCCATATTCTAGAAGCATTCTCTCCTGACATTTCACCTGCATCTATGGCAGGCATCCTCAGAGGTTGTGTGGTCTGTTGGAAACTAGGAAAATAGGGTTTATATATATGTGGAAAGTTCAGGGTGGGAGAAAGAACTCTTGTCTGTTGGAGCTAGGTGTGAATGTTTCAGTTGGCCACCTTGATTAGCATTTGATGACCTGACAGTTTTTAGGTGTGCCCTGTTACTGCCTGGGGGAATTCTTTGTTGAGAGATGATTAGCTGTTCCTGATTGTCTCTTCTCTGGAGTTCCCCTGTGGTTGAGTTTTGTTCTTTATTTACTGTATGCAGATGACACCACTCTGATGGCCGAAAGCGAGGAGGAGCTGAGGAGCCTTCTAATCAAGGTGAAAGAAGAAAGCGCAAAAGCCGGGTTGCAGCTAAACGTCAAAAAACCAAGATTATGGCAACAAGAATGATTGACAACTGGAAAATAGAGGGAGAAACCGTGGAGGCCGTGACAGACTTTGTATTTCTAGGTGCAAAGATTACTGCAGATGCAGACTGTAGCCAGGAAATCAGAAGACGCTTACTTCTTGGGAGGAGAGCAATGTCCAATCTCGATAAAATAGTAAAGAGTAGAGACATCAGACTGGCAACAAAGATCCGCCTAGTCAAAGCCATGGTATTCCCTGTAGTAACCTACGGATGTGAGAGCTGGACCTTAGGGAAGGCTGAGCGAAGGAAGATCGATGCTTTTGAGCTTTGGTGTTGGAGGAAAGTTCTGAGAGTGCCTTGGACTGCGAGAAGATCCAACCAGTCCATCCTCCAGGAAATAAAACCCGACTGCTCACTGGAGGGAAAGATACTAGAGACAAAGTTGAAGTACTTTGGTCACATCATGAGGAGACAGGAAAGCCTAGAGAAGACAATTATGCTGGGGAAAGTGGAAGGCAAAAGGAAGAGGGGCCGACCAAGGGCAAGATGGATGGATGGCATCCTTGAAGTGACTGGACTGACCTTGAAGGAGCTGGGGGTGGTAACGGCCGACAGGGAGCTCTGGCGTGGGCTGGTCCATGAGGTCACGAAGAGTCGGAGACGACTGAACGAATGAACAACAACAAGCCAGATTTTGTTCATTTTCATGGTTTCCTCCTTTCTGTTGAAATTGTCCACACGCTTGTGTATTTCAATGGCTTCTCTGTGTAGTCTGACATGGTGCTTGTGAGAGTGGTCCAGCATTTCTGTGTTCTCAAATAAAATGTTGTGTCCAGGTTGGTTCATCAGGTGCTCTGCTATGACTGATTTCTCTGGTTGAAGTAGTCTGCAGTGCCTTTCATGTTCCTTGATGGGGCGCTGCGTTTGGTGGTCCCTATGTAGACTTGTTCACAGCTGCATGGCATCCAGTAGATTCCTGAAGAGGTGAGAGGATTAGTAAACAAATATAACAGTAAATAAAGAACAAAACTCAAACACAGGGTAACTCCAGAGAAGAAACAATCAGGAACAGCTAATCACATCTCAACAAAGAATTTCCCCAGGCAGTAACAGGGCACACCTAAAATCTGTCAGGCTATCAAACGCTAATCAAGGGGGCCAATTGAAACATTCACACCTAAGTCCAACAAACAAGAGTTCTTTCTCCCACCCTGTACTTTCCACATATACATAAACCCAATTTCCTCATTTCCAGCAGAACTCACAACCTCTGAGGATGCCTGCCATAGATGCAGGTGAAACATCAGGAGAGAATGCTTCTAGAACATGGCCATACAGCCCGAAAAACCTACAACAATCCAGTGATTCCGGCTATTAAAGCCTTTGACAATACACCATTTTTATTTCAATATAAAATGTAACAAGCCTTTCTGTCATTTCTCCCCCGAACTCTAACCCTGGTATACAGAAAATGTCTAAGTAAGGGTAGAGGGCTGAAAAATCTTTGTGCAATGATCAAAGTGCTGCTTCATGGAACCTGACGTCAGCTTGCGTTCCCAGGGTGGTGCCAGCCGGCTTCTCGTTTATCCTCTCCTTCTTTGTGTTCTCTCTGGATGTTTTCCAAGAGGCAGGCAGGGAGGGAGAAAGAGCAATGATTGCAGTTCCAATTGTTTCTTCGGACAACTCTGATTTTATGCAAGCAAACAATCCAGAGTGACCTAGTGTTCAATTAACCAGTTCAATTAAAAAGGGGGGAACCAAAATCAGTCTTCACTTGCCATCAGGCTCAATAAGACTATAATTAGAATCTCATAATGAATGTGAGAGAGGTACAGCTTCGAGAATGACTACATGAGAGGATGGTAGTGCATAAGAGAAGCTTGAAGATTTAATAATTTACACAAGCCAGGGTGGCTTTGATGATTGACTTTTCACATAATCAATGAACCACTGTGGATTTTTTCAAAAGCATTTTCTGTGAGCATTCAGATTCTGCAAGGCAAACCTATGTGAAAATGCTGCAGTGGAGACCATTTCTGTTTGGAGTTCAAGCTCTTTACTCCATTCTGTCCTTTTTCTCAACCCCGCTGCCTTTTCCCATTATCCCAATAGCCAATGAAAATTATTTTGCCTGTGGGCATGCTCATTATTAATGGTCCTGTCTTCAGGACTCTTCCTATTTCCTATAGGGCTTTAGGCCCCAAAACATTTGTTGTGATTCTGCAAATATTGGAGTTTCATCAAAGATCATGATAGCTATGTATAAATATGTGAGGGGAAGTCATAGGGAGGAGGGAGCAAGCTTGTTTTCTGCTGCCCTGGGGACTAGGACACAGAACAATGGCTTCAGACTACAGGAAAGGAGATTCCCCCTGAATATTAGGAAGAACTTCCTAACTGTGAGAGCTGTTCAGCAGTGGAACTCTCTGTCCCGGAGTGTGGTGGAGGCTCCTTCTTTAGAGGTTTTTAAACAGAGGCTGGATGGCCATTTATCAGAAGTATTTTGAATGTAATGTTCCTGCTTCTCGGCAGGAGGTTGTACTGGATGGCCCACAATGTCTCTTCCAACTCTTTGATTCTATCTTGGAACCTTCTTTCTGGATATGGTGAAGTGCGGCCTTGGCATGCAGTCCAAGGTTAGGGTTCATGGGAGAAATAACAGAAAGGTGAAAGTTGACAATAGAACATATGGATTCCTAGAGAGCACATATTAATCAAACCTGCAAAAGATAGACATGCAAATGTGGATGGATACCTATATACTTTGTTTTGGAGAAAAGGAATTAACCACAAGCAGCTAATTTTTAATTGATTACTTCTAGTTTCTGGGATGCAACATATTTCAGAAAGAATATTGTAAGAAGGAGAAGCAGGACTCCTAACTAAACCAGAGGGTGAAGGTCAACTTGGGTCAACAAAGACGGGAGGTGCCTTTTGCCAGTGCAGCAAGGATTTCTGACTTGATGCAGGATTACCTTCTGGTGGCATCTTTAAGTAGGTCGTGTCAAGCAGCTTGTCAGGAGAGATGAAGGTGCCAAGAGCTGCCTAATGAGATATGGTTGGATAGGATTTGCAGCCTGACACAAAGAAGCACGTTGTAGTGTCCTCTGGTGTTACTGAGATGCTGAAGAGCACAAATGCCCTCCAACTTTACATTACTAGCATTTCTCATCAAATAATAATGCATTGGAAATTATGAATATCCATTCCATGATGCATTTACAGCAACTTTGCAACTTGGTTAAGGGAACATGGCTCCATTAACTCCATAAGATCATTTTATTGGTGAAAACTGATGGAAGAATACACAGTCAAAGCCCTCCAGACAGATGGCCATTTCTTCTCTGTTTAAAAACATTCAGAGAAAGAAACTCTGCCACACTCCAAGGTATTGTATGCTACTGCCAAACAGCATTTACTGTCAGAAAGTTCTTTCTAATGTTTAGGTGAAAACTCTTTTAGTTTTAATCTACTGCTGGTCTATATGATTGGACCACATGTCTAGTGAGTGGCACAGGAGAGACATGTGTTCCCCCAGCTGGAACATCCAACCCAGTCATGCAGCTTTTAAAAGGCGTGAAAGCTTTGGCCATCAGGTGTCCTGTGGATGCTAGTAGGAGTGACACTTATGCCTTTGTATGGCATCTGCACTGTAGGATTCATACAATTTGATACCACTTTAACTGCCATGGAAATCCTGGTGTTTGTAGTTTATTGCGGCACCATGACTCTTTGGCAGAGAAGCCTAAAGACCTTGTAACACTAGAAATCCCAGAATTCTATAGCTTTGAGTCATTGTAGTTAAAATGCTGTCAAACTACATTAATTCTACAGCATAGATTCACTCTAAGTTACACAAAACTTAGAAATCAAGGATCAAAATGTCTATGTTGTAGCACAGTGAGCATAGTTTACAGCCACAGCATACATATGCAAAAAGCCCTGCCATGTCTCTTTTAATGAGGCAGAAATTTGAGCAGGAGCATTTTGCATTTCTTTATGTATAGGAAGCTATTTTGCACTGAGCCACATCACTGGGTATTCTAGTTTTATTGTTACTCCAGAGCTTTAGAAAAGGTGCTCTTAATAGGAAGTACCAAGTGTTGAACCTACAATGTTCATCAGGCTAAGTTATGCTCTGTTTTTGAGCCACCCGTGTTTACGACAGACATAGGCAAAGAAGCAAGTGCTACTTTCTAAATGGAGAAACTCAGTATGATGCATTCAGTGTGCATGCATAATGTCAATTCATGCATAAGCACAAGAAGAGCAACAAAATCCCTGGCCCAGCTGGATGTTGTTTTCATTTTGTGGTGTGTGTGCTTTACAACCTCTAGTGTTGGCAGCTGATCAGGAAAGGCCTCATCCTAGTCAGGACTATAAAATTCTGCCCGATTGACAGCACTTGCTCAAAAGCATTGATGTTGAAACCTCTGTAAGAGCTGTGGGTGGCATTGTTCACCGGGGAGCAGATTGTACTTCTGAGTCTGACTATACCAGACCCTACTTTTGAGCCTGGCTTTATCAGTCTCCAGCCATGATTAAGTTAACTAGGCTGTTATTCCAGATCTCTGTGGCAGGAGGGGAAGTGTTCCTGCTGGTCCTGCGATGGGCTACAGCAACAGAGCGTCTTGCTTCTCATTCATTCCAAGCCAGGTGCCATGCCAACCCTCAAAGCTGGCAACTAAGCCTTCCTCTGCACAAGAATGAAATGAGTCAGCCTGGCAATTAGGCTGCCGAGCTGAAGCCCATTCCTTAGCCTGCCTCTTGTTTACATTCAACAATTAACAATATAATCACACGTTGCCTTTCTGTATCCAGCCTTTGTTGCAGCCTCTAGAAAACACTGTTACAAACGTTGTTGACATTTCTGTAATGTTTCTCAACACCCTTTGGAATGCATGGGTAATATTTATTGCTCACAGAAGGTGTCTTGGCAAAGAATAACTGCAGGAGAATAAAACTGGACTTCTCACAATGACCCTCGTTGCTGTGTGTTTCATAAAACCACTGTGAAATTTACTTACTGAGTCTTAAGTAAAAGAAATAACCCTCCTACTCCTCTTCTCAAAGCTGGCACCAGGGTTCAGGACAAACTACTTCCATATTCCCTGCCATGTGAATGGTTGAACATAGTGATGCAAGATAGCGGTTTTAGGGCTTTTTCTGGCCTGTTGTTGGCTTTCTCAATTCTGTTCCCATTTTTTTCTTGGTCGGAAACACACATTGGCACACTCCATGTGTGTTTCAGGAGTTAGAGGAGGCAGAGACTGTCTGGAACAAAGATTTTTGTTCATCATTTCTGCTTAGGCACTTGCTTCCTTGGTTTCACTCCTCTTTCTATCCATTACTCCTTCTTTTTCTCCTCCCCAAAAACTCATCTTTTCCTTCTCACTTTTCTCTCTTGCCAATGCCTATCTATCTATATCTTCTCCTTTGTTCTCCTCTTTCATTGTCCTGTTTCTTCCCATCACCACCACACACAATGGCACTCTTTCTTATCCCTCTTTCCTTTTTCGTTTTCCATTCTCCAACCCACAACCTTTGTATGAATCTCCACTCCATCTTTTGTATCCATCTCTTTCACCTTCTTGTCCCCTCCTACATCTCTGTTGAGTGGATCGTTCCTCTCTTACACATTCTTTTTCTCATGCCTTCTGAGCTCTTTGAATTGTCTTGACCTTCCATACCTATCTCGCTATTTCTTTTTCTTTCTTTCATCCTCTTTCTCATTCTATCCTCACTTCTCTATACCTCAATTTTCTTCTACCCCCCCCCCAAATAATTCTGTTTACTTTAACTCTAATTCCCATTTAGTCAAAAAGATTTTCTGCATCAGACAAAAAAAATGTAACTGCTTCTGAAGGGGAACCTAGGCATGTATGAGACCTCAACAAGATTCTGCCTTTGTTTCTTTTAAGATACAGTTATGACTTTAAATACACCCTCCCTCTCTTGGGGGAGGGGGATGTTAGATGATAAGAGATTAATTAAACAGGACTGGGTAATGCCACAGCTAGCATGACAAAATGGTCATATGCAGTGAGAATCTGTTATTGCTGATGCTGATGCATGACTGGAGGTGATGACAATTATATTTATTTACATCATACCTTTTTCCGGTCCAGAACCCAAGGCAGCTCCCAACAGTCACAACAAAAATACTAAGCTTCCAAAACTTTAAAAAAATACACTATCAAATAGACCATTTAAAACAAAAATAACAAAAATCAGTGTTCAATACATTATACTGAGTGCAAGTCTAATTTCTCTGGGAAGGGTGTTCCAGATTTTGGGGTCAGTTATTGAGAAGGCCATCTCCATTGTTCACACCAGATGTCCCTGTGAGAGTGGTGGAACAGAGTGAAGATCCTCCTAAGAAGTTCTTAAAACATGGGCACATTTATGGGTCACTACCATCCTTCAAATGATGTGAACCTGAGCTTCAGCACTGTGATATGTTTGAGATGTAAATTTGCTAGCAACTGGTGTTTCCTTGAAGATCTTTAATTTTCAAAGTCAGCAAGCTGTTCCAAACCACAAACTTGATTGGACTACAGATCCAATCTGAAGTCCAATCAGATCCAATCTGCTTGAAATTGTTAGTATACAATTTATATTATCTGCAACCTTGTGTGGGTGGGTAGAAATTGTAATCTGGAGGGCTCTAAGTTGGGGAAAACTATAATATATTGGTCAATCCTGTGAAAAGAGATAGGTTGCCTTCAAAATAGAATTTCCAAGCTGTTTCCTACACCATTCATTGTCTTTCCCATCACCTCTGTCTTAAAAATCAGCATAATGCATAACCCTTATCATAATTAGGAATCCCGTTCCTTTCTAGAGGTGCCTGAGCAATACCTGGTTGCAGTTGGGCAGTTGAGAAAAAAGGCAATTGCCCTCTTAGGGTACTTCCAGACAGCATCATAAGGCGGGACAAATAAGTGGGGCAAAATATTGCATTATCAGACAGCAAATCAAGACATGGAGCTGTTACTCCCAGTAAATGCTCCCCTGGTGTCCTGGCACATTTTAGAAATCTACAACATAGATGGGGAAAAGTTTACTTTTATTTTTAAAAAATTGACTCTCTGAGATCTGCTAGACTTTATAAGTGCTGATGCGCATATCTGAATGTACACATAAGCATATTTCCTATCATTCTCTCTCCTCATTCTCTGCTGCCTTTACATTTGCTATCTTGAACCACATTTCCATTTGGAGTTACTTGCCTGTCATGCTGGTGCCAATTGTGCAAATTCAAGCTCTGTTTAATTTCATGGAAATCAAAACAAAGGAATGTTTGCAAGGAGTTCTCATAGTAATTGCTTTCCAATTGTGCTTCCGTTTAGCCACCTATGTGTCTATGCTTCCATTTGCTTAAAGCCTTAATCAGCTGTTTCAGTATTTTAAAATGCGGACATGAACTGGAACAGTCCACACTAGTGTATAGGAACAAAGTCATGTGTTTTCCTTGAGTGCAGGGATATTCAGTGAAGTGAATAAGCATGTTTGCTGGCCAAAATCGGAGTTTAAGCACATCTTTTTTTCTGTTAATGCGATACAGCACGCATTTTTGGCAAATGTCATTTAGCCAACCCCCTTTTATCCCCCCCCCCCGTATTTTAGGGCCTGTGTAGAAGGATCCTTAGATATCATAGTTATGTTGGATGCATTAAACTGGAAATCTAGAGGGCAAACCTTGACCCTTTTCTTCAGCCAACCCCTTTGCAGCCAAATGGTGCCTGCATGGCTTCCTGCCTCCTCCCTGCACAGTGTCCACTGAAGTACATACTCCTATGTCATAGAGCAGGGGTCCTCAAACTAAGGCCTGAGGGCCAGATACAGCCCTCCAAGGTAATTTATCTGGCCCTTGCTCACGGTCAACTTAAGTCTGAAAAGACTTGAAAGCACACAACAACAACAACAACAACAATCCTATCTCATCAGCCAAAAGCAGGCCCACACTTCCCATTGAAATAACAATAAGTTTATATTTGTTAAAACTGTTCTTCATTTTAATTATTGTATTGCTTTAAGTGTTTTTTGTACTACAAATAAGATATGTGCAGTGTGCATAAGGATGCATTCATGCTTTTTTCAAAATTATAATCCGGCCCTCCAACAGTTTGAGGAACTGTGACCTGGCCCTCTGTTTAAAACGTTTGAGGACCCCTGTCATAGAGTATCTTGACATGATTAATATTGATTCTCGGAAGATTATGAATAATAATAATAATAATAATTTTGTTCAATAATTTTGAACAGTAAGAATAAATTATTTAATTTTTCATTGAAAATTATGCCAAAAAGGATTATGCACTTAATCAAAAAACATCAATTTATTTGGCCTTAAGAAATGCTTCTTTTCAGCCCAATATTTATAAAATTCCCTTCTCTAAATGCAGGAGAGCTTTTCTGTTTCAAGCTGCTTTTAAGTGACCCTTTTCTATTTTAACAGCTACTATTTATAGTTCACTGTGTTTCGTCTACATAAACAGGTTCATTATTCCATATCTAAAATGTTTAGGAGCAGAAGTGGTTTGTGTGGGGTTTGTTTGGATTTTAGAAAACCTGTATTTGCATATACTGTATGTACATAATGAGACAACTTGAATATGTGACCCAAGTTAAAACACAAAATTAATGTTTGTTACATACACACACAAACACATAACCTGAAGGCAATTTTATCTACAATATTTTTAATTATTTTGTGTATGAAGCAAAGTTTGTGTACCTTGAACTATCGGAAAACAAATGTGTTGCTACCTTGGCCACCTTTGTGAACACTGTTGAATTTTGGAGGATATTTGATTTCTGGATAAGAGATATTCAGCCCGCATTAACTCATCTCTCACATTGCCTGGGGAAATTTTAACCTTAAAGATACTGTGTTTGTTTATATAAATGGACAGACAGAACGTAACTTTTTGAACAATATTTACTTTAATCACTCTTCAGCCAGTTTGGCAACCTGACTAATTCTTCCTTATTCTTAAACACTGCTGGCTATTGTATTCATTAAGCCCTTCCCAGAGTTTGTTACTTAATGTTTTATTTTTAGTTTCTTTCAGGTTTATCTGCTTTTATTAAAAGGTCAGCATTCATAGCTATGATTCTCAGTATTTGAAAAAATAAATATGGAGAAGGTTGCTTATCACAGGGCATAGATTCACTTTTAAATTTATTCAAAAATATCACTTAATAAGACAGCCTCCTAACTATGTTAACAATTTTAGGAAGAATGTGACATGAATATTTAATCACAGTATAGAATCTTAAAATCTCTGTTTCATTAACAAATATCCAAATTGAAATCTTCTAATGCTATAGCTCTAAAGGCCTTGTAGTTTCCTTCTTCCCTGATTTTCTGAGGTTAAAAAAAAGATTTGAAGAAATTGTTGGGGAACACCAGTAGTCTGTAATGCTTCATGAACGAGTTACAGAAATTATGTAATAAAAATATCACCCTACTTAAAATCAGAGAAACCAGATTAAATTTTCAATGTTCTTGCTCTAATTTTCCACTCTTTAAAATCCTATCCTCTAAATTCTGGTCTGTTACTCATCACCATGATGTCTTGGTTGTTCGATCTTCTTTTACTTTAAGAAAAAGTTCATTTAAAATCAGCATGTGCAAAGCTGTAATGATGCATAGTTGGCACTCCTTCAATCCTGGTGGAGGGAGGTGTTTTTTTTCCTATCTCCTTGGTGCAGCATATTTAAAGTGCTGTTGTATGGCTTGTGGATGTTGACCTTTGGCGTTGGCGGATTCTCCAAAGCCAACCCAGGCAGGTTCCTATCGCAGTTCCAACTACTGCTGCCACAATCACAGACCATAAAGCCACCCCGTCACTGTGGCTCCCGGCTTCATTTTCCGGACTCTTTGTTTTGCTGTTTTTTGACGTAAAAAAAAAGGGCTGTTCCTGAAACAGAAAGAGAAGGGTCTCAGGATATGTATAGGAAGATGCATTTAGTCTGCATTTTCTATATGCATGCCTTTCCTAGGACATGGAAGAGGCACACATTCTGTGGATTCCAAAAAAAATAAGAAGAAAGGGGCATTTCTCTTCTTCTTCTTCTTTTTTAAAATCCTATTTCTTTATTCTTCACACACTCAGATGACATTTACTTATGACTTATTTCTCTCCCCCCCCCCCCAAATTTTATTTATATTCCTCTTTATTTCCCTGGGCCTGGAGGGATTACAGTATGCATATAAGACAAACATTCGATGCCTTTTACACGAACAATGACATACAATACACAGATAAGGCAAAGACCTTCCCCTTTT
Source organism: Anolis sagrei (assembly GCF_037176765.1). NCBI lineage: Eukaryota > Metazoa > Chordata > Lepidosauria > Squamata > Anolidae > Anolis > Anolis sagrei. Next base: position 42,849,987 of record NC_090021.1, read on the forward strand.
CCATTTCCGGCGTCTGGAGGCAATGCTCAACTCTGGCCATGGAGTGGTGCTCTTTTTCTATTTTCCATGCTGAAGGAGCCTGCTGTCTGCAGACATCTCTGATCTTTTTGCTGGCATGTCTGCATGGGGCACTTTTTTGGCAGATGCTAGGACTAAACAGTAGAAAGCTCATCCTGACTCATGGCTTTTCCTACAGCTAGCAACTTTTAATCGCTGTGTTACCATGGAACTGTACTTTCCCTTTACTCTTACTCAAACACCAAAGACTTTCCACTGTTTGGGCTGATGACAAATATAGAAAAACAAAGTATTCCTTCTTATAGAGTGATTTTTTCTGTGCTGCATTCCCTGATTTGGAAACAGACCTGATAATGTATTGTCGAAGGCTTTCATGGCCGGAATCACTGGGTTGTTGTAGGTTTTTCCGGGCTATATGGCCATGTTCTGGAGGCAATTTTTCTCCTGACGTTTCGGCTGCATCTATGGCAAGCATCCTCACTACCTCTGAGGATGCTTGCCATAGATGCAGGCGAAATGTCAGGAGAAAAATTGCCTCCAGAACATGGCCATATAGCCCGGAAAAACCTACAACAACCCAGACCTGATAATAATTTTAAAAACTCCCAAGTTACGAGTTGAACTAGGGGATTCTGTACACTGAGGTCCAAAAATGAGTAACTTATCCAAGTTTATTTATTTCTTTATTTATTACGACATTTATATGCTGCCCTTCTCACCCCAAAGGGGACTCAGAGCGGCTTACAAGATATTATACACACACACACACACACACACACACAATATAGTATATTATTAGCATAGTACAATATCAGTATTATATATTACTATATTGTACTATACCATTATATTGTAATATTATTAGTAATATTACATGTAATATAAAATATATAATTATAATATAATATAATATTATATTATAATTAGTATTATATTGTATTACATTCTGCTTCACAGTTAGAGATGAGTGGTAGGTAGGACCAAAATAAAATTTATGAGGATTATTCCAGGCCTGTTCATACCACCCCATAATGGTGCTATATTTCACTTTAACTAGGGCTGTTGAATATTGAGATATGGAGTTTAGGGTGGGTTATTTAGAATTCTCAGTCAGAATACCATTGGCTCACTAAACAACAAATCCCAGGATTCCTCACAATATTGGCTTGTCAATAGAATCATGGTATTTTAATTGTGTGATATGAAAGTGCCTTTCTGTCATCCTTTACCCTCTCCTTTACTGTTTCTATCACCCCTTTTGCACTTCCTCCCTCTTTCTTCTCACTCAGAAAGTCTGTACTCAGGAGTCTGTACTGATTGGGGCTTTTGAAATTAGGCAAAGAATTGTATTAAATTAGGCTGAGGTTGCCTAATGAGGAAAAACTGCAGTTCTTCCCATTTCATATAGCAAAAACATTCATCCTCACTCTTAACACTTCCATGAGCCGTCAGCGTGTTTACTCCCTTCCAGTCTTTGCATTTGGCCTCTGCTGGATCAGCACAGCTTTTAGCACATTTATTTTAAACCTCCAACTGGGAGTATGCAAGCAGCAACTCAAATCAACGTTAGCAAAATGATTTTCTCTCTCCCCTTTTTAATGAAGAGGATGGGGAGTTTAGGGACAAAATCCAGGTTAACAGGCCTTTCCAAAGACATGTACTTTTGTCAGCAGAACAGGATACAAAACTGTCTGAAATCTCTACAAGGCTACGATCGCCATTCTTTACCTGCATTAATGAATTATGGCAGAAGCTTTTGTTCTTTTCACTCATTTCTTCTCTCATTAGCTAACCTCAAGGGGAAACTGCTTCCCATTACTCTGATTTCCCTTCCTCTTTTAAAAATTTGCCTCTTAAAAGTGTTCCCATGAATCTCTCTATCCCATTGCTTAGAAATATTACTTGCGTGGACTTCAGCTCTCAAGAGGCCAAAGGCAGTGTGAATGCTGTGAATTTCAAACTCAACTGGCCTGATTTGGCAGGGACAGTCTCAATCCTCTGCTGTCCCACTTTTTCAGCTATTTTAAATGCTCCGTATTCTCTTTCTTTCCTGGCAGTTATTCCCTTTGTCTTCAGCTTATTTCAATTGCCCTCAATTAATTCAGCAGTGTGGGAGAGACCAGGAAGAGGAGGAATCCTGCCCTTTCCAGTCAGTTTAAGCAAAAGCAAACTGCTTTAGCCTGTCGTAGGTTGTGTGAGGATTTGTGAAAAGGCGCCATGATGTGATGGGTTGACTGGAAAGGCTTGGGTCGGCAGCTGATTGGCTGAGCATGCTAGGAACCAGAATTCTGATTGGCTACTGTCTCTAGCACGCTGCTGAGACAAATGATTTTAACTGCCACTTTCACCTTGGAGAGTGAAGAGAGTGCTGACTGGGAAGAGCTAGGAAGGAAATGGCTGCCAACTCTCTGAAGCCTGATAATTTCTGGGGCTTGAAGCATATTTTAAAGACTGTATGAAAGGACTGTTTATTCCCCCTATTCTCTGTGAGAATTCAGAGAGACTGTTGTGTATATTGTTGCTCGGTTTGACCTTTTGAACTGAAGTAAAGTTACTATTACTCGTTACCCAATTCTGAGTGACACATTATTATACTGCAGGATATATTTTGGTTCAGAAACAGTGGTAAAGCTTCTGTTTATTTACAACTACAACTTCCCATAGTTTGGACGCTCTTCCTCATATGCTTGCCATGTTGAGTGCACTCGGATGTTGTATGATCACAAGCGTTTCAGTTTTCATCCATAAAATGTTAAAGGTTATGAAATCTGAAAGATAACCTGGTTTCATGTACTCTTGCCTGGGCTGTTTTGAGCAAGCAGATGGTTTGGATGTTATATAAACCTCATGAGATGATTCTATTTAATGTGTTCAAAATATACGTCAGGGGGAATTAAATATATCAGAATTAACAAGAGCTTCCTTTATCGCTGTCTGGTACAATCTCCTGCCTGCTGTCCTAAATATGAGTACCACCATTGTTCTTCTTCTCGGCCTCTGGCAAGGTCAGATGTTCATAGAATTATAGAATCATAGAATATAGAGTTGAAACACCCCATACGGGCCATCCAGTTCAATCCCTTGCCATGAAGGAAAAGCATAATCAAAGCATCCCTGACAGGATTACCATCCATCTCTGATGATGCAGAAACTCCTTGGTTTCTATCATAAACTTTCTCATAAAACCTGTGTATCTTCTTATTATCAATTGCTCTTTGCTTTATTAAGGAAACCTATATAAATAAGCCTTCTCTAATGGGGCAAACAACACCCCAGAGCAGTGTTTCCCAAACTTCAGTCTTCCAGTGTTTTTGACTTCAGTTCCAAATTTCTGACTGTTTGCCAAAATGACTGGGATTCTGGGAGCTTAAATCCAAACAGCTGGAGATCCAATATTTGGGGACCACTGCTTTAGAGTTGTGAAGATGTTTGATAACAGAGTTTGAAAGAAGTAGAATCAAAGAATTATAGAGTTGGAAGAAACCTTGTGAGCCATCCCGTCCAATCCCCTGCCAAGAAGCAGGAAAATTGCATTCAAAGCACCCCTGACAGATGGCCATCCAGCCTCTGTTGAAAAGCCTCCAAAAAAGGAGCCTCTATCACACTGCTGAACAGCTCTGACAGTCAGGAACTTCTTCCTCATGTTCAGGCGGAATCTCCTTTCCTGTAATTTGAAACCACCCTTCTGCTTCCTAGTCTCCAGGGCAGCAGAAAACAAGCTTGCTCCCTCCTCTCTATGACTTCCCACCACATATTTATACATGGATATCATGTCTCCTCTCAGCTTTCTCTTCTGCAGGCTAAACATGCCCAGATCTTTAAGCCACTCCTCATAGGGCTTGTTCTCCAGACCCTTGAACATTTTAGTCACCCTCCGCTGAATGCATTCCAGCTTGTCAAAGCAATTGATCCAGTATCTGCTCATTGAAAACACTGTGTGATAGGAGGTGGTGAGTTAATTTCCAAGTGAGACCAATTAATCAATTCTGAATAGCATTTGGGGGGGGGGGGGAGGGGGCACACAGAGAGAAGGGATTTAATGTTGGATATCTGGTGTCTCATCTTGTAAACCTCCAATTAAGTTTTCTTTCCATTGTGAACCACAAGTACACTATATCTGGCTATGCTGGCTAAAAGATTATGGGAGCTGCAGTTCAAAGAAGTACTCTTTCTCAACCTCCAGATCCAGGGCAGTCTTCTTAATTGTCATATGTCATTTCTTTAGGTTGTTTCTATAGACCTTTGTTACTTACTGGGGTTGGACACTTGAGTCTCTTCCTCCCATACGTGAAGTTATTATATGTCTGTTTATCTCCAACTGGCTCCAGCTGAAAGGAAGGACACAATTGATTATTTTTCAAACTTGATTCTTTAATCTTCCTGTAAATGGGTATGTCATCATTACTTGACTGAAACACACTTAGAAAAGCCATGATATTTTAGAGTTATACATACTGTATTACTACAGTAAACTATAAATATCCAATCAGTCCTCTGACAGAGGTTGGCCATAGACAGGGTTGTGCTGGAGAACACCGAGATTCCTAAGAAATTTTACCTCTTGTTAAAATAAATAAATAAATAATTTTTTTTGCAGTTTTCCCACTTCAATGGAGGTCCTACACTCCTATCCCCAGTGAATGTGGAGGAATGACTATACCAGATCCTCTATTTATATAATTATGGGTTAGAAAATGTAACTGTTATTTATGGACATAGAACTGTGTAGAAATCAAATAATATCTCAAAAGGCCACGAGAACAGAACGGATTCTGCATGTTATCTTTTAGGTTATGAAAATTATCTGTTGGGAAGATGGAGCTTTTTGTATCCGTTATCTGAAAATATAAAATCCAAAAAATTATCCCTGGGGGTGAAAGATAAGAGTCACTACAGATTGAATATACCTTCTCCAAAGATCTAAAATACTCTGAAATCCAAAGCTATTAGCATGCAACTTCAACTTGGTGTGATGCAGAGCTCCATGGACAGCTTATTATGTTCTACCACCATTTCGGAATCTCATCATCCCCTAGCCTTTTGTAGTGGACATAACGTACTCTACAAAAGAGGAGCTGTTTTCAAGGAGCGTTGTTTGGCGTCAAAGTGCATGAAATGTGCCCCAGTTTAACCAGTATGTACCAGGATTTCTTGGGAAGAGGTGAAAAAAAAAGTTCTCTATTCCTTATCCCAGCAACCCTGATACAGATTGCCCTTTCCTTGCTTTTTTTCGTGTCAGGAGCGACTTGAGAAACTTACCTTGCTGTCAGCAGCAGAAAAGAAACAAGTCATCTGTGTGAAATTGGCATGAAGGTAGCCATGATCAAGACATACTGGGGAATGCACTCGAGGTATTTGGAGCAAGGGGCATGGGTTGTGTATTGTTAACATAGAGATTAGAAGATATGAGTACTCTCATGCCTGATTTGGCAACACTGTGTTCTTGATTTTGCATCTATTCAGGCTGTTTGATGTTTTATCACTGCTGATAAGTTTGGGCTATCAACAGCTACTAATCACAAAGGGTATATATTTTCCTGGGCATTAGATGCATTATGAATACTAGTTGCCAGAAAAAAAATGAACTGCAGTTAAGCACCCAACCTCCTAAAAAGTCAATGGTTTGGGTTGGCCATCATGAGAATGGAACACCGGGCCACACAAGTCTTTGATCTGACTCATCATTCCTCTTTTTGTTCTTATTGGAAATAACCTGTAATGTTATCCATGATGCATATTAAAGATCTTAAGCATAGGATTTACGCAAGTTTTAACCTGAGCTATCTCACTATCAACTTAGCCTGTCACTCTCATTGTACAGCTGATAAGTAGAAATAGCCACTAGCTTAAGTGTAATTAATTGTTTCTTAAAACAGTAGGGACTTAGGATCCATAGTTCAATAGTAGAAATGCATTAAAGGTGTCAAATGAGTTAGAGAAAGAGTTAGTTTTGAAATCCTAGACAGCCATTGACAGCCAATGTGTTGCTCACCCATATTGAGACAGACTGTAGAGCAAGCCCAAGACCTTTTGCTGGCTAGTGAAGATCAGCAAATGGCATTCCCCCACTTACCAAGTTAAGATGCAGTGTAATAAAGCTGGCCAAGTTATTTTGGCACACAAGATAGACAAATAATATGAATCACATCAAAGTCAGGAACACAGTTTGCTATCTTTTCAGGACACCCAAAATGCTGGCATAAGGACAGCTACTTCAGAAGGTTTATCAATGGGGTCTGGTCTGTCTGAATGCAGCTTCCTAATGCAGATTTCCGAGCTTCTGTACCCACTAGATCATACTAGCTCTTTCTTCTGCTTTCAATATTACTAAAGAAGACAAGACAAGCTGGCATGCCCCCTGCGGTTTTGGCTCTGAGGATTTCTACATGCACAAGCTTTTCCCAGGAGGGACGACGTGATGCTTGACAGAGAACAGAACAGCTTTTAAAATCCTGGGAAGCCCAGAAAAGTGGCTGGCTGGAGCAGCTGAGAATGCGCTGATTTGGCATAGCCCTTCTGCAGCCTTTACTGGCAACAGCAAGAATTCCACTGGAGATTCAAGTGTTGCCTGACCCAGAAAAACCTCAGGAGAGAAGGCAGAAAAACTCCCACTGCCTTCATCTCTTTATTTGAGCAAAGAAAGAGACTTCATGAAAAAGAAAAGTCTAAGAAACTGGTGTTTGAATCATTCTAGTTAATCAGGAATGACAAAAACAAACCTTCAAAACGATGGACTTTAAGGCAATTAAACGGATGAAAACGTTTGGCTGAGTAGAGATCCATTTTCCTATGAAATGGTAGAATTGCTTACCCTCATCACACTTCCATGCAACTAAGTATGTATCAGCCTCCTTTGAGTTACTTTCTCATCACATTACAGTTCTGAGCCCCCGCCCACCATCCCTCTCCCCACATTATTTGTTGAAAGAAATCCTCCTCTCTTTGAAATCTCATCCTTCCTCCATACTAATGCGAGATCTGAGAAACTTCTGAGCATGCTCAGTTTGTCCTTTTGGGATGCTGCCAAGAAGAGAGGAGGAAGGAATTAGGTATTTCAGTGTTATTTCTGACATGGGAAAAGGGGGACAAACTCTGCAACTTAGCTGTATGTGCTCTGGGAACAAATGCGCATAAACACTATATAATGCTTTCATAATCATATACATATTCTAGGTGCAAAGATTGCTGCAGATGCAGACTGCAGCCAGGAAATCTGAAGACGTTTACTTCTTGTCAGGAGAGCAATGACCAATCTCGATAATAATGGCAATGAAGATCCACATAGTTAAAGCAGTGGTATTCCCTGTAGTAACCTATTGATATGAGAGTTGGATCATAAGGAAGGCTGAGCAAAGGAAGATAGATGCTTTGGACCATGAGAAAATCCAACCAGTCAATACTTCAGGAAATAAATCCTACCTGCTCACTGGAGAGAAGGATATTAGAGTCAAAGATAAAGTACTTGGGCTACATAATGAGCAGGCAGGAAATCTTAGAGAAGACAACGATGCTGGGGAAAATGGAAGGAAAAGGGAAGAGGGGTTGACCAAGGGCAAGATGGATGGATGGTATCCTTGAAGTGAGTAGCTTGACTTTGAAGGAGCTGGGGGTGGTGATGGCTGACAGGGAGCTCTGGCATGGGCTGGTCCATGAGGTCATGAAGAGTCGGAAGCAACTGAATGAATAAGCAACAACAACAAATACAAAGAAATTACTAGGAGATACTTGCATCACTGCATAATTGCAGCCAAGCTTTGAAGCTGCAAAGTTATTCAGTGCTAATCAAAGTCACCAGTGGCATTATTCCCACTTGCCTCTGATAATAATGAGATAATGTTTCTGGAACATAGCCAGACAGCCCTGAAAGGCACTAGAGTTTAATTGAACTCAGTGGGGCTTATTTCCAGGGCTTTAAAAAGTAGAAATTGTTTTGGCAAAGACCTACTTGCTCAGTGAGGAAAAGGTAATGGCGGCGACGGAACTCTTCCTAAGTGGAGCGGGTGTTTTAGCTCCTCCCACAATTTTGCTTCCCACATTTTAAACTGGGAGCAACAAATGCCATTACATTACAGGAAAGGTCAAACTTCCAGATGATTTCACAAAATCAATTTCCCCACCACCTTCTGAAATGTTGTAAAGGACTGCTGGCCTCCATGCTTAAAACTACGCAAAGCATGCTCTCTCCTACACTTGAGTCCAAACTAATGTGATGGGAACAGGGGCTTCCTGAATTTTAAGTGTAGTACTAGAATTTAGTCAATGGGATGAAGTCGAAAGGGAGATCAGCACAACCATTCTAACCCAAGAACAGAATGCATAAATTTCAGAATTGCAAGAAAATTCAAAGAACTGTAACTATAGCATTGAAATCCTCAGGTTTGACAGGAATAAACTCCATTTATGGTAGCAATTTTTCTTCAAAAGTATATGTTCTTCTCCGACTATTTATTTTTTACTCGGAGGTTTTCCTGTTGTTGTTTTTGCTTTTGTCTTGTGAAATTCTCTTCCCCAATTATTTAGCCCTCAACTTGGAAAGAGTCCCATTGAGCTCAATGGGACATTTTTTTCTGAACAGATATAGATAAATTATATCTGTTATAATAATTATAATTATAATTATATATGCTATTTTTGTGTTATTATAATATGATAGACTGAGAGCCATCATTGAAAGTGGCTTCAATGTAAAAGTAGGACTCTGGGGACCAGGGTTTGAATTCCCACTCAACCATGGAAAACCTATGATAGGTTTGCCTTAAGATCATCATAAATTGGTACAGTGCAACAACTATAACAAAATATTTGTTTGTTTGCTTGCTTATGTGTGGATGCCGCTTTTCCCCCCCAAAGTGGGACATATAGTCATTTGGAAAAGTAAAATGTAACTTGAGGGGTGCATCTACACTGTAGAATGAATGAAGTATGACAAGAGTTTAACTGCCCTTTGGCAGAGCTGGCTTGTAAAACTATAGCTCCCATGATTACATAACATTGGCTATGTTGGCTAAGGCTACTGGGGAGCTCGACCCAACACTATTTGGAGAACAACACATTCCCCAACTCTGATTTAAAGGCTTAGCAAGTAATGGTTCCATCAGCATAAATAACCCCACTGCCTAATCTACAAAGTCATTTGAGTAGCTAGGTTAGGGGGCAAGGTAGGGATATTACTTTGAGACAAGAAGATTTACTATAATAGCAGGTACTGGAAAGAACAAGAAGTGCAACTAAAATATGAAATTGTGAGGATTTTAGGGGAGAGACTCGGAGCACCCCTAAAATAACATGCTGATAGCTTTTAATTTTATCCTGTTTGGCTGATTTCTCTTTACTTGTATTCATTTGTCTGTCTCTGGAGTTTGTCATTATGATGCTGCAGGGCTGTTTTGTTGCTGTTGCTAAGAGGGTGTAAGATGCTGCCATCTACAGGAGAGGCAGGCAAAGCTGACACCAGCGACACTAATTTATACTGAAGAGTTTGTCTGTTGTACATGCCCTGCCTTTAAGACAGCCATTAATATAATATTGCTAAATTAGATATTGAAGTATGATAATGCCGCCTTTAAGGGGTAGCACTAAGAGCCATCAAATATCCATTACTTTTAAGGGGACTGTCATTATCCTATCTGTTTAACTTGTATGCTGAACATATTGTAATGTAGATAAATCAGAATTAAACTTGGAAGACGGAATACTGGAGGAAGAAATATCAATATTTTACAATATGTAGATGACTCCATGTAGAGCCAACCTTAAGAAATGGAGCTACAAAGTGGAATCTACGACATGCGAGTGTGGAGAAGAGTAAACTACAGTCCACCTGCTGCAATGTAACCTGAGCCCTGCTACATGCACAATGGAGGACCTTCTTGCAGCAACCCCAGAGGCACTCCAAGTTGCCAGATACTGGTCAAAGGACATTTAATCAACTACCAAGCTTGCAAACTTCATGTTTTGTTTTTTATTAAAAAATGCAATACAACTATTTGGCTTGCTCCTGACACGATAAATAAATAAATACCATGCTACTAGCAGAAAATAGCAAAAAGATGGAATGATTACTGAAGAAAGTCAAAGACGAAAGTAAGCATCACAAAAATAAAAATTATGATAACAGGTAATTTAAATAACTTTAAAGGAGACAATGGAGAGACTGAAATAGTTCAAGATTATCAATATCTCGAGTCAGGCATTAACCAGATTGGAAACTGCATCCAAAAAATCAGAAGAAGACTATGATTTGGAGTGAAGCTGCTAAGGAACTAAACAAGATCCTGGAGCACAAAGATATATCATTTAATAGCAAAGTTAGGTTTGTCCTTGCCATCGTATTTCCAATTTCCAAGTATTTTTGTGAAAGCTGAACAATGAAGAAAGCTGATAGGAAGAGAAATAGATTAATTTGAAATGTGGTATTACAGAAGATGTGTATGGATCTTGAAAGAAAAATAAACAGGTCTTAGAGCAAATCAATCCTGAATGTTCCCTGGAAGTTGAGTATCAGAATTTGGCCAGACATGATGCACTAAAAAGACAATACTTCCTGGAAAAAATGAAGACAATAGGAAGAGAATGGAAATTCCAGATGGATGGACTCAAATAAGGAAGCCATGGCTCTAGTCCAGGCATGGGCAAACTTCAGCCCTCCAGGTGTTTTGGACTTCCAACTCCCACAGTTCCTAGAGGACCTGGGGCCGAAGTTTGCCCATGCCTGCTCTAGTCTGGAAGATCTCAGCAGGACTACTGATGATAGGTTTACATGGAGGTCTCTCATTTAATGGAATGCCATAAGAAGAAGTTAATTGATGAGAGATATCAACAACAACAACAACAACAACAACATAAAAGAGTCTGGCCCTTTCTAGAGCCTACTATCTTTCAGATCATTAGTGTTAACAATCCTTAAGTTTAGGTTGCAAGAATATTATTTGCTACTTCAGCAACAAAATGTTGTGAGGCACACCTGAACTCTTGTTTTGTTCCATCTCTCTGTCTAGACATTAACAAAGGTTCTCAGCATTTGATCTTTCAGATCACCTTACCCGCCTCTTCTGAGTACTGAACCTAAATGAGCTGCTGAGAGCCACCTGCAAGTAGGAAATATTATACCCAGTGGCAGCGTGTGTCAGAATGCCATTGAGGCAGTGAATTCATATTGCATTCAAAACTTTAAAGAAACTACCCAAGAAGCTGAACTGTATTTAACTACAACTGGGGAGCATCTTTAAACTTCAGCCTGAAACATGGAGTGGATTCACCACCCCACTGACATTCAACCCACCAGTCACCAGTTTTAAGATACGTTTTTGTTATTTTGATATGTTTTTATTTGGTTTTGTTTTGATGCTATCTTATTAGTGTTATGATTTTAAATTTGTGCTCCCTGGGCTTGTCCCTTTGTAAGCTGTCCTGGGTCCCTTAGGGGAGATGGAGGCAGGGTATAAAAATAAAGTTGTTGTTGTTGTTGTTGTTGTTGTTAGAACCAGCAAAATGCTGTGATGTGGTTTAAGCAGACTATGCTTATTACATCAACTTCACAATCAAACAAATACTTTAAAGTGAGGCCTAAAAATATTGCAGGGCTGTCTGACCGAAGATTGTGTAAGTGAGAACTTGAGTCTAGGCTTTTTTTTTTTTTAAAGGAAGTGAATCAGAAGCAACTCCTGTTCACCTCTTGTTAAAAAAGAAGTCTTCCCCTGGGTCAAAAATGCCTCACGGGGGGTCTAAAAACATGACAAAACATTTTCATACCTCCTAGAAGGCCTACCCAGACAGTTTTCGTGATTAATTTTAAACTTGCATCTCATGTTAAATATTTGTTTTGTGCATTTAAATATATATATATTGTGGAAATATATTTTAATATGTGTATTTTAAAGAATGTTTTTAGATGAATGTGTGTTTTAGCAATGTTGTCACCCACCTCGAGCCATGAGGAGAGGCGGGCAAGAAATAAAAATTATTATATAATTCTATTGGGAAAAACCTTTTTTGCTTTCTAATGAAAGTTATTTCTGTGTAGCCTAGAGAGATAAGGTAAAGGTTTCCCCTTTACATTAAGTCTAGGCATGTCTGACTCTGGGGGGTGACTGCATGGAGTGCCATTAGCTTCCTGCTGGAGTGCTATCTATTGATCTACTCACATTTGCATGTTTTCAAACTGCTTGGTTGGCAGAAGCTGGGGCTAACAGTGGGAGCTCACTCCGCTCCCTGGATTTAAACCACCAACTTTTCGATCAGCAAGTTCAGCAGCTCAGCAGTTTAAGCCATTACACCACTGGTCCCTAGAAAACAGGGTTAAAATCCTTGTTGGGCCATGAAACCCACTCGGTGACCCTGAGGAAGTCACAAATCCTCAGTCCAAGGAAACCCTGTGAGTGGTTTGCCTTAGGTCAATATAAGTCAGAAATGACTTCAAGGTACACAACAAAAACAAATATCCCATAGATCTGGGTAGTGATGGTGTTGAATTGAGGTCTCTAAATATTTTATCTGCTCAGATACGTGGTTATGTTTTGGTTTGGATCTAAAGTTCTGTGATCAGAAGGACTCCTATTCATAGAGAGCTTCTGATCCACAGATCCACAAAGGCCAATCATTGCTTTCTGCTTCTCCCTTTCCCTCTCTAATCCTACTCATATCAGTTCAAAAGGATTGAAAAACAGTGGGAAAGGCAGACTAGAGACTCCTGAAGGAGAGAGATTTAGTAAGAAATGTGTGGCTTATCTCCTTTTCCAATCAAGGAATGCCTTCAGCTGCACAAAGGTAGCTTCAGCCAACCCTGTACTGCTACATTTGTGATTGGTGATTTGTGACAAGTTAAATAGGAAGATGGCCTTTGTTGCTACTGTGATTACATAACTAGTAAACTCATTATAGTACGCAATGCCTTGAAGCATGTTAAGAGAGTGCTCCATAATGACTAAGTCGTTGCAGCATGTGACTTTACAGCGAAGAAATACAGCTCAACTTTATATAACTGCTCTCTTACCATGTTATTCCAGAGTGCTATCGCCATCTCGGCATGGCCTCGCTCTGAGAAATGAAAGCAATCCACTGCAAAGAAACTTAGGTCTGGTTTCCAATCCTGTAAGTTAACACAAAATAAAATTGTTCAATTTCAGAAAATCTTTTAGTTCTTATTAACAAAGCTCTGGTATTTCTTGTGTGTGTGTGTGTGTGTGTGTGTTTTGGCTCCTTGTCTCTTGGTGCTGAGCCAGTCATCAATCAAAAATTGTCTCCCAATAGTCATTATGTCAGTATTATGTATAAAATCCACTCCGGTTGCAACCATGGATTTCACTGGAATTGTTTTGCATAGTGTAAACATTATGGTCAAAGATCTGTAGGGTTAATGGTGCACTCTTTTTTCATCTTCAAATACTCTTAGATTGAGAGGGTAATATAAGCCACGGTAATTTCCAATGGATATTTATGATGAATTGTTACTTTTATTGTGCATAAAAGCAGCAATCAGAAACCTCTCATCTCCCAGTCCTGTCTATGCACTGAGGCCCCAACTTGGCATCTGAGGAGGACACAGTGACTCTGACACATTGATGGCATTCTCCACTTGCAAAGAAGCTATTCATTTCAATCAACCTTTGCTACAGAGAGCATGTCAGCACACTGGGATTTAGACACAATTCTGAATGAGAAGACTTGCATCATTAGAGCTGAAATCTGACTGCCTATAATTTTTGCTGAAAAATAGAGGATTACTTGATAGGTCTGTTTTCTCTCTTGTCTTTCCCATTGTCTCTTGTTTTCCCTTCTCCACCTGTTTGCTTTTCACTTCTGTATTGGACTTATTGGAAGTTATTGGAGCACCTGGTGGTGCAATGGGTTTAACCCTTGTGCCGGCAGGACTGTGGACCGACAGGTCAGTGGTTCAAATCCAGGGAGTGGGGTGAGCTCCTGTCCCAGCTCCTGCTCCCCATGCAGGGACATGAGAGAAGCTTCCCACAGGATGGTAAAACATCAAAAACATCTGGGCGTATCCTAGGCAATGTTCTTATAGACGACCAATTCTCTCACACCAGAAGCGACTTGCAGTTTCTCAAGTAGCTCCTGACATAAAAAAACAAAAACAAAACCCCAAACCCTATGTATTATACATATATACATATATATAATGTGAGTGACAAAATCTCCATAGATACTGTTCCCTATTCAGGAGTGTAGCTATAGGGATGTAGCTACAGTGCCTCACAAATAAGAACTCTTCCCTTCCCAAATTCCTTCAGTCCCTAAATTTCTAGCATTGTAAAAAGTGTAATACTAAACTGTTCATGCTAGAATTCTTCTATTTACTTTCCTTTTGTAACAGTGACTGCTTCTTTTCATGGATGCCTACATTATATTTCTAAATGCTCAGCTCTAGTGTTAAGGTATTGCATAAAAAATTCATTTGTGAGGGCAAAATTCTTGGAGGGACAATGACCCCCCCCCCAATGTCTCTGTGGATTGCATCTGATCTTAGGTAAAAAGGTAAAGGTTGTCCCTGACATTAAATGTTGTCGTGTCTGACTCTGGGGGTGGTGCTCATCTCCATTTCTAAGGCGAAGAGCTGGCGTTGTCCATAGGTCATGTGGCCAGCATGACTGCATGGAGCACTATTACCTTCCCGCTGAAGCAGTACCTATTGATTTACTCACATTTGCATGTTTTCAAACTGCTAGTTTGGTAGAAGCTGGGCCTAACAGCGGGAGCTCACCCTGCTCCCCGGATTCGAAACGCCAACCTTTTGATCAGCAAGTTCAGCAGCTCAGCAGTTTAACCCACTGCACCATCAGGGCCCCCTCTGATCTTAAGTACATTCTGGAGATTAGAGATCCACATCTGATCTTAGGTACATTCTGAATATTAGAGATCAAGTTCCTCCATTCATATACGTTTAGGAGTCCTTAATGTGGGAAGCAGAATTAGATAATAACAACAGTGGCCACATGGAAAGAGTCTTAATGCTGGGAACATGTTATTTAATACCTCTATTTGTTTGTCTTTAAAAATATTTTTTCAAAATTCCATGCATGCTAGCAATGCAAAAAGATGTAAACTTGATCAAATTCTCATCCTTTACATTTTACCAGCCAAATGAAACTAAAGCTGATATGATACTTGCAATAACGGCTGACTCACGGTAGTTCGTGGCATAATGGTTTTTTGGAAAAACGGCTGCACGACAACGGCAAAGTCTTCCCGTTTTTCATAACGGTCACCAAGGATCAACATGGCAGTTTTATCCTGTTTTGGAATAAGAAGTACAACATAAGAAGTTCAGTCTCACTCTGGGGCTTTGAGAAATGCAACAGCAATGGACTAAGGAGGCTCAAACAGGAGAATGCCAGGAGAGGACAGTGTGAGGACGTGTTTCTTTGAGCTTGGTGCTGCACAGATCTGTAGGATTATAGTTCCCATAATTTCCAGTCAGAACTCCCAATTTTTTTTGATGGTTTGGAGGTGACTTCAGTCTAATATATTTGGTGGGGACTAGGTTGAGGGAAACTAGACAAGAAATGCAACAACCTCAAGGCTTATGACTGAAGAAGTCATACTGCCTCAACTTCTGTTATTTATCTGGCATGCAGAATATCTATGTGTCTTGCTTCACATTGCCACTTTGAGGATAATGCAGAAAATGGAATACTGGGTGCTTCTAGACAAAGCTTTTACTGTGTTAATTGTTTTTAAGTGTCTTGTTGATGCCGCATTGAATTTTTGCCTTGATTGTTTGCCTTGTTCTTGCTTGATTGTTGTAAACCGCCATGATTCGCCTTGGGGCTGAGAATAGCGGT
The DNA here is from genome assembly GCF_037176765.1 of Anolis sagrei. Taxonomy (NCBI): domain Eukaryota; kingdom Metazoa; phylum Chordata; class Lepidosauria; order Squamata; family Anolidae; genus Anolis; species Anolis sagrei. The sequence continues at coordinate 42,865,802 of NC_090021.1, forward strand.
ATACAAATGAAGTAAATAAATAAATAGATAGATAGATAGATTTATCCTCCACTGAGCATCATATTTTACAGGGAGCTCAGATAGCATCTTCAATTTATAATCTCCCATGTTTTCCATACTTTCAATTGTCTCTGTTTTCTTACCAGATACTGGTTCTTAAAGAGGAAAAACCTGTGCTACTGCATTTTTGCCTTTTGACTGGTAGCACTAGGAACTTTCCATCTTCAAGCTGTCTCACTAAACCAGTGGTTCTCAACCTGTGGGTCCCAAGATGTTTTGGCCTACAACTCCCAGAAATCCCAGCCACTTTACCAGCTGTTAGGATTTCTGGGAGATGAAGGCTAAAACATCTGGGGACCCACAGGTTGAGAACCATTGTTCTAGACCCTTAACATCTATTTAGCTAGATGAAAGAAAAACAATTTATTATTATCCTCATTACTATACTGCTTCCCAGCAAGAGCTCCTAAAACAGTTTACATTAAAATCATTAAACCATTCTTTTAAAATGTAAAATAATATCACTATCAGTGGTTACAATAATAAATAAAAATAACCTAATACCTAACAATGTGCAATTCTAATTCTACTTGGTAGCAATTATCTCTAGATATAATAAGCATTCTGTATGGCAAACGCTTTCCAGAAAAGGTTTTCTTCACCATTTTGATAAAAATTGAAAGAAAAATGGCTGAGCTAGACTAACCGATGTTCCAGCATCGAGAAAGCTTCAGACTTAATATAAAAATTCAAAACACAAATAAATGCATAGTGATGACTGCCGTGCCTCCACAAGATTTCTCACTGTTCACTCCTGTTTCGCCCCTATTTAATTAGAGGGGATTCATATTTTATGTATAGTTTGTGGGCTTGGTCTAAATTGCCTCTTCCTCCTTGTGTTTGAAACTTCCTTCGCCCTGTCCCTTTAAGACTCCTCTCAGTGGTGGAGCCTCGGCCAAGACCCTTCTGGTTCCTCGAGGATTCAGGCAGAGTGGTTTTGGAAGGCGAAGAGTAAGGAAGGTGGAAGAACCACAAAATAGAACGTCACGTCAAAACTACATAGTCACGTCAAAGCTACGCAAGTTACATTAAGTCACAGATTGAAGTTACACAAGTCATAAAAGTTACATGAAAACTACATAAAAGTAAAGACACAGAGTAAAACCCCATCGAAGATATAACAGATTGAGATCCAATTGAAGCTATATTAAAGTAACATCCAGTGAGAACTGCGGTTGTGCTTCAAGGGCTATAACTCCCCTCACAAAGACTGGCAGTAAATCACTTCATAGAATCATAGAATCGTAGAGCTGGAAGAGACCTCATGGGCCACCCAGTCCAACCCCCTGCCAAAAAGCAGGAAAATTGCATTCAAAGCACCCCCGACAGATGGCCATCCAGCCTCTGTTTAAAAGCCTCCAAAGAAGGAGCCTCCACCACACTCTGGGGCAGAGGAAGTTTGAGATCTGTTGCATAACAAATTGTTTTTACTTCAAATGTGGAGCATTCGATCTGTTCCCTGCACAACAGCCACCTTCTAAATAAATAACAAATGTGGGGGCAGAGCAATGACTATAAAGGGAACATAACAAAAAGGGCCACAACAAAACCACATTTTGATAAAATGTGAATCCCACAGGCTCGATCTATATAGGAAAAGTAGTGGCATTCCCTATGACTCTTAAAACAGGACATGTATTCTCGATCTGATGATCCTTAGCAAATTCAATTCTGAATTCAATGTGCTGATGAAAACATTTAAAACCCTAAATTGCTCAGGGTTTCAATACTTAAGAGAGCTTCCTCTCCCTCTCTCTATACCTTTTCCTGAGAACTGAGGTCTTTCAGAGAGACCCACCTTTCTATCAATAGGAGAGAGACATTGTGGGAGGGCATGGGAAGATGCCTTCTTTGTGATGGCACCCCAATTATTTAATTTCTTTCCTTTGAAGGTCTGATAATGTATGATTTCTCCAGGAGGTCTTGAATTCAATAATAAAAGTGCTCACTTTACCTGATAAATTTTGTTTGTCCATTGCATTTCTTGTAGTTCAACGGTATTTTCTGCAGGGTTGAAAAAACAGGGACAAAGGCTCCTGAAATAGAGCAATGGTGAAATCAGTCCTCATCCAAGATGGCTTTGGTTTCAAATAGCTCAAAAAAGAAAAGAAAAGCAAAGCACCGTGTCTCTCTCATCACCAGCTTCTACGCACTTTCAACAGTTAGGGAACCATGGGATGCATAAAGCCTTTCTCTCCACCAGATCTCTGGTTTTTTTCTGTGATTTAAGAACAGACTTCTCAGAAAGAGGTCCTGTACTGACGTCCTAAGGTGCATCTACACTACATGTAAGTAGGAGAACTTACATGGTACACACGCACACGCACACATGCGTGCACACACACGTTTTTTATATGTTTTATATTTCTTTATGTGTTTTTAAAAGTTATACATTTTCATTGTGAACATGTTAATTGTTTTGGAAGCCACCTTGAGTCCCACTCTGGGAGAAAGGTGGAATTCAAATGCAATAAACAATAAACAAATACATATTCCAAGAAGGAGAGTTATTTTCTGATTTTACTACTGTGTGATGTGATTATTGCCAAACCTAAGGGGCCTAGAGCAGCCTTTTTAATGTGTTCTCTGTCCAATGTTCTGGACTGCGACTTCTGAAGACCGACAGGTCTCAGGTTTTAATCTGGGGAGAGCACGGATGAGCTCCCTCTATCAGCTCCAGCTCCTCATGCAGGGACATGAGAGAAGTCTCCCACAAGGATGATAAAACATAAAAAAACATCCTGGGCAACGTCATTGCAGGCAGCCAATTCTCTCACACCAGAAGCGATTTGCAGTTTCTCAAGCCGCTCCTGACACAACAACAAAAAAAGCTTGAGATGGATAGGAATACATGTACCAATCAGTGAAGTCTTGTCTAACAGTTTGAGATGCCAGACAAGCCTTCCAAAAGAGATAGGATGACTGATACCTTGGAACTGCAGAGTTCCAAAGCATGTCTGTCTTTGGTTGCATGTAGACTGCAGAATTAATACAGTTTGACAACACTTTAACTGCTATGGCTCAATGATATGGAATCATTCAAAACCACAAATGTGGAGGGACAACTGTACTTCACTTTATCTGTCATGGATCTGTCTTGCTTCTCAGTAGAAGGAAAGTACCTGGATGAAGTAAAGAAGGAAGTTGAAAAATATGTCTGGTAACCACTGATAACTATACTGAGCTTCCAATTGCCCCTTTCTCTACAACAATGTGACATTTCTGGTTGGCAGAGAGCAGGAGGTCTTTGCCGATCGCTGCCTCCTGTCCTCCTGCTCCAGGCCTTCCACTTGATGTTGGGCCAGTCCCAGGAGGTCTGTGCCCCATTGAGTCTGAGACAGATGCAGCCAAAGATGTTCCTTGCAGTCACTGAGTATCTGTACACTAATGCTGTTTTCCTCAACAACCTCATTGTAAGTATGACGTCCATCATTAATGTCTGGCCTCCTAAAACCTTAGCAAAATATTTTTAGTGAAGGATAAAAATCTGCCTTTTCTTCCATCATTTGCATTTTCACTGATTTTTTAATCTGCAGTTGCTCTCTTAATCCACAGTTGCTTGGGTGTTTTTATTGCATATTGACTGTACTTTTATTATGTGTCTTTACTATAGCTTTCTTTGTCTAATTATTATTCATATTATTTAGGAGGACTAGTGATATGGAATCATGGAGTTGTGGTTTTGCAAGGTCTTTAGTGTTCTCTGCCCAAGAATCGTGGTGCCTCACTAAGCTACAAATCCTAGGATTCCATAGTAATGAGCCATAGCTCTGAAAATATGGTAAAGTTCTGTCTATCTGCATTAATTGTACAGTGGTAGATGCCTCCTTAATCTCTTCAAAGAGAATGAAAATCGAAGGCTATGCTTGTAGTTTCCCACAGTGTGGAGGGATGCAATATGCTGTTAGAAGGAAATAAGAGATCGCTAATGAGACTCTAGGAACTACGTTAATGTGTTTCAGCTAACACCAGAGATGCCGCATCATTCTGAGTTTGTGGATTGCACTCTACTCTGTTATTAATATCTGGGCAGAAAAAGAAGGAGCGCAAAGCTATTCTCTCTTAAATGGATAATGGAAATCAATGAAGGCTGCTCCCATGTGAGCAAAGGAAAAACAGAACCCAATATCCTCGTTATAATTAGAGCAATCTGCTGCCTCGCAACTCCCTGGTCCAATAACATCTGACAGGGCACAGGTTTCTAAGCCCTTTGTGGCTGCTTTATGAATAACAACGATATAGATTAGCCCTAAAAATAGCATTCAGTACAGATTGCCGTGCGATCTGCTCACTTACGCCCCTGAAAGAACACATCCGGATGCTCCCCTGTCTATCTGACGCAGTCCAGTGAGTTCCATTATCTGTACCATGTTGACAAAGACCCGAGGGAGCTGCAAGAATTAAAGTAACCAGGTGTATTGATGCACAGAGCACAAGGCAGTTGAAAAACAACATAGAGAGGGTTAGGCAGAGATAACTAAGCATGCAATAAATAGAAAGAGAACTATAGAGAAGTTAGTGCAATGGACCCTTGGACATCGCTAATATGGCATTGTATTGAATTATAGCTAAAAATGTGCCAGCTGGAGCATGCATGTGGTTAGATGGAATGCTTTTTGCTGAGTGATTATTAATGCTAAGCAAAAAAAAAGACACTTAGCTTTGTCAGAAACCCCCAGAACAAAACCTTGACCAGGAGACCTTTGCCCATAGATTTTCACAGCTAACACCCCCAAGCAGAACTACAGGGTTTAATTTTGTAAAGGACAATAATACTCAAGCAAAACAACAAGGTATGACCATTATTAGAATCCAATTGTTCATACTTCTTTTGTTTTGCTGTTTTTGCCCCCAGTGCTGGCTCTACCATTAAGCATAGCAAGACAATTGCTTCAGGCAGCAAAAGCCCAACCTGTATAGAATGCAGGGTGCCTCCCATTACATAACAAGCTATTGATCAGATTTCAAGCATCCTTAGTATGCACAGACCAGAAATCTTTCCTTCTGCTGGTCAGCGTTTCAAAAATTCATTTATCAGGTAATGCCTACTTTGTTTGGCTTCCCTTGTCACAAGTACAAGGTCACCTGGCCTTATCAGTTGGAGAATTCCCTATTTCAGTCCACTTTCACTGATCCCACAAAGTTAAACCGTGAGGATTATGACATCCAGTCACTCTTTTCATACTATCATATTTCTTCCTCATCCCTAACTTGGCCACTAATCTCAATAAACGCTTCCTACTTTGGAACCTGAACCTTTCACTGTATTCTTTGGGCAATTTAAGTATATTTACAGTATATTCTGGCGTATAAGACTACTTTTTAACCCAAGAAAATCTTCTCAAAAGTCAGGGGTCATCTTATACGCAGGTGTAGTCTTATGCATGGGAGTCGTCTTAACTCTATATTTTAACTGGAAAAGTTGGGGGTCGTCTTATAGGCCCAGTTGTCTTATATGCCGGAATATACGGTACTTAAATAAATGTGTGCCGGACCATACTTTCACACTACCTGTTAAAGGTAGAAATGGGCAGGGAGGTATACTTGACTGGAATATGCTCTCTCAAGAGGAACATTTTCCTGGAATATGACCAAGATTATGTAATTTTAATTGTTGTTTTAATGTTATGTTTTAATTGGTTGGTTTTAACATGTTTGTTTATTCATTGATGTATGTATACATGCAGCATTGAATTGTTGCCTTTGTAAGGCTGCCTTGAGTCCCCTTTGGGGTTGAGAAAATATGGTAAATAAAGAAATAAAGCTTTAGTTTTCTGGAGTGATTTGTACACAGTGCATTGCAGGCTGTCAGTCAGCCTCTTCTTTCAAAAGAGTTGCCATACTTGGCATTGCTTGTCCATGTTGTCTTGGGTAAACATCATGTCATGTTTCTGAGGGATTGTCTCACCCCCTACCAACCCCAGAGATCCCTCCGTTCTGAGGACCAAGATCTATTGGAAGTCCCCAGTGTCAAGACCTTGCATCTAACGGCAACCAGACGCAGAGCCTTCACAGCAGTGGTGTCATCAGTCTGGAATGCTCTGCCACCTGAAGTTCGTGCCCTGCGGGACTTACCAGCTTTCTGCAGGGCATGTAAGACATACCTGTTCCGACAGGCTTTTAATGTTTGATACTGTTGTTTTTAAATTGTTTTAAATTGCTTTTAAACTTTGTTAGATTTTAGCTATTCTTGTAAGCTGCTCCAAGCCCCAAGGGAGTGGCGGCATATAAGTTTAAATAATTAATTAATAAATAAAATGTTTGTCCATTCATCCCTTTTCTTCAGTCTTGCAGGGAAAAAGAAAGAAGGATACTGGAAACCATAAAAAAAAACAGCAGAGTGTCTAGAAGCTGCCAACTTGAGGTGGAAACTTATTACTACTCAGAGGACAATAGTGGATCATCTCCACATTGTCACAAGCTCAAGAAAAGTCTGCCACAGCTTATATGCTGCCACCTTCCCTATATTAGAATCCCACCAGTTTCTTGGTCACTAGTTTTCAAGGGCATTAGAACGTCCTCGAGTATGGTTGTATCAATGCCAGCTATGTCAAAGGAGGGCTTGAATGAAAGATGATCATGGAAACTCTGTGAGAGGTGAGAAATATGTATGTGCGATTGCCAAGAACTCAGCCTTCTAGAGTATCTTAAAACCTTACCTCCTTGTAAAAGATATCAAGAGTGTCCTGGATGTGCTGTACATATTTTTCCACTGAATAGGTGTCCTGTAGAGAACATAACACCAGTTGATCCAGAAAGACTCACAGAATGGTTCGACTTGGAAGCAATCTATAAAATACTACACAGGGAAATCTACACAGGGAATCTACACAGGGAAAACAATCTGGTTTTACCTCTATCTGAGCATATCACAAGATATTCTTCCCAATCCAGTTTAAAATCCGATCTTCTATGGGCCTCAAAGTCTTTGAAATGAATTTTAAAAATCCTCAATTTCAGTCTGGTTTTTGAGAAAGACCTAGTATATCTTTTCTTTCTTCTTGTGTGGCTTGCAGCCGGGACTGGTTCAGAGCAAAATCAGGATGGAGTGAAGGAAAGGTGTATCAGGAGACTTGGCTGAATCTACATGACAGCCAGGAAGGGCCAACACCATTTTAAACTTCGTATTCTGGACATTTGGGAAACTTGGAATCAGAAACTTTGCTTACTTTTGCATATGCTTGTGAGTACCATAGTGGCAAGCCGCCCCTGAGTCCCCCTTCGGGGGTCTAGAAGGACGGGGTATAAATGTTTGAAATAAATAATAAATAAATAAGGGGATTCTCATGATGCAAGCATAATAAATGGCTTTCCTGGGAGTAAGTACTATTGAAGTCAGTGGGACTTAGTTCTTTATGCCGTAAGTCCCACATACACTTTCATGTATAAGACTGAAAACCTATAGAAGTAAGCCCCACTGAATTTTCCCTTTGGGAAAATCAGAAGGGCCAAAGGCAACACATATCCATCCAATCCAATGGGGGTGCCAACAGGCAGTCAGATCACAACCCCAGGTAAAGTGAAAGGCTATTTGATTATGCAAATATGTGCATGCATAGCTGGAACTAATAAAACTGACAGCTGCTGCAGGTTGGACATAAACTGATATGGTGAACACAGTAGAAACACCCCCTTATACTGTAGTATGACTATATGATGCGGGTTCCATGTGGCTTTCTGAACTGATTTCATTTTAGATTAAAGCAGATACATTGTGCAGTAAAGGGATCAAACTGAGATAGCTTACTATACAATGGAGCTGGGAAACAGCCCTCATGTAGATTCAGCCTAGGATGTGATTACACTATAAAGATCTGAGATATTTCAAATAATATATGCAACTGCACCAAAGTTATGGAATGTCTCCCTGAAATAGGTAAACAGTACAAGAAAGACTTAAAGGCTTACTGGAGGCTTAAGACTCCTTTCACTTTGTATTTAACAGTTATTTTATTAGTGCATCCCTTCCCAACATGGCATTCTCACTTCTAAATTGTGTTGCACTGCAAGTCCCATTGTTTATCACTCCTATGACTAGTCACGATGGGCTCTGTGATCAATATATCTAGAGCAGTGGTTCTCAACCTGTGGGTCCCTAGATGTTTTGGCTTTCAGTTCCCAGAAATCCTAGTAGCTGGTAATAATAATAATAAACTTTATTTATTACCCCGCCACCATCTCCCCAATGGGAACTTGGAGCGGCTTACATGAGGCCAAGCCCAAATGACAATTACAATAAAGAAAAACCAAAAACACAAACCGAAAACGCGAACAATAAACAATAACATCACAGGTACATAAAACATATGAATACATAACAATATAAAAATAAAAAAATATGCACAGGCACAATAATAATGGGTGGGCTACATGTAGTGATTAAAAGGACAAACTGATTAAAACTAATTAAAAACTCGGGTGAGATAAAAGAGGGAAGCAGGTAATTTACGGAGGAGGGCTCATTTTAGCGGGAGTTGTGGAATCAAGCTTTCCCATGAGTGGTGACGTATACTCCAATGACAGAACTTTGAGGCAGAGCAATCATGTGGGATTTTATACCTACTCATCAAAGGCACAGCAGAAGAGCCAGGTTTTAAGATTCTTTTTGAAGATTTCTAGGGAAGGGCCTTTCCTAATTTCTCCAGGCAGGGAGTTGAGAACCACTGATCTAGAGCAAACTGGGGCAGGTTACTATACAATGGAGATGGGATATAGCCCTCATATAGATTCAGCCTAGGATGTTTCTCAACCTTCCTAATCCTCAACCCTTTAATACAGTTCCTCATGTTGTGGTGAGCCCCAACCATAAAATTATTTTATTTGCTACTTCATAACTGTAATTTTGCTACTTTTATGAATTATAATGTAAATATCTGATAGGCAGGACGTATTTTCATTCACTGGACCAAATTTGGCACAGATACACAATACGCCCAAATTCGAAGACTGTGGGGATTGGGTGGGGGATTTTGTCATTTGAGAGTTGTAGTTGTTGGGATTTACAATTCACCTACAATCAAAGAGCACTCTGAACTCCACTAATGATGGAATCGAACCAAACTTGGCACACAGAACTCCCATGACCAACAGAAAATACTGTAAGGGTTTAGTGGGCATTGACATTAAGTTTTGGAATTGTAGTTCACCTACATCCAGAGAGCACTGTGGACTCAAACAATGATGGATGAGAATGAAACTTGGCACAAATCCTCAACATGCCCAAATGTGAACACTGTTGGAGTTTGGGGAAAATAGACCTTGATATTTGGGAGTTGTAGTTGCTGGGATTTATAATTAATTGATGTAACAAAACACTTAAGAAAATCAAGCAATGAAAAATAAAATGTTTCTGAAATGTTCTCCAATTGCAGTGAGTGCATTGCTTCCCCAGTGCACATACTGTTTGCATGTAACCCTTAAATGAGTTTGCTCATCCAGTGGAATTAAAAGAAATTATACAGATGCAACCTACCTAGCATAGTCACTAGCTACTGCTAGTGACTATGCAGCTAAATGATTCTTGACAATGTTCTGCAACAAAAGGAACATTCCCAGCCTTTGATATGGACATCCTGATAACTAAATCAGTTTGGCTGGATATAAACCAATTTGGGTCCCATATGTTCAAATACGAGATATGAATATAATTCAAGTGCTGATACGGTTTGCATCAAGATTCATAATTTGAATTCATACCAGGTTCTTTCCATACTGCCTTTGCTAGATTTAATTAAACAATGCCAGGCTATAGATTTGTTGTGTACAATCTTTATGTCTGATTGCACCCATAAAGGAAAATTAAACCGGTGAAACTTTATACTGCGACAATGAGAATCTACCAGCCTGCCAGTTATGCATTTGTGTGGGAATTGCATATCTGTAACCAGATAATTCTTATCTAAAGGCATTTAGGGATATCAAAGCTACAGTGCCACTGCTGTTAACAACAACATCACAGGAAAGACATTATTGTCTTGACTATTTAGTTTGTTTATGTTGGTGACATTTGCCCTATTCAGGTATCCAGGAAATCCATTAAATGCCCAGTGGGACAAGCTAGTCCTGTCCCCACTGCTGTCACACTCTTCATGAAACCCCATAATAAGGAAGGGTGTTCTATGCTGTACCCAGAGACTTTCTACAAAATCCAGAACTCTGAAAAGTTAGCATTTTTGATGTATGGGAAACTGGCACATATAGAGGATGGCTATGACTCGGGAAGACAACAACAATGCAGAGAGGCAAGTCTAGCTTGTTTCTCATGCTCACATGTTTGGATCAAATCTATCTTGCATGAACAGGACTAGAGGTAAAGCAGATTTTTCTGCCCCTCCACAATCTCCAATTTGAAGAGACGAAGGAGCAGGGCTTGAAAAATAATTGATGTTAGCCCTTAGTGTGTCAGCAGTAGATCGTCCCCAAATCATTAAACAAAAATAGTGAACTGAAATAAGAAAGTGTGCTCATTAGTTAAAATAAATGTTGTTGACAGTTATAATAATAATAATAATAATAATAATAATAATAATAATAATAATAATAACAACTTTATTTTTGTACCCTGCCTCCATCTCCCCGAAGGGACTCGGGGCAGCTTACATGGGGCAAGCTGAGGTTCAACATAGTTAACATATAACAACAAAATTCACAAAATCATTTCAACAATATAAAACAACCACAGAATATACTACATAGCTGCCATTGAAGATGGCCCAGAAACTGCAACTGGTACAAAGGTTGGCAGCCAGGCTTCTATCTAGAGCTAATTATAGAGAGTATACGATGCCCCTATTAAAGCAGTTCCACTGGCTGCCAATAAGTTTCCGATCCGAATTCAAAGTGCAGATTATTACCTTTTAAACCCTACACGGTTCAGCCCCCGGCTATCTTCGTGACCACATCCCTGTCTATGAACCAGTGTGGGCTGTAAGATCCACCAGGGAGGCCCTTTTCTTGCTCCCACCACTGTCACAAGTGTGGCTTGTGGGAAGGAGGGAGGGGGTCTTCTTGGTGGTGCCCCCCCGACTTTGGAACATGCTCCCCAGGGAGATTAGGCAAGCCTCTACTCTGTCCTCTTTCACAGGGACCTGAAAACCTGAATGTTTCAGCAAGCATTTGGTAGTTATCAACCCCTAGTTATGAATGTCCAGTTCCTAGGTCGCAGATGATACTCTGACTCTGCACTTCATCCAATTCCCCAGCCCTATGGTACGTTGATTTGCACTATCCCATGCCTGACCCTTTTTATAGCACGATCACACCCATTTTAGTATCTCTGATTATTGGGCCTGGTCAAGCATTGTTTTCATAGAGCTCAATGCTGCTATTTTATACTCTTATGTTTTATTTAACTATATTGTTATATTTCATTGTGTCCTTAATTGTGTTTTTGTTTTAATGGATTATTTTACTTTTGTGTCTTGTGGACATTCTGTCATATATGTAAGCTACTCCAAGTCCCTTTGGGGAGAAGATACTGGGTAAGAGAATAAAGTTGTTGTTGTTGTTGTTGTTGTTGTTGTTGTTGTTGTTGTTATTCTGATGTCACAGAGGAACTCAGTTCAAAATGGCCTTGGTTCTTTCTTTTTCTTTACTTTCTTCTTATTCTCCCTCCCTCTCCCGTTTGATAATTGTTAGAAGAAGTTAGACTTTCTATTGCTTTGCTTTCCTTCTTCGTCTTGTTTTCCTACATTTATCTTGCAAAATAATTGGCAATGGGGAGGCAGGGATGTAGGAAAGAGCCAAATGACCCATCTTGAACATTTCTCACAATACAATGCAATACAAAAACAAAAAACTAAATTCACCATATTTAAGGGATAAAGCTATTTATCGCTTGATTAGATATAAAACTGATGTAATTTAACTGGCTATTTAAGTTGATTCAAAATGAAATGAAAATAAATCTTATTGCTTTTAAACCAAACCAGCTTGCCTACCTTGTCGTAGCAATACTGACACAGGTCATTGGCTCCAATCAAAATGGTGACTAACTTCCAGTCCTTCTTATAGTCGATGTTCTAGTGAGGAATAAAAGAAATAGACTCATATTATAGCTGTCTAGAGATCCTTGGAAGAATCAACAGAGAGTAATGAGTAATGTGGTTAAATTGACTTCTGTTGGGGGTAAAGAAGTATGTGAAAGAGGGAAATTGATTCTGCTTTCTGAAACTGCAGGAATTTTTCCTCTGTTGAGCGCTTGGCAGGGACTGCTTGAGAGAATGCCTGGAGTGGAAGAATGTCAAAGAAAAGCACTTGCATATTTAAGTCATCTCCATGGAAAAAGGCAGCACAAAAGTGGATTTCCAAGTATAGATTTCTCATGTTGTATGTATCATCATCATCATCATCATCATCATCATCATCTTTATTTTTAGACTACCCTATCTCTCACAGGAGACTCAGGGCAGTTTACATATACAAAGGCAAATGTTCAATGCCCGGCATATACCAAAACATTACAGCAATAAGCATAATATGGAATAATAACAGCATTGTACTAATCAAATAAAATTAAATATCAAAATAAGAACACAGAACAACTAATCACTAAAGAAGTACTTTTAAAAGCATGGCCAACAATAAAACATCTAACAGCCAGCACCATTGAAAATTGGGTAAGCATTTCGCCATTAGTTGTTTTTAACTGTACCATAATGGCCACGAAGCACAGATAGGACAGCCTGTATATGGTGACTGATATCAAACACTGGACTGAAACCAAACACTTGGTTGATGAGCGCTGTTTTTAATTGAGTGTTAGTTGTTCTTTTATATGTTTATAAGTTGCATTTAATGGTATTTTAAAATTGTTTTCATTTTATGGTCTGTTTTTAGGCACCTTGTGCCGCATATAAGCCGCCCTGAGTCCCTTCGGGGAGATGATGGTAGGATACAAGAATAAAGTTATTATATTATTATTAGCTTGAACTGTCTTTGACAATCTTACAAGCATTCCTTGATGAAAGGAGGGAAATAATATATGAGCCAACCTTGTTCTATTACACTATGTAACGAAATTTGAAAATATCCTGTTCCAGGTTCAAAAGTGTTATTTCCTGTTTAATTGTGCAGTATTTACTTTGAAAGTAGTTGTTATACTCCAGAAATGTTGTTTTTGTGGCTGCCACAAATTATGTTGAATTGGTTGAGACTCTATATGAGATATTCACTATATGTTTTCACTACTCAATCTCCCACAAGTTTATCCCTTACAAACATTTCTTTTTTATTTTCTCATCCAGAGTTTTATCATTTTATGTTGTTACATGTGGCCTGCTCATGTTTTATTGTTTTATTGTATTCTTATGCTTTATTTATTTTATTGTGATGTTAGTTCTATTGTTTTGGTTTTATTTTATTGTATTTTGGTGTAATGTATTTTTGGGCTCAGCCCCATGTAAGCCACCCTGAGTCCTCTCTGGGGAGACGGTGGTGGGGTATACATAAAGATTATTATTAATATTATTATTATTATTCATTGAAAGACTCTCGCAAAATGTGCTGCGGGTTACAAAAAACAGTTTAACAAATTTTATTATGTTTGTGTGTCAGAACCAATTAGGAAATGACATTTGTAACTCAGGAACAAAACCTGTGTTACACAGTATTGTCATTGCCATTTTAAGAAAACAGAAACCACCAGCAATCTCCTCCTGACCAAAGATATTACTTTCCATAACCCCTTAACACTTCCCCAAACTCACATGATTTTTGGTTTTGCTAAAATGCCAGTAAATCACCTCCAAATTGGTTGTTCTAACCTCCACCTATCAACCCAGGTGCCCACAACCACCAAATAATATTCATGAGCCAGTCCTATGTCTGCACACACAATTGTGCAGACCAAGCAAATCTGCAACGTGTCATTAATTTTACATAATAGAGCTTGATGGTGGAATTGTGGGTAACTGTGCGGTAGAATTTATAAGCCAGTGAGAAAGAGAAATAAAATGCATGGCTCTGGCTAAATTGAAATGAAATCATATCCGAGAACTAGATGCAAGGACTGTGATGAGTTGACCAGTGAAATGGAAAGTTCCATCTTGTTTATAGTGGAAATAAAGAGGCTGGAATCCAAACTCTTTCATTTCTGGATCAGGCTGGTTTTTGAGCTCAAAGGTAAGATGCTACCCAGACAGAGAAAACAAAAGCCAGGGTTTATTTTAGCTTCTCTTGCCTGTCTACTCCCCAGTAATGCAAAGAGCTTCTCATTTGAAGGGAAAGCTTGTCAGCTGTTCTGGAGCTTGATCATATAAGCTGCTCTGCAGGGTTCTGTTACATTGGAGGCTTCAATTCCAAATGGATTTAAAGACAGGAGTTGTAACCTTTTTGCACAAGTATACAGGCAAGCCAAGCTGGACAAAGAATTCTTAGACAACACATTAATACCAGCCCAGAGTATCTGGACTTGTCGGGAATTCTTTTCAGCTGCCGGCTCATTATCAGGAACCTTGAAAAGAAAAGGGAAAGCCCAGAAAACAGGGGAGGGGGGTTGAGGTTCTTTCTCGCTCTCTTTTTAAGGTCCCAAGATAGGTGACTCAGCTGTGCTTAGCTAAGGCCAGCAGCTGCTAAAACTACGTCATTGCCAGCCAACAATAGGGAATGCTCAGAGCTGTAACTCAATGGAAAACATTCTGTAACATGCTGTACAAAGAAAGGAATGGATGGCAGCTATTTTTAGAGCAGCAAGTTTACATAACAAGCACTGGAGAATCTGTCCTAAAGAAACTAAAAGCCTGGGAATCACTAACAGGGCTAGATCTTTTCTTTTTCATTAATAGGATTTGTTTTCCTGGTCTGCCACTTCACATTTACTTCAAAGGATTGCCCGGGGCATTCAATCAACGTCATTGTCACTGGTTTCGTAAGGCCACTGTGACTTTCATTCAAATGTCAGTGTTTCCACCCAGTTGCTCCCTCAGAATAAGGGATAGAGGGAAGGACTCGGGGAAACACAGAAGGGGGTGGATTTGTTTCCTGCTCGCCATCACACTATTAAAGGTAAAAGCTAATATGCAACATTTGATACAGAGGGCAGCACTGGTTATAACATGGCCCTGGATTTCGTAAAGCCCTATGGCAGAGCTTCACAAAATGAACAGTCAATACTTTGGTAGTATTAGGCTCACTTGCTCAGATCCTGGGAAAATAACTTTTTGAACTACAGATACTAGTATGACTGAATAGAAGTTCAAGAAATTGTGTAATTCTTTCCAAAAGTGACCTTTCTTAGGTCTACATTTGGCTACCTCCATTGCCTCATATTCTGAGGCAAAAGGACTCAGGTAGGTTCTGAGTACATAATTCCAACCTTAGATTTAGAAGAAGAAAAAAAGAAAAGTAAAAGGCCAGTTAGTACTTCTGAAAGACATCTCCATCAGCATCCTCCACATTATCATCAAAAGGAAGAACTTTATTTATATTCTGACTTTATTTGAGGACCACCCAAATTGATTCTCAAGGAATGTTACAAATTATAACAAATACAGTTGAGCTGAAAAGAAAAAAAGATTAACATTAACGAGTAATTAAACTGTAAATAATATTAAAAGCAATTTAAAACACACCATACAGTCACAAACACAGCTCTAAAAATATAATACCGTAGAGTCTTGCTTATCCAATATAAACAGGCCGGCAGAACATTGGATAAGTGAAAATGTTGGATAATAAGGCAGGATTAATGAAAAGCCTATTAAACATCAAATTAAGTTATGATTTTACAAATTAAGCACCAAAACATCATGTTTTACAACAAATTGACAGAAAACACAGTTCAATACATGGTAATGTTATGTAGTAATTACTGCATTGAGCACCTAAACATCACAATGTATTGAAACAGTTGTGGATTCGGGTGGGAGCCAGACTGCGTTGGATAATACAGAATGTTGGATGAGCAAAGGTTGGAAAAGCGAGAGTCTACTGTACTGTAATAAGGCCAGAAGAGTGTGATGTTTTCAGCTCAGATATGGAAATCCATTGGATGACATTGAGCAACTTATCCACTATCAGCCCTGAAAATCTCATGATAGATTTGCTTTAGGGTAACCACAAGTCACAAATGGACTTGAAGTATCACCTCTAATAAAAGCTCTTTCTTTAAAAATGCTCAGTTCTCAAGGTGCAACTAAGAAAGCCCGGCACTTGACATGCTTGTGATGCAACTGAGAGAAAAGTCTCATCTTAGTGACTCAGCACCCAGGCAAACTCATATGGGACAGTATGCTCAGTTATACAGCCTGGATATTTCATCTAGAAAAAGCAAACTGTACAAATGTTGCATTGCCTGTTTTTACTTTTTGTCCATGTCCTCATTTGGTGTACATCAGTTGTTGCTAAAAAGTTGTTTTATGGGCAGAGGCAATCTCTGAGGTATACTCAAAGTTCAGATTCAGAGATGTCTTCCATTGGAGTGATGCTGCTCATTTCTCATTTGAACTGACACTGTACTGGAGGGAACAGAGTGTTTGGCAGGCACTTGGGAAGCAGCCTGACATTGGCCTACTTAGCACCAGACATGGGAAGGCAAAGAGAATAATAGAATGATCCTGTTTTTATTTTCTCCTGTAGGCATCAGGAAAGTTATGAGTTTGGAACTAAAGTGCGAGGGGAAAACATTTGCATTTGGCTTCTGCACTGGACTGTATAATATACAATGACCTCTAAAGTGCGAGGATTGGCTCCCATTTTTTTCATAATAATCTGAGGAGCTTATTATGAAAATCAAACTCTAAAATCAGGACAGTAAATAAAGAGGAACACTCAAACAACAGGGGAATTCCTGACATGAAACAATCAGGGCCAGCGAACACATCCCAACAAAGGATTTCCCTAGGCAGGAATCAGCCAGTCTTTGAAGCTGCAAGGTTATGCTAATCAAGGTGGCCAATTGCAACATTAACACTTTCCTCAAACAGACAAAAGTTCTTTCTCCATTCCTGGACATTCCACAGATATATTAACATCACTTGCCTAATTTCCAACAGACCTCGCAACCTCTGAGGATGCCTGCCCTAGATGTGGCCAAAACGTCAGGAGAGAATGCTTCTGGAGTGTGGCCATATAGCCTGGAAAACTCACAGCAACTCAGTCATTCTGGCCATCATAGTATTCGACAACACATTCACTAGGAATGCTTTTAATTCAGTAATGCATGAATTCTACATAGCGCAGTGACTGCTCTTATGCTCTTCATTGATTGTTGCTGCGTATCTTCAAGTAGACTCTGACTTCTGGCAACTCTATCATAGATTTTCCTTTGCAAAATTTCTTCAAAGGGGTTTTTCCCTTTCTCTTAGGTTGAGATAGTATGACTTTTTTGCCCAAGGAAGTTTCCATGACTGTGTGTGATCCAAGTCCAACACTCAAACCACTCACTATGTTGTCCCTTAGCCTTCTGTAATGTACACACTCACCAGACTGCTTTTCATTCTCTTTATCAGTTCATGGGCTTGGGATGGGAGGTTCCTAACAAAACAGAAAAAGAGAGCCATTAAATAGGAACCGTAAGGTGGCAGTAGCACTAAGTTACAGGGGAAAGATTGTCTGGGGAAAGTGGTTGTTATTTTAGAGGTGCCAGTTGATTGTTCTTATAAAAATGCTAGTTGCAATGGTTTTCCAGCAGCTAAACAACCAAACAAAAACACAACACATCCTTTCATGCAGCCAATTTATTTACAACAGCAAAATAACAGGAGAATCTGACATGTATGAAAGATTGTGGCTTATCTTCCATGAAATGAAAAACCATAGGTAACTATTTTGCTTTTAACAAAATATGAGCTGTAACATTTCATGAACAGGCAGCTTTGAACATATAAGTCAAGTGCAAGACCACTTGCATGAGCGGTTGTCTACACTTGTCGACTGCTGGTGCAACATCAAACTATCTCTATGGATCTTGTTGAAAAATCAGACAAGCCCTGTGTCCAATTCCATCTTTTTCTCCCCTTCCCACCCTTCCTTCCTTCTTCCACTCAGTTCATAATGGCGACATGCATTGTTCTTTCTCCTGCTCCCTTTTATCCTCACAACAGTCTTATAAAGTCAAATTGACATAATGTTTGGCCCAAAGATACCCAGTGGTCTTCATGGCTAAATGTGGACTTAAATCTAGGTCTCGCTGGATCAAATCTAACCATTATATGTCTGGGCTCTCTATTTGAAAAAGGACTCTCAGCACCTTGTCAATGCAGCAACAATAATTTAAAAAACACATTATATTCTATTAGTTAACAATGCTATTTTAATGGAAAGTTTAGGAAACCAAAACTGAAGTGTATTAAAGATTGCCACTGTCATTTTTGCATATTTTAATTAATATTTCTGCAATTTTCAGAAACCAAGAAAATATTTTTAAATATATGAATTCATATTTAAATCTGTGCAATTTTTCACAACTTTTAATACCTTACTGTGTACATTTTTAAAAGGATATATGTGAATGAATGCTTTGTTATCTTTATAGTGCCAAGAAACACTCTGAGAGAGGAGGAATCTGATACATTAGGGCTTGCCTAAGTTCCCTGTGGAGGGTTTCCAAAGCCGGGGGTCCACCACTGAGAAGGCCCTCTCCCTCGTCCTCGACCCCACCAACTGCACTTGAGACAGAAATGGGACCGAGAGGAAGGCCTTCACAGCAGATCTTAGAGCCTGTGCCAGTTCATAGGGGAAGATGCTGTCACGAGGTAGGCTGGACCCAAACTGTGTAGGGGAGTGGTTCTCAACTTTCCTAATGCCACGACCCCTTAATACAGTTCCTCATGTGGTGGCCCCCAACCATATCATTATTTTCATTGCTACTTCGGAATTGTAATTTGCCACTGTTTTGAATTGTAGTGTAAATATCCAATATGCAGGATGTATTTTCATTCACTGGACCAAATTTGGCACGAACACTCGATATACCCAAAATTGAATCCTGCTGGGGTTGGGGGTGGGGGCGGATTGATTTTTTTCATTTGGAAGTCATAGTTGCTGGGATTTATAGTTCACATGCAATCAAAGAGTATTCTGAATTCCACTAACAATGGAATTAAACCAATCTTGGCACACAGAACTCCCATGACCAACAGAAAATACTGGAAGAGTTTGGTGGGCAATGGCATCCAGAGAGCACTATGGATGCAAACAGATAGATCTGGACCAAACTTGGCACAAATACTGAATATTTCCAAATGTGAACACTGGTGGAGTTTGGGGGAAATAAACCTTGACATTTGGGAATTGTATTTGCTGGGATTTATAGTTCACCTACAATCAAATAGCATTCGGAACCCCACCAATGATAGAATTGGGCCAAACTTCCCACACAAAACCCCCGTGACCAACAGAAAATACTGTGTTTTCTGATGGTCTTTGACAACCCCTCTGAAACCCCTCGCGACCCTCCCCAGGGGTCCTGATCCCCAGGTTGAGAAACGTTAGTGTAGGGCTTTATCGGTGAGAACCTGCACTTTGAATTGGGACCAGCCTTTGTACCAATTGCAATTCCTGAGCCATCTTCAAAGGCAGCGCCACATAGAGTGCATTGCAGTAATCCATTCTAGATGTAACTAAGGCATGTACAAAATGCTAATAATATTAAAAATAACACAAATGCCATAAATGAAACTGCTTGCAAAATGCATGTTAGGAGAAACATGTTCAAAATGTATATGCATTTTCACTTAGATTTTTTTTTAGAAAAAAAAACTGTGGCTAAAATGGGATGAAACAACTTTTAAATGGAAAACAATCAGGAAACATTAGAACCCTTACTTGTAGATTAATCCATCCCTATTCTACTCTTCTTTTTCTGACTTGCCACTAAAAGACCAATAAGAATCCAAGAAGGTATGACCTAAACAATTGTAGTATATGTTCAATAAACAATGGCTGATCAAGTGACTAGTGAAAGCTGCAAAACACCACCGGTCTGCCTGCCAGCAAGCCAGCCTGTTTGCCAGTGAGCCGAGAAGTTCCAATCAATTATTTCTGTTGAAAGATTGGCTGCACTTGGAAGCTTGGTGCTATTTCCCAGCCATGCCATCTAACCTCTAACTCCCGCTGCAGTCAATTTGGCGCTCTGTGAAAGGTGATCGATGGAGGACCTCAGTGTGCAAAGTTGCCAAATGCATTCAGACAGGTACAATATTGTAAAAGATTTTCGAGGCAAGAGTTTATCCTAGGATCCATATATTCCAGAAGGAAATGAGGTAAAACAAAGATGGTGAATTGAACCAGTAAATTATCTATGGAAACATCAAGCAAAAGTGAATTGAACAGGGCACAGGTCACTTCTTAAAACTCTGCAGCACTGGAATTCATGAGCTATAGTGGCATGAGGCCATTTTGGATAGAATGCCTCATTCAGGGCCAGTGAGAGCAGACAAAAAATGGCTGTCATATTTTACTGCCTTAAAGATCTACAGATAGCTTCAAAAGAGACAGCTACTTTCCCATGATATCCTGAGCTACAGTACAAACTGTATTCTTCATTTGGCATTCAGGTTCACATGGATGTTGGTCAGCAGTGGGAAATTAAAATATGAAAAATCAGGTAAAGTTACTATATGTCTGCTGACAGATAAAATATAATATTGCCTTTTTCCTGATAGCAGTTTTTTGCTCAACCCACAAAAAATTAAAAATTTAAATTTAGAAAATGATGGGTGATTCTGATAATCATAAATTTACAAATACCAACTACTCCATTATATAGCTTTTTCAACCATCATAATACCAATGCTGGCCAATGAAGAGTGCACTCTGTTCAGGTTGTCCCTCTCAACATTTAACAGATCAACATTTAATATCTATTTGGTAGTGAGGAGGCACTTGCCCAAACTTACTCAATAACTGACTTTTTACTGCCTGGATAGGAGCCCCAGGAGGTGCAATGGGTTAAACCAGTGGTTCTCAACCTGTGGTCCCCAGATGTTTTTGGCCTACAACTCCCAGAAATCCCAGCCAGTTTATCAGCTGTTAGGATTTCTGGGAGTTAAAGGCCAAAAACATCTGGAGACCCCAGGTTGAGAACCACTGGGTTAAACCCTTGCGCCAGCAGGACTGCTGACCAAAAGGCTGGTGGTTCAAATCTGGGGAGTGGGGTGAGCTCCCATCTATCAGCTCCAGTTTCTCATGTGGGGACATGAGAGACACCTCTCATAGGATGGTGATGCATCTGGGTGTCCCTTGGGCAACGTCCTTGCAGACAGCCAATTCTCTCACACCAGAAGCAATTTGCAGTTTCTCAAGTCACTCCTGATACGAAAAAATTGCCTGGATTGGCAGGGACTGTGACCAGTTGTTGGGATTTTAGAAATCAGACAGTATTAGTTGGATTTTCTATCTGAGAATGAGAAGGCCAGCTTCCCAAGCCAAACCAACACATTGCACCTCCAGCTCCAAGTAGTGGAAGCAGCAGGAGAGTCATATATTATTGGAGGCAGTGAGGCAAGAGCTACACTGCCAAATAATGCATTTTGAACAGTATTATGTGGTCAGTTTAGACTCATATGATGACATTCAATGCAGTTCAAACTGCATTATTTAACAATGTAGATCCAGCTTATGATCATGGGGAGAACTCCAAAACAAGAAGATAGCAGGTGGTGATGACAGTACATGAAAAGGGACATCTCTTGCTCAGCTCCCACAGCAGCTTCCCCAACCTTGTAATAACCTCTATTATCCCCAAACATTGTTTATACTCTCTGGAATTGATAGGATTTGCTTTCAATTACCTTGCATGGGTACCAGGTTGGGAGCAGCTCTCCTTTATTTCCATTTTGGCCAGATTTTCAGGTAAGCACATAGTACAGTGAGCAAATGATTTATTGAACAGATTGACCAACATTGTATACAATGTGCCTTATGAGGACTATTTTAAAATATAATTTGAGCATTTATATACCACCCCAATCCAAGTATCTAGAATGATTTATAGATTCTCATACACTGATCACTTCAAATGTCTCTGCAGAGATTCATAAAACAAATAGCCAATGGAATAGTTAGTAATAACTAAGCACTTGGCTTTGAGACAGTTATTTAGGTCATCCATAATATTGTATTGTTTTTTCATTTCACCTCTTTCTTTGCCCATATGCATCTTGATAAAACTTACTGTGCTACTGCCCCGTCTTCTGCCACGTTGAATCCTGCAGTTTCCTTCTTGGTGCCAGTGGAAAAACCAGTGAGTTCTGGATTGAACATTTTCAAAATATCTGGCCGAGGAAGAGAAGCTCAAGGTCAGTCTCCATGTGATGAACAAGAACTGTCACTGACTCTCATACAGCAGTTCTGTAGAGTAGGCATGCATACTTGAATGCTGTGACCAAATTACTAAAAAAAGGCACTTGTCCCTATAAAATTCCTTGCTTGTACTAAACTCCACTGTTGTACATCCAAATGTCAAAGTATGATACAAACCCTGCATTTGCAGGACATACATTCTTGAACTTATCATAGAAAAAGGAAACCACAGATAATACCAAACCCTATTGAAATGAACAATTTCTGCAATGAGTTACTACAGAGTCACCTTGGAGTACCTAGAAAATTCCTACTAAGATATCCTTTCTAAGAATTTTCTATATTATCCACAGCTACTCTATGGTAGCTTCCAGTAGAAGCATATCATAGAACAGGGGTGTCAAACTCACTTCCACCAATGGCCACATCAGCTTTATGATTGCCTTCAAATGGCCATTTTGTAATTGTAAGACTGTATAAACATATTGCCCTGGCATTGAAAGTCTCATGGGTCACATAAAATGATCTGAAGGGCCAAATTTGGACCACGGGCCTTGTGTTTGTCACATAGAACAACCAGGAGGACATAGAAAAATCGTCAGATGAAGGTAGGTGAAACTGCAGGTATTAGCCTTGTAGATATGAGGGTCATATTGTAATAGCTTGTCTTAATATTGAATTTTTTTCATCAAAGTCTAGCTGGCTTGATTGAATTCTCCAGGTGAGCAACAGACACTCCCCATGTTGACTTTGGAAGCCATCATTTTATTCATTACATTCCTTTCAAACCTGAATTTTTCTGGTTAGGACTGCCAAGTGCAATCAATATTGTTTGAAGTGTGAGGGGAGACCTTCATTACTGAGGTAGCTATTACCCACACTAACCACCTAATTTGCAAACTGTCATTAAAATGGAACATATCAACTGCATTCCAATCCTTAACACCACAAATTTCACAATGCAAGGGTTGTATACTACATAGAAAGTACACAGTATGCAAAGGTGCTCTAAAACACATAGAATTCTGTATTGGAGTTGGACACAGTCAGTTCATGGCTGGACCAAGGGAACACCATATTCCTTCACTGTGGGGTAAAGTGTGATTGAGTGTAAACACACACAGTGTCTCAGTTGACAAGTTGGCCCAATTTTTCTGTTGTAGCATAACAACAAAACATTAAAAAGTCAAAAACTGACTGGTTTACATTAATTACGATCCTAGTGTGTTCCCAAGTAATTAATCAACTGAAGCCTGCATTGTCCCTCCCTTATTCCTCCTATGCATGAATGAGTAACACTTTAGAATCCACCAAGTAGTGAGAAGCTGAGCAACTTCCAAAATTAGAAAGTAGTTGGAATCCTCTTGGAACTGATTGGGGCTTACATTAGGTAAGTTTTTCCAGCAATGCGTAAGGAGGTAGTCAGTACCTCCATACACCATGCTTTTTTTCCAGGCTTGCTACTGGGTGTCCCTTGGTGTTGTACCACCTCCCTAAACAAATAGTCACTGCTTCACTATGAGGGTATACTGGGAAAACTCACCCAGCTGTTAACAGTCACTAGTACAGATCTTTCTGTAAATATACACAGTTGGAACTTTATATTCCCCAATGTCAAATCGAACAGATTCTTCTCCAAGGCATTAATACAATTAGCATTGGGATTGTGAGTGATTATGGTGCTTACACACAGCCTGCCCCATTCTTTACTTTCTGTTGAAATCAAATCAAGAGTTTACAAGGCTATCTGGACTGATGAACAGTGACTTACATTACATGATTGTTACCAAACGAGGGCTGCAAACCACTACCAAATCTTGCAGGAACTCACTCAAAGAACAATTTGGTAGTGTGGATAGCATGCCAAATTATATTTTGATTTAAACAGAAAGTAAGGAATTGAATCTGTACACGAGAAGAGGGTGCGAGGAAAGAGTTTTCAATGACAGCATGAGTTCACAATTCTTTAAACCTCAAGCAAGATCCTGGGTTGGGAGATGTATCACAGAGTTACACACAAGCAGAACTTCAAAACACATCATCCCTCTTAAGCTGCTCCAGCTCCCTCACGGCTATTTACTAGCTGGTGGAGGAACTAAAGCAGCATCCAGTGCTGTTTTGACAGCTGAATGCATATTGTCAGGTATCTTTCAGATGCTTCTGGAGTCTTTTTAAGATCCCAGAGGCTGATGGCATCATAGCTGTGGATACAACTACAGAGACATAACTGGATCATACCCCACTCTTGAATAGTCAAATTGGAGGTTTTAGCAGCTTAAACAGTGGTTTGATGGGAGTTCGTTAATTGCACAGTTGGTTAAAAAAAACCAACCTAATCTCTGCAACAAAAAAGTGAATTACACTAAGTTGGACATATGCCTTAATAAATCACTAAAAGAAACTATTCCATTTTTTTAAAGCATCCATAAGCATTCCTTTTTCAATTGCTGGGATATCCTAGGCTACTCACTAGGTAATGTTGTGTGCATCTCCAAGTTTCCATCACTTCCAGAGCTAGGAAAAGGATAATACAGAATTAGTGGGTGACATTAATAGCATATCAAAGACCTGTCATCTGTCCTAGAAATATAGCTAAATTAGCAAGGGAGTGGGGCGAGAGAGAGATTTGGAACAAAAGGAAACAAACACAAAGCCACCTTTGGATAAAAGGATAAATGATGGAACACATGTATATTAAAGGACATTTCCTTATCCTCATTTCTGAAAAATAAGGTAATTTAAGCCTCAAACCTCCAGGCTTCATTACTTTTATGCATTTATTGCATATATGGCAAGATAATCATAGGGCAATTGTCTGAAGGTGACATTGCTCCAAATGTTAGGAAAGTAATAAATCACTGCCTAAACTGTATTTTTCCCAGATAGATCCATAGCATTCATCACTATCTTACTGGATTATTTTTGTTTCAATAAAATGATTTTTATGAAAATAATTTGTATAAAGAAGAAAATCTTCTGCACAGACCTGAGTTTGGAAATCCAGTGCAAGTAGTGTTATAGGAGGAGATTCGCCTGCCTATCTATCTATCTATCTATCTATCTATCTATCTATCTATCTTTCTATCTAATTTATATCCTGTTTTGAGCAGAATTCAAAACGGCCTTAAAAGATTAGAGAGATGTGTTAAAAGTAACAAAATGAAGTTCTACAAGGACAAATGCAAGATACTCCACTTAGGCAGAAAAAATGAAGTGCAAAGATACAGAATGGGAGATGCCTGGCTATACAGCAGTACATGTAAAATGATCTTGGAGTCCTCATGGACATGAACCTCGTGGAAAAGTGTCTGTAGCTTAGTAGTTTAACCCACTGCGCCACTGCAGCCCCTTGTACCACAATATATATATCCCACCCTATATCTATATTTTAAACAGGTTAAAATTATATTATATGGCAAGTTTAAAACAAAGCAGTTTAAAACCAGTTAATTCAAAGTACATATGCAAATTTGCGAAGTACATATGTACATATGCCACACCTAAAAACTGTCCATCCATCAAAGTACATATGCGAAGGAAGATAGATGCTTTTGAACTGTGGTGTTGGAGGAAAGTTCTGAGAGTGCCTTGGACTGCGAGAAGATCCAACCAGTCCATCCTCCAGGAAATAAAGCCCGACTGCTCACTGGAGGGAAGGATACTAGAGACAAAGTTGAAGTACTTTGGCCACATCATGAGGAGACAGCAAAGCCTAGAGAAGACAATTATGCTGGGGAAAGTGGAAGGTAAAAGGAAGAGGGGCCGACCAAGGGCAAGATGGATGGATGGCATCCTTGAAGTGACTGGACTGACCTTGAAGGAGCTGGGGGTAGTGACGGCTGACAGGGAGCTCTGGCGTGGGCTGGTCCATGAGGTCACGAAGAGTCGGAGATGACTGAACGAATGAACAACATGCAAATTTGCATTAAATTAATTGGCCCCAAAGGTCCCAGCAAAATCGATGTTTCTTCCTGGCACAAAACTGATCTTAGTATTGGCATCAATTGGGTCTTTAAGGGACCCTACAGCAAGGAAGATCCTCTCTCACATTCTCCCACAGTGTCTTGCCCCAACTAGTGGGAACCCGAGGTCAGCCCTTCCAACAAACCTCCATTCTCAGGAACTGATAAATAGGGAGCTGCACTTCTTCAAATATACAGGGCAAAGCTGTTTTGGACTTTTAAATGTAACATTCATGCTGTAACAGAAGTGCAGTAATATCATCTGCATTAAAGACAGTATGATAAAACCACATTCTCAGAAGGGCACCAATATGGCCTTTGTTCCTGGAAAAGGTACAAGTTGTATCTTTTGGCATTCACATATGCTCAAAGATGTAATCTTCCCATACACATGCTGCTCTCATTTTCATCTCTGGCAGCCTTAACTCTACAACATGATGATTTAAATTCACTGTTGAACTAGAACTTGGGAGGAATTCTAGGGAAAGCTCTACCTCCAGGAAAGCCCTCTCCATGTTATTTGTAGATCATTCAAATCCGTTGCTTTCACTCCTGCGGCACTCTGAAAAAGAGAAAAACATGTTAACAAGTAATGTATGAATACGATAATAATGGAGTAGAAGAAGTACTCTTCTCTACATAGAGATGTCATTGAAATCCACAAGCATGTGGACAATTTCAACAGAAAGGAAGAAACCATGAAAATGAACAAAATCTGGCTACCAGTATTAAAAAACTCTAAAATTATAACAGCAAATAAAGAACAATACTCAAACACAGGGGGACAAGAAACAATCAGAAACAGCTAATCACCTCTCAACAAAGGATTCCCCCAGGTAGCAACAAGCCACACCTAAAAACTGTCCATCCATCAAATGCTAATCAAGGTGGCCAATTGAAACATTCCTCACCCAGCTCCAACAGACAAGAGTTCTTTCTCCCACCCTGAACATTCCACAGATATATAAATCCAATTTTCCTAGTTTCCAACAAACCTCTCAACCTCTGAGAATGCCTGCCATAGATGCAGGTGAAACGTAAGGAGAGAATGCTTCTGGAATATGGCCATATAGTGTGAAAAACCTACAACAATCCAGAAGTATAGTTGGTCTTCCACATCCACAGATAGAATATACAATTCACAGCTTGAAAATACCCCCCCGCCCCAACCACCATACACAATCAAATCTTGATTTTGCCATTTTATATAATGGGACTTTAACATCTATGGATTTTGGTATTCTTGTGGGACCTGACATCAAACCTCAGCAGATAATGAGGGCACACTGTATAAATGTTCCTGAGAAGACCAAAATAGTTGGCCTATGCCCTGGGACAAGAAAGGTATCTGTGCTGTCACGCTCTGGGCCTGTGAAAAGGTCTGTAGTCAGGACGTGTTCTGTATGCCTAACAGGACACCGGGGGTGCCTCATATTAGAGGCCCTTTGGATTTATCTAAACAAAGTCTTTAGAAACTTGGAAAGTTTAACAAAGTTCTTTATCAATGCTTAGGTCTTCAATAAATCAAACAAATACTTCAAGGCTTTGAATCAACTGGTGGCTTTCTTAATCTTGTCCACAAGGGACAGGCAACTATCTTCATGATCCGTTTCTTCACTATCAGGGAAATCCTTGACCTCTACCTGGGCAATCTGTCTTAGGCTCTGCTGGCGTGGGCCCCTATACCCGGTCCAAATTGCGTTATGGCTGCCGCGAGTGGCCCTTACCAAACAGAATCCTTTTGTAGATTTCCAAGAGGAAAGAAGGTCTTCAATTCCCAGCGAAGGCTGGCTGTAAAGCTATGGGACTGGATCCCCCCAGCAAAGGCTATGCTTCTCTGTAGAGCTCTGGGACTGAATTCCCCCCAGCAAAAGCTGTAAAAGACGAAGCTTTCTACAGGTGAACTGATTCACGTCCTGTACGAAAGGCTTCTCGTGTGAACTGAACTAGAGGTCCCCCTTTTCCCTCCTAAACCCAGAAAAGGGGGCGGAACTAAATAACCTAATGATGATTGCTGGATCATTGGCCCTATAATAGCAAACCAAGGGAAGCCACCTTATTGCAAAATGCATGGAACCTTGGAATACATGCAAACACTCAAAGAAAGAAAAAGAAGTTGGAGCTCCTGGTACAGCCGTACCAGAACAGTATCAATAGAAAAATTACATATAAATACCTTTTTACTATCAAGGACTCCAGCCATGTAAACACAACAACAACAAACAAAATAGTCTCTCCTGCCCATCTCAGGTATTATCTTGTGCTGCCTATACTGAACTACATTAAAATATTCCATTTACAACATGAGATGCATGAAAAAATTGAATGCAATTTTGTACTATCTGAGCAAAATTACAAAAATGATGAGGCCTGGAAGCGAAAATGTCCTGTAATTGGACAAAAACTACATCAAACAATGACTTTTTTATAGCAATTCTGTTGCAAGTTGGCATGATTGTTTCAATGGCATATCAGCTAAAAATAGCTCATACTTTATTGGACCATCTGTGTTGGTCATGAATTCTCCTTTGTTAAGCTACCCACATTAACTCTCTATTACATGTCAACTGACACTATAGCTTCCTTGGGGAGAAGGGTATTTTGCAGTATGATGTATAGACTTACCGTGAAAGAATCACCCAATGCTGCTACTACTTTTATGTCAGCTGGCTCCAGTTTGTGTACTATAAGACAGGGAACAAAACACAGAAAAGGGATGGTCACTGGCATTGAAAAGAATGAATTTTGAAAATAGTATTAGAAATAGCAACCTTCTCAAGCCTCCACTACTTATTTGTTAGGTATATAATTCAGATTGCTTGCTGTATTGTATATGTGTATAATGGTATGCAGTTTTACCTTAATTCCTTGTTGTGCGAGGGGCTGCAGACTATGTGATCAGAACTGGGCTTGTTAAGGACTCAGACTCCATTTTAGAACTGTATGTTTAGAGACTTCAGTGGAAACAGATGTATGCTTCAGACTTCAGTAGGAACAGTATGCTGTACAGAAGCCATTACACACCATTGGATTTTCAGACTAGACGGAGACTCTATTAAGACTCTCAGAACAGAGAGATGCTTTAAATTATGAAATATTGATTCTAAGAATGGTGCCTTGTGTTACCTGCACAGAGAAACTACTGCAAATCTATTTGCAACTGGACTGATAAGCAAAGCACCTTTATGCTGAATACATGAAGTTTGTGAGTAAACCAACTATATTACTTTTAAAGAAGTCTGCTTATTTTTTTCTTTCTTGAAAGCATGATTTAAAGGCAAAGGGCCTTCTCGGCAGTGCCCCCCCCCCCCCGGTCTTTGGAACTCTCTCCCCAGGGACATCAGATTGGCCACCTCCCCCCTGTGCTTTAGAAGAAAATTGAAGACTTGGCTTTGGGACCAGGCGTTCGATTAATGGATAGTGGCAATTGGAAAGAAGACTTGGATACTGTGACACTGAATTAACCCCAGACTTGGATTTGGTTTTAAACTGGCATGACTAATCTATTGTTTTAATGAATTGTTTTTAATGTGATTGTTGATTATTTATATGTTGATAGCATTGTACGATGCTTATGTGAGGCCGCCCTGAGTCTGGGGGGGGGGGGGGAGAAGGGTGGGGTAAAAGTGTACGAAATGAATAAACAAATAAATATCAGGGTACATCAGTTTGACAGCTGAGAGACCTGATTACCTTGCATGAATGCCATTTTCCCAAAGGGTTATGACTCTAACAGGTCATGCTATTTACCAAGAGGTTATGGCACCATTTTTCAAAAGGTTATGACTTCTAACAAGGTCATGCCTTTCCAAAGACCATAAAATCTCCAAAAGGTTGGAGATGTCCATTTTCCAAAAAACAGGAGTTCAACAGTTTTTTTTAAAGTAAACCTAAATAAGAATACACCATATTATACAAACATGTTTCTATTTAAACATGGACAGGACTCATGAAATCTAGCACACAAATTAACAATGTTGAATGTTAAGAATGACAATATTATACATATTCCTTATGAGAAATGTTTTATAACCTCTTTGCTATCTTTTTGCCATTTTCTGAATTTAATTCTCTCCTGAGAGGGGGCAATCTTGCATACTATTAGGCAGCTTAAATTCCACTGAAGTCAAGGGTATTTAAGCAGCTGCACTGTGTGCAGTATTTCTACTCTTATCTATGTCCATGGCAGTCCTGGAGGCATTTTGTTTGTGATAAGAGCCTCTTTTCAAAGTTTTGAGAATCTCAATTTTTATTTTCAAGTATGTTTACACCCTTCATAGCTGCAGGAATATGAATTCAAAATGCAATGTCAAAAAATGCTAACTATCTTTCCCTCTGCACTTCACCAAAGTTTACAGTAAACCAGCACTGATTCAAAGCAAGCAACAGAAAGTAGCATTACTTATTTTCTCTGTATGCCTTATTCCTCACCTGATTTTGGGATGCTTTTCGATGGAGCTGGTTTAGAGCACAATAGGTCGCTACCCCAGTTCTGGAGAGATAAAAAGTCAACAGTTATTAGCCTTTATCTTTTATATACTGGGGTACACTAAATGTATGAAAAACCCAGAAATAATTATTGCATCAGAGGAATTCCTGCCTTCAAACTCTGGTTCCTATAGTAGTCAGCCTCTACTTATTGCCTTCATCCCCAGATTTCATCAGAGACAGCATAATGCTAAATTCTTCTAGCTGATGTTGTTTATCATGCATATCAAATTTGCATTATTTGCAGTCTTTTCTTTTCTTCCAACAGCTCTTTGTACTCTATAGCTGTGCCCAAGTGGTTTTAGATACAGTCAGCTTTATCCTTTCCTAAAACAGGTTATTCTACACCAGGCTGTTCTTCACTTTAAAATTAGCAAAGTAATTAATAACCTTTCCCGTGTATATTTGAAAAGACTAGTTTACTGCTGTATAAGCATTTGCAGTGTGCTACCCAATAACTGAGCTCAGTGAGTCTCAGCAATGTCATAAACAAGCCCCTTTTCTATTGCAGCATTCTTTACTCTAAAGTAGTATAAAATGGATGACACACAACAGATCATCCCAATATAATAAAAATGATACTTTATTTATAGGCTGCTCTATCTCCCCAGGGGAACTCAATGCTTATACCAGGGATTAAATCCCAGAGTTCCCCTTGGAAAATCCTCTGTTCATCCACTCATGAAACCTTTCTTGGGCATGATAGGAATACCTGCTTTTGAAAGTTACAAGAATGTCAACACTTGGGCATGACACATCATAGCTAAAACACTTGGTTACATCTGCATATCTCACCACCACTGCAATATGCTAGAGAGGACTCCCCAAACAAGTCAATTTCCCAAAAAGCAGAGAAGCTACTCTGTCTTTCCAGATCAAATGTCAAATCCTTACATTTAAAGTTATGTAAACTACACATTCCATTTGGGACCAAGCCAAAATGTGGCATGCATAGTTGAGAGGGTGATCATGCTCACAGGGGGTGATCTGGAAGAAATAATGCCCTGTGCTTCATCCCTTAGGCCTGAATGATGCAAGCTCTCTTTTCCTGGGCCATTTGGAAAACCTGGTGCTAGAAACTTCTTATTGGGATAGTGTAGTATTTTCCCCAGGCCTAAAGCAGACAGTGGCTGCAAGTTTTGGCCTTTGTAATCTCACATCTAGCGAAGGCGTAGTGACCTTTGAAGTACAAGAAGGTGAGCTTCTTATTTTTTATTGTGTTGCTTTTTTATCCCTCTTCCATTGTTGCATCATCTCGGTGTTGCCTAGCAAACATTTTCTGAGTGGTTTAGGGTCTTTTGATTTCTATCCTTTGTTAACACCCTCTGGAATGCTTACTGAACAAAATCACTTATATTCTTTACAACCGAGTTTGTATGCTTCAGACAGTTCAAACTGTGGAGGCACCTAAGGCACCATTTGGTCAAATGCTGTGGGAAAACTTGACTCATGTAGCCAATTACATGCAGTAAAGAAGGGAGAGCTGGCTGCATCTAAGAATGTATACATTCCTCCTTATGAGACAAAATGTATACATTCCTCCTTATGAGTTCATTAGAGAGCTGAAGAATTTGTAAGTTAGTGGCCAATTTTCTCATTATTGGCATGGTGGTCAAAAGGATGATAGACAATCAGATACAAGCACTCTTAGATGAAATAGATATTGTGAATCCCATTCAATATAGGTTTAAACCTAATTTTGGTGTTGAAACTGCCAGACCACTTGTGGAAAAACTTGTTCTGCGCTAGTATGTGCTCCCTGTCCACATAACGGCAACCAACCATTTTTAATTGAGAGATTTTCTGTATTCATGTCTATTTGCACTGTTATTTTTCCAATGGCTGCCAATGGGGATCAAACTAAAAACATGAAGTCCATAGACAGGGGCAGAGTAATGGTTTGGACAGTTGTCTAATGATATATTAACTGCCCATTTGTTGAAGAGATTCTCAATTGAAATTTAAAATGAAATGGAATTTTTTAAAATCCTCTTGCAAATGTACATGTATGAAGTAGTCCTAATTCAAATTGTCCCTGTAAGTCTGTAAAGTGATATGTGAAAACATCCTAAGAATAGCAGACATTTTGTACTAGGCATATATGTGAAATACAGAGTCAGAATGATCACCTCGATTGGCTCGTTGGTGGGATCTGGAGATGGACGAATGCTGTTCTTGGAGGTTCCAAAGAAGGGCTGGAGCTAATGGAGAAAAAATACGCCAGGTTCCAAAAATCTCATATGGTAACAAGTAAAGAGGTTTTATATGATCATTAAAATAGTAAGTTGAAGGTATAATATTAACTGACATGAACTGAAGTTCTGCAGTTACAAAGAAAAGTGTGCCTGTTCTTGGTATGTGGAATAATTCCACTTGAGAAAGAAGGGCAGGCTGTGATTATTTTGGCATTTCCCCCACTAAATATTCAAAGTAGTTATCATTTATTTATTTATTTATTTATTTATTTATTTATTTATTTATTTACTGCATTTATATACCGCTTTTCTCCCCCTGGGGGGACTCAAAGCAGCTTCCAACATAATAATGGCTAAATTCAATGCTTTACATACATGTGAAAACCAAGGTGTATAACTAGACAATAACATATAACTATAAATTAAAAACCGAACCATATTAAACATAAAACATAGAATGATATTTGAACATAATATTAAAACATCGATAACACAATAACATTTATATTAAATTCACACAGCTATTCGAACTTCTATAGATGATGTGCATGAAGCAACTCTTGTATGCCTTCTAGTATTGCCACTGTGAGCCTATCCAGATTCTTACAAACACTGCAATGCTGCAGCTTGACATCACAGTAGTAATGCCTATGCTTGTTCAGCACATAAATGCACAACAAAGCGGGAGAAAGGAAAAAATAGACTATCTGAGACTAAGAATTCTAGCAACACTTTTGTTATCTGTTAAGAGCTTATTATTTTTCTTTCATTTATGATTTGTAACACCTGTCAGGACAACTTCATACAATATCCTCTATGCATCAAGCTGAACACAATGGGTTATATCACTTAAGTTATATATATCTCATTTCCCTCTAGATTTGTCAAAGTTCAAGCCCAATAATACTTCATGTCAGCCTTTCCTGCCTTATGCATCAGATGACTTAAAAGGCATGTCCCTGGACTTTTTGCAGTATTGTGGAGGATGTTGGAGCACATGTTATGTAGTTTACACTCCAATCTCCTCTAAAAATGTGCAAGGGAGCCCGGGACACACGTCAAAATAAGCATCACTTAATTGTTCCTCCCACAAAATACTGTAGTTACTTTGCTTGGCAATCCCATGGGCCCTACCATTTATGTTTTGTAGAATCATAGAATCATAGAGTTGGAAGAGACCACAAGAGCCATCCAGTCCAACCCCATTCTGCCACGCAGGAACACAGATTCAAAGCACTCCCAACACATGATTATCCAACCTCTGCTTAAAACCTTCAGAGGAGACTTCATCACCCTCCAAGGCAGTGTATGCTACTGACATTAAGTCTAGTCATGTCTGATTCTGGGGGTTGGTGCTCCTCTCCATTTCTAAGCTGAAGAGTTGGCATTGTCCATAGACATCTTCAAGGTCATGTGGCCAGTATGACTGCATGGAGTACTGTTACCTTCCTGCAAAAGCAGTACCTATTGATCTAATAGAAAATGAGTTTATCTGGAAGACACTGATGATTATAGATTTAATGATTTTATATGGATTTTCATTATGTTGTGTTAAATGTTTTTAATAGTATTTATGTATGTTGTGGTATCAAATTGCTTCCAGTTTGTAAGCCACCTTGAGTCGCCGGTTGAGAAAGGTGGAATAGAAATACAATAAATAAATAAATAAATAAATAAATTTCACATTTGCAAGTTTTCGAACTGCCAGGTTGACAGAAGCTGGGCTAACAGCTGGAACTCACTCTGCTCTTTGGATTCAAAGCTCCAACCTTTTGATCAGCAAGTTCAGCAGCTCAGCAGTTTAACCTGCTGCATCACCAGTAAAAAAACCCAGCAATTTCCGATTTCCAATTCCAGACAAACCAGCAATTTGTGGTTTTTCACTTTCACAGTGGTTCTGCACCCCTAACCCCTGTAAATGTCGGGGGCTGACTAAAATCTATTAATGAACTCCTTTTGTGAAAGAAATACCTTCTAGCTGTTTCCCTCCTATGGTAAGTCAAAAGCAAATATGACATTGCTCCATTGCAACTGTGATTTGTCTGCCTTATGTTATAAATACATGAATTTTGAGATATTTTTCTGGTGGTTGTCCATTTTGTAGGCTGACTGAATAATATTTTCCTTTTTCCCTTACATTTACAGTGCTATATCGCAAATGTGTCATTTATTATTGCAGGTTAGCACTGTAGTTTTTTTTTTTTAAAAAAATGGAAGAGCAAGAGAAATGAGGACAAGAAAAAGGAACATGTTGCTCTGATATGTCTTATAATTAAAAAGAAAGTCACCCAATTCCTGCCAGGAAATGCCAAAAAAAATGTCCAGGACAATTACATTTGGATTTTTTTTATTTTAAAAAAGCTGAAACCTCAAAGCAACAAACACTGCCACCTCTTGATATCTTTGACCAGTTTAGAGGCACTCACAGACAAGGGTCGCTTGTGGAGATTCACCTTCAAATGGTGGGAGGAGGTCCCCCTGCTTGACTATTGCTGAGATGAAAAGTAACTACATTTGCAACTAACAGGAATAGTATGGTATGTCTGCACCATCTGCTTCATTTAGGATGCTTTTGCAACTATGTTGGTTTTAATATAATGGGAAGGGAACCAATGTTTTTGTATTACCAGAAAAAAAACCTGCATAAATTTTTGGATTGCACACTCAAACACCTTGTTTTTCCTACATATGAAGAAAGTAGATCAAAACCATCTAATTTCATATTACAACCTTGGAGACTAGGACTCGGAGCAATGGGTTCAAATTACAGGAAAGGACATGTCACCTGAACATTAGGATGAACTTTTTGACCTCTGAAGATGTCAGCCACAGATGCTGCTGGAACATGGCCATACAGCCCAAAAAAACTCACAGCAACCCAACTTTCTGATTGTAAGAACTGTTCAACAGTGGAACTCTGTGCCTTGGGGTGTGATCGAAGCTCGTTTTTTGGAGGCTTTTAAACAGAGGCTGGATAGTCATCAGTTGAGAGTGCTTTGATTATGTTTTTCCTGCATGGCAGAGGGTTGGGGTAGATGGCCCATGCAATCCCTTCCAACTTAATTATTCTATTATTCTTTGATTCTATGCCATTTGAATTAGCCACAGTTCTTCAATTATCTCTGAAGCTCTTGTCCTCCTTTGCATATGTTAGAAGAGCAGTTTGAACATTTAGAACAAACCACAATTTTTTCTTACAACTTGGGAATTGTGATAAGTCCTAACAAGGGTGAAAGCAAACAGAAACCAAACAATTGGAACAAACCACTATTTCTCAGGTTTGGACCTAATTGTTGTTGATATTGTTCTGGCCTTCAAACCATTTGTGATTTATGGTGGCTCTATGATGGGATTTTCTTGATAAGATTTGTTCAGACTGTATTTGCCTTTCCCTGAGGCAGAGAGTGTGTGATCTGCCCAAGGTCACCTACTGGGTTTTTTTTTTTTTTGGCTGAGCATGGATTTGAATCCTCATCTCCAATATTAGTCCAATGTTCAAACCACTACATCACACTGGATCTCAGGCCTAATGGTAGTGATGGATAAATCTTTTCAAAGTGAAAATGGAGAGATGTGAAGCACAGAAATCCTTTGTGTGCTCATTCTGTTAGTGTGCCTGTATTAGGCAGCACTATGATGGCTGTGCTACTTGTTAACATTTTAAATGTTGACTCTTGGCTATAATAGTTTATGTGTGTGTGTGCGCGCGTGCGTCCACAAATGTGACTTAAGATGGAAAAATCCATGCATATTTTCCCTCAACTCTTTAACGTATCTTGATACATTCATGCAGGTATTCAAACATTTATAACCCACCCTATATCCAAGCAAGAAAGCCAACATGGTGCAGCAGTTTGTGCTTTGGAGTATGACTCTAGAGACCAGGGTTTGATTCCTTACTCTGCCATGGAAACCCATTTGGTGACCATGAGCAAGTCACTCACTGCTGGGCCCAGAAAACCCCACTTAAGGGTTGCTATAAGGTGGAAATACACACTACAATACCACCAACATCCAAACAATAAGATAGCAATCAACAATTTAAACTCATCCACAACACTTTAATATTATTGTATGCTTTCAAGTTGTTACTGATTAAAGGCCACTCCAAGACAAATCCTATTATGGGTTTTCTTGGCACAATTTGCTCAGATGAGATTTGCCATTGCCTTCCTCTGAGTCTGGGAGTGTATGTTGTCCAAGGTTACTCAGTGGTTTTCCATGCCTGAGAAGATTTGAATCCTGGTCTCCCAGTGTCCTAGCTCAAAACTCAAACCATGAGTGCCACTTGTTTAAAAATAGTTTAAACCAGAAGCCCATGGTCAAGCTATGTGGTAGTAGCAAAAACTTGAAAATCCATGTTTTAACCTGATGCAAAAATGAAATTTATGTTATTGCCAGTTGAGGCCAAAGAGGAAGGCGTTTCATAGCCAAGACACCACTGCAAAGAAGTTCAGTACAAGGTTCTGCAGGCTAATTTGTAAGAACACATAGGTGAACACTGCAATTCCATACTCATGTACTCAGACATAAGACCCAGTGAGTTGAATGGGATTTAACTTCCAGGTATGTATGTCTAGGATTGCAGCTTCAATGTTTCAGAACTAGACAGAAAATATTCATGAAAACTGAAATATCTATGCACACATGCAGCAATGGTGTCAATATCTAAATTGCTAATATCAACATTTTCAGGTATTTTAGACCCCACTTAGATACCCAAACTGGTCCCCTCCTTAAAAAAAAAAAATCTTAATGGAAGACAGTGAAATGTTTACCAGAGTTGGGCAGCTCAGAGTTATTTTATCCGTAAGACTGACTGAAATGTTTTTTTCGTCCAAAGGCCGAAGCTGAGAATCAAACAAACAAGAATTATGAGGCAGCATTAAAAAAAAACAACCCTCAAACTTTCAAATACCAATACTTAATAAACACTGTGATGGGTTTGTCAGACAATTTGACCCATAAGACACCTTCCAACTTGCTGTTTTTCCATACTCCAGATAAACACTATAATTTCATTAAAATTCTAAGTGAGTAACACAGCAACTGTCTAGCAAGATGAAATAACAGAGCAGTAAGGGTACGTGTTGTCAATAAACAGCAAAGGAGAAAAATAACAGAAAATTTGTGTAATGGAATATCATCAGAAAAAATGGACTCAATCCTGTAGATTTGTTTCCAGATGGATGACTCATAGTGTTACCAGTCAAAAGACACAGAACAGCTATCCCATTTTCTCCCCATTAACAGATTAGCATAGGATGGGAAAAGATGGAGGCAGCGGAGAAACACCAATGAAATATTATGGACTTCATTACAAACGACCATGGATTTGAATCCATAGGCTCCTGTCAGGGAGCATGGAGAACCTGTCACACCATAATTCACATTGCATGACCTACAGAGACCTCAATCCCATGAGGGGAAGTGTTGCCAACCTGCTCCCCCCCCCCCTTTGGTGGTAAGGCAATACATGTTGCTGCTACGGTGGTATATAATGCTTGCCAGGCATGTAGCCGGGGGGGGGGGGGCTCGGGGGGCTTCAGCCCCCCCCCCCCGAAATTTTCATGGTGGTTCGCGAAAAGGCCTTACTGGTGCATTATTTAAACTGTTATGTTTATTCCTATCATGATCTGATCACCATGCTCAATATATCCCATATGCATGGGGGTATTGGGGTAATGATACAAAAGGTTTGCTAGGCTAGACCCTCTTTCACTCAGACTCAGCCCCCCCCCCGAAACTCAGCCCCCCCAACCCCCCCGAAAATTTTTTAGCCCCCCCCCCCCGAAACGAAATCCTGGCTACGGGCCTGATGCTTGCTCTCCTCTTTCTGGACAGAGCTCAACCAGAAGTACATGTGCATCTTGTAATGGGCTCTGCCTTGAAAGAGAAGAACAAGTGGTTTATAATGGAGAAAGTACCCTGTCTGATTTATAGATGTAAAATTCCATGCAGAAAGCAAGATGACTTCAGAATAAAAGCCTCATCTAGGGATCTCATCACACTAGAGAATGAATTGACTTAAAATCCAGTTTCTGCTTCTTGCAGAATTCTGGGGTTTGTAGTTTAGTGAGGAGCCTTTAACAACCTCACTAAACTACACACACCAGAATTCTGCAGGAGGCAGAAACTGGATTTTAAGTCAATTCATTCTCTAGTGTGATTAATGTGAATGACTAGAAGAATCCTAAGTCTAATGGGCTTTACTAGCAGAAGACTGAATTCACTGGAGGTTCATCTTGTTTTAGATCAACCATAACATTGCACTTCCTCTTTCAGATGTTGTGCCTGTCCTTAGATTGTGCCTTCTACCAAAACATGAAAAGCAGACAAAGGACTTTTGCTACTAGGAACAGAAAAAACACTCAAACAAGAAAATATGGATGTACTTTAGATAACGTCTTATATTCTGGAAAGAATGTTTGTATCCTACCATGTCGTTCCAGAGGGCCCTGGCAAGCTGGGAATGTGATTTTTGACTCAGGTGAAAACAATCAGGTGCAAAGAAGGAAATATCTAGCTGCCCATCCTGAAAACAGATTTTGGGAAATAAAAAAAGAACACCATCAACAATAGCAAAATCATTGGGCACCCCAGTGATGGAACTCATAGTAAATTTTCACTGGGAAGTTACATTTTAACAACAAATACTGTTTTGCTCAGGCACCTCTTTCATAACACTATGACCTGGGATCATCCACTGAAGACAAGAAGACAGGACAGTAGGAAAAGATAGTAACTAATAAGAGGGAAATCTATATATATATTGGAGAAAAAAAAACTTAAAACATATATATTAAAAAAAAAGAAAAAAATGGAAAAAAGGAGAAAAAAATATAAAAATAAAAATTGAGTTCTTTATGACTTCCTGGGTATTGTCGTATGGGGTGTCTTCCTTTTCTTTTTCCTTTCTTCTTTTTTGTTTATACTTTTTCTCTCCTTCTTTCATTTGAGGTCCAGTCCATTTTAAAAAAAATTATTGTCTTATAGTTCTTCTTCTTTAAGTATTCTGTTATTTTTCCCCAATTTGTTTCTTTTATCGGTGTTTCTTTATGTCTTGATAATAAAAATGTGAGTCTGTCCATGTTTATTATATCAAGTATTTTTTGTATCCACTCTTCTACATCGGGTATTTTCTCTAATTTCCATAATTTGGCATCACATATTCTAGCCACAGTTGTTAATAAAAATAATAATTTATCCATATTTTTATCCATTTTTATTTTCGTCATGCCCAGTAAAAACAATTCCGGTTTTTGAGCTATTTTCATGCCTAGCATTTCCTCTATTGTCTCTTTTATCTTCTTCCAGTAAGCTATCGCAGGTCCACCACATATGGTAGAAAGTTCCCTCTTTTTTCCTGCACTTCCAACATTCGGTATTTACATTTTTATAACATTTTCCTAGTTTATATGGTGTTATATACCATCTGTAAGAAATTTTAATCCAATTTTCCTTTAGATCAGTTGCATATAAATACTTTAGTTTTTTAGTCAATATTTCTTCCCACTCCTCTTTCTTTACTTTCCTTCCTATATTTTTGTTCCATCTCTTCATATAGTCTTTTTCTTCTTTTCTTTCTCTATTCCATTCTTGTAGCTTTTTATATATCTTCGTTATTATCTTTTTTTCCGTTTGTATTATTGAATCCCAAAAAGTCTTTTGTTCTGCAAATCCTAATCTTTTGTCTTTTTTGTAGCATCCCCAAATTTGTCTATACTGAAACCATGAGATTTTATCATTTATTTCTTTCATTTTCTGTTGCGATTTTAAAATTATCCTTCCTTTTTCTTTTTTTAATAAGTCTTTGTATTTTGGCCAATTGTTCCAGCCCAGTTCTCTTCTTTGTAGCGCCTCTAGTGGGGATATCAATTGTGGGGTTTTTCCACATATTTTCTTTTTATATTTATCCCAAATTTTGTAGAGTGCCAGCCTAATGAAGTGGTTTCTGAATTGTTTTTCCTTCTTCACTCCCTCTAGGTAATTTTCAATGGTAAGCAAACAGTATTTTGCCCCCCCCCCCCAAACCAATCACTGATATATATTTTCTGTTCGTCGTGGGAGTTCTGTGTGCAATATTTGGTTCAATTCCATGATTGGTGGAGTTCAGAATGCTCTTTGATTGTAGGTGAACTATACATCCCAGTAACTACAACTCGCATATGTCAAGGTCTATTTTCCCCTAAGAGCGCCTTAAGAGTGCCCCTGGGCAAAATCAACTATACTGCAAATGCTTACTTTGCGTAATGGGTTGAACCGCCCCTGAGAAGGAATCCAGCAACACTTTTGAGACTAACTGGGAAAAAGAAACTACGGTCAACTCTTCACATTTGCAGCTTTAACTTTTTATTTGAATATTTATGGTTTTGATTAATATGTGCTCTCTAGAAATCTCTAGGTCTTCCAGTGTGGTGCTATGGTCAACTCCAGAGTTGTGCTGAAGGAACTAGATATTCCTAGAGAGGAATTTTCTCATATTAAAAATTAGCCGTTTTTATTCCCCCCCCCCCCACACTTTTGCACCTGTGACCATAACCACTATGAAAGCAGAGAATCTACTGTAGTAGCACACGTGTCTGTGAACTATAGTTGGCTTGCAACTGTTTTGATTACATCACTTAAGTGATGGAGTGGTTTCACATTGGATTATGACTCTGGAGGCCAAGCTGAAAATCCACTGGATGATCTTGAGCAAGTCACATACTGTCTTAGCCTCAGAGGAAGGCAAAGCCCCTTTTGAACAAGTAATTTCACCTTAGGGTGGACATAAGTCAGCAATGACTTGAAGGCACACAATGTCGACAAAGCCCATTAGGGTTGTTACTAGTAACATATCTTTCCCAGTTAGCCTCAAAAGTGCTGCAGGATTCTTTTTATTTTGTTTGGAGAACAAATTTTTGAACATTTATTGAAGAATGAACATATTTTTGAAGACTAAAAAAGTTTTGAATATGTTATATAACGCAAAATATGTAAATTACATAAATTAATTGATATGTCCAAAGCAGTACAGTTTTGTTGACATTTCTTTTATGAGTGAAAAACAAAATAGGTACGCTTCAAGTCTTCATTCATAATTTTGACAAGCCCTGGTCAGGTTTCTTCAGGTTTATTGACATAGTTGTACAAACAGTGAATTTAAAAGAGTTCTTTTATAATACAACATGGATACATTACTGTTATGTTAAAGTTTATTTGTGTGTGTGTGTGTGTGTGTGTGTGTGTTTTGACATATGCATTTCCAATTCCAGATAAACCAAACAATGGCAATACTAATACTAGTCTCAGACAACTGTAAGCTCACATTGTGCTGGTGCCTGATGTGTAAAAAGTTCTTATTTTTGGCTAGGTAGCCTATTCTTTGTTATTTAAGACTGCAGCTGAAAGCAGTCAAGGATGTGACCCAAAGTCTGAAGCTGGATGCAAGTGCATCACAAAAGGTATACATACAAAGCTCTTGAAACCATTTCACATACAATGCTCCTCAGGGCTGAAAGCTCTTGAAGAGAAAACAAAGATATATTCACACAGGCTAAGCTTGCAGAATGCTTTTCATATTAATTTGTTGTTCCTCCAGAAAAACAAGATGACATTGTGAAGGTTACATGGCATTTTTTTTATCATAGTGATGCCAAGAGACTGAGGAATGGGCTATGTAGTAAGGACTGGAGCATGGTTGTCTGCTTTACATTAATTTTTCTTAGACTTACATAAGAAGAAAAGTCCTCTTTGCTCTTCAAGACATCTTTAAAAATGAGCAAAGTAAACACCATATTGAATGCAGAACACATACATACTGGTAGACGAGGTAATTCAGTGAGCTGGATGGAAGGCTGCAATACGACTGTAAAATCCTCCCGAGAATCATACATGTTGCTCGCCACCAACTTTTGGAGGCTGTGCTGTTGAAGAAAAATAAAATATCATTCTTCAAATTTATTTTTGGGGTCCAAGTGCTAAAGATGTTCACAGTACTTGGAAATATCCTCTTTCTGTATCATGACAAGAGAAAGCATATCTTGACACATTGAGACTGCCCACTTGTTGTTTTTTAAAGGGCAACTATTGCCTTTTTGAATTTTGGGGGTAAAATTTTCATTTCAGAGCAAAAAAAAAATCAAGGTTCTTCCTCTAAAGACACGTTGGCCTTGCATCTTCATTCAAAATGCCAGGACCTTTTCTCAGATATTTTCTGAAAGTGATAAATCTGTGTTTTGCTGACGAAGCCAATGATTTTAAAATTAGATAAGTTTTATTGTTGCAAGATAATAAAAATATTCTTGAGAGAGAATGGGAAATACCTAACTGCTAGTTAAAATCAAAGCTGAGTCAATTGAGTATATAGATCTTTACAATAGTCTGAATCAAAGGATGGAATCCTACTGATACATAATTACACTTTTTCTGGGCATGGGAAGATAATGAAAATGTGCACAGACTGAGCAATTACTTTTTCCAATACAATATGACCCCCTTATCCATGGGAGATATATTTCCCAACTTTGCATCGATGTGTGAAACCATAGAAAACAACAAACACTACTATTTTAATAGGATGAATGACTGAGGTACTAAGAAATTGGTGTAGATTGTACATGAGGTCCAAAGTGAATAACTGAATAAGTAAAATCATGGAAAAGTAAAACCAGATATTTTAGTTCTGTGGATATGGGGGTTGTACTTCCTTCATAGTTACTGCACTCAGAACCCTTTCCTCCTGCCACCACTGTCAATGGCAGTATATTTGTGCTGGTGTAGTTCACCACCAGATTCCAGCCATGGGCTCACAAATGTTATACCTATGTTATAAAGCTATGCGAATCTGTTTACCAAGGCAGACAGATGGATACAGGCACAGACCTATTTACATTCATGGAATTCAGTTGCTTTTATTTTCCATAAACTAGAGGAGAGCATTATCAACACAAGTCACATTGAGTAGGTCCAAAGGCAAGGAAAGAGTTATATACTTCCAGAATATTATGAACATAAACACAGGTAACTCTTAGGTGTGTGCTAGTTTAAACATTCATATCTGTTTTTAGAAAAGTTCATGGGGTTCATCTATGTATTTTCAAAATGTCACATCTTTCTCTGGAATTGTGCAGGCTTCCATTATATATTTTTTCATTTTACATGGAAATCAAGACTGTCAAGATGCCAATTTCTGTCACATTCTAGCTTCTGCACCAGGTGGCATAGAACCACAAA
Source organism: Anolis sagrei (assembly GCF_037176765.1). Lineage (NCBI taxonomy): Eukaryota > Metazoa > Chordata > Lepidosauria > Squamata > Anolidae > Anolis > Anolis sagrei. The sequence goes on from NC_090021.1 coordinate 42,909,966, forward strand.
TAATAAAATGCATCTTATCTTAGTCATAAAATCTGTATAAGATTCTGCTATGGAACATGTAGCATTCCTGTCCATAAAGCATGGCAATCTCAGAAAGCATTCAGACACAAATACAGTAGAGTCTTGCTTTTCTGACATAAACGGGCTACCAGAACGTTGAATAAGTGAAAATCTTGGATAATATGGAGGGATTAAGGAAAAACCTATTAAACCCAAGCAAAGGTTTGCCTCTTGTGTTCAGTGCCTGCTCTCTTTCTTTTATTCCCTCCCTCTTCCATAAAGTAAACACTTCTGCTGCTGGCAAGAGAGAGAGAAATGGACTGGGGTTGCAGGGAGGGTGAGGCGAGGATGGGTGCCAAGGTCAAGAGCGCCAGAGAGCAAGGCCGGCAGATCAGCCAGGGCAGTGGGCAGTCTCAAAGGGGTTCTCCCTTTACCTGCGCAGAGGCCGCTTCCCTGAAGCCTTGCCTGGGCTGAATGTGAGGCCCCAGGGAGGAGATTGACAGCAAGGAGGGAAGCGGAGTCCAGAGAAGGAGCCAGAGAAGGAAGAGAGGAAGGAAGGAAGGAAGGAAGGAAGGAAGGAAGGAAGGAAGGAAGGAAGGAAGGAAGGAAGGGAACCTCATTGCAATTCTCTGAGGAAGAGCCTTGTTTTTATTCTTCCAAGCTAGAAGCAGCCAAGGCACATTGGATAATACAGAATGTTGGCTAAGCGAAGGTTGGATAAGCAAGACTCTACTGTATAAGCAAAACATAAATAAGCAGTAGTCTTCACTGATATACCTGATAGGCTTTGATTGCTTCTTTCATCGTCACCATTACAGCTGAGCCCTCTTTAATGGGGAGAACACAGATACAGAGAGCACTAGATATGGAACCAAAGGAGATGGGGGATAAAAGGTAAGAAAACTTTTGGGCATCCAGGAGATATAAACCAAGTTCCTCAGTGTTTTCTTTCCTGATGAGGCCAAGGAGGATTTTTCACTGCTATATGCATGGTGAGGAATGCAATGTTTTGCTGAAAACACATAAAGTTCAATTCCTATCAATTTTGCAACTTCTAGTAGTAAAAAAAGTTTGTTTTACTCAATAAAGATACTAGAATAATAGAAAAAGGAAGCAAAAATGGAAGTCTGTTTATTTGATAAGAGTTGCAATGACAGTAACGCTTTGTAGGAGCTGATAGATGCCATGAATTTAGGATGGCAAAAATCCTTGAAAATTTGTTCTAAACATTAAAGTTGCTACCCAAACTACTGGATCTACTGAGTGTTTCATAACAATGGAGCCAATTTCAAAACAGTATATTTCATGATGGCAACATGTTAGAATTACACAAAAAGTTAAAAATTGTTTCCTGAGTTATCATGTTATTCAGTGTTACTAATCCTTTTGAGCTAGAAACAAATCTAAAAAATAACTCCGAAAATGGGTAATATCTCATTAGACCTTGTGTTTCATTGTCACCATGCTGTGAATTACTGAAGTTAGGGACCATTTGTGCACTGGGAGAAGCACCTAGTGGTAATCATTTGAACCTATGCTCCACCCTTTCAAGTTTCATTCATGGGAGGTTTATGGTTGCAGAGATATAATGATTTCAAACTGAGTCCGTCTGTTGAATGGGATTAAGCACCTTGGACAACTCTGGTAGAGTTCAGTCTTAACCCCAAAGTTACTTAAATCCACTACCCCACTAATATGGAAGCCAACTGCTACCTTTAGGAACACTCCCTTAGAAGGCATTTTGATAAGTTTTCTGATGCAATTTGGTGGATACTTTCCAATGGAGATTTATGTGTAAAAACTATTCCTCTGTGTGCAATATTATCACACAAAAAGAACATTAATGCTAACAGTTATTTTGCACATGCATAACTTTATACATTTCTTTGTTTTTTAATGCAATATCAAACCTTTATATCATTTTAGCCTCAAATGTAAGAAGGGTTTTTTGACGTCCTTGATCATTTTTGTTGTTCCTTCTGTATCCTTACTAGTACTACAACACTTGTTTTCACGTGCACTAACACAAAGTATCCACAATATTCCAAACACAGTAAAGAAAACTTATTATGAAGAATGGCATATTAGCCTATAAAAAGTCTTGCTAGAGCATCTGCTGTATTATAATTATCTTTCTCAAAATGCCTAAAACAAGCATTTGGGAAAAGTTTTCACATGCCTCTGCATAAGCACTTGCCTCATTCTAGTCAATTTCTGGCGCAAATGTCACCGGAAAGACCTTCATATAAATAAATGCAATTGGTACATATAGCTTTTTTTGGTGCTTTAAAAAGGCACAGGATTGTCACACATACACAATTCCAACTTTGAAACCAGAAAGAGGGCAGGGTCCTCTGCCGGGCTTGAAGGCAGCAGATACATTTAGGGAACGTTAGGTGGGGTGTTGTTAAACATTCAACGCAATATCCAAGTTCTCCCATGGACATTGTGTTGTTGCTCTTTCCTAGCATCTGCTGTTTAAGGTATATGTCTCCTCTTCCCATTTAGTCCAGGACACAACAACAAATTAAAGCTGTCTTACTCTGCCAGATATCCGGGACATGATAGCCTGGTATCCTGAAACAGCTGTCTCAAGGGCAAAGGGTCCATTACGTCCACCAGGTTAACAAACACTTTAGGCACCTGTTGAGAACATGGAGCATCCCCAGTTATTCAATCAACATTACAAGATATTCAAAATGTGTATCTCATCTAAAGCAACAGTCATAGTCCATCAATTTATCATCTCGTTTGACCTTAACCTGTGCGCCTCCCAATAGCCGTATCCTTCATAGGCAATGACAGTATTGCTGTGAATATGTCAGTTACTTGCTAAATGTAGTATCTGCCAATAATTAGCAATGCCATGAAACCACTCTACTCTTCCACCACATTCCATGACTTATTTAAGCATGGGACTTCCTTAGCTTTGCATTTGTTATATATTCTCTAGATGGCATTCTTTTGTTGCTGACAATGTCTCTGCTTAGAGATTCATACTGTTGCTAGGGGCTTTTCCATGCATTCAAGGAAAAAGCATGCCAAGGCTAAATTTTCCTTTGTAGAAACTTTTCACAAGCGACTACAGGGTGAGACTAACACTTCCTCATGCAATAGGCTACAAGCAAGGAAAGATGAAGGGGATGGGTAGCCTTAGTGCAAGGTTGAGGCATGGACAGAGGCAGAGGGGAAGCTACTGCCTTTAAAATGTTTTTAAAGACTAGATTATGAGCAGTCTTTCAAAGAGAAAACTGGATGGACTGAGTGACTGGGATATTTCTATTGTGTTGAAATGTTACAAGTCCCTTTACAATTAATGAATGTGCCATGGCTACTGGATAGTGAAATACAACACACACAACCTCTCTATATCTTCTTAAGTACTTTCAAAGGCATTGCCAGATTCATCACTAAGATTTGCTAGTTATGCCTATTCAATGAGTCTCAGAGTACATCAGCTCACAAGTAGGCCAAATAATCCATAAATATAGCATGAAATGCAAATAATTACTTCTGGTCAGAGGTGTGCTTCTGGAGGGTGATGCTTTCTACATAGACAAAAGCCTGAAATACATCCTTCTCTGTACTCTTTATAATTTGCTTTATAACATCCCCTCATTTGCTTTCACTGTAACCCTGATGATATGCCAAGCATGATGTTTACCTTTATAAAAATATTGCTAGACCACCAGGTTTTCTTCAGGCAAGGATAGAGTAACTTGTAGCCAGGGAATGTAGTTAACTGAGAAAGTGTACTCCTACTTGTCTACTGAAAATAGGACCTGCTAGAAGTCTCTATGACAATAAGAAGCTATTATTTGGGATATACTCCCTATTATTTGGGATATACTCCCTACAGTTGCATGCAGAACATAGTTTGGCTCTGTTCTGAGTCTACAAGGATCTTCTCCAGATCTTGGGTTGAGTTGCAAATGGCATTAGGTCTCAAAGTATAATTTTTGACTTGTAGGAAATATCAGGTCACAGAATCATAGAGAGTTGGAGGGGATTGTAAAGGCCATATATTCCAATCGCCTGTCATGCAAGAATACCTAATTACTTAACTGACGTACCAGTATGAGATGGTTCTCCAATGAAATAGAGCCAAACGCACCAAGGCAGTCTGTTCCACTGTTGAACAAGTCTTATGGGCTCATCATAAACATGGAACTCAGGAGTCACAATATATAATGAGTGAGAGAAGGAGAATGAGGATCTGCCCCAAATAGATCCCATGGTTCCAATATTCCATCTAGCAAAAATAGATGTGCAGTACAACAATATGCATTTCTTTTGGGGACTAATAGATAAAGGAATATTTCAATGCCTTAATAATTACATAATCAGAGCTTACAGAACACTTTTAGAGACTACACTGATTTAATTATAATCATATATGTGAAAACATTCCATTTTCTAGGCACTAAAATGGAATATTTTCACAGATACATTAGAATGTAATCACAATGTGTGTGCGCACACGCACGCATGCGCATGTGCCTTCAGGCTGACTGTCAACTTACAGTGACCCCTTATAGGGTTTTCTAAGGCAAGGAATACTCAGAGGTGGTTTCCCCAGTTCCTTCCTTTGAATTATAGCTTACAGCACCAGGTATACAATGGCAGTCTCCCATTAAAATGCTAACCAGACCTGGCCTGTTTAGCTCCCAAGATAAGATGGGATCTGATAGCTCTAGAGTATGGCCCCATGAGCCAATGGCACACAGCAAATAATAAGTTCTAGTTGTACTGCTGAACAGTGGTCTCGGTGTGTACAAAAAAGGCAGCAGTGTTCTGACTGATTGTGCAGCAAAGCACAATCATGGACAAAGCGAAAGTATGTTCTACCAACCTACCTCTGCATAAAGAATGTCAAGTGCTTCTTTAACATAACTTGCAAAATTTGCAGCTGAATAGAGATTCTAATAATAAACAGAAGGAGAATGAAAGAGATTACTGATTCTACAAAAGAGAACATGAAAAAATGCAACACAAACTGCATTTAATAATGACACAAAACTACTGTTATTCATTTCCACATTTATAAACATAATATTGAGTACACATTACTAAATAAGCCTGGTAGTAATGAGTTCTTGTAAGAGTTGCAGTAAAAAGGGAACTCATGACACGAACTTAGAAAAGTTAATTTGCTGAATTACAATTCCCAGAATGTTAAATGTCAGAAGATCGACTTTCTGAGAAGCTTAAGTCCAAAAGAATAACATTTCCAAGTATCTACCTTGATTATTGCAAAAGAAACTAAAATTATTTTCCTGGGAAATATATACACAGCGGTTCCTTGGTATCTGAAGAGGTTTGGTTCCAGGACTCACAGCGGATGCCAAAATCCATGGGCGTTCAAACCCCACTATATATGGCATTGTAAAGTGGTGACTTTTATATAAAATTGCAATATGAAGTCTTTCTTTCTGGGTATGTTACAAATATATATTTCAAAGCCACAGATAGTTGAATCCATGAACAGAGCAACTGTGGATATGGAAAACTGACTGAACAGATGTAAGAGTGTGCCCACTTCAAAATTTTGCCCAAGACCCGAGGAGGCAACAAGTCTGGGGACAGAGTGGGTGAGACTGTTCACATGTTCACACACCCCTTCTATGTGTGACTTGAAAAGGTCACACAATCTGTCACCTGAGATAGCAAACCTTGACAGGTAGAAATATCTCTGATCTCTGGTATGCCATAGCCTTCAGTTCATGAAGTGTATATATATAGAAATGTAGCAGTTCTCTTACACCCTCAAAAAGGGTGTAAGAGAGTGGGGAAAATAAGAGGATGGAGGTTATTTTTAACTGGATTTGGCTGAAACTGGCATGCTTTGGAAACATGATTTTTTTTGGTCTTGTCAGGAGTGACTTGAGAAACTGCAAGTCGCTTCTGGTGTGAGAGAATTGGCCGTCTGCAAGGACGTTGTCCAGGGGACACCGGGATGTTTTGATGTTTTATCATCCTTGTGGGAGGCTTCTCTCATGTCCCTGCATGAGGAGCTGGAGCTGATAAAGAGAGCTCATCCGCGCTCTCCCCGGATTTGAACCTGCGAACTGTCAGTCTACAGTCCTGCCGGCACAGGGGTTTAACCCACTGCGCCAGTGGGGGCTCCTTGGAAACATGATGGGAGATCAGTAATTAGGACTCTGTTTTTCTAATGGTCCACTCATATATTTGTATGAGCCAAGAGACTGCATGTTTCACTGTTTTCTTCCATGACAAGGAAATACATCTTGTGATAATTTTACTTGTCCTCTCTCATGGTACTTGGGGAAATTAGTTGGGTCACTTTCCTTTCCTAACAATGTGAATCGTAAGTTTCATTGTCCCAAGTATTACTTCAATGCCCAAACTTCTAATATCCATTCTCTTTTACCAGTATGTTCATGTTTTAAACTAAAAGTAGAGAAAAGGTAAAGGTTTTCCCCTGACATTAAGTCCAGTCATGTCCAACTCTGGGGGTTAGTGCTCATCTCCATTTCCAAGCCAAAGAGCTGGCATTGTCCACAGACACCTCCAAGGTCATGTGGCTGGCATGACTGCATGGAGCGCCGTTACCTTCCCACCAGAGCAGTGCGTATTGATCTACTCACATTTGCATGTTTTCAAACTGCTAGGTTGGCAGAAGCTGGGGCTAACAGTGAGAGTTCACCCCACTCTCTGGATTCGAACCAATGACCTTTCGGTCAGCAAGTTCAGTAGCTCAATGCTGTCCTTATTTCTATATGTTTCTAGCGCTTTTGAAATTACCGAGTAGCCCCAATGAGCTGCAGAAATTAAGGAGATTTATCACTTCTTGTCTCACAACCTCATGGCCAGGAGAGCGGGAAAGAGAACTTACCTCCTTCAACCTCAAATTAAAACCTTGTTCTCACACCAGAACTGTATTTCAGAAGGAATGAAAACTGACTATCAGTCCCAAGTGCCACTGTCCTGGCTTTGGATGGAGAGAAGAGGCAGACATAGCTCCTTCATGCCTAGGCTCAGACACAGAAGAAAGACTCTCTTTCCATCACAACTGCCAATGCACTGATCTTGGAGGCAAAAGGCAGAAGGTAGCATAGCTCCATCATACTTAGCCCCATACATAGATGAACAGCCTTCCTTCCATCCCAAATGTCACTGCTATGTCCTCAGAGGAAGAGAAAAAAAGGCAGTATCTGCTGGATTTAATCCCCTCCCACACTGTCAATTCTCTTTTCTTTTTGGGTTATGTCTAAATTAGATTACAAGCCTGAGGGTAGGGAGCTGTTTTATTGTTCATTTACTTGTGAAACACAATTTATATTAATGATTCTAAACAACTGGATGATGATCATCATCATCATAATTTTTTTTCTGTGGAGCAGAACCTCCAGCCAAGCAATTCAGACAGCACTAAGAGTAGGAACGTTGGTTGTAGATTATTGTCTTTTTATAGCAACAGAGAAATGTCTTTAATGATTCTTTGCAAAGCTCCATTTTGGTCTTCATTCAGTATGAGAGGCCTTCAAGAACATTTCCATAACTCACCACATTTCTGCAATATTCGCACAGATCATTGATTCCAATAAATATAGTTATGACCTTCCAGTCAGTGTAAATGTTGATTCTCTAATAAAGAAAAGAAAATATATGTATAATTTCTGATGTATAGATACATATTAGCACAGGGTTGTCCAACTATAACTTCAGAAAAGCAAAGTCTGGAACTATTTAGACAATGACAACTAAGCAACTTTCATGAATATCTGCCAGCTTACCGAGTCGCTTTTTATTAATTTCACAAGTTGTTTTGCTTGCTCTGGCAAATCTCTGAAAAAAAAAAGATTGACAAATAGTTAATCAAGAAGGCTGTGCACATCTATCAATTCATAGTTTTTAAAAAGTCTGTAGTCAGAAATGCATATTTCCCTTTTACTAACAGAGAACAGTGGTTCCAAACAGGTAAATTCTCAACCTGGCCTAATAAATCATCCATACCAAACTCGTATCCTCCTGAAATACAACAATGCAGGTGAGAATATTGGGGGTTGTGCTTAAACATATCTGAAAGGATAAAGACTAGGCAAATATTTATTTATTTATTTCATATCAAAAGCATTGCATACATTAGTATAAAACTGATAAAAATAGAAGGAGCACAAGCTGCTAAATATCTTTTGACCAAAAACAGGCAACAGCAACGGCATTGTCTGTAGCCTCCAACAATTCTTCCTCTGTACATGAGGCAGGGCATAGTGGACAAGCATACAGATGCAGAGTTATCTGTTCTGCTCAACAGTCACACAAGGTGGAGGATTCTTTTAGGTAGTGCCATTTTGCTAGGATGTTATTGCTTGCAGCGTCTTTGTGCCGATGTTCATGCAGTGTTTCCAATATGCTTGTGTTCGATCTAAGGTGACACGGAGATATTTATGATGAAAACAATGTTCAAGCTTTTGACCTTCCCAGGAAACTTTCAATATCCTGTAAGCAAATATGAAACTTAGATATCCATCTTAATAACTGCCTTGAGTTCCCTCGGGGAGATAGGTGTGGGATATAAATAAAGTTGTTGTTGTTATTAATTAATTAACACAGGACCATCTAAACTACATTGCTGTTGGGTTGCTATGAGTTTTCCGGGCTGTATGACCATGTTCCAGAAGCATTCTCTCCTGATAGTTCACCCACATCTATGGCAGGCATCCTCAGAGGTTGTGAGGTCTGTTAAAAACTAGACAAGTGAGGTTTATATATCTGTGGAATGTCCAGGGTGGGAGAAAGAACTCTTGTCTGCTAGAGACATGTATGAATGTTGCAATTGGCCACCTTGATTAGCATTGTAGCCTTGCTTACTGGGGTAATTCTTTGTTAGGAGGTGTTAGGCTGGCCTTCATTGTTTCGTGTATGGAATTCCCGTTTTTTGAGTGTTGCTCTTTATTTACTGTCCTGATTTCAGAGGCGGCCCTGGGTAGTTTTCAACAGTAAGCAAACAGTATTTTGGCGCCCCCCCCCCCCCCAACCAATCATTGATATATATTTTCTGTTCGTCGTGGGAGTTCTGCGTGCCATATTTGGTTCAATTCCATCATTGGTGAAGTTCAGAATGCTCTTTCATTGTAGGTGAACTATACATCCCAGTAACTACAACTCGCATATGTCAAGGTCTATTTTCCCCCAAGAGTGCCTCAAGAGTGCCCCTGGGCAAAATCAACTATACTGCAAATGCTTACTTTGCGTAATGGGTTGAGCCGCCCCTGCCTGATTTTAGAGTTTTTTAAATACTGGTAGCCAGATTTTGTTCATTTTCAGTTTTCCTCCTTTTTGTTGAAACTGTACACGTTTGTGGATTTCAATGGCTTTTTTGCGTAGTCTGACATGGTGGTTGTTAGAGTGGTCCAGCATTTCTGTGTCCAGGTTGGTTCATCAAGTGCTCTGCTATCACTGACTTCTCAGGCTGAATTAGTCTGCAGTGCCTTTCATGTTCCTTGATTTGTGTTTGGGGGCTGTGTTTGGTGTAGACTTGTCAACAGCTGCATGGTATTTGGTAGACTCCTGCAGAGGTGAGAGGATCCCTTTTGTCCATTGCTGAATTTAGCATTTGTTGGATTTTCTTAGTGGATCTGTTGTTTGCAACTGGGTTAGGAAAAGAGTGATGAAAAAGGATGTAAGCCAGTGAGTCATTGTTGCTGAAAAGTGGTCAGTGACTCATTTCTGCCATCAAAGGAGTCCTCAAAGTCCGCACACATGGTCAGACCCAGTGGAAATGTGCACTCTGATAAACAAACATCCACTTCTTCAAATATCATGTGTAAAGTGCAGTTGAACAGTATGTCTCTCTTTGTGTGAAATATCTTTCTGAAAATTATAGAAGCTGTAGCACAAATGATTCTTTTTGTCAAGCCTTTTAGTGAAAATTTTAAAAATGAGAAAGAAAGAAAATTCATTATTTGAACTTTAAAAAACACCCCAGATTGAAGACAGGAACAAAGTGACAATGGTTGCTCAAACTCATATACTAGATGCAGTGGTTTGACGCTCTTGTAGCTGATTGCAGAAATGGTACAAAGCACCTTGGGAAACAGAAGAGGAATAAAAATATCTGATTTTGTATGAAGGTCCAGAGCTTCCACAACAGTGGGGGTAATATGACATTTCAAATGCCCCCTTGGGTAAAACTGATTTACATTAACTGGGAACTAGCTTCATATCACTAGAGATAAATAAAGGTTGCTTACCTGTAACCGTATTTCTTCGAGTGTCTATCCGTGAAATTCACACCTATGGGTTCTCCTGTGCGCATGCGCAGCAATCCGGAACTTCTAGAATTTTAATGAATTTTTAAATGATTATTTTAGAGAATAAAGACAGGCCCCGCCCACTCCCCGCCCCCCCGGTATATCAGCCCCCGCAGGCGTCTCAGAGGTAGTTCCCCTAGCGCCAAATAGAAGTTAATGGAGGCATGACAGAGGGGAGGATGGGCGGGTTGTGTGAATTTCACGGATAGACACTCGAAGAAATACGGTTACAGGTAAGCAACCTTTATTTTTTCTTCGTGTCTTCCGTGAAATGCACACCTATGGGTGAATAGCAAGCTACTGACCTGGAGGTGGGTCATGCCACACAGGAAAACAGTACAGCTCTGCCGAAAGCTGCATCCTTCTTAGCCAGCACATCCAGTTTGTAGTGTGACGCAAACGTGGACGGTGTGGACCATGTTGCTGCTCTACAGATCTGATCCAGCGGAACTCCACGCAAAAAGGCTTGGGAGGTGGAGAGTGATCTGGTTGAGTGTGCCACCACGTGAGATGGTGGCTGCTTTCCTGCCAATTGATAGGCTAGTTTGATCGTTGAAACGATCCAAGAGGCTATACCCTGGGAAGAGACAGGGTGTCCCATCATGTCTTTCCTGTATTTTAAAAAGAGCCTTGAGGATTTCCTATGAGGGGATGTCCTATGTAAATAGAATGAAATGGCCCTCTTGACATCTAGAGAATGGAGGGCCACCTCTAGTGGAGACGATGGATTCGGAAAGAATGCTGGTAATATGATGTCTTGGGACATGTGGAAGTGAGAGACTACTTTAGTTAAGAAAGTGATATCGGTACGAAGGACAACCTTGTCCTCGTGGAACCTCACGTACGGTGGGTCCGATCTGAGGGCCGTGAGTTCACTGGCTCTTTTGGCCGAGGTGATGGCCACCAGGAATGCTGTCTTCCAAGAGAGGTGAGATATGTCATTGGAGGCCATGGGCTCAAAGGGCGGTTTTGATAGTTGGGATAGCACCAGCTCTAGGCTCCACTGTGGGGGAGGGGGGGCGACAGGCGGGTGGATATTTTTGTATCCTTTCAAAAACAATTGGACCAAATGATCTTGAAAAAGGGACGGCAAGCCACATTTTCTTCTAAAGGATGAGATAGCAGCTAGGTAGCACTTAACTGAGGAGAGGGAAAAGCCTTTATTGGAAAGGTGGACTAGGAAGTCCAACACTATGGGGACGGGGGCTGTGGAAGGGTTGTGTCCAATTGACTTTGCGAATGTAGTGAATAATGACCACTTATACTCATAAGATTTTGTGGTGGATGGTTTATGAGCGGCGAGGAGTATGCGTGATACTTCCTCCGACAGATTTATTGTGGTCTGATCCTCCATGCCGTTAAGCGGAGGGAGGGGAGGTCTGGGTGGAGAACGAGCCCGTTCTCCACCGTGAGGAGGTCTGAGAAGGGATCGAGATGGAAGTATTCCCTGTTGGAAATTTGGAGGAGCGTGGCAAACCAGTGTTGGCGTGGCCACCAAGGGGCGATCAGAATGCAATCCGATTTGTCCTGAATTATCTTGGCTATGACAGGGGATAGGAGAGGAAGGGGTGGAAACATGTAGATGAGGTTCATTGTCCACCGGAAGAGAAATGCGTCCCCGAGACAACCTGGGGATACGTGAGGGGGGAGTCTTGCGCAGTATGTTGGGCATTGGGTGTTCATTGGGGATGCGAATAGATCTATTGTGGGCATCCCCCACTTTAGTGTGATGGCTTGGAACTGGGATCTGTGGAGGTGCCATTCGTGGTTGTTCTTTGATGTTCTGCTTAGAGAATCTGCCAATGTGTTGTCTTGGCCCGGTAGGTGGATGGCCGAGAGGAGGATGTTTTTCTGAATGCACCATTCCCAGATGCGAGTAGAGATTGATGTCAGTATTTGGGAGCGAGTTCCCCCTTGTTTGTTGATGTAATATTTGACTGCGGTGTTGTCTGTTACTATTTGGACTATATGGTTGGAGGTGATACGGGCGAAGGCCCGAAGGGCTTTCTCCACCGCCATCATTTCCAGTGCATTTATGTGAAGGCGGCGCTCCTGGGGGAGCCAGTGACCGCTGACTTTGAATCCCTTGAGATGTGCTCCCCAGCCTGAGTTGGAAGCGTCTGTTGTCAGGGACATGGACGGGTGTGGTAGTATGAATGGCATGCCTAGGCGAACATTGAGTACTCTTGTCCACCATGTGAGGGAGTGTAGCACCGTGTGTGGGGGGTAGAGGATCCGGGACTGTGGATCGCGGAGGGGGTCGAAAGTTCTGATGAACCAGTTCTGCAGCGGCCTCATCCGAAGCCGGGCAAAGGGGGTTACACTGGTGGTAGATGCCATATGGCCAAGTATAGATTGGATAGCCCAAGCTGAGGCCTGTTGTGCTTGGATGAGTGAAAGGATAGCCTGTTGAAGTTTCAGAAAGCGGTCCTCCGGGAGGAAGGCTCTTTGGAGTGTGGAGTCTATAATGGCTCCTATGAATTGGATGCGTTGAGTAGGTTGAAGATGAGATTTTTCGTGGTTCACCACTAGGCCGAGATCCTGTAAAAGAGATAAGGTGTAATGAATATCTGTGGATAATTGAGACTTTGAAGTTGAGGCCAACATCCAGTCATCCAGGTATGGAAAAACTGTTATGCCTTGTTGACGGAGATGAGCGGCGATGACCGCCATGCATTTAGTAAACACCCTGGGGGCGGTAGACAAACCAAAGGGTAGAGAATTAAACGAAAAATGGTAATCCTGGACCGTAAAGGTAAGAAACCTTCGGTGGGAGTGTCTGATTGAGATGTGGAAGTATGCATCCCGTAGGTCAATCGTTGCTAACCATGCTCCTTCGGGAATGAAGGGAAGGATGTTGGGAAGCGTGACCATGCGAAATTTGCGTGGGGTGATAAAGGTGTTGAGTTTGCGGAGGTCCAAAATGGGCCGTAGTCCGCCATCTTTCTTATCAATGAGAAAATATCGAGAATAAAAGCAGGTGTTAGATGTGTGTGAAGGTATGGAGGAGATTGCTCCCTTAATGAGCAAGGAGTGAACCTCGTCCCATATGGTCTGGGAGGGTTGTGTGATGATGACCTTCCCAACAGGTGGGTAGTTCTTAAACTCAATTGCATAACCTCTATCAATTATGTCAAGGACCCAAGTGTCCGTGGTTATGGATTGCCACTGTGGGAGGAAGGAATGTAGTCTATTGAGGTAATTGAGGTGTTGGGTTGGGGGAGGGGGGATGAGTATACTAAAAACGTCTTCTGTTGTTGTTTGGGGGTCTGGTACCACGGTACTGACCTCTTGCGGGAAGTGGAGGGCGTCTTGTGGCTGCAGTGGGCGCATATGGTCGCTGTCGTCCTCTGTAGAATGAGGTGTTGTAGGGCTTGTTGTAATAATGGGGGCGAAAATAGTAGGAGCCCCAGCGCTGCCGTTGGTAAGTGTACGGTTGTTGGTCATATTTGTACACTGTTTGCTTCATCTCGTGAGAGTGTTTAAGTTGTGAGTCAGTCTCAGGGTTAAATAGACCTGCCTCATCCATAGGGAGATTCTCAATGAGAGAACGTTGAGATTGAGAGAGGATAGCAGCTCTAAGCCATGCATGACGGCGAAGGGCTACTGATCCTGCAATTAGTTTTCCAGAATTATCAGCAGTGTTTCTTGCAAGGTCTTTTTGCAGTTTGGCTAAGAGAAGGGCTTCCTGTTGATAGGCCTTAGCCATTGGTTGTTCAGCTGGTGGTAAGAGTTCTAGGTAAGGGGATATCTTGTTCCAGAGTAGGGTCTGGTAAACACTCATGTAAACCCCATAATGGGCCATGCGTGCAAAAAGGCACGCTGAGGAGTAGAATTTTCTGGCCATAGTATCTAGTTTTCTCCCTTCCTTGTCAGAGGGAGATGCCTGGTTTGTTTGGGTAGGTTTTGGTTGAGCATCGGTCACCACAGAGTTTGCCTTAGGCATCTTAGCGAGCCATGAGGCTGTGGAAAGATCAATACGGTATAAATTTTCTGCCCTTTTAGGGGTTGCTGGAACCAAGGCTGGGGCAACTCCTGTATTTTTTAGGATTTTCAAGAGAAAGGGAAGTGTGGGTAACACCGTGGATGTAGGTGTTTGTTGTTCAGTGGATGTAAAGCATGGATCTGATACAGTATCCGAAGGTTCAGGAGTGGTAAGGTTTAAGGCTTTAGCAAGCCTTATTAGCAAAGCTGAGAAATTTTTAAAATCTTCCAAATGTTGAGGAGACGGGTCTGGGTCTGGCTGGGGGTCTTGAATGATTGGTGTGTCACTCGTGGCCTCCAAATCAATTGTATCTGTTTCAATTTGGTGGGGCATGGCCGGTTCTAAATTGAAAGCCTGAGGATCCATGTCTCTCTGGGGGTCTGGGGGACGAGAGAGTGTAGCTGAAGGAGGTTCACGGGGGGGTTGGGGGAAGTTTGGGTCAGAGTAATGAGGAGGGTACATCCCCTTGAATGATTCAGGGGGGGGGGGTGGGTAGTAAAAGGGATAAACCGGGAAGGGAGGAGGGGGAGGGTACATATGGTAAGGGTATTCCTGGTACCCATAAGGCTGCTGGTGGGAAGGAGGCACTGTGCGTGCCTTTTTGGGAGGGGGAAGAGAAGGAGTCGCGGTTTGGCGTGGATCCGGGGAAGGCGAGCGGCGGCGGCGCCCGCTGGGGCGCGCAGATGCGCTGGGCCGAACTGAGGAAGGAGACTCCTCTGGTTCCGGGGATTGGGGAGGGCTGAGTGAAGGAGGAGGTGAGTCTTGAGAGGGTGGGAGAGGCGGGGGGGAGAGGGAAGCGTTCGGGGGAAGCTGCGGTTCCAGCTCCGTGTTTGGATCCAGGAGTTCGAGAGGAGGGAGATGGGAGGGGTCCTCCATGTGGAGGAGGGAGGGGAGCGGTTCCTGGAGCTGCAAAGTGGAACCAGGGAGAAAAGGCACAGACTGCAATACAGGGGGACTCAAGGGCTGTGTGCCAGTGAGTTGCCGTCCCTTTTTTTGTTTGTTTGATTTTTCTTTTGTTTTTGAAGACCTCGTGGTCTGTTTAGCTGATTTAGCTTTCTTTTTCTGCGGCTCCACAGTGGGAGAGTCCGCTTGTTCTCCATCCCGCCTATCCCCAACGCGTGGGGAGGGAGGCTGGGAGGTATTTTGAACAGGGGAGGATTGGGAGGGAGCGGGAGGAGCCTGCGGGGCCAGGGCCCGCTCGTATAACAGAGCTTTTAATCTGGCATCTCTGCCTTTGCGAGCTCTGGATGTGAAGCTAAGGCAAATTTCACAAGTCTGGAGATTGTGGGTCTCACCCAGACATAGGAGGCATTTAGAGTGTTTGTCTGCCTCAGGGAGATTGGTCCCGCAGGAGGAACAATTTTTAAAACAGAGGGAAGACATCTAGCCTGATAGAATAGTCGTCAGCCGGTCCGTAGTCAGGGGAGGAGAGGTCTGGTGGTCGAGGAGAGTCCTGGTCAAAAGCCAATAGAGTCCGAGAAAGAAAGGAGAAGTCCTGACGATGCTGCCTGTTTGGCGCGGAAAAAGGAACTACCTCTGAGACGCCTGCGGGGGCTGATATACCGGGGGGGCGGGGAGTGGGCGGGGCCTGTCTTTATTCTCTAAAATAATCATTTAAAAATTCATTAAAATTCTAGAAGTTCCGGATTGCTGCGCATGCGCACAGGAGAACCCATAGGTGTGCATTTCACGGAAGACACGAAGAAAAAATATGGAGATTAGGTGAGATAATTCCTTTCTAACTGTGGTGGTTGTATGGCAATCCAGGAATTGTATCAAGCTTGTTTTATCTCTACCAGATAAGGCCTCAAATGAAATGTGGTGAAAATTACTTCTAATATGTGTGTCTTTGAGAGTTCAGGGACATCACCATAGTATCTATGTACATAAAAGCAACAAATAAGAGAGAGGAAGAAGGAAGCACCCGTTATTTCTCACTGTGCTAGATCACACTGCACAGACGTTTGAAAAGAATTAAAAATATTTATACTTCTTTGAAATAGATGCAGAACATAAAATGTTAAGGGTCCACTGAGTTTGAGGGAGAAATTCCATGGTATTGGGAGATATCAATAGCATACTACTTTTTGAGTAGTAAGGATATAATATACTCCCCCCCCCCCCGCACCACCACACACACATGTTTTAATGTTGATGTTAAAACATGAGGAGGGGATTCATTACTAGTTAAATGGAGTAAAATTGGAGCAATTTTTCTTCACTGTTTCTCAAACTGTGTTTTTAAAGGATCCCTGGGGAGCAGGCTAAACATTTGGGAGCTATCTTTCTATTTTTGAGGCTTTTTACCATATGCATAAATAACTTCACATTGGGTTGTAGGTTTTCCGGGCTATATAGCCATGTTCTAGAAGCATTCTCTCCTGACATTTCGCCTGCATCTATGGCAAGCATCCTCATAATATTAAACATTATTTAACTTCACATTGTTAAATAATGTGTAATATTAATTCAAACTCTCCATGTACCCAAAATATACATGCTGAAGCGTTATGGGTTTTTTTCATCCAAAAAGAAATGTTTCAAACTGTCAAAACTTCATAGTTTGTAAACAAAACAACTGGCCTGAAAAAAGGTATTTTCTACATATGACAATTTTAATAATTTTTGAGGAGTCTGAAAATGTTTTGTATCACCAGTATTACCCAAGGCACAAATGCACACTGTTGTACTACAGCGTGATAGTAACTTTACTACTACTGGTAGAAGGGAGAAGAGGGTTGCACAGGTGTTGGAGGAGGAGCAACAGCGAAAGCGGATTAGAGACATATTCATGGCTCCAACTGATTCCGAGTCCTTCAAGAGATTCTCAGATTGTGAAATGGGGGAAAGAGAGGAAAGCAGGGGAGTTAAGCGGGCTACTCGAGAACAAGAATCAGATGAGGAGATCCAAAGGAAGCGTATCCGTGATATACTTAGTGCTCCAACAGAAGATGAAGACTTTGTGGGTTTTGAAAGGAGTGATGGGACTGGGAGTGACGATGGGGAGGAGGATGCTTTAGACTGGACCCGTGTGCAGGAGATTAGGGACATCTGTACTCAGCCTACATCCCGTGATGACTTTGTGGGGTTTGCAGAAGACTGGCAATCTGGGAATGCTTGGGAGGACCTAAATCTTGAAAGATGCTGGCAAAGGTGGAGAGATGGGCGTCGGTGCTCAGCTGCAGGGAATGAGGCAGCTGAAAGTGATGATGAAAGGGTGGGGAGCAGTTCATCCTCTGATGAGGAGTTATAGGATATAAGTTGGTTTGAATTCAATGGGTCTTTGCAAAAGGCAAAGTGTCTTATTGGGTTTGGATCTTTGTTATTGTCAATACTCTCAAGTTTGGGTCCTTGGACTACAGATCTCCATGTTTCCATGACTTCTGGCTGGAACTCCGTAAGTGCTGACTTCCACCTTCCCTTTGACTCTGGACTGTGTTTTGACGACTATGCTTTTTGGACTACTTCATCTCATTTTGGACATGCCTGGACTTCGGACTGCTTTTGGACCTTGATTTTGCATGCTCCCACCTTGTTTTCTTCTGCCTTTTGGACCTTTTGAATTTCAAGCAGATTGCTGTAACTTTTTGTTATCCCAGATTATACTCCGGTATAATCCAGATTATATTTAAGTTGGGTTTTTTGCTTAGCGGTTGCTATAGATTCTTAGTTTGTGCTACAGGCACTGAGTTAAGTGTCTCTAAGCCTTTTTTGTGTTTAATAAACCTTTGTTTGGACCTTTTATACTGTGTTTGGCATTCTTGAGGCTTCTGGGTCTTGACACACACACAACCACAAACTCCAAGGCATTAGAGGAAGGCAAACCAACTCCATCTAATGCCTTGGATGAAAAAAACATACAAATCTATAAGTATTCAATATCTTACCAACAGAAATGCCAAGATATGACAAGATCCCGAATACTTTTAGACAACCTGCTTTTGTAACGAACAAATATGATTTCTTCTCATTTGCTTTATGGATATGTTGATAATCTTCCCCAAGATGGCATTTCAATGACCGATATCTCATTTTACTTGGGTCACTCATCCCTGCAACTACTGTGCATCTATTGTTAATCCCAGCACTGTTCCTACCATACACTAAGCACAGCCAGCACTGAAACAATGAGCCCTATTTGCTTCAATGAGGCACACATAACAGCACATCTAGGCCCCATCCACATAACACAATTATAGTACTGTGGTCCCATTTTAACAGCTGTGGTTCTTTCTTATGGAATCCTTGGAACTGCAGTTTAGATATGAGTGTTTAGAATTCTCAGACAGAGAGTTAAAGTATCTCAACACATTACAAATGCCAGGGCTTCATATGATAGGGCCATGTTTTTGATGGTCTTGATGCTTGTTTTTTTATATATTTATAATGTTTTTCTGTTGTTTTTATTTATGTTATGCATTTTAATGGGTTATGTTTTAACTCTGTTGATTGGGCTTGGCCCCCCATGTAAGCTGCCCCAAGTCCCTTTGGGGAGATGGAGGCTGGGTATAAAAATAAAGTTGTTGTTGTTGTTGTTGTTGTTGTTATGTTAGTTAAATTGAAATATAGCATTACGGTGCAATGTGAAAATGGTCCTGAAGATGTTTCTCATGCTCACTATGTATGGATTGGACAGATAATGATAGGGAGCAATATATTCTGGATGTATTCTTAGCACTTCTAGTAGTTATTTGGTAATACCCTTGGATTTAATCAACCCCCAGTTTTTTCCCAGTCCTGTTATTTTAATGGAATGCCTTCCAGACCCCAACATCAGTAAGTCCCATTGAGGTGGTATACAGATGAGTGTGGAGATGGACATACCTAGCCTTTGCTTCTGTAACTGCTCGGTTAAGAAAGGCATTCGCAACATTTGGGCCACCCGTGCTAGTTGAGTAACCAGTGAGGCGGGTGTTGAACTCCCGCAGGATATCTGAAAGAAAATAAAAACACAAGAAAAAAGTACAAAGACCTATGTTAATAGGTCTTTGTAATATAGTGAAGGCACTTTCTGATCCTGAAAACTAGAGAGGTCAGGCATGATTAGTACTTGGATGGGACATAGAAGAAGTAAGCTATATTTCAGAGAAATGTAATGGAAATCAATCTCCAAGCATTCCTTGACTAAGAAAACATGATACGGTTTCCATAGGACAGGCAACTTATAATCATAGTTGGAGGAAACCTTTGGGCCACCCAGCCCAACCTCCTACCATGCAGGAACATACAATAAAACACTTAAGAGATAGCAATCCAGCCTGTTTAAAAACTTTCAGAGAAGGAGACTTCACCACACTCCTAAGCCACATTTTCCACTGTTAAACAGCTCCTACTTGAAGGGACACATACACATGAAAACTTACTTCATAATTACCAGGTGGCTTCTAAGTTCTCTACAAACCTTTTTGTGTCTCTTAATAATTTTTGTCCCTAATATTATACCTTTCATGAACTAGGCTTTACACAAGAGGCAATATCGGCTCACTAAGAAACATGTGGCCTGTCACAGTCTCATAATTACCAGACAAATGTAGAGGTAACAGTCAGTCTGATAGCACTACGTCATTTATTGATTGGCTCTATGCTCAACTGCATTAGACACAGCACGTTCTGGTGATGGGAAAGTGTTCTCTGTTG
The DNA here is from genome assembly GCF_037176765.1 of Anolis sagrei. Taxonomy (NCBI): domain Eukaryota; kingdom Metazoa; phylum Chordata; class Lepidosauria; order Squamata; family Anolidae; genus Anolis; species Anolis sagrei. The sequence goes on from NC_090021.1 coordinate 42,929,865, forward strand.
GCAGTCTAGCTAGTGCTGCATCCGTCCTGTAGCAGGCAGGAATGACTGGAAGGCTTAGAAGAAATAACTGGATATCTATAGTCTGAAGTGGTTGACTCACCCTGCCTACCAGTAGGACTAACCCCTGTCATACACTTTTCATATGGTGCATAAGAATATTTCTGTGGATTTATTAGAAATATATAATAGCATGTGGCGGGTCATATCTCCCAGAGTTTCTTGACTCATTGCTCTTTATGCCAATATACAGAAGAAGAACCTTTCATTTTTATGCTGCGTGACTGCAGAGACAAATCTTTTACTTACTAGGCAAAGTTGTGACACTCTGTAATGTAGCATCTCCTCCAATGCTGCAGCAAGAAAAGAAACAAACAAAAGGGAAGGAAGAAAATAAAGAGAAGCAGGCACTGAGATGCAGTTCCAAAGATAGTTGCATTTCCCAAAGGGAACTGATGGCCAGCATCAAAAGATAAATTCTACACTTCTACAAGAAAAATACATTACATGTAGTTTGGTATTAGGAATTTAGAGGTATTGACTACCTTGGGGAAAGAGGGGGAATGTGATAGCAAGGGCTGAGGATGGAAATATTACTTTTTTGGACCACAACTCCCACATGAATTATTACAGGGGGTTATTCTTATTTATTTGTTTACTATATTTATATCCTGCCTTTCTCCACCCCAAGGTTACAGCTGGGTAACAATTCAATGCCTAACAACAAAGTAGAATCAAAATGAACATTTAAATTAAATTAAGATCAAAACTATCATCATAATCACCTTTGGACTCCAGTTCCCATTAACCTAACCCAACTTGGCTAATGCTGAGTGATTACTGGAATAGTATTTAGGACATATATAAGAACATGTTCCGTATATACTCGAGTATAAGCCGACCCGAATATAAGCCAAATCACCTAATTTTACCACAAAAAACTGAGAAAACGTATCGACTCGAGTATAAGGCGAGGGTGAGAAATGCAACAGCTACTGGCAAATTTAAAAATAAAAATAGATACCAATAAAATTACATTAATTGAGGCATCCGTAGGTTAAACATAAAACTGTAATTTAAGATAAGACTGTCCTACTCTGTTTAAACCATTATTCTAGCCTTCTTCGATGTAAATGTGCTTATGTAGCCTTCCAATAATAATAAAGAGAGTAAAATAAATAATAATAATAATAATAATAGAGTAAAATAATAGAAATGTAATAATAACAGTAATAATAGAGTAAAATAATAAATGTAATAATAAAAATAAATAGTGTAAAATAATAAATGTAAAAATAATAGAGTAAAATAATAAATGTAACAAAATAATAATAAATAGAGAAAAATAATAAATAACCTTGACTCGAGTATATGCCCAGGGGAGCTTTTTCAGCCTAAAAAGAGGGGCTGAAAAACTAGGCTTATACTCAAATATATACAATATTTGCTAATATTAGTTGGAAAATTGAACCTGTAAAGAACACAAAGGGAGTATTTTACTCTTGACCAGTGGTTCTCAACCTGTGTCCCCCCAGGTGTTTTGGCCTACAACTCCCAGAAATCCAAGCCAGTTTTCCAGCTGTTAGGATTTCTGGGAGTTGAAGGCCAAAAACATCTGGGAATCCACAGGTTAAGAACTACTGCTCTAGAGCATACCAGAATGCCAATGCTCTATAAATCAAAGAAAGGGAAAGGGAAAGGGAAAGGAGTCCTGTGTAACTTCCAGACTAACCGATTAAATTCAGCATAAGCTCTTGTTGTTAACAGCCCACCTCTATTGCTGCAAATCCATGAACGCTTATGCTCAAATAAACTGGTGAAACTGAAATCTGCCAAAAGACTGCACTTACCTTTCCTTACACTATACTGAGAACAGATTGGCACAGCTGTCTTTGAAAACTCTATATAAGAACTGCCATGGATCCAGAGCAACACTTTCTGCTAGAAGCTGACTGAAGATTTGTGCTTGAGGACCTAGAGTTCCCTAAAGAGAACACTTTTCTAGCCATTTGTAGGTCCTCCAGCATGACTCTTTGGACAATGTCACTAGAAGTTGACCACAAAATTGTGCTGGAGGATCTAGAGATTCCTAAATCGGTGTTCTTTGGGTGAGGGGATGCTTTTTCATTCACGGTTTTTCCATTTGGGGGGGCGGTTATGTAGCTCTAGCCCTCATGAAAGTAGATAACCTATTATTCTTTCTAAAAGCATGATCTGGTAATCCTGATAAAAACAGATAACTTTGGGAGTTAATATGACTTTCCTTCTTGACATAGAGCCACACCTCAAATTTTAAACAATAAGTAGCTCTCTGTCAGGAACCCTGACATTAAATTACTACAGCAGCCATGGCTATTTTAGCAGGGAAAATTGAGTCATTTCTACTTTTTGTTATTCGTACACAAGTTTGTACTTGGACATATCTACAAAGCATTGAGTCAAGGGAGGCAGCTCTTCAAGAGAGGTAGGCAACTGCAGTGGACCCAGGTGTCAATTTGCTATTTTAGGGGCTTTTAAAGTATAACATTCATGAACTGACCACTCCATTAAGATGAATTTAAGATGTTTATTCTTACAACTTTCCCCCCTCCCTCCCTTCAGTTTATCTGTTTATCTATTCATGCATGTAACTGAAGTGTTTAAAGCAGCACAGCGACCATTACCTACCTCCAAGACAGACCACGATACTGTATATTCATACCCATTATGTTTTTTGATGTATAGCCAACACCATTACCAGCCTGCCTCGGAAAGACAAAAAAAATAGTGTTTTGATTTATCTTTGTTGTTCTTATAGAAACTGCCCTTTTAAGGCTTCAGCTCCTGAAACATAGGCAGCTAACCTTTTAGTTAGAGGATCATGTTATCGTTAAAAAGGCTCCTCTATGTGACATTTTGCAATCTCTAAAATCATTGCTGGACAACATGTTCTGTCAACTGGATTTACGACTCATGAAGTAGTGTTTAAAAATGTTATCAGCATGATTTAAGATTAACTAGACAATAAACTGAGAAATTAATTGAGAAGTATCACACAATCAGGTCAGTGAACTTTTACACTACATTGCCATAGATTTACTGTAAACAAGAGAAACCTGATAATGCCGTATGGGCTTGGTACATATGTATAAATCTCTTGTTGCATCAGAAGATAATCTTAGTGGAAACTGATTAGATGTGAAGATAAAAAGGGAGAATTTTGCAGCAATTCAGCTGTTCATACTGATAATGATGTCTGTACAAGTACATGCCAAACTACCTTCTGTCATTGCAGACACATATGCTAGTGGTGGCAAATAGCAAGCAGAGAGATTCCTGCATGTGACTAATCAGTGAAATGAACCAGGTACCATAATCAGAGAGATGTCTCAAGGACTGTGTGCTGCAGTGAGTCTAGGGCTAATTTTCTGCCCCCGGGTTTGTCAAAACTCTGGAAGGGGCCAACAGTCCATTTCTGATTTTGTAAAAAAAACAAGGGGATTCTTAAATAATTCAGTGGAACCTTAGCATCTATTTAAGAAGCAATTCACACAGGAGTGAACAGAAAAATAACAAGTATCAGAAATCTGGAGGAGCTCTGGGGCTACATGTAGTTCCAGCATTACGTGTTGCTCATGCATAATCTAAAACAAGGGTTTGCAATGATGAAGGACTATGAGTTCACTTTAACACAATCTGCTGCCTTAAAGATCTTTAAAGACTTTGCCACCTGAAAAAAAATGCTCCCAAATGTCCCTAAATGTTTTCTGTGATCAGGGGTTATTTTTGCCTTATATTGAGCCACACTAGGCTTGGAGAGGAATGTTTAAATAGCAAGTCATGAGCAAAATACTCTTCCTATTAACTTTTGGTTTCGTTTTTTTTTAAAGACTTCTCCAGGGTCTAAATTGGTTGAAGGAGGACTAAAAACATGACAATAATGCCTAAATGAGTTGGTAAAATTGTTAAACTTAGTGAGCTTTGAGGCCCCAAAAATGCCCTGGGGGAGGTGGGACATGTTATAATAATAATAATAATAATAATAATAATAATAATAATAATAATAATAGGCACACTGGGTGCTGTGTCAGCCGGCATTTGGAAACAATAAAAGATCTAATCCGGCATTTGGAAACAATAAACATCGACAAAATCACGATCTATCAAGTGCAAAAGGCCACCTTACTTGGATCGGTGTGCATCATTCGAAAATACATCACACTGTCCTAGACATTTGGGAAGTGTTCGACTTGTGATTTTTGATATGAAATCCAGCATATGGATCTCATTTGCTGTGACATACTGTGCTTTTGTGTCATAATAATAATAATAATAATAATAATACATTTTTATTTATAGTTTGCCCTATTTCCCCAAAGGGACTCAGGTTAGATTTCAGTCACAAAAAAGGCAAACATTAAATGCCTGAACATAACAAATAATAAACACATAATAACGAGAATTAAACTACACAGCATATAAAAACAAATTATAATTTATCAAATTAGGATTAGATTTAAACAGAACCCATGTTATCTCACTAAGGGCACTTCCAGAAAGGCCCTATATGTCAGGATCTGATCCCAGGTTTTCTGCCTTAAATTGGATTATGAGTCCACACTGCCAGATAATCTGGGATAAACAGAAAACCTAGGATCAGATCCTGGAATATAGGACCTGTCTGGAAGGACCCTAAGAAAGCAAAGTTATCTTATTTGTCAAAATGATTACAGTCTGCTCCATATTTGTGAAATGGGGCTGAGTTTACAAACCAAGTCATCAACTATGACAGTTCAACTCTTTAGATATTGCCTTTGCAAAAATCCGGTACTTGTTATCTTTCTCTCACATTGCTGTCTACCACAATGTATGTGCTCACACTGCAATTGCTTCCCCTTGCTCAAGTCAAGAGGGCATCTTTAGCCCTGATGACAAGACCAGAGGTTATACAATTATGATATTTTCCCTACTGGAATCAAAGCAAATATTGGAAAAGTTTGTTCCGGGCTATATTATCCAGAATCCCCCAGTTTTTAGGTAGATGCACCTGCTTGTCATGTACTAAGTACTTTTGGAGGCTTTTAAACGGAGACTGGATGGCTATCTGTTAGGAATGCTTTGAATGTGATTGCCCTGCTTCTTGGCAGGGGGTTGTACTGGATGGCCCATGAGGTCTCTTCCAACTCTATGATTCTATGTCAGGGGTCCTCAATCTAAGGCCTGGGGGCCGGATATGGCCCTCCAAGGTCATTTACCTGGCCCTCGGTCAGGGTCAACCTAAGTATGAAACGACTTGAAAAAACACAACAACAATAACAATCCCATCTCACCAGCCAAAAGCAGGCCCACACTTCCCATTGAAATACTAATAAGTTAATATTTGTTAAAATTGTTCTTCATTTTAATTATTGTATTGTTTTAAAGTGTTTTTTACACTACAAATAAGATATGTGCAGTGTGCATAGAAATTCATTCTTTTTTTCCAAATTATAATCCGGCCCTCCAACAGTTTGAGGGACTGTGACCTGACCCTCTGTTTAAAAAGTTTGAGGACCCCTGATCTATGTTGTGACCTGGATCACCCTTTATTTCCAGCATAATATCTTTTTTTCACAGGTTAGTGCATAATCCCCATGTAATCTGTCTAAACAAGCAAATTGTGACTCAGCAAACCGGGAGGAGGGAGTAGCAGAAGAACATTGCTTCTTACAGTGAAGGAGTCCCCTAAGGCCGCTACTACTTTCACATCAGCTGGTTTCAGGCTGTGCACTGTAAGACAAAACAGAGATAGCTAAAATTAAAACAAGAAGAAAATGGTGCTTTTTGCATCCCTGTATAAGCTAAATGAACCTCTAGTGGATTTTTATGTCTCGTTAAAGAGAGATAATGAACCAGTTCAAATCCAAGGGTTGGCTGGGATTGATTGATAAATCTTTGGGTAATTTGGAGAACATTGGGAAGGTTTTCTGACTGTTCAAAAATAGCAGTGAAATGCACCCTCCCTGCTGTCTCCTTTGTGCCCTAAATTATCTTATTTTCAAAATGAAGGAGACTTGAGAGTAGATATTTGTGTGGGGAAGCTATCAGATGCTTGTGATAGCTTTTAATCAAATTCCTGGGTTCTTAAATTCTAAGAGAATGTCTTTTCCACTAGATTGATGAATCTCAGGATACTAGTAAAAAGCAAGTAATTCCTGCAAGTATAAAATGTGCCCTTTCTTGCTGTGATTCATTCACCAGCTTAAATGTCTTCAGTAGAACAAAACAAAGAAGGACTCTGGCAGCAAAAATGAGGCAGGATATGAACGTACTGCTAATGAAGAAGCTGGATACTTAAATTCCAGTTTAAAATCTTGATTACCAGGCTTTGGTTCTAAAGGGTAGGATCAAACCATTTAAGTTATGCTTGGTGTTGACATGATGAACAGTGCAGGGAGTTAGTGTTTGATATTTTTCTGGCACCCTTATGCATTTGCACATGCCAGCACTATAAATGGAATAATGTTAACAGTAGTATATCATCAGCAGTGCTACAGCTTGGTAAAGTAGAAGGCAGCAGGAAAAGAGGGAGCTCACGTTATAGATGGAGAGACTCGATCAAGGAAGCCACAGGCCGAAGTCTGCAAGGGCTGAGCAGGGTTGCTGATGATATGGAGACTTGGAGGTCTCTCCTTTGTAGGGTCACCATAAGTCAAAGGGGACTTGACAACAGGTAAAAAAACAAACCACAGCACCATAACTGTGTGTGTCTGTGTGAGTGAGTGTGTGTAGTCTGGCCTGGAGCATCAACAAGATTAGTGAGAGCTGACATTGGGCATGGGAAGAGATATCTCACTGGGTCCCGAATCCTAAATTTAACGTGCTTCATACCCTCCAGTATTTTGCAGATGAAAACTGAGATGTGTATGGCCAAGCAAAATACGTATGTCATCAGGATATCAATGGTCATTAATGATAAATAACACGCAAACCATGAAAGGTTGCATGTTTGCTTTTACCTGAGCCTACTGGGAAGGGCAAAGGTTTAGGAGTACTATACTATACTGTCCAACTATCCTGGTTTGGCAGGAACAGTTCTGTTTCATTCCTTGTCCTCCCATTTTCCAGCTGCTAATAATAATAATAATAATAATAATAATAATAATAATAATAATACACTGGACTTCCAAATTCAGACTGATAGAGTTTTGGAGCACAATTCTCCCGACCTCATGTTTGTGTTAAAAAACCAAGTATGGATCGGTGATATTGCAATCCCAGGCGACAGCAGGATTGAAGAGAAACAACTAGAAAAGCTGACACAATACAAGGATTTAAAGATTGAATAGCAAAGACTCTGGCACAAGCCAGTAAAGGTGGTCCCAGTGGTAATCGGCATTCTAGGTGCAGTGCCTAAAGACCTTGGCTCACACTTAAACACAATCAGCACTGACAATATTGCCATCTGTCAGCTGTAAAAGGTCACCCTACTGGGATCTGAATGCATTATTCACTGATACATCACATAGTCCTAGACATGTGGGAAGTGTCCAACATGTGATCCAATACAACAACCAGCATAGTGATCTTGTTTGCTATGTACTAATCTTGTTATGTTTCAAATAATAATAAGAAACAACTTTATTTCTATGCCACCCTCTCTCCCCAAGGGGACTCTCTGTCCTATTTCTCCCACTTTTCCTCTTTATCCCCACCCTAGTTCAACTGCTACTGCTGTAGTAATGTAGAGATAGAAAAAAGCTCCCATGGAGTATCCCAATATGATATACAATACGATCTACAATACGATATAATACAGTTTGAATCTGCATTATACGGTCAGTGTAGAGCCATGTAATGCAATTTAACGGCACTAAAATGCATTATATCGATCAAGACTCCCTATAAAATGTTGATTCAAACTGCATTGTTGAGCAGTGTAGATCTAGCCCCAGATAGTTAATTTTTTTCCAGGCCCAGAAATATGACCCCTAATATAAACGTTATGTATAGCTATGAGCTTTTGTAGTAGTTCTCGACCTGTATGTCCCCAGATGTTTTGGCTTTCAACTCCCAGACATCCTAATAGCTGGTAAACTTGCTGGGATTTCTGGGAGTTGGGGGCCAAAACACCTAGGGAACCAGAGGCTGAGAACTACTGACTTAGGGGCTTAAAAATACATGTGTGAGGGAATGGGAGCACTAAGGCAGAGGAGGGCTCTTTTGCCAATCTAGCCATGGTTACTCTCACATGTTGAGGAATTCTGTGTAGTTTATAATAAATGTCTCACCACAGTGCTTCTTCATCTATCCACCCCACCCCTTTTCCATCTGCTGTTATTTTAAGCCCGCACATCACTGAGGTTTTTCAGCAGGGGCGGAAAATGGCAGGATAGAGTGTAGCCCTTCCATCCTCTCTGTTAACATGTCCACACATATGCCATTCATACACACACTTTTTTGTTGGTGCTGGTAGTGAAATCAGTTAGAATCAAAGAACGAGAGTTCCATAGCTTCCAAAATTTCTCATATGGAACCTGAGGCATATGTGGCCAAACAACACAGGAGTGTGGTCAAGATGGCAAAGTTATTAATAGGGAAAACCACAAAAGCTAGGAAACTTTGCAGCAGTTTGCTTTTGCTTAGCCTACTGGGAAGGGCACAACTTTGCCATTTCTGCCCTCTCCCACCCCTCTTTTCTCTCCTTCACCTGCAGCATTAATGGAATGTAAATTACATTTGCACTCAGTTTGCAACAGTGGACATAAGATGAAGTCAAAACATAAAGGGAAGAAATAGGAACACTTTATAAACAGTTGAAGGGGTGGTACAATAGAGGAGGAGCTGGATCTGTCCCTGCCAAAGTAAGACAATTAGCAAGTATGTATTCAAACAAAAAGCAAGTGAGGCTATGAATTAGGAATCTTGTCACCTTTCAACAAACCAAATAGATAACCATTTGAGGAGAATGGGGTTTCTAGTTCAATTTAGGATTATATAACTATGCTAGCAAGTTGCAAGCTTCACTTATTAGCAAGAGTGTTTTCAAAATAGTCAATCCAGGACGTGCGATCTTGAAGTTACAGCTAATTATTTATAGCAGCTTGGTCCACAAATTACCTGAAAGGGATTTTTTTTAACAAGCTGAGCAAGCATACCAATGAACTAGCTGAGCAAGTATTGTGTCATCATATTTCATGGCAATATGCAAACGAATTTCAGAAAGTAAGCAAATGTTCTCACACATTGCAGGAACTGAATAGTAAACACCTGAAAGACTAATTTATTGTAACAAAAGTCTGCAGTTAGAATCCATCAAATGTGTAATGTGCCTGCAAAAGTTCTCCTGTAATAATTTGGACTATGCTCCTTTATCAGGGATGTTAATCTTTGCTTATTTGAATGTTGCTTAAAAACAAAAAGCATTTCATAAGTTTTTCTCAACTGGGCTAAATGATTATTTTTTGTACAAAGATTCCAGAGTTTTTTGCTAAAGGTATACCATCCTACAGAAAAAAATCTTGAGATTTTTTTGGGAAATGAAAATTTCCCCAAAAGTCAAGAAATACAAAACAACTTGTGTCACTCACTAATTTTTCCTAGGGCGTCTTAGTATATTAATGAATATTTTTGGTCAAGGATGGCTTCTGTATCAAAAGGGGAAAAATTCCTAGACTTCATGTGAGTATGTGAAATTACAGGTGATACTGAGTCTTACTGAAATGAACTGCCAGCCATAGAGTCATGCTGGAGGACACAGATAATGCCTAGAGAGGACATATATTTGTCAGACATGGATATATGAAAATGCAGGTATCAGTTTATAGGGGTCATACTGTAGTCTCAACCTTCTTACGGTACAAAATTACCATTGGAATTACTGTGAAATGTTCCTAAATAGTCATGCACAGAATTAGGCTCCATACCTTTTACATGCAATATTATTTATACCACTTGAGCCCTTCAAGGGACATTTTAAAAATGAACTTCTGGAAATTTAGTGTAGTCTGGGGCCAGAAAAATGGTAGGCAGGGTACCCACAAATCTCATATCTGCCCTTCAACAAAAAACAAAACAAAACAACAACAGATCTCACTTATAGTTTGATTTGATATATGCACACATGTTGGCACTAACCTCTGACAAAGAGACTCAGAGACTGAAAAAGAGACTCAGAGACTAAGCAGTGTACTGTTCGCAGATTATTCCAGACCTCCAGTCCTAGTTGCTCTAATTATCAATGGTGCAAATTAAAATTGAACTCTGCATATTACTTGCTGCTGTGTTCTAATCCATATATTAATTCATATACTAGAACTAAATTAATTGCCATATTAGGAAACACATATATTGTGCTACTATTGAAAATGCAGCAAAATTATTATTTTGCCAGTTTAGCAAACTGACATATATTTTCTCTGCAGAGGGGTGAGGAGAATTAAGATTCAAATGAGAACTGATTAAAGTCTCTTCCTCATGCTAACTTAGATGTCAAACAGCATCTTAAATTACCTGAAGTAGGACTGTTGATGGATGCAGTTTTATCATAACATAGCAACTGGCTTCCGTGATCTGAAATGGTCCTGCTGTTTTTGTATGTCATCAAATATGGCTGGGTCTATGGAATGGGGATACCGAAGTCAAAATTAAAAGATGGTCCCAAGGAGCCCTCTATAGGCAACTCTGTCTTGGAAAAAAAGAATGATAATATACTAGATCTGTACCTATCTAATTAATTAGGGCCAAACCGGACAAGAGAGCAGAAGACTGCAACTCAACTTCCCATCAGAATAAAAGCATCGATTTGTGGGATAAACTGGATTGGGATCAAGATGATGGTGGGAGGAGGAAGCTTTTATTCTTCAGCCACAAGTCCTCTACACTGTTTTGGTAAACCAAATTACCACCTGAAATTGCTTGTTGTCTCACACATTTACCCTGTGTGATGAAGCAGCGATTTCAGAATGGGATTTAAACTGGAAATGTGGCATGATTCTCCTTTAGTCCAACAGGACCGATTTAATTAGTGTTCTTAAATACTTCTAACTTACCACAACAAGAAAACCTAAAACCAGTAGTAGTACCTGTATCATATATAGCAGTGGTTCTCAACCTGTGGGTCCTCAAATGTTTTGGCCTTCAACTCCCAGAAATCCTAACAGCTGGGAAACTGGCTGGGATTTCTGAGAGTTGTAGGCCAAACATCCAAGGACCCACAGGTTGAGAACCACTGGTATATAGTTAAACTCTAGATTTTACTGTAGTAAATTGCCTTCTTGGCCAATGTCTTATGGTGGATTCAAGGGACCAGCCTCTCCTGTACATATTGGGAGGGCTTTCTTGGGGCAATCAACTAAGGGCCCATCCAGACAGTATCTTCATTGCGATAAAGGAGGGGCTGTCCAGACAACGTTCTGAACAGTCCCGAATTAATTTGCTACAAACCAGGAAAACTCTGGTTTGTAGTGAATTAATTAGATAGTGGGTTTAGTCTGTGCCTTCTTGGAAGGCGCAGGATAAACCCACTATTTTCAGGTCTGGACTGCAGAAGACAGTATTCCCACAGTTTACTGAGCTAAATAAGTCCAGTAAACTGTGGGAATACCCAACCCCCTCCCCCAAAGCCCCCAGACCCCCTAGAAAAGTAATGAAAACTTATATGACCTCCATTACAGGCTTCAGCCAGCTCTCCCCCCCCCCCCCACTCTCCTGGCGCATCATTTCTATATGCTGGGAGAGCTGGCCGAAGCCTGTAATGGAGACTGGGTAAGTTTTCATTACTTTTCTAAGGGTCTGGGGGCTTTGGGGGAAGCCCTCCAGATGTTCTCACAGGCCAGTCTCACAAGAGCATCTGGACACTCACCCCAGAAAGTCCGCGCTTTCTGGGGTGGCTGTGGACAGGACCCCAGGAAAATCTGCATTTTTGAAACCGAATTCCCCTGGGATAAAGGCCTGTCTGGTCTGCCCCAAGAAAGCTATAAAACATCTGACAGGCAGTGTGAATTTGACAAAGATGAAAAAAACCAAGTCATCTTGCAATTCACTTCTATAAGGCACATGTAAATTGCAGTCCAGATAAGGCACACTGAATGTCACACTGAACTCAACTTGGAAGAAGTGAGACATTTTTATGGACTAATAAAAAGTCCATAAAAATGCTTTGAATGTGATTTTCCTGCTTCTTGGAAGGGGGTTGGCCTGGATGGCCCACAAGATCTCTTCCAACTCATTGGTTCTATGAATAGGGAGCTACTTCTGCACCCATATTTTTTCTCTGCTCCTCATGGTAGAGCTAGCCATACTTGCTTTTTGTGTGTAGATTTTTGTCTTTTAAAGGCCCCAGAAGTGGGGAAGAGGATAGTGGGGATGGCAATGCTAATTTGTTCCTCCCACAAGTGGATGGGGGAAGAAAGAGATTGGACACATGTCTGTAAAACTGTGACAGGCATTAGTTAATAATGGCAAGCTTTTATTATACAGCTATCTCTCCACATCTGCAAGTTTGTCTTTTGTGGATTTCATTACTTGTGGATTTGATTAAAATGTTCTCTCTAGGAATCTCTAGGCCCTGCAGTGCAACTCCATTCATAGGAAGATTCACTTTACCTTAGTTGGACACTTGAGGGTTATCTCAGGTACCATTGATCGCAGTTTTGTTTTTTCCCCAACAGGTTCCAGCTATGTGAAAGAACAAGAAGAAAAGTGTGATGTGAGTGGATAAAACATGAAAATATAACCTACTGTAACTTGAAAAACCTTGAGGGAAATTCATAACAGCAGATTTATTGTTATGCTTTGCCTTCTGTACTGAAACATTATCAGATCCAGCTGAATCTTTTGCTCTTGGATATAAAAAAATTTATCAGATCCAACCAGATCTTTTGTTTTTGATGCAAAAATATATAAAGCAGCACTTCTGAGGAGGAAGACTGGCAGGTTTTCCCACCCTCAGCATGGCAGAGACTGGCACCATATTTGTGCCCATTGGCTATAACAGTTTACATGTTTCTCAAATGCCTGCTGGGAAACAATGGTCAATAGCTTCCAGAACCTTGTGTGCTCAAATCTCAGAGTGCATTTGACTTTGTAATTTGTTTGTTAGGAGTCTCCAGTGGTGCAGTGGGTTAAACCACTGAGCTGTTAAACTTGCTAACCTAAAGGTCACAAGTTTGAATCTGGGGAGCGGGGTGAGCTCCCACTGTTAGTACCAGCTTCTGCCAACCTAGCAGTTCGAAAACATGTAAATGTGAGTAGATTAATAGATCTCTGGTGGGAAGGTAACGGCACTCCATGCAGTCATGATGGCCACATGACTTTGGAGGTGACAATGGAAAACGCTGGCTCTTCAGCATAGAAATGGAGAGGAGCACTAACCCCCAGAGTCAGATACGACTGGACTTAATGTCAGGGGAAAACCTTTACCATTACCATTTATTTGTTTAGTAGTCCATATGTGAATTTTTATTGGGATTACAGGGCACAGAGAGAGTAGGTTTTATCCTTTCATCACTCCACATCTTAAAATTTTTACTTCTCTGCTGCATTTACCAATAGTAGTAATTAGATTCCCTTAACACCAATGGAAAAAGCCAAGTTATCTCTGAATAGTCCAAATGCATTCTCATCTGGGAGGCAGATTCAAATTCATTGCAAAATGACAGATGAGATTAATTTGACAAGTCAACATCTCCACAGTCAGAAATAAGGTTACCTGCAGGGCAGACATGGTCTGCTGCAGCAGACATTTTATGTTTCAGTACATTTAAAATGCTGCAGTTATTCTTCTATATTTTCCTTAGCTTTGGTGCCCAAAGTAAGGTATATAATAGGTGTTGACTAAGGTCATGCCCTCCCACATCTCTACTGCCCTACCCCCTAGTTATTTTATTGGTTGTTTAGGTTTTAAAAAAACTTTATAATCTTTTATTTCATTTTCACAGTTTCATAACATAAAGGAAAAGGGAAAAAGAGAAAAAAGGATGGGAGCTGAAGAAAAATATGGTATGTTGCTTATGGAGTTTTGTTAGCAAATTAAATCTACTCAGGAGTCTATTGTATCACCGGGGGTGTGGAGAGGGAGAGTATTGTTATTCATATTCTCTAGCATGGAAAGAAATTCCATCTACAGTATGTTCTATCCCCAAAGCAAAAGATATTGTAGATGGTTACTTTAGAAAATAAAACATGTGCATTGTAAAACAAAAGCAAGCTGATGGGTGGTTACATTAAAGCTGCTGCATAAAATTCTGTTGGCCTTATACAGGTGTCCATCAGCCAAAGCTAATGGTGAGGGATAACTAGATTTGCAGGCTACCAATGTTCATATGACACCCATCTCTCAATGTAATCAGATTTAGTAGTTTCAAGGAGGAAGCTGGGATATATTTATCTAGAGCAGCCTCTTACCATGCTGTTCCATAGACCACGAGCAGCCTGGGAGTGTGCCTTCTGTTGAAAATGGAAGCAGTCTGGGGCAAAATATGAGGAATCTGGCAATCCGTCCTAGGGAAAATGACAGGCACGCTTACTTTTACAGCGAGGGAGGGAGGCTGGGAAGCAAAGGGAATGGTAGCATTTGAAAGACAAACATGATATCTTCTGTGTCACATGGGTGGTGAATCTATTCTGAACTATCCAAGGTGCTGAACCAATTTGTGGGGTGGGGGTGGGGGGGGTGTTCAACTCCTTGGCTATGTCCTTTGGATTAAAGTCTACACATGTACGTACCCACAAGCAGACTTGATTTCTATATGCATTCTTCCCCATAAACCAGGGATAGGAATGACTTAGTCCTCCAGGTGTGTTTGGCTTGGGGCTCCCATCATTCCTGATCCTGTTGCTTAGGACAGAAGGCTCCACAATTCTCAACTCAACACAAATGTAAGAGGATTGCAAGAATCATAGATTTGAAAGAGACCTTGTGGGCCATCCAGTCCAACCCTCTGCCAAAAGCAGGACAATCACGTTCAAAGCACCCCCCAACAGATGGCCATGCAGCCTCTGTTTAAAAGCCTCCAAAGAAGATGTCTCCACCACACTTCAGGGTAGAGAGTTCCACTGCTGAACAGCTCTCACAGTCAGAAAGTTCTTCCTAATGTTCAGGTGAAATCTCCTTTCCTGTAGTTTGAAGCCATTGCTCTGCATCCTCGTCTCCAGGGCAGCAGAAAACAAGCTTGCTCCCTCCTCCCTGTGGCTTCCCCTCACATATTTATACATGGCTATAATGTCTCCTCTCAGTCTTCCCTTCTGCAGGCTAAACATGCCCAGCTCTTTAAGTCACTCCTCATAGGGCTTGTTCTCCAGACCCTTGACCATTTTAGTTGCCCTCCTCTGGACACATTCCAGCTTGTCAATATCTCTCTTCAATGGACACAAGAAGAGATCAAGAAATGTCTGGGTACTATATATCAAGGTGATGTGACTTCTAGCAACCAAAAAATAGTAGTCTCTAGTAACCAAGTACTGCATTAAAATTGCCAGGAGAATGATTAACAACCAAGACACTTAAAGCAAGGGCAAGCACTGGGTGCTTTCCAAGTGTTTTGATCCACAGCTTCTATACACGTTGGTCAGCATGAGCAACCACCTAAAATTATGAGAGGGATAGTTGAAAATGTCTGAAGGTGTCAAGCTGCCTAAACATGGTCTGAAGCATACTTAGGTAAAGTGGGTCTGAACAATGTGTTGAAATTTGAAACATCTGTAAATCGGCAATTTGGTACTTTACCGGAGTCATTGGCATTTCTGTTTCTTCCAAAAATGGCTGCACAATCACAGTAAAATCTTCTTTTGTGTCATATCTTCCACTATTGATTAAGTTGTGGGTTTCCTCCTATCAAAGCAAAACAACAACAATACAACAATAATTCATTATGTATTAAATGTATACTATGCCTTTCTCCCAGGATGGAGACCCCAAAATACAGTCATTGCCTATTTACCAAGATGCCACACTAGAGTGGATAAACCTGAAATGGTAACTAGATCTTTCAAAGAGAAGACACAAGGCAAGGCAAATATTTGTGTTATAATCCTAACCTTGACCCATGCAGGAGACAATGAATAAAACTCCACATGGCCTTGAAGCTTTGGGTGCCACAATAGCTAAAACTCTGACAGTTTTCAAAACCTGCTACCTGCTTTTTCTTAGCACTGCTCACTTATTTATTCACCTGGCTTTTATTCTGCATGTTGTACTAAAAAAAATAGTGAAATTTTCTCCCCAGCTATATTTTAGTTTTTAAAAAGTCTCAATTGCATCTTTGAGTCAACAGTCATCTGTTAGACTGTGCAAGCCCACTTTTGCCACTGCTGCTATTCTTCACATAGCCTTTGTTCCCTGTCCTGCTGAACCACATTTCAAAGCTCAAAGACTCGTCCTTCCTGAATCCTCTGCTTAATCCTTATTTGCTTCTAACCAGGTCACCTAATACTTAGCAGGCACAAGGTGGCCCCTTTGTCTTTTTAAGTCTCTTTGTCCTTTCTGCCTGAATTCAGCAGAGAAGCTGTGGCATAATTAGAAGAAGAAAGGTTTAACTTATAGACATTTCAGAGATGTATACAAAGCTACACGCCCCCCCCCCCCCCATGTATTTTTTTCCATGTCAGAAGTGACTTGAGAAAATGCAAGTTGCTTCTGGTGTGAAAGAATTGGCTGTTTGCAAGGACGTTGCCCAGGGCACACCTGGATTTTTTTAAATGTTTTACCATCCTTGTGGGAGACTTCTCTTACGTCCCCACAAGGGAAGCTGGAACTGACAGAGGGAGCTTATCCACACTCTCCCTGGATTCGAATCTCCGACCTGTTAGTCTTCATTCCTGCCGGCACAAGGGTTTAACCCATTGCACCGCCGGGGGCTTCGGGCCCACTGGTGGTGCAGCGGAGTAAAGTGCTGAACTGCTGAACTTGCTGTCTGAAAGGTTGGAAGTTGGAATCTGGGGAGCTGAGTGAGCTGCCACTGTTAGGCCCAGCTTCTGTCAATCTAGCAGTTCGAAAACAAGCAAATGTGAGTAGATCAATAGGTACCACTTCGGTGGGAAGGTAACAACACTCCATGCAGTCATGCTGGCCACATGACCTTGGCGGTGTCTATTTGGCTTAGAAATTTCTTCGGCTTAGAAATGGAGATGAGCACCAACACCCAGAGCCAAACTTGACTAAACTTAATGTCAGGGGAAACCTTTAACTTTGGCTTTTATATATAGCTAAAATTATGATGCTCCAAATGAATATCATGAGTAGATTTTACTAATTTGGGTATTTTTTACTAGGGCCAATATTATTCTTGATAATGTTTACAGTCCTTTGATCACACTAACTTTTTTGAATTACAGTTCCCAGAATCCCCCGACCAGTAATAATCACCAATAACTATTTGGAAATCTTGTCCATCCTGTGTCCATCCCATTTGCACCACTCAAAGATTAAGTTTCAGTAGACTGTCTCCATGAAAAAGAAGGTTTATCCACCTAATTTGGAGGGATCCCCAATTTGGAGTGATTACAAATGAAAAGAAAGACCAACTGCAGACCTCCTAAATCTTAACCTGCTGAGTTTACTGGGACTTACATAAGTAATGATGGAACAATAGGCCCAGGAATTTATCACATCATGATGCTGATACTCTTATTAATTCGCATCCCATTTTTTCTCTCTAAAGAGACAGGTGGTTCACAATTACAGCAGGGTAACAGGACTTCTCACAGTGACCATTCCTCTTCTGTTGTTCTCCTGGTGGGAAACTATTAGATGGCATTTTTTTTTACAAAAAGAAGACTTCAAAAGATTATTTGTTTTGGTAAAAATTATTTTTGTAGTCTGTTTCCAACTGGGTATACAGTAGAAGAGGATCAATGTCATGTGATAGAACTTAGCCAAAGATGTTGCTGTTCTGGTGTAATTGTGATTTGCCTACCTCGTATGATAAGATCCTTTATTCCTAATCTTGCTCAATATGATTATGTTGAAGGCCTGATGAACATGGAAGTACTTATACGGGATTATTGTCATTTAGTAAATATGCATGGAAATTCTTTACCCTCTGGGAAACATTGCTAGATGACATCATGTCTATTATAGCGGCTGGACATTCATGGAAGAAGCAGTTAATGAATAAGCCAGATAAAATATATATCTGGCTCTTGAATCACTGCTTAAAGTTTAAATGATTGCCAAATTGAGATAAGTTTACCGTGGACTTTTCCCTGTCTGGGACAAATTCACATGAACAGAGCAGTCATCAAAGAATAAACTTCTCATTGGGTAGTCTTCTACCAACAAGGGGCAAAAAATATGGCTGTTTTGTGAAACAAAGCTACCATATGATGATTGCTTTGAGAAGATGAGTTTGGTAAACTGGTTACAAACACAGAAAATAAATAGGAGCATTACAGTATTATTTTACTACATTTCCATATCCTTACCTGGTACCTTTTGTTGAAGGCCTCCATTACATCAGTTGCACTGGAACCATCAGCAGGGGTCAAAACACAGGAACACAGAGTTCTAAAAAAGAGATAATATGATTGAGGTTTCTTCCTTCTTCTAATGCATATAAGAAAAGGCTGAAACAGTTGTATTGACACTAAGATTAATTTCACTCGCACTAGTTGTTCTGTGCAGAAATAAAGGCATCTTGTCTTTTTCCAACTGTAATTGCCCTACTGAGGAATGAATGAGATGCTATGTTTTCCATTACAAATTAAGTTACCATGGAGGGAAATTCTAATATCAATTCCTTTCACTTGGAGGAACTTGCAGTCAATGAGAAAGGGGGAAAGGGACGAATATTCTGCACTTTATTTTTCTTTTCCTGGAATCAAACAGTACAGCAGAAATAATGAATAGAGTCCTAGATAGAGTAATTTCTTATATAGCAAAAAAGAACCAAAAGGACTTCAAGTCTTTTCCAACTTTGAAAGATGGAGACAAAATACCTCTTCTGCTAGAAAAGGGCAGAATTGGGCTAATTTCCTCATGTATGATCCTGCTCAAAATTAGGATTGACACTGAAGGACAGGGGGAGTATATTGACTTTGTAAGACAATTCCAAGAAGAGAACCATTTGACTTCAGGCTTATTAAATTTTCAGCAAACACAGTTTTATTTTCAGGAACCTTTGGCTCTTCTTATTGATGCATCTCACTACCTGGTTGTACCATTCGGTTCAATGGTAATTTGCCATTTTTATATTGTACTCATGTTATTATGAGGTGCTTATATTACTTAAGATTGTTGAGATGGCCTGATTATCTCATAAGATGTTCTGATTATCTTGTTGATAACAAAAAAGAGCAAAAATCCTGAGAAATAAATATATCCAGGTTCAGAAGAGAAGGTCATCTTCTTTCTGGGATCATTTGCATCTGTAATAATTAATTTGATCATTTATATATATTTATTACTCACCAGAATTGAGTATACCACTGGTTCTCAGTGCAAAAACAGAGTCCCAGGATGTGCAAAACAAATTATTAACTAATTAGATGCAATGGTGAAAGTCAAGTATTTCATTGCAATACAGACATTTCAGCCCATCTCCTCATCTTAAGGAAGCTGAAGCCAATTCTTTCCAAGTCAAAAGTCCTGACTCAGGAAAGTTGAGGCCCAGAAAGTTTAAAATCCACCATTGTACATATTACAGACTATGAAAATATCTAACTCCATTTTACATGATCAGACACCACATTGCTTGGAAGACATGGAGCAGAAAGCAGGATTGTGTCTGCTGTCCTCACCTTGATTTCCATGCATTTTGCTCCATGTGTACATATCACATGTAGATTCTGTGGACACAGAGAGCATGATTCTCCTATCCATCTTCTCTTTCATGTGAAAAGAGCATACATTACAGACAGATATGTATTCCTTCCTGTACCAGAAACACTATGTCTCCATGTATCAGATAATAATAATAATAATAATAATAATAGGGTTTTTGTAGGTTTTTTTGGGCTATATGGCCATGTTCCAGAGCCATTCTCTCCTGAAATTTCGCCTGCATCTATGGCAAGCATCTTCAGAGGTTGTGAGGTCTACTTTATTTTTATACCCTGCAGATGGGTGATATGACACTCAATTTAACCCGTGGACATCCTTCCCATGAGCATCTGTTTGGCCACTGTAGGAACAATCAGCAGAACACATTGATCTGATCTCATCTTTGAATGTCTTAAATCAACTTAGAAGAAGGGATTTTTTTCATTTCTTTCTGCTGATGTCTACTCAACGCACAATAATGACCTTTGATTTTTTCTACCTCTCACTAAAGCAGTGGGTCTCAACCTGTGAGTCCCCAGATGTTTTGGCCTTCAACTCCCTGAAATCCTAACAGCTGGTAAACTGGCTGGGATTTCTGGGAGTTGTAGGCCAAAACACCTGGGGACCCACAGGTTGAGAACCACTGCACTAAAGGGAATGTGAAAGGTCATGGAGTTGAGCATCTCTTGAAATTGGCATATTTTTCCATCCAGCAAACTGAATTCTTTATGGATGTATGTTTTAGCAACTAGGCTTGCAAATATGTTCACTTTCTAATGACCAAACACAAAAGAAAGCATGGGCGAATGCAGGATATGGAAATGTGAGAAGGCATGTGTTAGGAGAAGTAGACATTTTTCATTCCTTTAGGAAGCACCACACGTATTTACTGATTAAGCATATTGCCTAGTTTGACCCTGTAATCAGCACATATTTTTTTGACAAGCTCATAACATTTCCTCAGTTCAAACAGGTTAGATTCTCCTGCTGTGTACTACATTAATGTCTTATTTGCAGGTTTTCTTTAACAAATGTCACGGGCTGTGGATACAAGCTTATCACAAAATTCTAATAATCAGACAAGGGCTAGGTGAAAGCCTAAGAGATTAGAGATCACTTTCTCTGTTCCCTTAGCAAAATGGTTATCTCAAGATACTGGTAACCTTTTCTAGCCTTCCCATATGACTTGATTCATTATGAGTAAGAACTGAGAAGTTGGGAAGGCAAGAGGAGTATTCTTATTGGCTTTAAGCCATATATACAGTGATTTATGTAGACTCCATGTGTGTGCTGGTATTACAACCATAAAATGCATTTCAATTCACAAGGAAATAAAACTTAACATCCTGTCTTAGACAAGCTGAACCTCAGACGCATTAAATAGTTCAATTCTCCATTGGCTTTATCCACTATGAACTACATTCTTGGATTATTTAATTTATATATAGTGTATACTATTTTGACAACAAACAGCATTTTTTGTCAAAGTGTGGCTTCAAGTTATTTCAACTAATGACAAACTAATGTGAACCTATCATGGAGTTTTCTGATGCTGAAAATACATGACTTGGCCAAAGTCAACCAATAGATTTCATGGCTGAGCTGGAAACTGAATCCTGGTATCCAGAGTCATAACACAATGCTTACAACACTTCACAGCCATTGTAACATGTACCATGTTACCTCCGCCTGCTCTGCTGTTGGGTCTTTGGATTATGCTTAGGCTGGAACCTCCCCTGCAGCCATTCCTGGGACTGCACAACTCCAGTCGTTGTGCCCGCAGGTTCATTGGAACACGCAAGCCCCCTCATCACAGCAAAAGACCACCAGCATTGAAGCAAGGGTCTCTTCCATCAACTCCGCTGGACTGGCCACATTGTCCGAATACCTGATAACCGTCTCCCAAAGCAGCTACTCTATTCAAGAATGGGAAACAGAGTGTTCATGGACAGGAAAAGAGATTTAAAGATGAGCTCAAAGCCAACCTTAAAAACTGTGGCATAGACACCAAGAACTGGGAAGCCCTGGCCCTTGAGTGCTCTAGCTGTAGGTCAGCTGTGATCAGCAGTGCTGTAGAATATGAAGAGGCACGAATGGAGAGTGAAAGAGAGAAATGTGCCAAGAGGAAGGCATGTCAAGCCAACCCCGACTGGGACCACCTTCCACCTGGAAACCAATGCCCTCATTGTGCGGGAGAACATGCAGGTCAAAAATAGGGCTCCACAGCCAACTACGTATCCACTGCCAAGACACATCACTTGGAGGACCATCATTCTTGAACTACAAGGGATCACCTAAGTAAGTTAAAACAGTATGCCATGCTGGCTCAAACAGCATAAACAAACAGCATGTGAGCTGAGTAATGTAAACTGATGGGCACTTTCCCGTCCTTACAGCTGTATGCCAAGACAATTAAATCTATTCTCTCATACTCTTTTATAGGCCCTGTACCCAATATTTAGACAAGTACATCTTGACAGATATTTTCCCTTTACTACATGCAAGCTCTATATTGAGATCACAGTTCCTTGCTCTGACTTCTTCATTTTGAAAAGAGATTTTTTTTCACATCTGGGCAAGAAAAAATATCTAAAGTATTTGGAAGGGTACTAGGTCCCCTTGGGAAGATAGGAAGGGTTATAAATAAAGATTATTATTATTATTTTTATTACTTTCAAAATGGCAACTTATCTCATTTCGCCATGCTATACATTGGTATAAGAGCACTTGGGCTGAATCCAGCCTGTCAGGCCATTTTTTATGGCCCTCCAGATGCTGGACTACAATTCTTGTGTTTCTCATCATTAGACATTGTGAGTAGCACTGATGGGAGTTGTGACATAGTAACATCTGGAAGTCTGCCGTTTGTTTGGTTTAGTCAGGATAGTTGGGTTTGAATTTAGACACAAGGTGTGTGGATATGATGTCTGACTTTAAAATGTCCTTTAACGTTTCCTCATTCTCAGAGCTACAAGTGCTATTGGGTGCCAATTCCCATTATCCCCTATCCATATGCCAGATTATCAATGGTGATGGGAGCTGTTGTTCAGTAACATCTGGGAACCCAAATTGGGTAAAAGCTGAAGAGCATCGCCCACAAAGGGGGGAAAATGATTCCCCTTCCACGGATTCACCCTTTGAAGGCTACCGTAAGACTGATGTGGCCCTCAATGAAAATGAGTTTGACACCCCTGGTTTAGAGCATTTCAGCTTTAGGTTTTGGGTGATACTTTCTGAGACACCCTTAAAACAATGACATTATTTAATAAAGGGTCTCTTTTAGAGGAGTTTTAGATAGTCATTTTTAGGCAGAAAGACTACCTCTAACATATGAGGATGCCATGACCACTCAGGGAAGAATCAGTCCTGAATTTTAAAAAAAGGCCAAAGGTGTTCCCCCAAAAAACACAATATTTGAAATTTCTAATATTTAACTAAAATCACAATGAAGTTTTGTGTAACGTCTAAATTGATTTTCTCCCAGGTTCATGAATGTATGTTATTACATGTATACCCAAAACATGTGTATTACATTCATATACTTGTGTACATTTATCAAAATACAACCAGTTAGGATAGTCTGTTTCAGCATTAAAAAAAAAGATATGCAGGGATCCTGTAGCACCTTTGAGACTAAGTGAAAAAATAGAATTTATTCATATGCTTTTGTGGGCAGACTGCAGTCTACTCTATTGGAAGCATGGCGAGAAGCCTCCTCCCAGTGCAAGCAGTTGCCTATTTCCCAAGTGAGCACAAATTTTTAGAAGCACTGCATGTTTTGCTGAGATGTACAGAACTTAACATATGGATTGATTTCAAACCTTGTAATCGTTCGTGGGCAGTAAACTTTTGTCTCCTGATAAAGTTTCCTTAGAACTGTAATATGAAGAATTGACACCAGGTTCACAAAGGCTCGAGGGACCTACCAAAATAAATGGAAAATAAAATGGTGATATCAGCTCCCAGATACATGTGGTTGTGTGTTGTCAGAATAACACTAAGAATTGTCTGCTGAGTACTGACTTAATCAGCACAATTTATGATACATTGCTACAATCATTGACAAGACACCTTTAATTGCAAACCGAATCTGTTGTCAGCATGGAAGATACAAATAAGACTAAGATCATCTGGGGAGGCCCTGCTCTTGGTCCCGCCGGCCTCACAAATGCGGCTGGCAGGGACAAGAGACAGGGCCTTCTCAGTGGTGGCCCCTCAGTTGTGGAACTCCGTCCCTAGCAACATCAGAGCAGCCCCCTCCCTATTAGCCTTTAGGAAAAGAGTCAAAACCTGGCTCTGGGAGCAGGCTTTTGGAAACTAGGGCAATGCAGTATTCTGAATCAAAATGTTTGTGCAATTTGACCTTGGAATGGACTCAGTCCATGAACTTTGGATGACGTGTTTTTAATTTTAAACCTGTTTTAACTCTGTCTATTATGTTGCAATTTTAATTTTTTAGGTAATTCTTGTTGATGCATGATGCATGATGCATGTGCCACTGTAAGCCACCTTGAGTCCCCCTGTTGGGGTAGAGAAGGGCAGGGTACAAGTATGGCAAATAAATAAATAAATAAATAAATAAACAAAATTTAGATGGAAGAACTTTCCTTTGATAAATACAGCACAACCCCCTAAGCCCCCCCCCCCCCCGGGGAATGGGATTGGAACCCACATTTTCATCTATCCATATCTGACAAAATATGTCATCTCCAAGAATTTTCTAGCTCATCCAGGCAATTATATGGTATATAGTGGAACCTCTAGAACAAATTAATAGCATTTCAATATATTTTAATGGGAAAATTCACCTTGAGATAAGAGTGTTTTGAGTTAAGAGCTTGGTCACAGAACTAATCAAACTCTTACATCAAGGTATCATTGTACTTCCACCAGATAATACCATAGAGTTGCATTGGAGGACCCAGCAAATTCCTAGAGATGCTATCTCTGTAGGAAATGGTTGGGTCCTCTGGGATTTCTTTTTGGTAACTTCCAGCAGAAATCATTCATTTCAATAGGTTTCACTATTATCCATGTTTTCCTGTTTATATAGTAAGTTCACAAATGTATCCCTTAGGGTCACACTGAGTTTTTTCAAAAAACGATTAAATTGACAGGAAAGCTTTATTTTTCACTGTTAATGAAAGGAACTGGGTCCTTCTTTGTTAGGCCCTTTATGTTTCCTCAAGGAAGCATTTCTTAGGTAAGGATGAGAACGACTTCCTTGCAGTGACTCAGTACCTCCATGGAGGCAAGTCGAGGCAGTTTACATTTAGCAATCAATGCCCCACAAGATAAAATACAGTCAAAAATAATTACATATAATATAAACCATATAAAAACAATAAACAATTAACAATTAAAACCATAAAGTACAGTTCTCAGTGTCTCATCATTAAAATAATTTTCCATTGCATTGTCCTGACGTTCCATGAGTTGCAATTAATCAATTATACTGTGTCTACAAATGCCTGCTCGAACAGCCAGGTCTTAACTCTTTCAAAATGTCAGGAGGGATGGAGCTGATCTAATATCCCTAGGGAGGGCGTTCCATAGCTGGGGGGCCACTGCTGAGAAGGTCCTGTCTCTTGTTCCCACCAATCGGATCTGCGAAGAAGGTGGGACCGAAAGCAGGGCCTCTCCAGCCGATCTTAAACACCTAGATGGTTCATAGGAAGAGATGCGTTTGGACAGGTAAACTGGGCCAGAACCATTTAGTGCTTTTAGAATCAGAATTTCAAAGGATCATTTACCACTACATATGCCTATCTGTATCCATATGTACACTACATCTGGAAGACCATTATCCTCGATCTATGAGGGTTCGCCTAAGCAACTAAGTAAGTCATATGTACAAATGCAGATAATTAGCAGAAATATTTAAGGTATCCCCGCACTAACTGAGGTACAATAGGTAGTCATGGAGAAATGTTCTTTCCATAACCACATCCTAACTTTCAGATGCTGTCCCTGTGGAGGCTGGCAAATTTAGCAGCTTCTATTTGCTTCCACGAGCCAACCTTTTGTAACCCTATGTATTTTATAGGGTTTTTTCCTCAGGCAAGAAATACTCAGAGATGCTTTGCCATTGCATTGCTTTGATATATACCCTTTAGCACCTGATATTCCTTGGTGAGCTTTCTTCCAGAGACAAACAGTTTTTTAAAAATCCTCCAGTCATATTTATATAATCTTTTTTATCTCAGCTGTTTTATTTCTTCTCTGCTGATCTCTTTATACCTGCTGCTTTGCACAATGTATGTTAACAACCCTGGAAACTGGTTGTAAGGTGGAAGTAGAATTTGCTATCATAAATATATAAAATACATATTCCAGAGCAAGTTGTAGGAACACTAGTAATTTAGCATCTCATTATTCTTCCTTTGTTTGCTGGGGCAGCAATGTTTCCATCCATACCTCTTTATGGAGTATATCCAGAGCTGTCTTTATATTGTTTATGTAATTTTGAGGAGAATGCTTTACCTAGAAAAAAAAGAGAAAAAAGAGAGGTTTTACATATTTATTTTATTTATTGACTTTGTTTATAACCCTCCTTTCTCCCTGTGGGAACACAAGGAAGCTAACAACCATATAGGAATATTTTTCTGAAAATATATTTGTGATTATTTCTGAGAACATTTTCCTCAATATTTCTTCATATATTTTTCTAAATGTATTTTGTGAATATTTTTTATTATTCCTGAGAATAATTTGATGATTATTTTTCAAGTAATTTGTTGACCATTTTTGTGAATATTTCTGCAAATATGTTGCAAATTCTATAACTCTTTTTGCGGCTTTTAATGAATATTTCTGACAATATTTTGTGATTATTTCAATGATTATTTCAACAAATCTTTTTGTAAATATTTTATGAATATTTCTGTGAATATTTCTACATCTTTTGTGATTATTTTAATGAATATTTCTGAAAATATTTTATCGATATTTTTGAAATAATTTATTATTATTATTATTATTATTATTATTATTATTAATATTTCTGCAAAGCAGGCTGAGAAGAGACATGAGATTCCACATGAACATGAGGAAGAACTCTCTAACTGTGAGAGTTGTTCAGTAGTGGAACTCTTTGCCCCAGAGTGTGGTGGAGGCTCCTTCTTTGGAGGCTTTTAAACAGGATGGCCATCTGTCAGGGGTGCTTTGAATGCAATTTTCTGCTTCTTGGCAGGGGATTGGACTGGATGGCCCACAAGGTCTCTTCCAACTCTATGATTCTATGATTCTATGGTTCTATGAAAAGTGAAATGAATTTCACAATAATTGGACAGCATTTTCTTATATGCCATTGATATGCTCTGATAAGCTAGTGCTCCTCAGCACGTGGCTCTTGGCTGATTGCTGAACATGTAGATAAAGTGCCAGGTTTTCAGATTTCTCACACCCAGACATCAGAGGCATACACTAAGTGTACAGGACTTCGCCTATTTATTATGAGTTATCTAAATGTCTAACTTTATAATCAGAAAGTTATCTGTGAAATGAAGTAGCAACCATAAACAAATCAGTTCGAGTTCTCGATATGATTTGATGTGATTATCAGCCTTAGGTTGAATAACCTCTAGGCTCTGCACAGATATCTGTACATATGGCATAGATAGAGGGATAGATAGAGGGAGATATGCAGATCCATAGATATAGATATGCAACATCATTTGAGGGACTCAAGGCTGAGTTCAATATAATTAAAATATTTGGAAAAGAACAATGAAAAAAGACTAAAAGTATAACCAATTCATAAACAAGACAATTTAAACCCAGTTAAAACCATTTGAGATATTGCCAAATATAGCATATATCCAAATTCGATCAAGTCAGTTAGGCCCCAAAGTCTTTAATGCAAAGCTATGTTTTGACTTTGAGCTTGTTTTCACCAGCCACAAAGTCCTAAGAGAACCAGAAGCTGACAACAAGGCTCTTCCAGTCCTTAATGGGGAGTAAACTGGGTTGAATTGGTTTAGCAAGTTAAACCATTGATTTCATAGGGAGCTCCATTCCACTCTTTCAGACAGAATCATAGAGTTGGAGGAGACCACATGGGCCAGTTAGTCCAATCCTCAGACATGCAGGAAAAGCACAATCAAAGTACTCCTGACAGATGGCCTTCTAGCCTCTGTTTAAAAATTTGCAAGGAAGGAGCTTCTACCACACTCTGGGGGCAAGAGTTCTTCCTAATGTTCAGGTGTTCATAAGTATCTGTGTAATTTTTTGCAACATGCATATCATATCTGATTTTTACATTTATATTCTGCCTTTTTTTCTAGGGATTTCCTCGCCATTTTAACTGGATTTTAATTGGTTATTAATAGGAGCTGGTTTTTTCCTCTTGCATATAATGTGTTTTATTTTAGCACATAATTTTATACTTATTGTGATGATTTGACTTTATAATTTAATATGTTTATGGTTCCTTTTCATTACATGTTTTTGCCTTGGGTACTGTTTATTTGTTCCTTTTGGCATTGAATATTTGCCATTTTTGTTTTTCTTGTGAACCGACCTGAGGCCCTTTGGGGAGAGACGGTGATTTATAAAGTTTTATTATTGTGTGAATCTGCTTGATTATTGTATTTTGTTACTGTAATTTATTTTTATTTTATGTTATTTTTAATGTATTTTCTCTTGTATTTTGCATTTTACTGTGTTGTGTTGCATTTTCAGAAGGGCTTCGCCTCATGTTAGCTGCCCCAAGTCCCCATTGGGGAGATAGTGGTGAGGTATAAATAAAGATGATGGTGATGATAATGATTATTATTATTAAGTATATTGTATTTTGTTGTAAGCCACCCGAGGGGAGAGGGGGCAGGATACAAATAAAGCATTATTATTATTATTATTATTATTATTATTATTATTTTCATCATCATCATCATCTCAACTTTCTTACTAAGGTTAGGCTGAGATATTGTGAGTGACCCAAGCTCACTCAGTGACCTTTATAGATAAAAGGGGGTATGTAAGTCTTACATTGATGTGATTGATGTTTATGAATTGTATTAATCTTTACCACATTTGTATACCACCTTTGTTGGATTTTAATTTTAACGTCTGTGATTCACCCTTTTTTGTTTGATTTAATCCTTGATTTTGTGTGTGATGGATGCCATGTATATTGTTTTTTGTGTTGTGAGCTGCCCTGAGTCCCCTTGGGGAGATGGGATTTTTATTACCATCATCATCATCACCATCATCATTATCATTATCTGAATGAAGAGCCGCCTAACCTTAACCCAACAGTGAGATACAACACCATGTTGGCTCTCATGTACCTTAACAACCACGTGATATCGAGTTGCATCTACACTGTCAAATTAATGCAGTCCGACACAACTCAATGCTCTAGAATTATTGGAGTTGTACGTAGTTTATAAAGTCTCTAGCCTTCTGTCCTAAATACTGCTGGTGGTGGTCCACCAAACTACGATTCCTAGAACTCCATGGCATTGGGTCAAAATGATATCAAGCTGCATTCAACTCCTGTTTTGCATTAATATTACAGCGTAGATGCACGTGTTGTCAACAGGCCAAATCTGAACATTGTTCAGCAGAACTCAGAATTGCATAGAGCCAAACCAACATTCAAGTAAATAAAGTGAAAAGCATGCCATGTATATGTATCTTTACATATAGACTGGATCTTCCACAAAGTCGCTGCTTGGAAATATATATGGTTAAGGTGTGCAAAGAATCTTGTGAGTGTATGAAGTAACGACATTAGGCCTTTGGACTGGGAAACTTACAAGATCCTTACAATGATCACACAAGTCATTTCCTCCTATGAAGATCGTTATGATTTTCCAGTCGTTATTGAAATTTATGTTCTGTATTTCAGAAGAAGAGACATAATGAAAAACAAGCATGAACAATACTGAAAACAATGACTTAGAATATATTAATTGAATGGATCTTTCTGGAGCACAGTCCTCTTGTTCTTTTGGACTTGAGCACAACCTAGGAAATCAGGGCTGCACTTCTAAATGAAGTCTGTATGTGCCACTCAATTATGTAAAATATGAAGTCACTCAGTGCTTTATTACTAAAGCAAAGACTAGAAAACACTGCTTGGATATATAGATATATAGATATATATATATTTGGTTGACCAAATAAAGATACAGATACATTAGTTCCATTGTTTGAACTAACCCATTTTTCCAGGATTGAATGGCAATATCAGTCTCATATGGATTTTGGAATTTTTCTTACAGCCAACATATTTATTTATTTATTTCCCACATTTGTATACTGCCTTGCTCAGCCCAGAAGCGACTCAGTTGGCAACAATTAGATGCCTCAACAATTATAAGCAAATAAAACAATCATAAAATACTGTTAAAAACATTTAGCATGAACTCAATATCTCTTTTCCGTATATCGGTGCTGAAGAACTGAAACTTAGAAAATATCCATAGTGATATAGACTGAGGGATTCAGGAAGTTATAATCTTCAAAAATCTATCTTTCCCAACACTGGAAAGGCAAGTCATCTCTGCTAGATTTAAAGTGTAGCGATGAAGAGGCAAATGATGAAATGCAGCCTCAGAAGTGGTTGCAATTATTGGATTACGAGTTCAGTGGGTATATTAGCCCTTCTTTATCTCATGCGTATTAATATGGTACATGAATGATTTGTAAAAGAATACTCACCAGCTGCAATGTGCAATATGATCTACCTGGGTGGCCAAGGGCACTTCCCAATTGGCAGCTAGTTGGGTTACTTAACAGTACGCACTGTGTTTCTGCCTACTCAGCAGGTTAGCAGTCACTCCCTTTCTCCTGGGAATGATAATTCCTCAAATTCCTAGCTTTCTATCAAATCAAGCTAGAACTGGCAGAGAAAATCATATCAATTAAATTGATATAAACTAATTTACTACATTTACTCAGGACTGCGGTGTTGCAGTGGGTTAAACTGCTAAGCTGCAGAATTTGCTGACCAAAAGGTTGGTGGTTTGAATCTGTGGGATGGGGTGAGCTCCCACTGCTAGCCCCAGCTTCTGACAACCTAGTGGTTCGAAAACATGCAAATGTGAATAGATCAATAGGTACTGCTTCGGTGGGAAGTTAACGATGCTCCATGTAGTCATGCTGACCACATGAAGTAGGAGGCATCTGTGGACAACACCAGTTCTTCGGCTTAGTAATGGAGATGAGCACCAATCCTCAGAGTCAGGCTTGACTATACTTAATGTCTAGGGGAAACCTTTACCTTTACCTTACTACATTTACTATTATTAAAGCTTAAGTTTGCCAATTTATCCTTTGCTAAATTGTGAAGTACTTATATCCTGGTAATAATTACCACATTCCATGTTTTTCTTAAGAACCCTATCCCCATCACTTTTTCCTTGTGTCTAAACGCTGTACCATCAGCCAAACCCACTCTCAGGTCTAAATTGCAACTTCATTTATTTTTCTCCCATTTCCTCATTACCAGCCAGTTTTTCTACTGTTGCATTCATTTTTGGGTTGCACATGACTTCTTAGGATGTTACAAATCTAGTCATTTTTTAAGGTTTCAGGCAAGTGGAAGCAAAGAAAGAACAAGCATTGTCATCTCCTTAAAGAAATCTTGGTTAATTACAAAAATTGATTAATCAAAGAATGAGTTGGCTACATCCACATTCATTTATATATGACTGAAACAAAACTTTTGGAAAACAATAATACTGAAGAAACAACAGTGCTAAAAGAATAAAGTCATCTTTCCTTTGTTTTTAAATGTTACACGTATATCACAAAGAAGCATTCCCAATTGCATGAGTGTAAAAACAGGATGTTCTTTTAAAGAAGTTTCTTTCCATGTAGAATCTTTCCAAAATACTTCTATTATGAAAATGGGTCTCTTTTTTACCAAAAAAAAAATGTGTTGTCCAATTACAGCAACTTGGGATGCTGTTTTAGGCTGGATCTAGACTGCCATATAATGCAGATTGAACTGCATGATCTGTGTCACACAATTTCAGACAGCATTATATGGAAATGTAGGTATAGCCTTAGGCTTTGTCTACACTAGCCATTTACTGCTGTTTCAACTGAAACTGAAAAAGTGGTTTCAATGTGCAGCTGAAAGGGAATCCTGGTGATTATTCAAACCACAGAGCACTAATGCCCAATAAGGGCTATTTTTGGTTGTTTTCCTGGGTGTCAACACAATTTGAAGTTATTTACTTCATTTATTCATTTATATATCGCTTTTCTCACCCCTGGGGGGACTCAAAGTGGTTTCCAACATATTCACAGCAAAATTCAATGCCTTACAAAACATTAAAACCTAACATAAAACAACAGTAACATAAAACTATCAATTAAATCATAATTCATAACTGCATTTAAACAAGCAATTAAAACATATTAATATAAACATTAAAATCACATGATCCAAAAGCATGGCCCAAAAGTTATCTTTGAACTACATTAAATGGTCAGTGTAGAAGGGGCCTCAGCCAATTAAAGTATTTTAAACCAATTTTCTTCCTCAATTAAAGAGTAACTCTTCACTGTATCTTAAAAATCTATTTCTATCTCTGTCATGCAGCCTTCTAAAACATAATCTATTTATTTTTAAAGATTAAGTCAGCAAAAACTCACAGAATCATTCTTCATCAGTTCTATTAGTCTTCTGGCCTGAGATGGAACACCCCTAAATATAACAAACATAAACATAAAGAAGGGTGTGAGAATTTTATGAGTAGCATGGCAACCTACAATGTCATCCCAAGGAATGTGGGACAAGGAAGTTCACAGATCAATACTGCTAACACAGTATATCATCTCACCAATTGATTGATATGGTGGCAGGGGTTTAATACAGATTACTTCAGCCTCAGCCCACAGATGATCCACAAAAGCTGAAATTTGCATTATAACAGATATATATGTACCACTGTTCCTTCAAGTGACTGGCTTGACCTTGAAGGAACTGGGGATGGTGACGGCCAACAGGGAGCTCTGGAGTGGGCTGGTTCATGAGGTCACGAAGAGTCAGAAGCAACTGAATTAATGAACAACAATACCACTGTTCCTGTTTTTGCATATAGAACACTTTGCAAAGAAGGAAATGCATCTACAGGCACAGAACTGTTCAACACTGTGATTTATTTCCCACCTATCTCAAAACTAGGATTCAAGGCAGTTCACAACAAGATTACAAACAAGAACATATAAAACCAGATAGAATGTTATCAGACTGGAATGAAAAAAACATTGTAACATTAACATGCAAACACATTTGAAAACATTCCAGTTTTGTAAAACTGCTGAAGTAACACAAAGAAATCTCCTTTCTCAGCAGACACCTACACAAGGAATGCATGCCGAGATTCCAATAAGATCCCATAAAGGGATATGCTCACAAAGCAACAATTTCCCTGCCATGTACAGAAATGAATCACTGAACTGTGGTCAGAATAAAAAAGCAACTCTTTTAATTCCTTTGTCATTTTGGGTTAAATATATAGTTACATGACATCTAATATTCCTGCTTCTTGGCAGGGGGTTGGACTGGATGGCCTATGAGGTCTCTTCCAACTCTTTGATTCTATGATTCTATGATTCTAGTGTTGCTATGGGTGGATTACTGATGCCCTTACATTGTGCTTGGAGAGGGTAAATCCACATTCACATAGGTGCATAATGACTGCACATGATGGATTCCCAAACTCTGGTCCTCCAGATGTTTTGGACTTCAACTCCAGAAACCCTAATTGGTTCCAGCCCAGCTTACCTGTCTGAACGTATCTCCCTCTATGAATCATCTCAGAGGTTAAGATCATCCGGGGTGGCCCTGCTCTCAGACCCACCTCCTTTGCAGGCACGACTGGTGGGGATGAGAGACAGGGCATTCTCAATGGTGGCCCCTCATCTATGGAACTCCCTCCCCAACCCTCCTTCTTGGCCTTCAGAATAAACGCAAAAACATGTCTGTGGGACCAAGCACTTGGGCAGTAAGCAATACTGGAAACGGACAGGGAATACATGCAATTGATATTTGATATTGGAATAGCCTTGGACTATAATTTTTAGATTATGTGATTTTAATGTTTATATTAATATGTTTTTAACTTCTCGTTTTAATGTCTAAATGTAGTTACATTTTATGATTCAATTAATAGTTATATGTTATTGTTGTTTTATGTTAGTTTTCAGATGTTTGTGAGGTGTTAAATATTGCTGTGAATATGTTGGAAACTGCTTTGAGCCCCCCCCCCCCCCCCCCCAGTGAGAAAAACTGTACACAAATGAAATAAATAAATTCACTGCCTTGGCCAATGATCAGGTATTTTGGGAGTTGAACTCCAATACATCTGGAAGACACTGCACGACACTGTTCTTCTGCTGAATGCCAATTTTTTTCTTATTGCTTTATTGTTCTGACCTCTGAGGGAGAGAAGAGCAACCTGATGCAGTCCACCATGTTTTAATCAAGCTTCTAGTGAGAGATTCTTCCTCCATTCCAACAGCCATTGCTTTGGCCTCTAAGGGAGAGAAGAGGAGCTGGGAACACCTCCATGCTTCGGTCCAGCTGCTAGTGGCAGGTTCTCCCTCCATGCAAAGAGCCATTGCTCAGGCCTTTGAGAGAGAGAAGAGCAGCCAGGCATAACTCTGTCATGCTTTAGTCCAGCTGCTGGTAAGAAGCCCTCTGTTCCTATTGCCATATCTTCTCCCTTAGAGGCCAGAGCAATATCCGTGACTTGTCTTTTTAGTTTGTAAGTCTGATGGCAGGAAACTGTTAAATTCATAAGTTGTAATATGCTCTAAGAGCCTTTTTGGTTGACAGTTAAGATACCAATTCCCTAAATAAATATTGAATGCACAGCAGATGTTTCTCCAGTCACAGTGAATAAATTAGTACTTTGAAGACACTGACAAATAATATCAGATAATCCAGAAGCACATAACTGCATGGCTGGAATCCTGCTTATCAGCCCCACATCCTCTGAATCTAACTTTGGGATGGGGAGTCTTTACATATGAAAGATACAGTTGATTCAATGGTTATGCCCTAGTTGGGAGAAATGATAGGATTTTGGAGCTCATCATGGAGCTCATCATATGAGGAAGTCAAATCAGAATTACAGCAGGACAACAGCACCTTTGCCTTAAACTTATTTGGGTTTGTAAAAGCAATGTTTTCTATGCTGCTTCACACTGGGAGTGCAGAGAGAAAGAAACAACAGCATGAGATAAATTCCTGCCAAATATGCTGTTCAGTGTTTACCCTCTGTAACTGTAGTTTGCCTGTCTTATGTGATAGTCCTAAATCCCCCCGTGAAATGGCTACACTTTGGGAACTGCACTAACCCAACCATGAATGGAATATGTTGTTTCACAAGGGCTAAGAAGTTGAGGCTCATGCATGAGGAAACACAAGTACAATAACAACAGGATTTGAGTCACTGTTCCCAATTATCACAATTTGACTATAAAGTACAAGCCAGCAAGAATTTCCCTAAATCTTAAACTCTAGAGCAGTGGTTCTCGACCTGTGGATCCCCAGGAGTTTATGCCTACAACTTTCAGAAATCCCAGCCAGTTTTCCAGCTGTTAGGATTTCTGGGAGTTGAAGGCCAAAACATCTGGGGACCCACAGATTGAGAACCATTGCTCCAGAGGCCCAGTTTCAGGAACTCTAGACATCACATCAGACTCTGAAAATGAACTCAAGTTTGGAGGGCCCTTCAAGTTTTAAAACTAATGTTTGCAAGTTGTTTTAAAATAAAAAACTGTGTATGGAGAAAAGAAAGAGAAAAGGATCGCCCTGCCAACCCTGTGTGTACCAAAAGCTCCATTAAAACTCAATGTATCAAATTTTAGACATAACCTAGAAGCATGGAAACGGTGGATGCTATCACGCACAGTATTATTAGCTAGAGACAGTTGTGGGAATTGGTTCTCAGTCACCTTATGCTTCAATATATTTTCACAAAGCTTCTCATTAGTTCTGTTACAGACTGTCTAGCCACTTCCACTGTAACTGTATCGTTTTTTGTACTCATGCCTCTAGGGATTTTCACCTAATTTCTAAAATGCGATAGTTCAGGCTCTCATGTAACTATCTTACAGACTGACGCTTAGTTTATCAAGGTCAGTTCGAATTTCCATCCTGCCGAGGTCCCAAGGCATTAGAAGACCCAATTTGGTATAAACTGCAGATTTGATGAGGATGCTACCAGCCTGTTCTTTCAAGCAATTAGTGGATTTTTTTTAACAGCCACTGAACCTGCATTATACTATGACAGTTTCTTTCAAAATCTTTAGCAAAAAGAGTGTATGAAGTGCCATATATACTCATGTATAAATCAGTCTAATCAACCTGTGTGTCCCCAAATGTTTTGGCCTTCAACTCCCAGAAATCCTAACAGCTGGTAAACTGGCTGGGATTTCTGGGAGTTGTAGGCCGAAACACCTGGGGACCCATAGGTTGAGAACCACTGATCTAATCTATAAGTCCATTTCTTAAGAAATGGGACCACAAAGTGGTGTCCACGATATGTGAGTGTGGAGAAGAGCAAACCGAATATAAAGTTGACCAAAAATTGATTGGTAACTGTTTTGGTACTAATGTTAAACAGTGGTCCCTGGTCATATTGGTCCCTGATCAAAAAAAAGGTTGGGAACCACTGCTCCAAAGGGACTGGAGAAAGGTGACCATACTAGAGCCACAGACCACCTATTACAATGCAGTATGAGCCCTGCCACATGAACAGTGGAGGACCTTCTTACAGCAACACCAGAGACACTCCAAATGGCCAGCTACTGGTTCAAGGACATTTAGTATAATGCCAAGTTTTTTAAACTTTGTGTTTTTAAAATACATTACAACTGTACCCTTGGTTCACTCTTGATACAATGGTGGTGGCCCCCTGTCTCTGGAATGGCCTTCCCAAGGAGATAAGGCTGGCCCCTTCCCTCGCCCCCTTCTGTAAGAACTTGAAGACTTGGTGGTTTCATCAGGCCTTCGATAATGACTAGTCTCAAGTCTTAGGCCCAAGTTAGGACTTGGCCTTGTACCCCATTCATTCCCCAGTTCCCTGTCATCTGAGGGCACCTTTTCTTCTGGCCCAGACCTTTTTTATAGTCCTTTAATTGGCTCTGGAATTGAGTGGCACCGGTCCCCTAGTAGGGCCATTGCCGAGACCGATCCTTGCAATATAGCATTCTGCCAGCCCCATTTTCCCCTTCTCTTTGCACTAGCCTTGACCCAGCCCATTCCATAATGTTTTTAATTAGGAGACACAAATGGCTTATGTTTTTATTACTTTTGTTGGGTTTTATACTATGTATTAATGTTTTAAATGTTTTATGATGTTCTTGGACATTGAATCGTTGCTTCTGTAAACCACCCTGAGTCGCCTGAGGGCTGAGAAGGGTGGTATACAAATATACTAAATAGATAGATAGATAGATAGATAGATAGATAGATAGATAGACAGACAGACAGACAGAGATAGATAGTCCAGGCCCCTTATTGAAATATTGGGCCCTGGCATGAAGAAGAGAGTGGAACTTGTTTTAAATTTATTTTAATATATATTTTGTGTTAACAGTTTATGTCTATGTTTTTGTTTATATTGTATGTTTTTGTATTGTTTTGCATATGTGGAAACTGCTGAGTCCCCTAGGGGAGATAGGGTGGTATATAAATAAAGTTTTCATATTATTATTATTATTATTATTACTATTACTATTATTATTATTGCAATAAATAAATAAATTTGTACGCCGAGGGCAAGTTTTGAGGCCAGAATGGATTTTGATTTGACCCATGAGTAAGTCAAGGGTTTTTCTTCAGAGAGAGGAGAGCACAGGCATGGGTCCAGGGAGCCAACTGCTCCTAGCCGCAGCTGCCATTTCTCAGCACAAATATTCAAAAAGGTCTTTCTTCACTTTACTCACTGAAAGGGATGGCTCCTTTTTTGATAAAAGATACAGGATTAAATATAACACAAAGGAACCACCTCCTTCTCTGTGTAGAGTGGTAAAATGGAAGAGCTTAGTTTGTTCCAGGAGAATCTGAAAGAAATACCAAGGGAGAAGGAGGGAACTTTTGATGCATAAATGTTATTGTGTGGCAATGAAGAGATAAGCACAAGGACTCTGCTAGCTGAGATAATGATGTTTTTGAAAAGCCATGATAAAAGTGATAACTGTAAGAGTGATCAGACCTGTACTCTACCATTCTGTGCAATCACCCTAGTCAAAATTACTGTTATTATTTGGTATCAACTTGTAGAGGACAAACTATGTTAGAAACACGCATGAGAAATCACCATATTTCAAAAAAGAAGGCAAAACCCCTTATTTTCTGTGGATGAAACTGCTGGAAAAGAGCTACACCCCCTTTTTTTAAAAAAAAAGCAGCAAAAGTGCATTGGGGAGTATATGTTTAAACATTCTCTATTGCCTAACTTAACGTACATCCCAATGGTGACACCCATCAAATGCACACTGGGGAAACTTTTGCACCTCCAGACATGGTTGGATTACAAATCTCTGCCAACAAAGTATGTACAAAGGGCTACCACCATTTTGAACTATGGTTGGTTAAATCTATGAATACAAAGGGCCAAAGCCCCGAATGGCATGCCTACAGGACATCCAAAGGACATCGCTTGCCCATCAACCAAAACTATGAATTTTAAATTTATATTTTATTGGTGTGCATGATTGTAAATGTGCTTTAATCGTTTGTTCTCTGTCTTTTAATATATGTATTTTAATGGTATTATGTTGCATTCCACCTCAAACCATGAGGAGAGACAGGAAAAGAATAAAATCATCATCATCATCTAATGGGGATTTTCTTCTTTTTGTGACATCTGAAACAACATCATAGCAGGGTCTGACAAGAAACAGTGCATGGCCTTGAGCCTCATCCAAACCAAAAGACATCTTGCCCCATAAAGTCCAGATGGCTGCTAACTTTACTAACCTTCTGTTGGCCAGTAAAGACTTCTTTTTGTTATGGTAGGATTTTTTCTGTTGGACAGACAATGTTTTATCTTAGAGTGGTTTGCTTTTTTGCTTTTCATTAATTCAGCCTAAAACCTCTGTATTTAGTTATAACTGTTTTAGTTCAAAGTGGGAAAATATGCAACATCCTACAAGGAGAAACAGAGACAGAGTTCTAGGGGCTCCTGGAGTTTTCTCCCTTTTTCTTATTTGACCTGCTGCTTCCTTACCTGGAAAGCAATATGCCCAGATCCAACTTTCTCTCACTCCTCGTTTTCCTGCAGCCTTTGTGCTCATTTACGAGTAACAAGCAGACCCACATCTTTCTCTATCAGACATTTGATTTCTTTAATTAATACTTGTTTGACTTAAGATAATAATAATAATAATAATAATAATAATAATAATAATAATACTTTATTTATACCCCACCACCATCTCCCCCCAACGGGGACTTGGGGCGGCTTACATGAGGCCATACTTCTTGGTCCTTAATCCAAATAGCCAGTTTTGCCATTAAGCCACTCATTTCATATAGTGAGATCCATATATGCCTCTCTCATACACACACTCAGTAGTAGTCCTTACTCTGAGCGAGCTCCTGCTACAGCCTGGTTCAAGTAGGCATTTGCTGTGGTCTCTGTTCCTTTGCCAGTGGAAAAGCCTCGCAAAGAAGGATTGAACTCCCGGAGAACATCTGGGGGCGAAAGAAAGAATGAAATTGACTTTGAAGCACACACTCAGTTAATCCTAATGAAGATTTGGGGGGAAATATTTAAATGTCAAGAATGAATAGGATCCCACTAGCAGCAGTAAGTATTATAATGTCATGGTTATATTTAGGAAAACTGTGAGCAGTCTGAAGCTGCTGCATCTCCGAAAGGAAGCAGTATGCAAAGGGCCAATTAAACTGACAATTAAAGTGAAATATATAATATAATATATTCTATATACATATAATATTGATAATAATATCATAATATAATACAATATAATAATATGATATAATAATTATATAAATTATATATTTTATATTACATGTAATATTACTAATAACATTACAGTATAGTGGTACAGTACAATATAATAATATATAATACTAATATTGTGCTATCCTAATAATATAATATGTTATTTGTAAGCCGCTCTGAGTCCCCTTCAGGGTGAGAAGGGCGGGATATAAATGTCCTAAATAAATAAATAAATCCCTTTTTGGTCTGAGGAAAGGTTATAGGTGTGTGACAAAGATAAATTTATTGTTATTTGGAGTTTTAAGATCAGTGAAGCTTAAACATGATAGAGCCTTGTCAGATTACGAGCTGTCCATCTTAGGTGGGTAGATGTGTCTCTCATAATACCAGCATTCCAGAACTAATGGCTACCAGTAATACTGGCAGATAGAGCATGGAAAGTTAGTTTTAAGCAGTGTACGATGATAGGGAGAATATAGATATCTATGCCAGTACTCAAGAAAAAATAATGGTGTCTTAATATTTGATTACGATGCAAATTTCAGTATTAGATGTGGGGTGAAGCATCTGTGGCTGGTATCTTAAAGCCCTATACAGGTCACAGTTTTGAAGCAACATGTTCCAAGCAACGCAATCAACTATAATGGGAACAATAGTGTCGAGGCCTATTAAATATGACGAGCAGATGGTGACTACTAGATGGCATATGTTCTGTATCAGAAACTGGAGCTGATGTGGTCTATCTAATGCAATTTTCTGAATCAGTACCCCAAATAACCAAACTGAATCTAAAGTTGACCAAAAACAGATTCAGAACCCTTTTGGTACTAATGTTGTAGAGTGGTCCCTAGTCAAAGTGGTCCCTTAATTTAAAAAAAAGGTTAGGAACCACTGCTCCAAAGGGACAGGAGAAAGGTGATCATACTAGAGTCATAGTAGAGGACCTAGAAATTCCTAAGAGAGTAAGAGCATTTTAATAAAATCCATGAATAATGAATCCATAATAATTAAACCCAAAAAATCTGGAGGGCTGACTGTACTTTTTAAAGTTTTTTTTAGCAGATCTGTATGCCATTCTTCTATAGATGCAAAGGGTTTTTTAAATTATTATTCCCATAGGAAGCCTGCAGTTTGGCATCTATCATCTAAATTATTATTCCCATAGGAAGCCTGCAGTTTGGCATCTATCAGTTTCCCATCTGAAGTCTTAAAGAATCTTTCTTTTTGGGGAGGATAAAAAATGAAAGCGTGGAGCCACAAGCATTCAATGGAGATAAATAATAATAGTATCATTTCAAAAAAAAAAAATTCAGGGAGACGATTAAACCAACAGCTTTCCAAACTGTAAGTTGTAACACATTCATGTATCATGCAAACATAACAAGAAATGATAAAAACCTTGGAAATACATGTCATATATATATATATATAAATATAAATGCAAATTTTCATGAGATATGTTGTGCCCCCATACATTTATGAATGTGTTCATATCTTTTTCAAGGGACTGGTTTAATCTCCAGTTTGATAATAAAACTGAATTACTGTGTCACGAAATGGTGCATGTCCACAGCGTGTGTTTCACCAACATGAAATATTTGTAAAGTTCTGAACTAAGACTAGGAGGAAATGATAAAACATGTTATTAAGCAAAACACAGCCTAAGCCCAACCCCAATCCAATTGTTTAATAAACCTGTTGTTAAGTTGTAGTCCATAGATTGCTCAGCAAGTTTCACAAACATGCCATATTGTACAGAAGTAGGCAGGCACTTACTTGCTAATGTTGTGACTGTGTTTATGTTCTCATTTCCACCAACACTGCAGAGGGGAGGAGGAGAGAAAAGCAGAAATTGAGCTGCATGAAGGGCTTTTCTTTGGAATAAGACACAGAGTGCCCCCTGGTGATGTTTCAAATCTTCAACAAACTCTTCCTATTTTATATTCCGGTTTCTAAACTTATCTGTGTATTTATTTATTTATTTATTTATTTATTTCTCTTATTTATTACTCTTACATTCTGCTCTTACATTGAGGCCCAGCTCCAAACCAACTCAGTTTTAGCATTGCTGTAGTGTGAAGTACTGTCAGCTCTTTTATAATATCCATGAAACAAGGACTGGCAAAATGATCCATTTTGGTACCAGATCACAAGAACAAAGGGAACTGTAATTGCTCCTGGCAGCGTGCAACATATAGCTGAGAATACATTACATTCACTTGGACTTTTACAAAACTTAGGG
This sequence comes from Anolis sagrei, assembly GCF_037176765.1. Lineage (NCBI taxonomy): Eukaryota > Metazoa > Chordata > Lepidosauria > Squamata > Anolidae > Anolis > Anolis sagrei. The sequence goes on from NC_090021.1 coordinate 42,971,767, forward strand.
CAGTCATAGTTTACTCTGTTTATGTATCACAATTTCTCTTGGAATGCCTGCATTACAAGTTGTGTATCCCTTATGCTTATGATCAGAAATGTTTTGGATTTATTTGGGTAGAGGGTGATTTTTGAATATTTACATTTATATCTTAGAGCTGGGACCCATATCTAAACAAAAAATTTATTAATGTTTCATCACATTTTATACAAATGCTCTGAATATTTTAATACTTTTGTGCATGAAAAAAAGGTTTATGTACTTTGAGTCATAAGAAAACAAAAGCATTCCTGTCTCAACCATCCATGTGAAAAATGTAGGAGAATGTTGGATTTCCAGATAAGGGATGCTTAATATGTATCATTATCACCCTCATCAATATATAATTGTAATAGTTTATAGATTCCCTTTCCCCAACATTGAGAATTGAGGTAGCTTACATATTAAAATAGTTACAACATAATATTGTGGAAAATGCACAAAAGATAAAATCACTTCTAAACAATTCGAAACATATATTTTTAAAAAGATATATTGGTGCATAATAGTTAAATACACTGTGTCTGAAGCCTTGCAATGTTGCATACAGAAGGAAAGAAGTAGGAGTGCTTGCGTTTTGCCATTTATTTTTAAAATGCATAATATATATTGGTAATTAGGTGTAACATTAATATCAAGATCTTATTGACTTATTTATATAGATTCCTCCTACTTAATTCCAAAGATAGGCTATGATGATGTTACCCTCTCCCAATCGAAACTAAGGTTTTAAAAAGGTCTTCAAGAGGGCAAATTAGGGCCCTTCCACACTGCCCCTATATCCAAGGATCTGATCCCAAATTATCTGTTTATCCCAGGTTACAGTATCTGGCAGTGGGGACTCATGTTGGGGCTCAGCAAGCGGCTTGGGATTTTTCTGATGTTTCAGAGGATGAGGGAATAATGGATTCGAAAGTGAAGTGTCCACTAGTGATAAGGGAAAATTGCAGGCCGAGGAGGCCGCCATTTGGGATTCCTGTGTCCGTTTCCAAGCAACAGAAAGTGAAGATTTTAATTTCATTGGGAAATGGTCTTTGGCTGATGAGGAGTTTTCCTGTAAAGCCAGATTAGGTCTCTGGACAGAGGGAGTAAAAAATAGATTAATTAGACATTTTGAGAGACTCCATGAGAAGGCCTTGAAGCCCAGGTGTGTTCGTCATGATCTCATGGCTTCTTGATTGGGCTTGGGCTTAAATTAAGTGATGTTTACTTGGAGGAGACAGTTTCCATAAGGATGCTGTTTCTGTCTCGGCTCTCACGTTCATGATCCAAGTTTCCTTTGTTTGCCCATGTTCCTGGAAAGGTTCGCCTTGGAAAATTCCTGTTTTCATGCTTGTGGATTTATGCCTTAGTTTTTGGCTCTCTTGACTTCATGTACTTTGCCATTTTGGATTGCTACTATTTTGTATATAGATTGCTTCTATTTTGTATCTCCTTCTCTACTGCTCTTTTGGGAAATGCCCCCTTCCCCTTTGTACATGTTTTTCTGAATAAACTTCTGGTGTGGTGCTGAGTGAAAAGGTGTCTCAAGGCGAGAGTGCAACAACTCATATATTCCAGTTTAAAGCAGATACTCTGGGATTAGTTCCTGGGATAAAGGGCAGTGTGGAAGGTCCCTAAGAGGCGCTGCAATAGAAAAAATGGTGAAAGGGGAGAAGCTAAACACCTCCTCGTATAACTTTTCTCTTAAATATTGGCATTCCTCCTCCTGAAATAATTGTTATTCTAACCCAAGGAACAAAGTTCTACTTTTAGCTTTTATTCTGACTACTACAGACCCATTGATTCCATTAGATTTATCAACATATTGACTCACAATTAAGCGAACAATCAAGTGGGTTTAATATAGTTGGGATTCAACAACTGCATGCCAAACAAGTGTAAAGACAGTGTTTCTTTTCACCTTCCAGAGGAACGGATCATTGTTAACAGAATACAAAACATTCTGGAGAAACTGGAGGAGTTTTTTTTATCTATATCCAATTTCCAATCCTCTCACCCCCTTTGGATGCTATTTTAGAGATCCTGTCATTATTAAACAATGCATGATGAGCAAAAATGAATTGCTGTTTGCTTTTTAAAGTGAGGTTGGAGGGAGGAAGGTTCTGGAACTTGAAAAGAGCCAGATCTTAGAGGAATTAGTTTTAGACTATAAACTCTGGGATTCCCCAGTCAGCAAGACTCAGGGATCTGGAATTTTGGGAGCTTTAGTCCAAAAAAATTAAGTAATTTCCCAAAGTTTGAAAATAACTAAATTATGGATGCGCAAGAGATTGAGAGCGTCAATCTCTTGTGCATCCTGTGATATCACAACAGCATCCTGGATAATACAACCTCTCTTTTTTTAGTAAATAAAGTGACTGATGCCTGTTCTAGCAACACAACTTCAGGTTTGCATTAAAGAAGCTGCTGGCTGGGATCAAAAGAACAATCAAACAGATTTCGGGTTCATCGAGGAATTTGGTGTACGGTACTCACCTCCATGAAAGGCCTCGGTATTGTGTTAAAACATCTAAAACATTTAATCGTCCTGATCCTGCTCCATTTCCTGCCTAATGAAGAGAAAGACAAAAGCGATTTAGAGCCAGAGTAATTCCAGTCCAGAATTACTGCAAGGAGAAACTGCCTGCAGACTCACAAAGACATAACTGATCCTTTATAAATATGTCCCGGTTTTTTCCACACAGTTGAATAAAATCTCACTTTTTTTCTTGCTTTGAACTAGGATATATAGCAATATGAACTCAGATAACCCAGTTCAAAGAAGGTATTGTGGGATTTTCTGCCTTGATATTCTGAGTTATATGGCTGTGTGGAAGGACCCTAAAAGCCTTTTAAAACCTGTTGCTAACCTGTCTGCTTCATAACACAATAAAGGAAAAATGAAAAATAAATTCTGTCCAAGTTTAATTTAAAATAAAAAATGTGGAAATGATCAAATAAAAAATTAAATTTATTAAAATATTCTTTATCACCCATGTAAAGAATAATGCGGAAACATGAAATGATAAGCGTATTGCACTGAAGTGACACGATGACGCTGTGTCACTCTTTAGTAACAACAAACCAGAATTCAATGACTTGTTATAATGGGGAAAAGGTCACTCATTACTTTCTATTATGTTCTTAGGAGGAAAAATAATCTTAGCATTGATAAGGGAAATGCGTACATCTTGAAACATTATTTGTCAAAATGCCTCTGAAAATTGGATGTTGCCTACCAATTCTAACTGTGTTACCTTGATGCCATTTTATGCTTCTTTCCCAATCATGGTTTGGTTGGCGTGATTTTAAAGTGATGTTATAATAATTGATGCTTTAACTGTTTGGTTTTTATATTGTAATTGTTTGTTTTTATGGACATATGTGTGTATGGCATCAAATTGTTGCCTATTGTAAGGCTGCTTTGAGTGTCCTTCAGGGTGAGAATGGCAGGATACAAATACTGTAAATAAATAAGTAAAGAAATCGATGTTCTTGGAACAAAGGTTCACATCATTTGTACATCCAACCTTTAGTATCTATGAGTATCTACCCCCACCCAATAACCTTTACAACATAAATTGGTTGTGGTTTTGCAATATAAAACTGCATAGGGTCCAGGCTTAGGACACTAGAATCCCAGAGTGTTCTTGTGCTCTTCCCCATGCTAGAGTCTGAATCAGGCTCCCTACCATCCGGAATCAGGTTGGGCAAAGTGCAGACCATGGACTGCAAGGGACCCTTGGAGTCCCAAAATGGGGGCATTGAAGATCCTCAAAGGTCCAATTTGGGGGTGGCAATTTTGCACCAACACCTCAAAGTCTTTTAATCCTCGCCCATACCTCAAAATGCAAAAAGAGAGAGTGAGAGAGTAAAAAATAAACCAGAAGAGATACAATGTCACTTCAGGTCCCATTGGGCATACCAGTCTGGCCGACTAGAATGCATTGCACTTGCTCACCCCTGTTCTAGAGTGAAGTATCAGCTACTGTGACTCTTTCAACAGCAAACAGAAAGACTTAGATTTGTGTCTCTCTTCAGGTTACATTTCATGTGGCTTCTGCCTTTCAGGCAAATTCTTTGCCACAAAAAACTTCTGTCTAGCACCTACACAGAAGTTTTGCCGAGTTAGTTTAAAATTACCATAGTCAGGTTATTTGCCACACAGCAAACCAATTTCTGCTTTATTGTTATAAAACTGTTAATAATTTTGCACTCATTAACATATGCAAATAGACAACTGCTAAGAGAGCTGGCCAAAAGAGATTAAGAAGCAAGAATAATGGGAACACTTGTGAGGGAGTAAAAACATGAAAAATTCACTTTGCCATGAAGATGTTTTGCTCCTCCTTTTTCACATTATAATTCAGAGGTGCTCTTTATATCCATCAGTTTAATAGCACACATTTGGTACTTACAGTTAGTGAGTCTCCAAGGGCACCTATAACTTTAATGTCTCCTGGCTTCAACTTATGAACTATTTAAAAAAGGAAAGGGAGACAATGATGGAACTTTTTAGAAGGCCTTCAGCATGAAGAATATATTTCAGCAGGAAGGATATGTGGGGAAAATCTGGAAAAACTTGAGATGCTCTTTAAAATCCATGTTGAGAGAAATGTCCTTGAACTCTGTTATCCCCCTGCTGCAAGTATATGACATCGATTGAACATCCCTTTCCTAGAAATCTGAAATTGGCCACCTTGTTTTCTCATGGTTCAGTGTACAAAAACTTGGTTCCATGTACAAAAATATAAAGATATTACATGCAATTACCTTCAGCTTTGTATAATACACATATAATATGCATATAAATCTCAAATTTAGATTTGAGTATCGTCTCAAAGATATTCCAAAATCTTTAAAAAAATCCAAAACACTTCCCGAAAGAATGAGTTGCTTTTTAAAATGCATGGACACATACATGTAATGTGAAAAACTAGTAAAGGCTCCAGCATCTCCCAGGTGGTAATTTAATGAAAATCAAGTATCTGAGGGCTCTTTTTCATGGAAGTCAGGATGCCTCCCAAAAGACTAATTGTGTTGGTAAAGACCAATATAGTTATCATCTCTATATTACAAAGTTATATCAGTTATGGGAAGAAGAGAGGAGGTGAACTAATTGCTCAACTTCAGCATGTTGCACTATTACTATTCTATCACTTTCAGCATAAATCTGGCGTAAATCTGCCCATGTGAAGCAGGTGAATATAGCACTGAATAAAACATGTAGAATAGTCATAGAATGCCTTAAACCTACACCTGCTGATAGACTTTAGTAACTAGCTGTCATGCCCCCCCCCCCGCCCCCCGATGTAAGACGGGAAGTTGCTGCCAATTGTGAGAGAAATAAGTTTGAACACTGTGAAAGTCACCCACTGTATGGCTATTAGCCTCCTCCCAGTAGACTTAAATCAAGGAAAGGTTTCATGAGAACGACCACGTCTCTTAATGTTCCTTGAAATCATTTCTTAAATGAAGGACTAGTGCTTCAATGCTAGAACAGGAGTGGGAATTTGTGAACTTCCAGATGTTCCCACCAATTCCCACCACTGGTTGTGCTAAATCTCACTCAGTGCATTGCTTCAACCTCAGATTTTAAATTCAAGGATTGGGAGATGCTTCAGATATTACTGGTCTAAAACCCATGTTACCCCCACCATTAGTTGTACTGACTGGGGCTTACTGGAGGTCTATCTCTCAGAAATTATCTAGAGGACTACACATTGCCCACCACTGTGTTATATCAATTTGACATTTCCAGAATTTTTTCATACTTTGCATTTTTTTTCAAAAGCTAACCTTTACATACTTTGGCACATACTGTTTGGAGGACTGAGACTCGTCATTCACATTGTAACTTTTATCTGAGAAGTTGGATAATGGCAATTTAGTGATTCAGTTTTCATAGTTCATTGCTTCCACTGGCAGTAAACCCATTCTTCCAATACTCAGCAGAATTCTATAATTACATATTTCACACTATTTTCTCCCTTCCCCCGTGTTTAGGATTTGTGATTTTTATTATTATTGGTAGCAATAATGAGACTGCTAATAGATCATAAACTTTTCAGCCACCATAAACCATAAAGTCTTCTTCATAAAAGCTTATGATAGCTAATGATAGCTAACAATCTACATTAAACCTCAAATTAAAATCACAAATCTAAAATGACAAATCACAAGTGTATAAAAACAAATTAAAATTGCTGCTTTTTAAAATAAAAAATGCAAGGCACCAATACTCAAAGACATATTAAACATTTGCTCATCCTTGAAATTGGTAGATATGATTTTTAACTGTGGAACCACCAGATTTCTGACAGAGGGAATTCCAAAACCAAAGTGCTATCATTCAGAAATCCTTGCTCTCTCTATGGTCATCTCATGGGAAGCACAAATGGCTTCTCTGATAATACTAACAGGTTCATATCTAGCAAATTAAAGTTGAGCCTAATTTTTTGTTTTAAAGCAGAACAATAATGGAATAGACATGAAAACAATATTGGAAGATGAATGGATTGTTACATTCTATGATACTGAAGCTAGGACTGTGTAGTTCTCTGATTGCTCAGAAGTCTACAGATTCTGCACTGTAGATTATTTTGAAGCAATTCCTTTGTCAGTCCCAGGTAAAGTATATTGATTTGAAGCAGCAAGATTCTGATAAGGGAAAGCTTATGTAGAATGAGTTTATTCTAACCAGAATAACTGGATTTGAAATTAACAACTGCAAGTTCCCTTATTCCAGTGGATCCCAACCTTTGGTCCTCCAGGTGTTTTGGATTTCAACTCCTAGAAACCCCAGCCATCTTAACAACTGTTAGGAATTGTGGGAGCTGAAATCCAGAACACCTGGAGGACCAAAGGCTGGAATCCACTGCCTTATTCCAGTGAGCTGGAGAATTCCAGAATCCCATTAGATTGGAGAATGGCTGAAGAATCCTAAAAGGTACAGCTGTTCTTTTACATCAATGGTTCTCAACCTGTGGGTCTCCAGGTTTATTTGGCCTACAACTCCCAGAAATCCCAGCCAGTTTACCAGCTGTTAGGATTTCCGGGAGTTGAAGGCCAAAACATCTGGGACCCACAGTTTAAGAACCACTGTTCTACATCTATGGGGTCTTCATCCAACCATGAATATCAAAAATATTTTTTAATCCAAAAAGCAAATTTGATTTTCCATGTGTGACTGACTGACATTGATCTGTAGTTTTCCACCATTCACAGACCCTCAGATGTTCTCCAGCACTAATTTGAGTTGCTTGCCATTTGATATAAGGGCTGCTATTTTACTACATCATTGTATATCTTGAGTGTCCATGAAATTTGGAACTGAAGTCCAGTAGATACTGAAGGTCTACTATATAGTCAGGATATTTGCTCTGGTGTTATCTTAATCCACACCAGAAGGAAATTGCAGTTTCTCAAGTTGCTCCTGACACGAAAAATAAAAACCGTAATCCAGTTAATCCAGAATTCTGGCAGCCTCTTGCCCTTGATAGTTAGTCATCAGAAAGCCCAAATATGTACCTGAGGTAGGAATTCTGCCTGAAGGTCTGCGGTCTGTACATGGAACCCTACTGCCAAAGCTCATTTGCTGAAAAAAGATTAAATCATTAGAGATACATTGCAGCATAAAGAAATATTCACTTTTTCAAATGAGTATCTATCCCCACCAAATACTCCATAAGATATGCTGAATTTTGTGCCAATTCACCCTTTTCATGAACTCCTTTCTATTCAAAGGCAAGCAATAATAAAATATTATGCAACCAGTTGTTTTCATACCTGCTGTTTTGATTCAATCAGCAGCTCCATGGGAAAAGATGAATAGTTACTATTCTTGTAGGTGAAGAAGTATGGATGCTCCTGCAGAGACAAGATAAGTGACAGCATTTGAAAATTATCACTTCACACCATGGTTGAAGTCAGCTGAAAAGATTTAGTAAAGCAGACACAGAAGTCTTTAAGATTGATTGGGAATGTCTGTATTTCTCACAGCTACTCTAGTCTCCAGATAGTACTTCTGGGGCCAGAAATATATCAAACTCAACCTGAGATCTTCATGGATAGTGAATCTCTATAATAAAGTCAGAGCTACTGAAACGTAAGAGCTCCATATTGATGGAACAGCTATGCTTGGGCACAGCCAAGGTCCAAGAGACACAATTTTAAAATAGGATTAGTCTTTGCTGGGACTGCAGGTAACATCTTCCACCACCATCCCCACTAATGAGGCTCTTGGGCTCCCTAACTTTCTGATACCTACTGCCTGGCAATAAAAGATCAATTACTGCCCAATGTGAAAATGTCGGTTTTTCAAATCCAGAAATGGACTTAGAACATATATTCACATATGTCAACCTCGTGTATTATGGATTTTGCTATGGCCCATGAATACATTGAGGATAAAAGTTAGGGGTATAGAGCAAACAGTCTCTCTGCAATACAGAATAATACAGTAAGCCCCTATGAAAATGACAGCCACAGTCTCTTTGCTGGGAGGCATCACAGATGTGAAGGATAATAGCTTTAACCTAGGAAGAGGAGATTAGAGTACTTTGAAGGGAAATTCAGGAAATTCAGGAATTACAAATACCCCAACAACCCTACAACAACCCCAAGCAACCCTACAAACAAGTTAGAAATAATAAGGGAAAAGTGATCGTGTGACACTGTGTGATAGTGATTTTACTTTTTAAAAGAGCTACCTTCCCCAATGAATATATCCTTCTGAACTGTTGGAATAGAAAACCTGTCATCTCTGGCCAGCATACTCAAAAATGACTTTTATGTGGTGGTAGGTACTAAATTCCAGGATACTTGGGGAGCCCCCAGAGAAGAAAGGAAAAAAAGATACCCTTGAGAAACTAATAATGTTTTTAAAAACATGTAAACAGGTGACTCCTCTTACCTGAGAAGGACATTGTGCCTCAGGGATTTCATTGAAATGATAGGGTTGCTTCTGCCCAACTGGTTCCATCTAAAAAATAAAAGGCCTTTTGTTTGAGGATCAGAAGTGGATATGGTCAATGTTTGTATTTGGGCAGGACAGAACTGCAAGTCCTAACTTGAAGGCAAGAGCATTACATCTGGACCTACTGCACCATAGAGCACAACAAGTTAAACTATTGAATTGTTGAATCTGCTGACCTAAAGGTTGACAGTTTGAAAATGCAGGTCAGGGTGAGCTCCCACTGTTAGCCCTAGCTTCTGCCAACCTATCAGTTTGAAAACATGCAAATATGAGTAGATCAATAGGTACCGCTTTGGTGGGAAATTAATAAAGACACCCATGCAGCCATGCCCGCAACACAACCAGGAGATATCTATGGACAACAGGCTCCTCGGCTTGGAAGTGGAACAAGAGCACCTTCCCATGGACGGAGCGTTGAGCACCACCTCCAGAAGCTGGAGATGAAAGGGGAAGCCTTTACCTTTGTTCTGTGTATTTGTGTGTCATTGTTTTCCACTTATTAAAGGCATTGAATGTTTGCCTAGCTGTGTATGTTGTAATTCGCTCTGAGTCCCCTCGGGGAGATAGAGTGGAATATAAATAAAATGTTGTTGTTGTTATTGTCACAAACAGCCCATGCAGGCCCGTAGCCAGGATTTCGATTCGAGGGGGTGTGGTTTTTTTCAGGGGGGGTTTCGGGGGGGGGCTGAGTTTCGGGGGGGGTGAGTCTGAGTGAAAGAGGGTCTACCCTAGCAAACCTTTTGTATCATTACCCCAATATCCCCATGCATATGGGATATATTGAGTATGGTGATCAGATCATGATATGAATAAACATAACAATTTAAATAATGCACCAGTAAGGCCTTTTCGCGAACTACCATGAGAATTTCGGGGGGGGGGGGGCTGAAGCCCCTCAAGCCCCCCCCCCCCCCCGGCTACATGCCAGAGCCCATGAAACAGCAGACCTTAACCTCAGCTGAAACATTTGAGATTGTAAGACAACTGACACCCCCCTCCCCGCTCCAAATAAAAAATAAGGGAACTGTATAAAGAAAATGAATCAATGCACACAGAAAACTGTCACTGAAAAGGCAAATTCTTATCTGTATGTTGAACAGCTAATCCTTGAATACTCATTACAGGGCTTTCATTGAAATGCACAGCTGTTATTCACTATGATGTTTGAGAAATAACTCTTGCTTTAATTATAGCAAATCTTAGGCTTAAACAAAGAAGTACAAAAGTTGGGAAATTATTTATCTATTGTTTCATTTCATCTGTATGTTGCCTCTCCCCCAATGTGAAACCCTAGGCAGTTTGCAGAATCAATTAGAAGACATATCATTTAGAACAATTACAATTTTTACATCAAGTGCCTCTTAGGGTAACTAGAAAATATTACTTGGTGCTCCACTAGAGTTGTTTGCTTCACCCCACTTGTTATGGTACCGTTTAAAATGTAAACAAAAAACCCTAATTTGTTACAATTAATTGTATCAACTGCAAAGTTAGAATTAACTTGTTACTGTTGAGTATATCAACTCATTTAAATAATGAAGGAACCACAGAACTACATGTTCAAACAGATTTCACATTTCCTCCTTAGAAGGAAAACTAGAGTTTTTAGACTGAAAACTAGAGAGGCTTCCATATCTTTAAGGGTTATATAGAAGAGGACATTTCAGGTCTAATATGTTACCTGGTTGAATGGCAGCACCTGCTAAAATAGCCATTATAGATACAGGCAACTGTTCCAGTTGCATTAAGACTTCCTCCATATTATCTCTGAAAACAAGTTTGGATACTTCTGCAGACACGTTTCAAATATAAAATAAAGTCTGAGCCATGCAAGATGGGATACATCTAGCAATATTGCAACAGCACATTTATTGCCAGGTACAAAAAAGCACATAAAAATGCCAGTTGAGGGAACTGATATATATAGCTATAGTTATAAAGCTACCTAAATACAAAAAGAAATTGTGCTCTTTTTGACGATTCTGAAAGTTATTATTCAGATGACGTAGTGAAATGCTATACCTCTAACTCAGTGGTTCCCAACTATTTTTTTACCACGTCCCACTCTCCAATATTAATACCAAAAGGGTTATGAATCAGTTTTTGGTCAACTTTAGATTCGGTTTGGTTATTTGGGGTGCCAATTCAGAAAACTGCATTGGATAGATCACACCAGCTCTAGTTTCTGGTACAGAACACATGCCATCCAGTAGTCACCATCTGCTCACTCACAGAAAACAATATTTAATAATCTAGAGCTGATGTGTTAGTAGTAATCTTTCATGGGTAGTAAGACTCTCCCCTCCTGACATCCCTGTTGCCTCACCACTATATGAGGGTTTCATGAGACCAGTTGCTCTCGTTGCCACGTGGTTTTGAGGCAATGGTGTAGTAATGGTGGTGTAGTAATATTTTCATTCTTGCAGACCACTGGTGGTCCATGGACCACAGGTTGGGAACCACTGCTCTAACTGTTCTGATTTAGCAGGGACCATCCCAATTAATCCTTCGTTGTTCCACATTCTCCTGCTCCTCTTTTTTCTCTTTGCTTTCAGTTTTCTTCAGTACTGAATGTTCTGAGGTCATTTACGATTTATGGAGAACCTAAGGTGGTAGTTTCCAACCTGTGGATCCCCAGGTGTTTTGGTCTACAACTCCCAGAAATCCCAGCCAGTTTACCAGCTGTTAGGATTTCTGGGAGCTGAAGGCCAAAATATCTGTGTACCCACAGGTTGAGAACCACTGACCAAAGGCAACCCCACCACACTCTTGTTCTAGGGACAAGAGTGTGTGACTAACTCAAGGTCCAACAGTGGGTTTTCATGGACAAGTAGGGGATTGAACCCTGGTTTCTAAACTCATAATCAAACACTGAATGTAATAGATCACATTGCACAGGATCCAAACATTAAAACAAGATTAAGCATCTAAAAGAGAAGGTGATTGGCAGGAAAACCTACTAGCCCTATGTTTGAAGAAAATAGGCCTCCCCTCCCCCAAACACTGTTTTAATTTAGTAAGAATGATGTGATAAAAAGTTGCATAAAACATTTCACACTGGGATGGTCAGGATATGTGTGTGTGTGTGTAGGCAGTCCTCGAGTTACAAACACCTGGGTTACAAATGATTCATAGTTAAGAACAGTCCTAAAGGGCTGAGAATGGCGGTTAATAAATGCATCAAATAAATAAATAAATAAACAGGGGTAAGACAACAGGAAGCACGGGAAATCTACCCCTTTGAAGGGAAATTCACCCCTTGTTATCATGGGGCAAGTAAATTTCCTGCAAACGTATGCCAAGTTTTAATGAGTTGAAGGCAGCGATCCCTTCACTTCTGACCATTAAAGAAATAGACTGGAATTATCTACGGAGGTAGCTTTTGTTGTCTGCCAATTTTCTTCCTATACAGGCAATGTAATTGATTCTAACAAACAATTCAGGTGGCAGTTTGATTTATTCTTAGGTAACCTTGTGTGTGTGCAGTGTCTTTTATAGTTCTGTCAGAGTCTGGGAAGAAATAACCATAAATCAGGACCTGCAATATGATTAGAGAAACAGATCACTCCCCCGACCAACATAACCTATGAGGCATCAGTAGGTATTAAAAGAGTGTGTTTTGGACCATACAGCCTATCCTGCTGGTTCTAACTTAGGACTTTATAATACCATAGTCTATACGGACACCGCAGAACCACTCTCTATAAAAACAGAAACATACTGGCATTGCCCTTCTTTCTTTTGCACGGTGCCAGTAATATGGAGTCTACTAATATTGTTAATGGAAGATGGCACTATCTGCATACCACACTGCGTCATTGACCACTCTTCCCTTTCCCTTCCTGCCACACTTTAAAAAAATCTGGAATAAGTGTGCATTAAAGCAGGGGATGATAAGGATGTAGGATTTTATGAGCCTCAAAATTCAGATCCATTGGTTACTACTGCATTAAAGATTAGAAGAGAATATTATTCCATCCATCATCTGTAACGAAATAAAATTAATTCACCAATTAACTTGGTTATTCACATGAAAAGGGGCGGGGGGTTGTTATTTTTCATCAGGAAACAAAACAGTGCTGCAGTAAACCCTAGTTTCAAATTGAGAAACGGAGGCAGAAAGTCCACTTATGCAAGTCACAAACACAGCCCAGAATTAAGAGACTTTAACAAGTTTACTGCATTAGATTTAGCTTCATCCCATGATTTTTCACCACTTAAGGTAGTGAGCAGGACAAAGAAATGCCTATTCTGTCTTTTTAATCCCCCTTTTGATTATTTTTCAGAGCATGTGTAGTATTGGTTGAAAAAAATGTGAATAGGTTACTGTTCACGCCTAACATTGCACTTAGTAGGGTGATCCAGAACACCAAGCTATTCCATAGCTTCCCTTGAGGACTGAAGATAATTCATACTGCAAAGTGATTTTGGACTAATCTCCCAGAATCCTTCAACCAGGATACCTAATGGGGTGTTAAAGTATCTTAAATTAATCACAGATGTGTGTACACACACACACACACACACTTATGTCTTTCAGTCACCATATTGAGTAGGAGCAGGAGCCCCCGGTGGCGCAGTGGGTTAAACCCCTGTGCCGGCAGGACTGAAGACCGACAGGTCGCAGGTTCGAATCTGGGGAGAGGCGGATGAGCTCCCTCTATCAGCTCCAGCTCCTCATGCAGGGACATGAGAGAAGCCTCCCACAAGGATGATAAAAACATCAAATCATCCAGGCATCCTCTGGGCAACGTCCTTGCAGACGGCCAATTCTCTCACACCAGAAGCTACACTCCTGACATGACCAAAACCATATTGAGTGTGCTACTGACCTTTATCTTACACTGATTATCATTGTGATGAACCAGGGTCATTTTGTATTACCTTGTGCTATTCTGAGTGGAGGAACAGATTCTTCTTGTCAGAGATGCTGATCAGATAAACTTACTCTGTGCTCCTTATAGTCAGACAATATCTAGCATGTTATCTGACCTTGCCAAGATTACAACCAATTATCAAAAAGAGATTAGGGAGAAGGAAATTGCTCAAATGAAATGACTTAATATAAACCTGTGACAATTTCTTCTAGAAGTAGGAGGTCTGGGATATTGGAACAAAGTAATAGAGTTCTTGATTTTCCTCTTTAAAATCATATAGGTCAGTTGGTATGGTGTCTTGAGCACTGGAGTACAACTCTAGAGACCAGGATTTGAATTCCTATTCGGCTAGGGAAACCCACTGGTAACATTGGAATGGGAAATTGATCAGTTCTGCTGCTGTCACTTTCCCCTTTCTCATATGCCTCTAGAGAATTGATGTCTTTGGAAATGGGGGGGGGGGGGGGCACAAAGCAGTTTGAGTCCAAGTTCTGTGCTTAATGTAATTACTTCATGGACTCAAACTGGTTCCAGGTATGTAATCTGATCAATCCACAGTGAAACCAGCTTTTTTTTTTTTGCTTGAACCGGTTCCAAGCTGGATTTTAGTGTCAGTGTAGAAATGCCCTCAGTATCAAGTCAACAGCTGCAGAGTCTATAGAATTTATTTTCAAGCATTCTACTCCAACCCCTACATGTTTAAAAAGTTGGGAGAGAAGGGGAATTCTGTTTGCATCATACAGAAACCTATATATTCAGGGTTCAGAGCAGTGAATAATTTTAAATTGCATAGAAATGATAGAGGCATATAAAAGGCTACAGCTGAGGGTTGCATAAAATCATCCTAGGGTTGGCAATAATCTTTTTCTATATTAATTTTTAATTAATTCCTGTAAAAAACTGCTTTCAACATGTTAACTCTATAAATAAGAGGCTGCTAGAGGATCTCACAGAGATAATGGCAGTGGCACCACTGCTAACAATTAGTCAACTAATTAACATACTGTTTTTTAAACAATATGTGATCCTAGCATTATTGATAAACCTTCCCCAAACTGGCACTCTCCTCCATTGTATTACACATCCCACCATCTCAAGCCAACATGGGTTAATAGATCAATTAAAATTATTAGAGAGTGTGAAAGGTTAGACATTTTGCTCTGCAGTTCAAGCAAAACCATACCACATCTGAAATTAAAATCTCAAGTGTAAGCAGTTCACAATGAACCCCCCTCCCTCTTTAAAGAAGGTGAGCAATAATAGCCCAATAACTGCTAGGTATCTAATCAGAACATCTGACCTGTAATAAAAGAAAGGGTGAGACAAGAACTTTGACGTTATCCTTCTGGGTAAAAGGGAGAAAGATCAAGATAACTGAATGCAGGTGTTTCCATCCAAGTCTTTAACCTTGATCAAGTCTTTGATTCTTCTATAATTATGCACAACATGTGTGAAGTAAAAATGAAAGGCTTTGGCATGCAAAAAACAGCTACACCTCATCCCATGTTTTAACTTGTAGTTGGCCTAATGTCATGTGAACCATCATGCCTCCCTGCTCTCACACAAATGGATTTGATTTTAGGACTAAAGCAGAGTGGATTGATTAGTCTTTGAATAGTGGGCCACCAGGGAATGTCAGGCATCTCCAGGATAGGAGATTAAGAGGAAAGTATTTGGAGAAATAGGGGTGGGATGAGGAGACTGATGGGATGGAAAGAAGTTCAAAATCTGTCTCTTTTGGAAGGACAGGAAAGCATTAGGAGCGTGAGGAGGTCAAGTTAGTTATGCAGCAACTATATGCTTGTGAGTAACCAAATCCATGTAAGAGAAACCTAGGAATATAGAGGCTCAACTGTAAAATATTCAGCAGCGCACCCCAAGCAAAAGCATCTTGGAAGAAATGTAATTATTATTATTATTATAGTATTGTCCCCCTCCCCCCAAAAAAAGTTTTGCTTAAAACTCAATATTGATGTAGCCACAATAATCTCTTGGGAAGATGTCCCAAAAATATCTATCTGTCATTAAAAAGGCCCCATCTCTAGTATCCTTTCCTGGAACGAACCCCAAACAAGACCTGAAGAAGAAGAAAGGCATTCCTTTTAAGATCCAGCATGAGGTATCTTGGATACAAGAACTATTGGAGGATTCCCTCAAAGTTATCTAGTCATTTAAAATATAATGACAACATTTCAGTTTGTACAGAAAGTATTTTGATGGGTTCTTTTGGGATTTTAAATGTAGAACATGTAAATCAAACAAAATATTTCTCCTGTTATCACAGTTTCCTACAGTTAACCATTTTACCAAAAAAGACCTTCATTGTTGCTCTGATTCTTCAATAGTGCCTTCTCCAATAGACCCAGACTGCTTCTAGACAAGGCTTTTATTATAATCCATATTGTCTCATTCAGAATCATATGCAGGGTCCAGATCACTTGTATTTTCCACCTATAACTTTCCTGTGTTTTCCTACATCTTCTATAGATTTCCCCCTATTAATTAATCAAAAACGTAATAAAGATGAAAAGATGGAATAACTACCTAAAGCTTTGGTGAGTGATGCGCCATTCAATTAGAAACACCCAGAGCCCATGCAATTGCAGAATGCAATCTGTTCAATAATCCCAGCATTTCATACCATATTGTTCCAGAGTCCGACTCCTAGAGCAGTCATAGCAAACTCCTTCTCTGTGATCTTCACGGGTGTCTTCTCTGTGAAATAGGCTTTTTCTTGTCTGCTCTGCAAGAGAAATGTTTTTGTAAACTGGATAATGGTTTGGCATTTATTGGTATAGCCAATAACTAAACAAGCACTTTTTTTAAAGTGGAAAAAGATTAGAAAGGAAGGTATTTCCACAAGGTTAAAATTCAAGTCCATATTGCATAAAGGTTATTTACACGGCACAGGGCTAGTTGACAAACATGCACTTCAAAGTTTTGCAAATGCAGTTTACTTTTTCCTACAGGGAAGGATGAGGTTCTATCTGCTCCTCTTTTTTGCTGAATGAATTGAGTGCAAACTATATTTGCTATTTAAACTCAGTTTTCAGCAACTGAAGTAAGTTGGAAACAAAGGGGAAAATAAGAGGTAGAAGAGAGACACCTGGACATTTTTAAAGCAGACAAAAAGTATGATGATTATCCCTGCCATGGCAGTTAAAGTGTGTCAGAGTGCAATAATTCTACAGTATAGATATACTCTTGATGTCTCTTTTCAGGTCATTTCCTCTTACATGTCAGATGGGGAGAATGTAGGTTAGTACTCACTTTCATAAAAGGCACATTTTCTTGGAGGGATGTCTGAAGAACCACAGTGAAATCACTCCTCAGCTCATACTTTGTAGATGCCAGCAGCCTTTCCAAATTATCCTGTGCAAAAAGGATAAACAATCAGTTAACAGGATGAGCTCTGTTCTGTAACTACAAAGAGCAGAGTACAATGCACAGATTTGCCCATGGCTTAAATAAATTTCCAAACCCTCTCTAATGCTAATAAACCAGAATAATCAAATTATAGAATCGACTTACACTCAAAAAATAATTCCACCCTTGCAAAACATGAGAAATGACCCAGCAGCTATCAAATGAATTGTGTAAGTTGGTTTTCTTAGAAAGAGCAGAAGCCTTGCAAGATAATCAGATCTCTCAGTAGTCCTACCCACGCCTTTGAAAAGCCTCAAATAAAATGAAATCTTAGTTAGCTAAGGGTATTTTTGTGCCATCTCCACGACAACTTGTCTTGCTAGAGCAGTGGAAACATACCATCTTATGTTCTCCAATAATAATAGAGAAAATGCTAACCATAACCAGCATAGGATCCTCTTTCATTTGACTTTCTCAAAAGATTTGGAAAATCCAGGTTTTCCAGTTTTCACTGACAAGAAGCTTCTAATAAAAGAAGAGAGACTTCATTTAAGCTTGAGTAGAATTGCTCAACAAGGGGGTGGGGGAGAGAAAGACACTTCTCCTCCTTTGCCCAGTTCAGTGACGTGTTCCTATGGGCAGTCTCCTACAAAGCATTGACATTTATCTCCCAAAATCCTGTTTCATTGGCCTGGCATGATCACTTTTTTTAAAAAATAAATTAAACATCAGGAATACCACAATTTCACAATATCACCATTTTGTTTTTTGTCATTTCTCCTTCATATCAGTGGCTTTGGAAATTGTGCTACTGCTAGATTTTAACCTTTGTTTTCCCTTTTTATTACCAACTGCAGTAAGTTCTAGTGCCTAGTAGGTTTTAGACTTCCACAGCTGAAGTAAAGAGATTAAAAGGGGAAGGAAAGGGGCCCAGGGAAGGGATGTCTGCCTTAATAATGGTTTTGGTGGGCGGGGACAGGGGCGGGGGGACTCTGTCCAACCATCTTAATGAAGATGCAGTATGTCTGACAGCAGCCAGACTGCCCACAAAAAGATATGTGACAGTCATCCTGAGTGCCTGGGCTGCTTGAGCCCAAGTCTGTGTGATGCCTGTCAAGATGGTTAGGAACCAGCTATTTTGACACTTTGCAACTTGGGGGAGAACCTGAATCCTGGTTGTTTTCTTCCAGATGAAGCCAGATCAGCTCCATTTGGCATTAGGTCATTGCAAAGCTGATCGACGGTCACACCCAACTAAGAAGTCAGTGTAGAGTGCTCTTAGCAGGCTCGAGATCTGTGCTTAATGATCAGGGCCACATGATGTCAATAAATATGTTACTTACCAGATAGGACCATGTCCACACAGCTTCATCCAGTCTGGGAAAGTCATTGAAATAACAGCTAAGTTCAGAAGGAAAGTTGCTAGAAAATGCCAAAAGCAAAACACAAAAATGTCATAAATTCTCAATTCACCAACTTGGAGAGTGATTCTCACTTGTTTTAGAAAGTGAAAAAAGGCTACTACTGATATATTGCTTTTGAAGCCTCAGGACTGCTAGATAACAAGACGCATATCAGCTAATAGAAATGATCCGACAGTTGAACATATTTCCTGCAATAGAGTTTACAATCTAGAGCAGAGTTCAAATGTAATTCAAAATGCTATCTTTTGAATCAAGGATGTTTGTGACATATGCTAATTTCCCCATCCAAAGAAGTACACAATCAAATTCTAACAAATTAGACACTGGCCTGGATTTTATCAGCTACTCCAAACCAAAGAAGACCCACTAAACAATTATTGAATATTGCATCAACATGTAGATAAATCTCAATTATTCAAAGAATCCCTTGTAGTTGGGACCACCGGGATTCAGGGCACTAATGGTAAATTTAAAAATGCAAACAATATTCAGTTTTCAACATCAGAACACCCTTTCACACCATACAATTGTAGCACTAGGATTTCACATCAACTGCCATGGTGATGTCCCAGACTGGAGTCTGGTGAGGCACTCGTAATTTTTGACTGAGAATCCTTTTAACCATCCCTAGATTACATTTCAGGATTCAGTAGGCTGTTGCTATAGCAGTTGGAACAGAACCGTAGTGCTATAATTGTGTGAGATTAAAGGGCCCTAGCTTGTTTCCAACTCAAATGTCAGGCATCAATGTGACATGCTACTTGCTGATACCAAAAATGTTTTTTTTTTCTCTTTTTGTTTAGTTTTTCCCCCCTCGTCTTCTTCTTTAAATAAAATACTTTTATTTAAACATCGAAACATAATATGAATGTCTTATCTCACCTTCTATTTCCAGATCTATACCCTTCCATTTATTCCATAGAATTATAAAAATACAGCACTGTCAATTCTATTACTTCTAAACTATTATCATTTTATCCATTAGATGAAATTATTGTAATGTACTCATAAATTACTTAACTGCAATCTCTTTTGGACAATTGGTGGTTTAAATTCGCAATTGCTTTTACACATGAAACTAATAAATTGTTTCCAAGTTTCGCCAAGCTGATGCTGAAAGTTCTCAGAGGTCAACAAAAGTTACCATCAACATTCTAAAAACAAAAATCTCATTTTCCTTTTAAATACTGCTTTTTTACCATGGAAATCAGGAATCATTAAATTTTAAAGTCCTTAGTTCTCCAAAAGGACGGGGATTCCCTAGAATAATACAGCCTATTACAGGGAAAACCAGCTGATTTCTAATCCATCTAAAATGCAGACATGTGCTTTTCATTTTAAGAACAAACAAGCATCTCGAGCTCTGAGGATCACCTGGGAAGGAATCCCACTGGAGCATTGCAGCACACCCAAATACCTGGGAGTTACGCTGGACCATGCTCTGACTTACAAGAATCGCTGCTTAAATATCAAGCAAAAAGTAGGTGCTAGAATAACATTGTACGAAAGCTGACTGGCACAACCTAGGGATCATAACCAGACACAGTGAAGACATTTTCCCTTGCGCTTTGCTATTCTGCTGCTGAATATGAATGCCCAGTATGGAATACATCTCACCACATTAGAACAGTGGATGTGGCTCTTAATGAGACATGCCACATTATCACAGGATGTACTACGACCTACACTGCTGGAGAAATTATACTGTTTAGCCAGTATCACACCACCTGACATCTGACAGGAAGTAACAGCCAGTAATGAAAGCACCAAGGCATGGACATCTCTGGCCCATACTCTGTTTGGATATCAGCCAGCAAGCCAATGCCTTAAATCAAAAAATAACTTTAGAAGTTCTACAGAGATATTCGCAGGAACACCTCAGCAAGCGAGAGTCCAAAAATGGCAGACTAAAACCCGCAACCTCAGCCAGTGGCTGATACCGAATGAGAAACTCTGCTCTGGGCACACAGAAGACTGGACAACTTGGAAAGCACCATGAGATGCAGAGGTAACCTTAAGAGATGGGGCTATAAAGTGGAGTTCATGACATGCGAGTGTAGAGAAAAGCAAACCACAGACCACCTACAACACTGCAGTCTGAGCCCCGCCACATGCACAGTGTCTTATGGCGACACCAGAGGCACTCCAAGTGGTCAGCTACTGGTCCAAGGAAATTTAGCATAATGCCAAGTTTGTAACTTTGTTTGTGTTTTTTCTATAAAATATAACTGTATTCTCAATTCGCTTCTGACAAGATAAACAAAATAAAAATTATTAGATTAATTTATACTCTGGTTTATCCCCCCAAAGCAGCTTTGACATAAAAGCATTAGAACAATTCCTGTTGTTCTCGGAATTTCTTAAATATGGAAGCAGTATTTCTGTTGTCTCAAACTATTTTCTGACAATTCCCAGAACCAGTTGTAACATTTTATTCTCACTTTTTTTATTCAAGTGGTTTTCAAATATCTAGGTGTAGTTTTCCAATCTAATGGTAGCAGAAGAGCTCATGGGGATCAAATATCCAACACCGCGCAGGGGAGCTCAATTGCCATTCTTAAATATCTCAGGACAAGAGGGGGCCACTTCACACCGGCAGCGCTCAAGCTGTTTGAAGCCAAGTCATTAGCCCAACTCTTGTATGGTGCTCAGCTGGGCCCCTTCCCCAGTTTTGCCCCATTAGAGCTGGTTCAGTCCAAGTTTCTGAGATCGGCCTTGCAGGTACCTAAATGTGTTTCTAATGCCACCCTGCGACTAGAGACGGGTTTTATGAGAGTGGAGGCCAGGGTGTGGGTGGCCATACTTAACCTCTGGCTCAGACTGTCCCGTGCACCCCTTGGCCTTGCTCCACTAACCATGGAGGATGACTTCCAATCCACATGGAAGCAGGCGGTAGCATCCAAAATCTCCTCGCTGGGATTTTCTCCAGGTCTACTATTAGCTATGGATTACAATCAAGCCAAAGCACTTATTAAACAACGTATCACAGACACAGAGCGCCAACTAGATCTGGCCTCGGCTCCAACCTTCCTTATCAGTGAAGACAGCAGATATCTTGCCTCCCCTATGGCATATTTAACATACTTAGAGGTTCCTATTCATCGAAGGGCTTTCACCCTGGCCCAATGCCACGCTCTCCCATCAACTGTACTCGAAGGCCGCTACCGGAAGATCCCTTTCCCAGAGAGACTTTGCCCCTGTGACTCGGGTCATGTAGAAACAATAGAACATGTGCTCCTTCAGTGCCCATTCTACAGGGATATCCGTGCCAGGCTTATCTTACCTCTGATAGACAAGCACCCAGGCCATTCAGGACAATTTTATACCTCCCTGCTACTTGCAGATACTAATTCAGCTACAACCTACAATGTCGCAAAGTTCTGTGCAGCAGCATACAAAATCCGCCAGGGAATGACTAGTTCCAAAAGTCAAATGTGTGTCCAGTAATCTTCTTCCCTGAATCTACAATCTGGTGATGGATCTGGGCATTGTATGTTTTTACCCTGTTTCCCCTTCTGCTCCCTCACCCATATTGTGTTTTTAGTAGTTATATTTATATTTATATTTTTAATGTACTAAACATGCCAGGTTTGTATGGAAATGTGACACCATTTCCTGTGCTGGTCAATGACCGAAATAAATGTTTTGATTTGATTTGACAAGTGGTTTTCTTTTTAATTCCAAAACATATCTGACCAAAGAAGAATCATTCTATTTTCCCATTGGCTTTCTTTTAAAAATATAAGTTGAACGCTATAGTCTACCAGTGAAATGGCACTTTTGCACTATAACTCTAAAAAAAACTCTTTAAAAAGAAAGAAAGGCCCTAGAAAAAAAAAGTAGAAGAGCTCTGAACCAGGCAAAATCTAATAAAGAGGGTCAATATACAGCCATTGATTGTCATTTTCAATAGATAAAGGACAGACTGTTCTGTAGGATATGGTCTTTTGAATTGGTCTAGATCCATCAAGTCAGGATAAAAACTTCCAAAGCACATCTAAGATTACAATTGATTTGCTATCAAGTGCAGAAATCTTTTATAATCCCTATCACAACATGTTTCAGAAGAAAAATGAACAGTACATCCTCAAGGATGCAAAAAGAAGCAATAATTTCAAAGATAGGTAGAAAAACATTTTATTTACCTGTTATGATTCAAACTAGTGTGAGGAAGAGACGAGACTGTGAGTAGTGTAGAATCAACCAGGTTTACAAAGACTTTGGGAACCTGAAAAAAAAGCATACATTTTGTGGAGATAGGACAATGTATAAAGTTTTATTTTATTATTAATAAAATTTCTTAGCTGTCACATCTACTTTTTATAACCCTTGGTCTTCCAAACTCTTTCATTTCCACTTGCTTTCTCACCACTTCTTCTCATTCTCAGTCCCTGCTCATTCTCTGCCTGGAATAAACATTGGGCTTCAGCCATTTTATGTTTCCCTGAGGTTATAGTTTTATTATTGCTTGTAAGTTAAATCTCCAAAACATGACCACTGCTTTGGCAGTCCAGCTCAAGGTCTATCTAATCCTATTATAATCAGAGGTAAATCAAACGCTGCAGTTTATTAAAGGTTTGGTTTTGTCATGAATGTATTTTTGTAATCAATTTGTTACCTTAATAATGATGCTTTCTCCATCCAAGATATTTTCACCATTAATACCAAAGCTTGACAAAGTTCATGATTTTTTCTTAGATTACACCTCTCAGAATCACCTAGCTATACTCCTGAGCAGATCTGTTTAGCATTTTCTTGTACACCACACCTTGTAATAAATTTAGCATTCTCATTTATAGCTTTGAAAAATGAAAATTGCGAACAAATGCAAGCATAAGGTTTAACTGTTCAAGTTAGATCAGTAAGGGATATTCTCTGTTTCCACAAGACAGCAAGATTCAGGTTCATTCACATTGGCCTAGAGCAGTGTTTCTTAACCTGGGGGTTGGGAACAAGAGGGGGTCGTGAGGGGATGTCAAGAGGGATCATCATAGACCATCAGAAAACATAGTATTCTCTGTTGATCAAGGGGGGTCTGTGTGGGAAGTTTGGCCCAATTCTATCATTGGTGGGGTTCAAGGGGCTCTTTGATTGTAGGTGAACTATTAATCCCATCAACTACAACTCCCAAATGTCAAGTCTATTTCCTCCAAACTCCACCAGTGTTCACATTTGGGCATATTGAGTATTCGTGCCAAGTTTGGTCCAGATCCATCATTGTTTGAGTCCACAGTGCTCTCTGGATGTAGGTGAACTACAACTGCCAAATGTCAAGTCTGTTTCCTCCAAACTCCACCAGTGTTCACATTTGGGCATATTGAGTATTCATGCAAAGTTTGGTCCAGATCCATCATTATTTGAGTCCACAGTGCTCTCTGGATGTAGGTGAACTACAACTGCCAAATGTCAGGTCTGTTTCCTCCAAACTCCACCAGTGTTCACATTTGGGCATATTGAGTATTCATGCAAAGTTTGGTCCAGATCCATCATTATTTGAGTCCACAGTGCTCTCTGGATGTAGGTGAACTACAACTCCAAAACTGAAGGTCACCAAACCCTTCCAGTATTTTCTGTTGCTCATGGGAGTTCTGTGTGCCAAGTTTGGTTCAACTCAATGGTTGGTGGAGTTCAGAATGCTCTTTGATTGTAGGTGAACTATAAATCCCAGTAGTTACAACTCCCAAATGACAACATAAATCCCCCCCAACCCCACCAGTATTCAAATTTGGGCGCAGTGGGTATTTGTGCCAAATTTGGTCCAGTGAATGAAAATACATCCTTCATATCAGCAAA
This sequence comes from Anolis sagrei, assembly GCF_037176765.1. NCBI lineage: Eukaryota > Metazoa > Chordata > Lepidosauria > Squamata > Anolidae > Anolis > Anolis sagrei. Next base: position 42,996,216 of record NC_090021.1, read on the forward strand.
ATTACAGTTATGAAGTACAACGAATGTTATGATTGGGGGGGTCACCATGATATGAGGAACTGTATTAAGGGGTCATGACACTAAGAAGGTTGAGAAACACTGGCCTAGAGTCATTCTGCACAATGCATATGCATACATGTGCAGCTATGAATGTATACCAAATGCATGTTAAGCTCCTTAGGCAGAAGCAAACACACATACATTGAACATTCTCATGATACAGTCCTAGAGAATTTACATGACAATACATGGTGAAGTAACATTAACAAATATTATATCTAGGCTAAAATAAAGAGAAGACAGATGCATGCATGCATATAAGCAATAGACATGAGAATTAGGTAGCATCTAGACTGGAGTAAAAGTATGATCCCATTCTTTTCATTTTGGACCTCTCTCTTTCTTGACATACACAATACTGATGTTTGGAAGAGTTATGTTTTTAGACAACTTTCAGAATGATTGTCAGCATGGCTTTTGATTGGGGGATTCTGTTGTAAGAAAATAGAACCATTCTAAGTTCTGATACATTAATAATTTAGCAGTTATTTTGGAGCTTCATTATTCAACACAAGAAACTGGCAGCAAACTCTACAAAGGCATGATATTTCAAGCTCTGCTACTTTTTACTGTACTTCAATGAAAGAGGATTTAGCTTTGTTATTTCTTTACAAATATAAAATATTGCATGATTTATGGTTACAGGTATTGTTTTTGTTTAATTTTCACTGTAGTGTAAGCCACTCTCGGAAATTATATCAATGCCTTAAATACATCTTATGCATTAAACAAGCTAATACATTTCTTCTAATTTGTGCAAAAGCATTAAATATCTTACAAATAATTCTTACTTCTTTATACAGAAAATCTAGAAGGCCTTCCAGTTTATTAAAGCTGTCAAAGGGAGACGTCACCTGTTGGAAGTGAAACAAATAATGTCAGAAAATGTTATGTTTTTATTCCAGATTTTTTTAAAAACTGACCCATTGCAATTTTTTTTGTTATTTGCCTTTATGTCAACTCTGGATTATGGCAACCCAATCAGATTATTTTTTTTTTGCAAGACTGGTTCAGAAGTTTGCCATCACATTCCTTTTACTCTGTTGTTTTCCATGTCCTGTTTTATATTGCCTGATAAAGGAGCTTATATAATCAATGTAGAATAATATAATCCAATTGACTGCACTGAACTGCATTACATGAGTCTAAGCTGATGGGGCCCATGACTGAACAGTAATTGAACCCAGGTCTCCTAGAGTCATGGTACAATGTTCCAACCACTACACCACAATGGCTTTCATTATCTATCCCCTCACAAAAACACAATTTGAATAACGTACCATTTCACGCTTACCTACTCAATGAATTCAAGAGTATGTTAGCTGTTCTTTTATTACAAAGTGGTAACTTGCCCTACTTTTGTGATCTCTAAAGTCTTGCAGGAGTCCTTCTACCTCCATTGTTTGCCAAAAATTAAATAAATAATAAATAATAAATAAAAATTAACAATGCCATGGTTTGGGGAGGAGGGGGTACAGAAAACTTCTTGAATATGTGAAAACATGCAAAAGTACTCAACCCACACTATGCATGAATTGTGCACAAATAAGTTCAGGAACCCCTGGTGGCACAGTGGGTTAAACCGCTGCTGAACTTGCTAACCAAAAGGTTGGTGGTTCAAATCCAGTTAGCGGGTTGAGCTCCTGCTGTTAGCCCCAGCTTCTGCCAACCTGGCAGTTCGAAAACATGCAAATGTGAGTAGATTAATAGGTATCACTTTGGTGGGAAGGTAACAACACACCATGCAGTCATGCCAGCCACATGACCTTGGAGACATCTATGGACAATGCCAGGTCTTCACATTAGAAATGGAGATGAGCACCATGCCCCGGAGTCAGACACGACTAGACTAGTCAAGGGAAAACCTTTACCTTTACTTTACCTAAATCCTGGAGCCTTCCACTACCTCCAATTACCTTTGTTTTCTTCTGTAACCCCTCCCAAAATAGACACAATATTATTTCTGTTTGCATTCTGAAATAAATTACATAAGAAAATGGAAGCATTGGCGCTTGCTGTGGAGAGGTATGGAAAGTGGAAATCTCTGGAGTGGAACTGACGGTTATCCTGCCTTGATCTAATACTATATACCTGCCACAGATTTCTGTCTTGATTTCAGTGGCAAGGTTAACAAAAGGATTAACTGCTCTGCATTAAACCATTTAATTGATGTATTTATTAAAATATTTACATCCACTGCTATATCCAAATATCTTGGGCGAATGTACAATAAAATCAATTTTAAAAGTTTTAAACATCAAAGCTGATAATTCACAGGCTAAAACATATTAAACTATATAATAGCACTATATAACAGTTGTAATAATCAGATATATGTATACACTGAATCAAATCATTAGACCCAAAAGAGCAAGACTCAGCTGTCTTCTTCCTTCTCTTGCTGCTAAACTAATTGCGTGAAAATTACTTTTGCAGATTTCAAGTTGGTTATGCAAGGGGAAATTGGAAAGTGGAGAAAGTGAACAGGACATTGTAAAAGCAAATCAAAAGGTGAGACAGTAAATACTGGGACTGTCCCTGACAAATCAGGAAAGTCCCAGAGTACGTTTTGGCTGCTACTTATCCTGAGCTCCTGCCTAGATTTGGCTATAATCAATGTCAGGCTATAAAATTAAAGCTAAATCTTCCATGATCCTTCTATAGTTGAATATTTCTTTGTAACTATTTATTTATTTATTTACAATATTTATATCCTGTCATTCTCACCCTAAAGGGGACTCAGAGAGGCTTACAGAACATACATACGGCAAACATTCCATGCTGATTACACACTTAACAAGGACAAACAATACAATACAGAGGAAAAGGCACTTTTTCCCATCTTATTTCTGGCATCTTGGAGGCTGTGCTTGATTCAGGCCCTGGCTGGGGATTTCTGTCGCTTCATCTTTTATGCCGTGGAGCTTTCAGTGTCCTTAAGGGCACTGCTATTACCTTCCTGCTAAAAGCGGCATCTATTTTATCTACTCACATTTGTACTTTCGACCTGCTAAGTGGGCTGGTGAGCTGGAGCTAACAGGAGGTGCTCACCCCAACCCGTCCTCGAACTCTTGACCTTGCAAACAGCAGGATTTTTCTACAGCACAGCGGTTTAGCTTGCTATGCTAAGCCCAGCCCCAAGCAGCTTTTTCCTGTTTTAACTGTAAGGACCCTTCCATAGTAAATTGTTAGAAGACTATATTTTTAGGCAGCTCACAGAAAAAGGGGAGAGGCATAACTATTCCCCTTAAAATATTCTTCCACAATTATCACCTTTGCATACTTCAAAGAAACTATTTTTTGCAAAGTTGATTAAAGCCTAAAGGAGAAAATATGGCATACCTTATCACTTAGGATTTTAAAAATAATAATGCACACAGCATTGTATAATATCAACACCAAAGGGCAACAGAAGGGGAAGAGGAAAAGAAGAAGGAAAGAAAGAATTAAAACAACTTTGTTCTTTGAAAAGATTTTTATGGGCTAAGTGTAAAAAGTACATGTAGCACAACTGGTAGGGAGAAAAATTAGACCCGAGGCAAAAGAAATTGCATGCTTTCATTTGGTTTGAACTGCATTCAACAGTCGGTATGTTTGAAGTTGATTAAGAGGAAAGAAAAAAAGCAGAAACATTTCCAGACTAAATGCAAGGTAAGTAAAATAAATCCTTCAAATCTCTTAACTGTTTAGGAAAACTTGCAGAGTTTTGATACTTCTGGATATCCTCCAATGTTCCACAGATGAAAACCATGACAAATATAGCAAAGGAACATCAAGTCATGATCAAGGTGACAAAAATGAGGAAGAACATACAAGCTAGGTAAAAAAAATCTGTAGTTTACTTTTGCCTGAGCCAACTGCAAAGGGCAAGAAGCAAGAAAATCGCATTCAAAGCATCCCCAACTGATGGTCATCCAGCCTTTGTTTAAAAGCATCCAAATAATACTTCTGGGCACCACAATTTAAAACAGATATTGAAAAGCTGAAAAGTGTCCAGAGGAGGCCAACTAAAACAATCAAAGGTCTGGAGACCATGCCCTATGAGAGGCGGCTTAAAGAGCTGAGCATATTTAGCCTGCAGAAGAAAGGGCTGAGAGGAGACATGATAGCCATGTATAAAAATGTGAAAGGATGTCATAAGGAAAATGGAGTAGGCTTGTTTTCTGCTGTCCTGGAAACTAGGACTCAGAGCAATGGGTTCAAATTACAGGAAAGGAGATTTCATCTGAACATTAGGAAGAACTTCCTGACTGTAAGAGTTGTGCAACAGTGGAGCTCCCTGCCTTGGAGTGTGGTGGAAGCTCCTTCCTTGGAAACGTTTAAACAGAGGCTAGATGGCCATCTGTCAGGGGTACTTTGTGCTTTTCCTGTATGGCAAGGGGTTGGACTGGATGGCCCATCTGGTCTCTTCCAACTTTATTGTGCAACGATTCTATCTATCTGTCTGCCTGTCTGCTTACTGACTTATCCTCTATTCATCCATCTATCCATGCACCCATTTAACCATTAATTTATCTTAATATCCTATTGTAAGAAAAGTTGAGATGCTGAATAATATTACATTCCCTCAATGCCATCCATGCCTTAGGATTCAATTATTTGGACCATTTAGGAAATCAAAACACAATTCTCTTACCTGGGAGACAGAGGACTGGGATGGACATGGCTGGAAGACTGTGATTAGTTTCCAATCATTTTGGTAATCTATCCTCTAGGGGAAGAAGAGCACAGAGGAGAATAGTTGTCACATTGCAGATTAATGTGGGGACAAGAACCAAGCGGGGCACTCTCCTTCCTCAGTTCAACAGTCCCCAGTATTTTAGACTTGCCAGTCATTGTCCTAAACAGTTTCAGTCTGAGCCATTTCTCTAATTAGAAGAGCCTATTGGCCTGACAGTGGCAGAGTGACATCTTATTCCTTCCTGTAAAGACTACTGACAGAAAAAGTACAAGCTCAAATTGAATGTGTCAGGAGTATTAACACTGAGTAGCACAAGCTTGTTCGGAGAGATGCAGATGCCACATCATTGTTGTCAGATCTTTAGTGAATAAGCTGGTGGATGGCTGCTGCTTTGGATTTCAAAACCAGCTGCCAGAAAAGCAAGAACAGACGTCATTTCTCCCCAGAGCTACCCTGAACATGAACAATCTGTTCCTAGGCCAGCGGTGGGTAAATTGTGGCCCCTCCAGTGTTGCTTATGCTCTCCTTCCTTAATCTAGATGCTTCCCAGAAAACAAGAACCAGAACATGGAAATACGAGTACAAACTACTTACAAATAACAACTTAGGTGTGATTTATTAAGGCATAACTAATTTACAGACAACCTTCCAAATTTGAGTGTTTAATTTTGATGGTGCATCTACATCATAAAATTAATGCATAATTCCATAGCATTGAACCATGGCAGTTATGGGGTTGTTAAACTGCATTAATTTTGCATTAATGCACTTTTAGTTATGTTTGAATAATGAAAAATAAGACCAAAAACATATGTAAGGAGATAGTCTTTAAAAGTAACTGTAGTGGCTCACTACTTCTGATGACTTTGGAACCATTACAACAGCTATTTACTTTTCAGTAATTGTATATGCTCTTCTCAGCATTGTTTTTAATATCCGAATCTGGCAACTCAAAATTAGATAACAAATGAACATGGAGAGAAAAGGGTTTCTTTTGTGGTCCATGGGATTTTAAAAAAATGATTGTGGCATGTGCAATTTCTTAGTGAGGGGTGCGGAAGCTCATCATTCTATAGGAAAGTACAAACAAACCTTCAAGGCCAGAACTGGTCACATACCTGGCTCTCTTTCATATTCCTCACAATTTCTTTGGCTTGACTGAAGAGATTTCTGCAGACAAGCAGGAAAAGAAAATTGTCAAGCTGGCAAATCATGCTTTGTTTGCACCCAGAAAGATGAAATTTCAACTATATTAAAATTCCATAATGACCCATTTTCCTTCTTTGTTTCTGCTGAAATCAGCCAGTTTTTAAGCTTTTGCTGAACTATATTTTTTGAAATCTCAAAAGCCTCGGGGAAAAGGGGGACCAGTAAAATATCTTTTGCACAAGGATAGGAATTTGGTTTGCTAGACTACCTAATTCAACTATCCAAAAGGAATCCAAAACAAAATAAATTATGAAAATATTCAATGCATAATTAATGGAGTTCTGCTTTTATCAGGTGGAATTTGGTTACATTTGCTCTTACAGAAAGGGATAATACCACATATTATGCATTCAAAAGTTTGAAAAAGTTGTTTTTTGCGCTACAATGCCAAGAAGCCCACAGTTAGCACTGGCAGTGACCAAGTTGGTTAAGAGATTTTTAGAGGTGTAGTTCAAACACAACTTTGTGTTTATGTACCTTCAAGCCAACTCCAGCTTACGACAATCCTATCATAAGGTTTTCTTGGTAAGATTTACTCATAGCTGGTTTGCCATTGCCTTTCCTGTAAGGCTGGGGAAAAAACATTTTTCCAAATTCTAATTAGGTCTACATGATCTTTGTCATCTATGTGTAACTAGGAATTTTTAAGAAGATTCCTGTAACACTATACACACAGACACATGCATGCACACACACATATAGACACATAGAATAATAGAATATATACAAACACATAGATACCCTCCTGAATTTCTATATAATCTATAATGAATAGTCTACTTTGTCTGAAGGGTTATCTGGAAATTCAGTTATAAATGCAGTATACATCATGGAGGTAATATCATAGAAATGAAATCAAAGTGAATTTTGTAAATTGAATTCTCAAAATCAGAGCCAAATTAAATTCAAATTCACAATGCCAATGAAATGTATGGGATCAACACTAGCTTTTGACATAACTGCAATGGTGAACAAAGGCATCTTTTCTCCATGTAAATCAATCAACATCTCTAACAGAAACTATTTTTCACATCTCTGGTGATAGATTAATAAATCATCATCATTTTATTTCTTACCCTCCTCTCCTCTTGGCTCAAGGTAGTTTAGAGAATAATTAAAACACATACACATTGTAAAATACCACAAATACATATATGAAAATACACAAAACAGAGATTAAACAAAGGACACAAGTTTAAAATTCATGTTTAAAAAATGGCTGGGTAAACCAGATTTAAACTTAACATGCTATCTCAAAAACACAAACGTTGAGCACATTTCTCAATTTCCACTACAGCAGGCATGGGCAAACGTTGGCACTCCAGGTGTTTTGGACTTCAGCTCCCACAATTTTGGGAGTTGAAGTCCAAAAATACCTGGAGGACCTAAATGTGCCCATGCCTGCACTAGAGTAATGCATTCATGAGGCCAGCTATAAAATAATAAACCTTCAGCTGAGCAAAGTGAAACAGAACTTACACAATCTTGTTGCTTCCAAGAGAAGAGTAATACTGCACAGAAGGATTAAACACGCTGACAAGATCTGAAAGACATACATTCGGTTCATTAAATTTGCTTAAAAAGACTTACATTTATTAATTGATGAAACAAAATCTGATCAAATTTGCAAAGAGTGTGGGATGCTGTTGTTGTATGCCTTCAAGTCATTTCTGACTTATGGTTTCCCTAAAGTGAACCTATCACAGGGATCTTTTCGGCAGCATTTGTTCAGAGCAGGTTTGCTTTGGCCTTTCTTGAAGGAAGAGAGAGGTGACTTGCCTAAGGTCAACCAGTGAGTTTACATGATTGAGCAGGGATTGAAACTGGTCTCCAGAGTCACAGTTTAATGTACACACCATTACATGACACTATGCCTTAGATTGCTGAAATACCATTTCTGAGGGATTATAGACACATAGCCAAATGCTCCTCCAAAATTCCTTGATCAATGAGTTCTGTGGAGGCTTGGTCATTGTGTGAAGGAGGCAGTGAAGACTTCCTTTGCAAGAGTTTAAATTATAATGCTTACCTTTTAGTGTTTTCATGCTTGCTTGGATAAAATCTGTCTCTGTACTGTAAAAGAAAAACATGAGCTAGTATTTTTCACTGTATATTACAACAGTCAAGGAGCTCAACAGTCAAGATATGTGTATGGTATATCAAGTTTTATTTCCTCTTTGTCTACACCTTTCTCTACTCTACACTTCAGAGACAACTTTTGAAAACATTCCTAAGTTTCAGAATGCCACCAACTGTAACGTGACATCACAACAAAATAACTGCTATAAATCACAACACACACATACTTAGATCTAGCCCAGTGGTTCTCAACCTGTGGGTCCCCAGGTGTTTTGGCCTACAACTTCCAGAAATCCCAGTCAGTTTACCAGCTGTTAGGATTTCTGGGAGTTGAAGGCAAAAACATCTGGGGACCCACAGGTTGAGAACCACTAATCTAGCCCATAAGTTTCTCTAAAGTATTACAAACTAGAAGCAATTTTAAAAGTCTAATTCTTATCCAAATTTCTCTCCTTGTCTAATTCTATTATTCAGCGTGAGAATGGGGAGCACACTAAACATTACATGAAAGTGTATGGGATCCATTTAATAGCCCTAGCATCCATTCTGGTGAGCAGATCATTTTCAAATGGAGGTAACTAGAAGTACTATTCCCTTTGTCTCCATGTATGATTTCTCAAAGAGTGTGGTTTTATCCTCATATGAAAACTTTCAGGCTAGGAGAAGAGATCTGAAGAGAGGGATGCAGAACCAGAAGACAGTGCCCAAAAAGGGTTAAGTGTCCTTCCTCAGTTTCTTGATCTCCTCCGGCTTTAATGATGCGTAGTTGCAGTCAAAATGGAAAAGATACATTAAATTGACAAATAATGTTCAGATTTGTTTTTCCTTCTTTAAAATTTTCATTATCTACAGGACTGTTCTTGATACAAAAATAAGGAATGAAACTTAAAATAGGGGTGTGATTTAGGAGCAGCCATGCTAGATCACTACAAAGGTTCATTTAATTCATCCTACTGTTCCCATAATGGCAAACAAGCTGCTTTTTAGGAAGCCCACAAGCAGGATGTGAGCACAAAAGAAAGCTCTTTCTTCTTGTTCCCTAATAACCGGTTTTCCTGATATTGGATGTAACATATAGCCATCATAACTAATTGTCTTGGTCTCCATTAATTTCTCTAAATTAATTGAAGTAATGAATCCCATCATGAATATGCTGGTAAAAGAATTATATGCAGTCCAGGCTAGGCTTGTGCTAGGCTTGTGCTGAATAACCATTTGGGTTACCATACAGAATGCTTCACACACTGCAAGTGAATGTGGAAATGAATATGGAGTCTATCCAAGCTCTCTGATAAATATCTTACTTCTCTGATGAATATCTTACATACTTCCTTCACCCCAGAGAGATAAGCAATGATGGTCATTCTTATGGTTAGTCCTAGCTAGAATGAATCCTTTCAATCATTTGTTTAATGTTGTAGGCAAATCCCATTGATTCAATGACCTTAACCTAGATGAGATTAACATGATTTAGCCTCTGTGTGATACAGCATTTTGTCACCTCCAATATTTAGCCAATTCTCTTAAAACATACAACAAAAATCAGAAATGAAGTGTACATATACACTGTCTCCACTCATACATGGTTTCACTTATTCACAGTCTCACTTATTAGCTTGCCATACGACATCATCATACGGGGCTAGATTTGGCAGCAAACACTGATCTAGTCCTGGTCATCAATGGAGCCGGCCAGCTCCCATCAAATAATGCTGTGCCAGCTCCAGGGGTGCAGAGGGGCAGAACCAGTGTGCCGCCTTTGCCTTGGCAACACGGAGGCTTACCATGTTGCTCTATGCTTCCCCCATGTCATCCTCCTCCTGGCAAGGCAGGTAATATAGGCGATGCGAGGCATAATAATAACCTTATTCTTATATCCCACCTCCATCTTCCCAAAGGGACTCTGGGCAGATTACATGGGCACCAAGCCCAATATAAACAAAGGTTACAAGGTAACACAAATAAAAACATATAACAGAAGAATATATTAAAACGGTAAAATCAATAAAATGTAAGACATCATATGACATAAACCAAACATCAAACAATCAGTAGTTGAGAAAAGTGGGCATGTGCAAATTTGAGGCTAATAGGGCAAGACAAGGGCTTGTGCAAAAGCAAACTGTAGGGCTGGGGTTGGGAATGAAGTGTTGGAGATCCAACCAAAATATTGCAACTAGGTAGACTTCTTATTGATCTTATTGTTTTTAAATGCATTTTATGGTGCTATTGGGCATTTAATGGTTGCCTTTGTAAACCAACTTGAATCGCCTGCAGGCTGGGAAGGGTGGTATATAAATACAGTAAGTAAATAAATAGACTTAAGCAGTAGCTAAACAATGCCTCGCAGTGGAGCGGACTGCCTCCCCCTTCTGCCGCTGGCCATTTGATGAGGTGGCTAGGCTCAATGCCATGATATTATGTTGGCCTTTTCTGCCAGATAGTGCTGGTGCATCAACAAAATGATTCTATGACATTGAGCCAAGTGTTGTCAAACTGCATTTATTCTACAGTATATATGCATCCCTGGTCTCTAAGGTAAAGGTAAAGGGTTTCCCCTGACATGGAGTCCAGTCATGTCCAACCCTGAGTCACCTGTGGGCTGAGAAGGGTGGTATACAAATATAGTAAATAAATAAATAAACTCTGGGAATTGGTGCTCATCTCCATTTCTAAGTGTTGTCCGTAGACACCTCCAAGATCATGTGGAGCGCCATTACCTTCCCACCGGAGTGGTACCTATTTACATATTTTTGAACTGCTAGGTTGGCAGACGCTGGGGCAAGTTCAGCAGCTCAGTGCTTTAATCTGATGCACCACCGGGAAGCTCCTAGTCTCTAGAGCAGTGGAAAACAAGCTTGCCCCCCACCCCAGTATGATGCCTTCTCAAATAATTAAATATGAATACAGTATTATATCATCTCTTCACCTACTCTTCACTGCTAGAAGGTGCCTAGCAGTCCACATATGGTTTCACCCCCCCCCCCCTTTTGGGGCTACTCTATTTTTACCCTTAGTCATAGTCAAGGTTTTATTCTAGTAGGCAAAATGATTGAAAGACATGGCAAGCATGATGTATTTTTGCAGGAAGCAATAATATGATAGATAGCAATACCTTTTGAGGGGGTCAGGCTGCTCTGTCCTAGAATCTTCAGCCTGTTAAAAAAACAACAACAATAAAACAAGCATAGTCTCAGTCAATGTCTGAAATATGGAAGGCAACACAAAATAACTTTGCATCTTTCCCTGTAACCCTTTCTTGCTTGCAAGTGATAGTTTGTTATTAGGAAAAGGAGGTCAGGGAAGAAATGGCATTACTCGAAGACCCACAAAGCTAATCAAGGCAAGAAGGATCACCAAGACCAGGAATGTTAAGGGGTAAGGCAGGGATGAGTGAAGATTTTGTGCTCAGTTTTCAGATTGGAAAAGTAGACTCTTGTCTCTCATAAATTCATAAATATATTCTAACATACAACCTTGAGAGAGCAATAAGGAGCACAGAGCAGTGAGTTGCTTTTTTGAATTCAAATTAACCAAATTAATCAATGAATAACTACAAAGCACTGACAATATACAAGGAAAGCTACAATGAAAGTCAACAGTTATGTGAATATGAATTTACTAGTTTAAACCTAAATCTACTGCATGGACTTGCATTCCATTGGATGTAAGGAAGTTATTTTTAGTGATTTACTTAAGGATTCTACTAACAAAGCAGTTTTAGGTTGACATCTACATTGCCATGTAGATTTCTGATCCTGGATTATCTGCTTTAAACTAGATTATATGGCAGTGTAGACTCATATAATCCAGTTCAAAGGAGATAATCTGGGATCAAATACTGGATTATGTGGCAGTATAGATCTATCTTTAGATGTACTTTTAAGTCAGATGGGACAAAATGCCATTATTATCTCATAACCTTACACCAGAGGTCCTCAAACTAAGGCCCGAGGGCCAGGTACAGCCCTCCAAGGTCATTTACCCAGCCCTCGCTCAGAGTCAACCTAAGTCTGAAATGACTTGAAAGCACACAACAACAACAACAACAACAATCCTATCTCGTGTATCCTTGGATTCTGTATCTGTGGATTCAACCATCTCCAGCTCTGTCCCCCACATCCCCAAAAGCAAGCCCTGATTTTGGCATTTTATATAAGAGACACTATTTTGTACAAAATGGACCTTGAGCATCCATGGATTTGGGTATCTGTGAAGGATGGTTCTGAAACCAAATCTCAAAAGATATCAAGGGTCTGTTGCATTCGTATGCCACTTAGTGAGCCTCTTCGTTGGCTGAAAAGTAGGATAATATCCTTAAAATAATTTCTGTGGGACACTATAAAAGCTCTATTCAGGCATTTAAAAGATGTCAGATGAGGAAGATAATCAGATGAGAGCCTCCCTGGATAAGAGGCACTATCCCTCCTTTCAGACCATTATTCTTCATGCAAGAAAGTGACAAAAACACGCAGGGAGAAAGACAGATTAGCACTTCTTTGGGGTTTTATTTCAGTCTATTTTAGATTTAATGACACCTGATGAGTGCAAAGGTGAAAAAGGAGGAGATTTAATATGGGAATGGGTGACATCTGGATAGTCTGTGCTATTTAAGTGTCATAACAAATGATTGTGCCCTTTTAAGAATTAGAGATGGATGGGAGGAGAAGTACACCTGCTAGAACCATCCCTCCCAAGAAGAGAATATAATGTGAGTCTTCCTGGGATAATTCATCTGTCAAACTAGACAGGGTGATCTGGTAGCTCTGGTAATTGGACGCTGAACAATTTTCTACCAGTGAACTTAACAGGAGGAGACTAAAATCACATTTTAAAATCAGAAGGTGGGGAAAAAATCAATCTGGCAGTTTGTGTGATAGTGTAATATTCATCAAGTTGCTTTTCTTAGCTGAATAACAGGTTATCAAATACTGATGGGAAAGGACTGTAGCTCAGTGATAGGACCCCTGATTCATATGCAAAAAGCTTGTTGTTGTTGTTGCTGTTGGTGGTGTTGTGGTAACTTTATTTATATTCCTGTCTTTCATAACTGGAACTCTATCAAGTATAAAGCTATAAACATAGAATCAACATGGAAATATAAGTCCAATCTACACTGACCATTTAATACAGTTCAAACTGCATTATATGGTCACTGCAGACCAGTCATGGGCAAACTCTGGCCCTCCGGGTGTTTTGGACTTCAACTCCCACAATTCCTAGCAGCTGGTCATTTGCCCATGCCTGGTGTAGAATCATACAATGCAGCTTAACTGCACTGAACAGCATTTTAGCACTTTTAGTACCGTTTGAACTGCATTATATGGCAGTGTAGATTGGGCCATAATTCAATTAGTTACATTATAAAACAATTTGAAACATAAGCTTGAAAAGGAAAAAAAGCAATTAAAAGCAATTCAATAAAAACAATACAACGCTTTCTGTAAAATCTTAACATCTAAAAGCCTGTATGAATTTTAAATGGATAGGTACTCTGAACTCAAGAATGGAAAACGGAATTTTGGAGGGCAGGAAAAGAGATTTAAAGATGGACTCAAAGCCAACCTTAAAAACTGTGGCATAGACACTGAGAACTGGGAAGCCCTGGCCTGTGAGTGCTCCAGCTGGAGGTCAGCTGTGACCAGCAGTGCTGCAGAATTTGAAGAGGCACGAATGGAGGGCGAAAGAGAGAAACATGCCAAAAGAAAGGCGCATCAAGCCAACCCGACCAGGACCACCTTCCACCTGCAAACCAATGCCTTCACTGCGGGAGATGATGCAGATCAAGAATAGGGCTCCATAGTCACTTATGGGCCCACCCTGGAGGATTATCCTGCTCAGACAACGAGGGATCACCTAAGTAAGTAAGTAAGTAAGATAGGTAGATAGAGATAGTGATACACACACACATATAGCCCTCCACATTTGCTTGGGTTAGTGGCACAGGTCCCTCACAAAAGTGAAAATGGCAAGTTGACCATAGAATTGCACTAGAAGACCTTGAAATTCCTTGATAGGGTGTTCTCTCTAGGTCTTCTATGGCCAAATTGCAGCAGAAGTTTACCACAAAAGCACACTAGAGTACCCAAAAATTCTTCGAGAAAACACTGTAATAAACTCCATAAAAGTAAAATCTAGATTAGTGGAGGGCCAACTGTCTACAAACAGAGATGCACAACATGTGCATGGAAGAACAGAAGGGAGAGGGAATGTTCTGGCCTTTCTGACAGCCACTGAGGAATCCCACCAGTTGTGCCGGTGAAGGTGCTGGGATCCAGAGAAAGACCTTTCCTGAAGATTTTATAACCCAGGAGCTTATATGGGGAGATATAACTCCTAGATAATCCCTGCCCACTCCAAAAAGGACTGGAAGAGACTCCGGGATGAACCACAGGAGAACTGCTGTGTGTCTAGCGAAGCACAGAGCTAGATGGACAAATGGGTTACGTATAGGGCACCTTCATGTTCCTGTCATTTTCATGTATCCCTTCATGTTCCTGTCATTTTCATGTATGCCAGGAGGTGAATTTTCAGATGTGCAACAACATAAAAAATAGCTAGCTTTGTTTAATGCTGCTTTGATTTAGAGGTCACTACAATGTGTTTTATGAACAGTCTGTTCAACTCATTGTGGTAAAAAATAATATTGGTGAAGGAAATCACATTGTTTGGTTTAAGTAAGTAAAGCTCAAAATGCAAATGAAGAAAAAAAGATTATGTGATGGTGTGGAAATCTTGAAATGGCTGTGGTTGAATCTACACTGCCATACAACCCAGATTCAGAATGACGATTAATTGCTTTATATGAGTCTACACTGCCATATCATCCAGTTCAATGCAGTGAATCTGCATTTTGAAACTGCATTATATGGCAGTGTAAAGCCAGCCTTACAGTTTATCTTAATCTGGAGGTCCAGGAGATAAGCCACACTTATGCTGCCATATAATATAGTTCCAGAATGCAGATTAACCGCAATCAACTGGATTATATGCAGTGCATACTCATGTAATCCAGTTGAATGTAGTTAATCTGCATTCTGAAACTGCGTTATATGGCAGTGTAGATCCCGCCTAAGAAGTGACTCTGATCTGAGGTTCACTAGAGGCCACTTAAGTTAATGGCTACACCGACCCTAGGTGCCAGGGATGGACAAAGAATTTATTGGAACTTGGGGGTCATTCTTGTGTTATTTTTCATGTTCAAAACCAAAATATAACCCAGCACACCAAGCTATATTATGTAGCTACCAAAAGATTTTCTTTTTAGCATAAGAGAATGGCACCTTTAATTATTTTCAACACACTCGTTGTACTCACATTTCCCAAACTTCCTATAGCAGCAATAACTTTGATGTCTGATGGTCTCAGAGTGTGAACTGCAGAGATGAAATAGGAGTAGCAATTTACAAAAAGAATATGACAGGTTTTTTTACAGAACAGAATTAATGCAGAAACAGTAACAGATAATATTTACAGTCTACACCGATTTAGTCTAAAGTGTTCTTTCCACAAGACAGTGAAATTTGTACCACCACATTTTCTGCCCATTTGCATTTCATCAAGTGTGTGTGAATGATTGTTTTGACTGTCTCTGTGTCTATAATAATAATAATAATAATAATAATAATAATAATAATGCTTTATTTGTAGACCGCCCTATCTCTTCGAGGGGACTCAGGGCGGCTAACATGAGACCAAGCCCAAAGATACAATACAGCAAAATAAAATCAAATACAAAGCAACAAAAAAATCACAACACAATAAAATAAATAAATAAACAAGATAAAATAAACAACAACAACAACAACAATTCTTTATTGATTAGTCAATTTTGACCATATCAAAACATGCAAAACATACAAAACATACACATACAGTAAAACCATATATGAATACAAGGCATCATGGCCTACTGGCCTGTTGACCCACTCCTAAATAATTGAGCAATTACAAGATAAAGAGGTTAAAAGATTAAAAATTTGATTAATTCCTTAAAATAGGGTTAGGGTGGGGGGTACGGGTAGGTAAAACTAGTGGCGTGTCCATATTAAGTTTTTAAGTTTGAGTTTTGTTGATGGGAGCAAGGTCGCCTCTCTCTGCTTCCATCTTCTCACGGATGGCCAGCGCTTTTTGGGTAAAAAGGCTCAATTTTAAAATAGAGTTTTTATCTGAACCCTGAAGAAGGATGTGCAATTTCTCCTTATTCTCTGAATAAGTATGGTTCTCCAGCAGAGGCTCTAGGTAGTAAGACCGGATCCTGTTGTAGTAGGGACATTTTAAGAAAAAATGTTCTGAGTCCTCCACTTCTGCATCTACCTCACGGCACCCACAGGTTCTCCTCGTGTAGGGGATATTCTGATGTCGTCCCAACTTGGACTTAATGTCGAGCTGCTCAAATCTAGCCCGGGTATAAAATAAACAGTGCAAAACAACATTCCATTTTCACACACTCCAAAGGAAAAACTAATTATTTCCCATTTTATGTAGTATAATGAATCTATGTTATAGAAACAATTATTGTATTTTTTCTAATGAATTGTTAATGACTATAAATAAACCTGTTTCCAAAATTTTGTAGTGAACCCAGTGAGTGTATGCTTTACATTTGTATTTTCCTCTAAAGACCTATTTCAAATGCAATTACCTGACACTGAGACGGGGCCAGAGGAAATGTGTGGCTTGCAGTTGTCATGAAAGCTCCTTTGAGACTGAAAGAAAAAACAAACATTTTTGGAAGAAGTGGAAGAAGCCTGAAGCAGAGAAGTAACAACAAGAATGGGTATGAATGAACTGTGAATGTAGAAAGAGCAGCTGTAGCCTCTCTTCCTAGAAAGAATTCCCCAAGAGAACACATCCTCCAACCATACCATGTTGTTTTGGAAAATAAACACATCAAAATGGCTGTGTACAATGTATTTCCCAAATATAATCACCATGCTACACACTCCTTTCCAGCCAACAGTTTTGCCCATATCCCCCTTTCCGCCTTGGCACAATTACACCTCTGCCTCACTTTGATGGCCAGGTCAGCAGTAACACTTCCTCTTTTGCCTCCTTCTCTTCTTTTTCTTTTTCGTGCATCTACACTATAGAATTTGATGGAAATAGCAACTTTCTCAAGGCTCCACTAGTTGTTTGTTATGTATATAATTGCTTACTGTATAGTATATGTGTGAATTGGTTTGCAATTTTACCTTAACTCTTTATTGTGGGAGGGGCTGCAGACCTTATGATCAGAATGGGCTTGTTCAGGACTTAGATTCCATTTTTAGAAACAATTTGGTTTAGAAGGAACAGTATGGTTAGAGATTCCATTGGACTAGACAGGACTTTATTAGACTCTCAGAACAGAGAGATGCTTTGGACTATTGATTCTAAGAAAGATGTGTTATCCACATAGATAAACTACTTCAAATCTATTTGTAACCAGACTGATAATCAAAGTACCTATATGTTGAATACATGAGTAAACCAACTATGTTACTTTTAAAGAAGTCTGTTTATTTTTGTCTCTTGAGAACATGATTCAAAGGCAAATATATAAGAGAGCGTAGATGTCTTTGGACAACTAAAGGAACACTTCTGAAACTCTGGTGTGCATTGACATATCTTTGTTCCTAACAGTTCAAAGACATACCTAGGTACATCAGTTTAACAGCTGAGAAACCGAGTTGCCTTGCATGAATGCTGGTGAATGCCATTTTCCCAAAGGTTTATTACTCTAACAGGACATGCTTTTACCAAGAGGTTATGGCATCATTTTTCAAAAGGTTGTGACTTCTAACAAGGGCATGCCTTTCCAACGTTCATAAAATCTCCAAAAGGTTCTGAAGATTTCCATTTTCCAAAAGAATTAATGTGTTTTGATGCCACTTTAACTGCCTTGGCTCAATGTTACAGAATCATGGGAGTAGTTTTTTGGTGAGGCACCAGCATACCTGAACAACGAAGGTTGAAATCTTTACAAAACTCCAACTTCCATGATGCCATAACATTGAGTCATGGCAATAAAAGTGGTATCAATCTGTATTAATTCTACAGTGTAGATGCACCTCCCATCTCTTTTCCCATCAATAACCCCATCAGAGGGTTATCATCATGGTACCAAGGCAGAAAAGGCAACAGGCAACAATAGGACAAAAATAATTAATGAGAAAACACACAAAACTCCTGTTTTAAGCAGAGAAACCCTACATATTGCATTTCTTTTCATGTCAGAAGTAACTTGAGAAACTGCAAGTTGGTTCTGGTATGAGAGAATTGGCCGTCTGCAAGGATGTTGCCCAGGGGATGCCTGGATGTTTTATTATCCTGTGGGAGGCTTCTTTCATGTCTTCGCATGGGAAGCTGGAGCTCACAGACAGGAACTCACTCCATCTCGCAGATTCAGCTGGCATAAGGGTTTAACCCATTGCACCATCATGGCTCCTAACACTTACTGTATTTACATTGTAGTAAAGTGAAGAGAAAGGGGGAAGTGGGAAATGGAGAGGAAAACTGGGATGTTTTAAAAATAATTGAAAAAGAAGCGAATGAATTGGGGCTGTCTTGGACAGTTGGAAAGGATGTGCATTGCCTAAATTATCTTGCTGCCTGAACAATATTAAAATGTGCGGTCTAAGGCAGCTGCCTTACTCAGTCTGATGGTGTGGTTGGCCTCACGTATGTTAATCAAAATGCCTAGTTCAAAAAGTTTGAGAAACTCAAATCCATCCCCACTCTGCAGTAGGCAGAAAAAAATAACTTACCTTTGCTTCCATTTCCTCCACATCACTCTTGGCTGTGAGAACATGAGTTGCAGTGCCTTTAAGTGGAAGAAAAGGGGAAATTGTGTTATTTAATACACTTCCTTATACCACACCCTTGTTCTATATTCTTTGGGGAAGTCAGTTTCTTCCCATATGCCTGAGCTCAATGACATTTATTTTAGGATGGTCTATGTTTTAAACATGCCCTATAGGGAACAACTATCTGTCCCAAAATAGGTGATGATACTATCTGGCTGCATATGGAAACAAATCTCAAAACTCCAGAGGTTCCACAATAAGACCAGGAAATTCCAGCTATATCACAAACTTAAAGTTGAGTCACTATGCTACTTGTTTACAAAGAGTGGGGAGCCTGTTTCCATCATAACTGATTGTTCCAAGAACTTTGCATCACCAAGTATCTGTACCCAAGTTTTCTTCTTTCCCTTTTCTCTCTCTTTCTCTTTCTCCTTTAGTGACACTTCTTTTTGGATTGTAAGTTGGAGTGTAGAGATACTTTTCTTTTTACTCCTCTGTAAATCCCTCAGGGAGCCCCTCTGCAGCCTTGAAAAAATCAAGTGGCTCCTTAGAGCCATTCCATTGTATAGAAAGATACATGGCTTACCTAACAGATCTCTCTCCCCCCCCCCTTCTGTCATCTCTCTCTCTCTCTCTCTCTCTCTCTCTCTCTCTCTCTCTATTTGATTTGAATGTATTTGAATGTAACTTGCAAAACCTAGATATAGAGATAATATCCCAAATATATTCTTAACTAAAACTACCCATTAGCTCCACAATATTGATGGACTTACAGCATTTTTTTTTCAGTAGCCTTATTCAGGGGTGCATTTACATTGTAGAATTAAAGCCGTTTGACACCACTTTAACTGCCATGGCTCAATGTCATGGAATCATGGGAGCTGTAGTTTTGCACACCCTGTAGCCTTCTCTGCCAAAGAGTGCTGGTGCCTCAACAAACTACAACTCCCAGGATTCCATAGCATTCAACCATGGCAATTAGAGTGGTGTCAAACAGCATTCATGCCACAGTTCAGATGCTACCCAAGACTCAATATAGGACTAAATATATTTCTACTGTACTGTAAATATGTTTATGCACTTTTAATAGTAAAACAGCATGGCTGGCAGTAAAGATGTAGGTCCAATATTCTCTATTACTATTAAGTCATGCACTTTTTGCAGTGAGAGCTTTAGGAGTTGCAATTAATGGGAGCTAAAAATCTCTTATCCTCAGCCTTTCATTTCCATTATTTTCAGAAGGAAAGACAAGGTAGTTAAAAGTGGAGTAAAAGCTGTGCATAATATAGATGTAGGATTTCCTGTAGTGCAGCCCACTTAGCAATAAATGTTCCCACAGTTTGGTAATAAAATTAATCCATCTCCTTTACAACATTGCTGAGTATAGAAATTGGCTTATTTGGTGTGCATGGTGCTTTGAGATTTATTTATTTCTGCATCTCACAGCAGTGGCAACAGCTACTCAACAAATTCTCTGAGCAAGTGAGGTATCAGAAGCCTGCTCAACCATAACCCCACTATGGAGTTGTCTACACCAGAAAAAACCCTATACCCTCCTCTGTTCTGGTACTTTAAGAATACATGTTCTACAGGGGAAATCTGTGGTAATTAATACAATGTCAATGCAGAGCATTATGAGCAAGTGTGGAACTAAATGGGGAGGTGGGGGAATCCAAAGCAGCCTGAAGCAAAATTGTAGCTCAATTAAAATAGATATTATTATTGTTGTTGTTGTTGTTGTTGTTGTTATTATTGCTGCTGCTGCGGCTATTGTAGACCAGGGCTTCTTAAACTTTTCCACTCAGGACTTCTTTTGGGCCAAAAAATGTGTACATGCTCCCAGGCATATAATTAAATAAAACAGGTATAAAAATAAACGTTTACTTATAACAAATCAGGCTTGCTAAACAGGCTGATTTTCCTTTTAATGAAGTACAGCTGAAGAGAATCCACTGTAAATGCTGTCCAACAAAAATGTCTAAAACAGCCTCTAAGTCAGGAAAGGGTAAACTCAGGCACAGGGGCTAGATGTGACTCCTTGGGCTCTTTTCTCAGGCCCTCCTCTCTCACACCATCCTATCCTGCCTTCCTTCTTGCTTTCCTTCCTCTTTCTCCCTCCCTCCTTCTTTCCCTTCCACCCTTTTGTTTTTCCTTCCCTCTTTCCTCCCTCCTTCCCCCCCTCTCTTTCTCCTTCCTTCCTTCCTTCCCTTTGTCTTTCATTCTTTCTCTCTTTCCTCCCTCCCTTCCTCTCCTCCCTCCCTCCATTCCCTTCCACCCTTCCTTCCTTCAATTCCTCCCTTCCTTCCTTCCATCCTCCCTTCCTTCTCTTTTTCCTTCCTCCTTTCATCCTGGGGGATGTTTAACTGAGAGTAGAGAAGGTTGAGAGGGAACATGAGAATCATGTTTCAAGATTTAAAAGGGTGTTCCATTGAGGAGAAGGGGGAAAACTGATTTTCTGTGCTCTAGAGACCAGGGCACAAGGAAGAACTTGTTTCAAATGGCAGGGAAAGAGATTTGACTGAAAAGATTAGGAAGAACTTCCCAAGAGAAAAAGGGTGTTGCAGAGTGACATAGGCTGCCTCAGAATGTGGTGGAGTCCCCTTCTCTGGAGGCTTCTCCGCAGAGGCTGTCTATTGGGAGTGCTTTAATTGTGCTTTCTTGGATGGCAGGGGGTTGGACAGGATGGCCCTTGGTGGTCTCTTCCAGCTCTAGGATTCTAGGATTATTTATCAAGAGTATCAAGAGTATCAAGAGTAGTCTAATGGATACACTTTTTCTCTCCCGTCCACCATCTCATTCTGACCAAGGCTAACCCTTTTGGGATCCAAATGTTTCCTGTCTTTCCTTCACTTTCTGCCTCCAGAAGAGAAGAGGAAGGGGAAGAAAGGGCAGGGGAGGGGCTTGGGGAGAACTCCCCCTCCAAGCCTGCCCACCCTGCTCCAGCACACTACGTGGCTCCCAAGATAGAAACTTGCCTGCATTAAGTGATATTCCAAAAAAACTTACTTTTACCAAATTTGGGGCTTGGGACCCAAAGTTTAAGAAACCCTGGTATAGACAACTTCTGGTTGGCTTTCTTTCCCTAGCATTAAGCATAGAATCCCTCAGCAAGCATGGCCATAGGGAAACTTCCACAATGCCCCTATATCCCATGATCTGATCCTTGATTATCTTATTATCCCATATGATCTGTCAGTGGAGATTCATATAATCCAATTTAAAGCAGATAACCTGGGATCAGATCCTGGGTTACAGGGCAGTGTAGAAGGAGCTTGAGATATGTGATCCATCAAACTCTGTCTCCACATCAGCTGAAGATGAGAATTCAGGTTAGCAAGCCTGGAGAAAGCTGTAGAGCACCCACAGCATTGCCACCAACATGTATGTCACTGTTGCCACTTCCTCCCCAGCACTTACCACCTGAGCTGGTCACTTGATTCTGCTCAATGTTAGGGACAGATCTAGTTCATTATACAATTTATTTTCCTATTTCCAGAACTATTGCTGTTTGTTCTGATCCACTTTCCAAGCTTCAAGAACTAGATTGAACCCTGCGGCATATCCCTAAAGTTTACAGGGGACAAGGGCCTTACCTAAGAAAAAGGGCAGCCAGAGAGAGATCAGCAGATTCTTCATGCTGTGTTCCTGAATGAATGGCTGGCAAGATGTTCGTTTTGCTGTGATGGCCTACCTTTGGTCATGAAAACTCTTCTTCCCAGTGCTTTTTATACCTCCATGAGCAGATAACGGCTGTCATAAATTTTATTGGCCTTCTCACCTTTAAAAGGAAAATGATGAAATATTAACAGTGTAATGCCATGCTGAAAAAGACAAGTGTCATGTATTTTACACATAGTTGCTTCTTGGAGGAAGAATAAAAAGGAGAACAACTTGCCCTTTAAACAAAGACGGAAACTGCTTTGCAAATTCTCATTTTTAATGCACTGATATAATGGAATATCTGTTTTCGTCCTATCAAACTGAACCAAAGATGATGCCTCAGATGAAGATGAAGCACTTTGGCCACATAATGAGAAGACAGGAAGATAATGATGCTGGGCAAAATGGAAGGGAAATGGAAGAGGTGCCGATCAAGGACAAGATGGATGGATATTATCCTTGAAGTGACTGGCTTGACCTTGAGGGAGCTGGGGTGGCCATGGCTGACAGGGAGCTCTGGTATGGGCTGGTCCATGGAGTCACGAAGAGTCGGAAGTGACTGAATGAATAAACAACAATTTGATGGCACACAACAAGAGCACAAGCAGCAACAATAAGGACAGCTCAATTTCATTGCTGCCATTTTGTAATCAGGTTCTAAATCAACCTGAGGGCATTAAGTTGTCATCTATTCAAATGTGTGTGAGAGAAGGTTAATATAAGGGGTTAAAGTAATACAAGGACAGGCCAGAGTTTGGAGGAAAAAAATGGATGACAGCTTTTAGAATCCATTAATCTGACAGAAAGACAAATGGCACACGCAGTAACCCAAGTCAAGATATATTATTGGCCTCTCTTATCAACTCTAGGCTCCTGGTGCTGGTTCTATTTCCAAAAGAGGTTCAGCACTGGGACAGCTCCTGTGGAATTTAGGCCCCTTCTACACTGCCATATAAAATCCAGATTATCTGCTTTGAACTGGATTATATGGCAGTGTGGACTCATATCACCTCGTTCAAAGATTATCTGCTTAGATAATCTTGATTAAATGACAGTGTAGAAGGGGCCGTCGAGAAAAAGGAGCCACTATTAAACCAAGGCTGGATCTACTCTGTCGCATAATGCTAACACCTTCTGGAGAAAACTTTTGAACTACATTGAACTGCATTATATGTTATTTGGCAGTGTGACTACAGCCCAAGACTTGTGAATGCAAAAGTACACACAAGCTTGGAGAAGCTGCAGCAGTTTGTTTTTTTAAGCTTCCTGGGGGGGGACAAGATTCCACTAACTACTGCTCTTCTCCCTCCCATGAGTTAATTGAATGCAAATTATTTTTGGATTTTGAACTCAGTTCGCAGTAACTGAAACGGCCTGATAACAAAAAAAGAGCGTGGGAAGAAGAAAGAGAAACTAGGATATTTTAAAAGCAGATGGAAAAATAAGATGATGTAGGATTAATGAGGACTTTTCCTGCAAAATCAGAGTAACTGGAAGGTATTTGGTTCCCTTTTTCTTATTGGTTACATGTCTACTGCTGATGTCAGAATGGGGAACTTGTGATGGCAAGGAGTTTGGAGATCCGGCTGGGAGTGGTGGCAGTAGCAACAGAAATCCCCCCTCTTTCCCTGCACTGTTGAGATTAGGGAAAGAGTGATGGTTCCACTGTTCCATCTGGACAGCAGATTGGTCTGAATCAGACCCAGTCTCTCTATCAAGACTGACCTGAAGCTGTGGAATACTCTGGAGCAGTGCTCCTCAACCTTCCTAATGCCACAACCCTTTAATACAGTTCCAATTATTTTTGTTGCTACTTCATAACTGTAAGTTTTCTATTGTTGTGAATTGTAATATAAATATCTGATATGCAGGATGTATGACCAACAGAAAATACTGGAAGGGTTTGGTGGGCCTTGAGTTTTAGAATTGACCTTGAGTTTTAGAATTGTACTTCACCTACATCCAGAGAGCACTGTGGACTCAAACAGTGATGGATCTGGACCAAACTTGGCATGAATACTCAATATGATCAAATGTGAATACTGGTGGAGTTTGGAGAAAATAGATCTTGACATTTGGGAGTTGTAGTTGCTGGGATTTATAGTTTACCTACAATCAAAGAGCCATGCCTTGAAAGGACTTGCTGACACGAACCTCCCTCCAGCCTTGCACACTTTCCCTTGCCCACACATGCACACCACGCTGCCATGCGCTGAGCGTGCCTGCTCTCCCCTCCCTGCTTGGAGTCTCAGAAACCTTGTCTGAGGCCAGCCAATCACAGTGGAGGAGGAAGGATTCACTGTCTGTTCCCAAAAAGGAGGAAAGACGGAAATATCTTCAACCTTCTCTGCCAAAGGGGTTCCTAAAACCATCAGAAATACATGTATCTAATGGTCTTTGGTGACCCCTCTGAAACCCCCTTACAACCCCTCCCAGGGGTCCCGCCCCCCAGGTTGAGAAATGCTGCTCTGGAATTTCCAGTAATCTTCCATGTATCCCCCTATTTTTCCAAAAGTGAGACAAAATCACTTGTAACTCTTTAATCACTTTAACCCACAATATTCACTAGAAGTTGGCAACAATTGTGAGGATAACCACTAGTAGATTTCAGGTGAATCTGGGTTTTCTCGTGGATGTAGATTTACCCTGAGTCACTGCCTCTCTCTATTTTTCTATTGGATCGGCCTTCACTTTCGAATGCACTTTGATCTACCCTACCCCTGCAGTTTAGAAGATGTCTTGTCATTTAATGCATAAGAACAGCTCATTCGCCTTAACACCTGCCTCAGGCCCATAAGCTTTCCATCATGTCATTGTCAAGGACAAATGAAAGGAAAGGAATAAGAAGAGCCTCATAACTTAGAGAAAATGGCACAATAACTCTTTGGTCACTTCATGTGGCATTGCTTCTGGGGGCATCACATATAAGAAGCTAGCAAATAAAGTCAGGAAACAAAGTGGCAAAGCAATATTTCAAAATGGAAAGGTTTGCTATGAAACTGGAACTTTAGGGACTGAACATCAAGTCACCACACACTTCGGGAGTGAAGGGAGGTTAACTATAATGAACTCAGATCAGGGATGAACTATAAACACAGACATAATAGGATGTTTTTATGACTGTTTTTAATTTGGCAGCTTTTGCCACTTTATTTCATCAGACTGTGTACTTGGTTCAACATCTTGTTTCCTGGCAGGGGTTACCCAATAAACTGGCACACAGGAAACAGTGGTGCCAGTTGCAGAGACACTAAATTCAATAAACCTCTGAGATTCTGGAGATCCCAGAACACAGAGAGCCAGAAACCTTTGATATTTTGGAGATGCTTAAACACAAAGGACCTCCTCAGTTCTGTAGACTGTGGGTCCAGACTAACATTGGTGGTCCTTGACTAGACTGCTGAACTTCTAGAGCTCTAAAATTCCTGATGCCAGTTCAGGGCTGATCAAGGCTAAGTGATGTGTCTAAACACTGCCAAAGATCTATCTCTTTTAGGGCCTCCTAATGGTTTTCCTAATCTGTGACTTGGTGGTCTCTTATCCATAAGTTAAAGTATGGAGTATTTTTTTCCATGTCAGGAGCGACTTGAGAAACTGCAAGTCACTTCTAATGTGAGATAATGTGTCATCTGAAAGGATGTTGGCCAGGGAACACTAGGATGTTTTACCATCCTGTGCGAGGCTTCTTTCATGTTCTCACACAAGAAGCTGGAGCTGACAGACAGGAGCTCACCCCACTCCTGAGATTCAAACTGCCAACCTTTCAGTCAGCAGTTTTGCCGGCACAAGGGTTTAACCCATTGTGCCACCAGGGGCTCCTAAGTCAAAGTTGAGTTGAATGCAATTTTAGAAAAAAATATTGGGTGAGAATGTTATACATTGAATTGCATTCAGGTTACAGTTGAGTTGAATGCAATTCAGTGTACGACATTCTCACCCAATAGTTTTTCTAAAGAAAGCAGCATACACGACACTTTCTTTTCCCCTTAGAACAGCTCAGTAAAGTAGATTAAACTCAAGACCATCCAACAAGCTTCACTGCCAAATGAGATTTAGAACATGAGTTTTCCTAGTAAGCCATCATACTGACCTCTGTCAAAAGCAATGCAAATTAATTACACAGTTATAAAACTGTATCTCAGTGTAACCTGTATCTCAATATATAGTCTTGAGAATACTAAGATTTCACAAGTATACCATTTTTCTCTCTGTTGTTGTCAGGTTTCCTTACAGAATGTTTTGATTTGGCCTACAAAGAAGCGTTATTTAATAACTGAGCACTACAAAACATGACTGGCATCTGCTGGCCACACTGAGAATATTCTTGCACTTGAAATATAGGTTAAATATCTCTTATCCAAAATACTTGGGACCAGAAATGCTTGGTAGTTTTTCCAGATTTGAAACAACTGTCTTCAAGATGAGATCCATGTCTAAACACAACATACATTTGTTTCATATCTACCTTATACACAGTGCCTGAAGGTAATTTTATACAATATTTTAATAATGTGTAAGAAATAAAGTTTGTGTGCATTCAATCAGCAGAAAGCAAAGGTGTCACTCTCCTAGCCACTTATGTGGATAATTCTGGAATTTGGAGAATTTTGGAATTTTGTACAACGGACGTCCAACCTATAATAAAGTTGATCTCAAGGCTGCCTTGTTTACAACTTTTCTCCATAGAAGGGCAATACAGGTTAAAATAGCTGTTTATAATACTGATGTATATTTGTATATTCATACACACATAGACTGAGCTTCTGTTCTGCGCTATCATAGGTAGATCTCATTCCCCCTCTTTGCATAGTTGACCTACCAGTTTCAGGCTGTGCACCAGCTCTCTCCAGACATTCAGTGGCTAATGGAGATAGAGGATGGAGGGGCAGCTAGGCAGATCTCTTCTCACAGCTACCCACGAAGTTGTCATCATTCTGGACCTTTGGGAGACCCCAAGTAGTTTGTCACCAATGTTGCGAAATAGCTTTCAACTTGCTCATACAAATAAACATTTTACTGACATATTTAAGGGGAAGAGTGGATAAAAAAATGGACCTCGAATGAAAGGGTCCATCACCGAGCAAACCTTACCTTAACATATATGGTAGCCTTACCCACCTCTTCTACTACCACCACAACCACCATGGCGGAGTCTGTGGCCAGCGTGGGATCCACCGCGACTCTGACCGAGACGGAGGTGACTGAGCCGGAGAATCGCAGTCTGACTATCAAATTGAGAATTCCATTCTAGTGGATGCCTTAAATGCCCTGAAATTAAACTACTGCAACACACACTACAAAGAGCTGTTCCTGAAAGGTGTTGGAAAGCTACAACTAGTATAAAATGCAACAGCCAGTCTGTTGACGAATGTGTGGTTTCGAGACCATATATTATTTATTTATTTATTTATTTATTTATTTATTTTATTTACTATATTTGTATACTGCCCTTCTCAGCCCGCAGGTGACTCAGGGCAGTTTACAGCGGCAACAATTCAATGCCCAACAACACCATAAAACATTTTAAAACATTGACATATAATATAAAACCATAACAAGATCAATAAAGCATAAATCATTTGTGTCTCTTCATTATATTGCATGATCATGTTTCAACTGCAGGGAATTATTTCTGAATTCAGTTCAAGGTATTGTTTTTCATTTACAAAGTCCTAATCGTACATACGCAAAGGGATCTTGCAGCACTTAACTAGGGACTTCATCCCACATTGGGAATCGTTGTTTTTCCCCTAAGCTTGGCAACGCATCTTTTGCAAATTTAATAAATGATTTTCTTACCCCCATCACATGTTTTCCTTCATCCAGCTTTCATTTCAAATTATCCATATGAATTCTCTGTTTGCTCTCGCAGAAGTGCTTTTTAACGCGAGATCAGTAAACAGGATTTTTTTCTATTCTATATTGTTCTATATTACAATACATAAGTACAGATACCTCTCAATTCAAAGGGTAATTCTATTGAATTTACATTGCTTAAAAAAGATATAAATTACCGTTCCTTCCTCCTCGGTTCTAAAAATTATGTTGGAAGAATGGATTCTATACTGCCCATCTAGGCTCCTCCCTCCAGAACGATGTTGCTATCTCAACAAGCGGACAATGGGGAATTCCCATCACACGTTAAATTTCATGTTTTTACATGTCTCTACCCAGGGAATTAAAAAAGAAGTTGATTGCCAATCAACTTAGGAAACATAGGAAAAACCCACTTTAGAAACGGTGAAATACCTGGAACCCCACAGCCAGTACTGGCAGTCTTCACAATGCACAAAGACTTGCGGTGACAATCCAGACCTTTTAGCCCTTAACCTGCTCAAACCCCTCCTTGTTGATCACTTGAGTGCTCCTTTATGACCATAGCAGGCATGATCATGACAGCCATAGAAGCTAACAAGGCAGCAGCAATAGTGAAAAGGTGACACAGGGATGGGCCAACAGGGCCAATGCAGTTTAGGCCTGGGTGGATCCCCCCACTCCTGCTTCTGCTAATGTCAACATGGGGCATCTGTGATGGTTAGGAGCTCTCATAGAGCTCTGCAGCCATCTGGCAGTACTAACAGCAACAGAGATGGTAAAATCTTTCTATATCTTTTTTTAGTGTAATTTTGATGATGTTGCTTGTTGTTTATGTTTTGGCTTTATTTTGCTGTAACATGTTGTCCGGGCTTGGACCATGTAAGCCTCTCCGAGTCTCCATTGGGGAGATGGTGACGGGGCATAAATAAAGTTTATTATTATTATATTATTATTAAAATGTTGGTCTAGCTAGGCTACAGTAATCTCAACTCATCTAAACGATGTAGACTGCCACCTCGCCATCCCTGCAGGTTAGGGACATAGTGTGTGACTCCTGCAGGCTAAGGACATAGTGTGTGACATTGTGTGTGACTGTCCAGGGCCAGTGTGGAGCATTTTTGTTCCAGACCTGCTCCTCAATAAGAAGCCAGAATCGACGAGCCCATAATTTGTTTTAAAAATGTAGGCTAGCAATTTTGTTATCTCATTCTCTACAATGCTACAAGATCCCTCTTCTTTACGATACTCCAGGTTTACATGGCGATTCTTTTGAAAGCATGGTCTGGACCAGAATACATGAATGACTACCTGTTATCATATGATCTCAACCAAAATTTGAGACTATTAGTGAATGTCTTGTTGCATAGCCTACCAACCAATAAGACTAAGCTGGTGAATACTTATGACAAGTCTTTCTCTGTTGTGGCAGCCCAGTTGTGGGACTCTCTTCCAAGGGAAGCGAGGCTGGGTCCTTTCGTCTTGAGCTTTTGCCAGGCAGCGAAGAGGATTTTATGATCTGATTGCAGTTGTTTGAAGTGTAAACAAGAAACAGGTACATACCTTCATATAAAGGACACTTACAGATACATTTTGGAAAGACTACACACTCCGTACAATTTTTGAAATTGTGAAACTGTTATGTTGACTGTTTATTGTGTATGTTTTGTTTTGCATGTTACACCTTGAGTGTTCTGTGAGCTGCCCCAAGTCCCTCTGGGAGATTGATTTATTTTGGGTATTTTACCCCGCCCTTCTCAACCCCCTAGGCGGGAAATAAATAAAAGATTATTATTATTATTATTATTATTATTATTATTATTAGAATGATTAAATAAAATTTGGATCATTGTTCTTATGGGAATAATTGAGAGCAGTGAGTGTGGGACACACAAAAAGGATCAGACAGAACTCTTTTTTCTTAGGTTTTTAAAAATCGTTAATTAACTAAACAGATATCAGCTCCTGCAATAACAATAGTGATGTTTCTCATCCTCCAGTTGTGCACTGCAGTCTCTAAAAAGATCTTTTATTTGGACAAATCTTGTGCCTTTTAGTATCACGTGAGTTCTCTGTTTTAAAACTGATTCCTGCATGTAATATTTCTCAAAGTTGTTCATGATTTATTTTCTTTATGTTCTAGTCTGCCTTTGGGGGGCGATTTTTTTTTTAAAAAAGCATCCCCACAACTCCATCATATTAATTAGTGTATCACCAAATCCTATAAAAACCAGGGGTGGCTGGCTCTTGCTGTTTTAAGTGTGTGGATTTTAAATTCTTTAAAAAGCAATTAAGTGTTTTTATTTGGTTTAAAAATATCTTTAACTGCTTACATTTTATGTATTAAATAATGTTTTGTGAATTGTGTTGTTGAAGGCTTTCATGGCGGGAATCACTGGGTTGCTGTGAGTTTTGAAGGCTGTATGGCCATATTCCAGAAGCATTCTCTCCTGACGTTTCACTCGCATCTATGGCAGGCATCCTCAGAGGTTGTGAGGTCTCTTGGAAACTAGGCAAGTGGAGTTTATATATCTGTGGAAGGTCCAGAGTGGGAGAAAGAACACCTTGTCTGTTTGAGGCAAGTGTGAATGTTGCTATTGGCCAGTTTGATTAGCTGTGAATAGCCTTACAGCTTCAAAGCCTGCTCCTTCCTGTCTCGAATAAACCTTTGTTGGGAAGAGTTAGTTGACCCTGATTGTTTTTATGAATTGTACAGTACCCTGATAGGCATAAGAAGAATAAATAAGCTCTTCAAACAAGCAAGAAATGTAGGAATCTGTGTGTTTCACTCAAGCTAATAACAATACCTTAGTTACCAGGCCCATAAGCAGGATTTCGTTTCGGGGGGGGGGCTGAATTTTTTTCAGGGGGGATTCGGGGGGGCTGCGTTTTGGGGGGGGGGCTGAGTCTGAGTGAAAGAGGGTCTGCCCTAGCAAACCTTTTGTATCATTACCCCAATACCCCCATGCATATGGGATATATTGAGTATGGTGATCAGATCATGATATGAATAAACATAACAGTTTAAATAATGCACCAATAAGGCCTTTTCGCGAACCACCATGAGAATTTCGGGGGGGGGGGGGGGCTGAAGCCCCTCAAGCCCCCCCCCCCCCCCCGGCTACATGCCTGTTAGTTACAAGCAGTCTTTGCTTGTAACTAAGATATTGTTATTGGCTTGAGTCTGTGTCCCAAAAGGCAGTTTCCCAGTGTAAATGGATATCAGTGCACTTATTTGTAATTTATTACTGACGAACCAAATATGTCCAAAAGAAAACTGCCAAGATGATAAAAGATCTGGCTTAGCAAACTGGATATATTTAGCTTGGAGCATCGAAAATATGAAGTGATATGATAACCATTCTAAGACACCTAAAGGAATGTCATGTAAAAGATGTATGTTTTCTTTTGCTCCAGAGAACAGGGTGAAAACTAATGGCTTAAAATTGCAAGAATAGTGATTAATTTAACATTAGAAATAAGTGCCTGGCAATAAAGCTGTTCAGCTGTGGAGTAGACTGCTTTAGCATGTTGTGGAGTGTCCTACTTTGGACATCTTTAAACAGAAGCTGGGTGGGTTCTGGATCTCTAAGGAATGCTTGAGTGCACGGCAAGAGGTTGGACAAGATGCCCTTTGCAGTACCTTCCATCTCTGCAATTCTTTTATTTTAAACTATATTCTTCATCTTGACTCAGAGCCTCATTGCAGGTTTGCCACATGTGCTCATTATTTGAGCTAAATTTTGGGTTGCTCTGCTTCTTACCTTATATCATATGTTGAACCTCACCTCAAGCTGCAGAGAGAGCCAGGTAGTAAACAACAACAACAACAACAACAACAACAACAACAACAACATCTTCTTCTTCTTCTTCTTCTTCTTCTTCTTCTTCTTCTCTCCTTTTTTCTATACCACCTTTCCAGTTTGTTCAGGAGAACTCAAATGCTTGTACACTTTTTCATCAGTCTCAGTAGAGCAGTGGTTCCCAACCTGTGGTCCATGGACCACCAGTAATCCACAAGAACTACAATATGGTCCATGGCCTCACCGTTGCTACACCGCTGCAACAAGAGCGACTGGTCTCACAAAACCGTCTTATACTGCTGAGGCTTATTAAAAATGGTTTTCTGTGGGCGAACAGATGGTGACTACTGGATAGCATACGTTCTGTATCAGAAACTAAAGCTAATGTGGTCTATCTAATGTAATTTTCAGAATCAGCACCCCAAATAACTAAACTAAAATAACTAAAGTTGACCAAAAATTGATTGTAACCCTTTTGGTACTAATAGGTTTTTTAAAATCCTTGTGTGTTATTGTTTATTGTTTATATGTGATTTATATTAACTGTATTGTATTTATTGTTTTTGTTCATAGCTTTTGTTTATTGATGTACTGTTGGGCTTGGCCTCATGTAAGCCGCTCTGAGTTCCTTGGGGAGATGGTGGCGGGGTATAAATAAAGTGTTATTATTATTATTATTATTATTATTATTATTATTAGGTTGGAGAGTGTTTCCTAGTCAAAGTGGTCCCTGGTCAAAGTGGTCCTTGGTCAAAGAAACCCTGCAATAGAGATATCTGCCAAATCTGGGTCCCTGTCCCCTGGATCTTTTATTTGTTGCTGGTTGGAAAAAAAACTCAAGTGGTGCACCTTGTTGCAAGCGGAACATGAAACACCATCAGTTTCAGCTGTCTCAGCATGAAACTGCAACTAGGATTTCATCCTCAATAACTCTGACAGGGGACATTTTATTTAAAACAGAGGTGCCATTTACCCCGGCTATGCTGGTTAAATTGGTCGGCAGTTCGAATCCGGGGAGTGGGGTGAGCTCTCACTGTTAGCCCCTGTTTCTGCCAACCTAGCAGTTTGAAAACATGCAAATATGAGTAGATCAATATGTACCACTTATGTGGGAAGGTAATGGTGCTCCATGCAGTCATACTGGCCACATGACTTTGGAGGTGTCTAGGGACAACGCCGGCTCTTCGACTTAGAAATGGAGATGAGCACCATTCCACAGAGCTGGACATGACTAGAATTAATGTCAAGGGGAAACCTATACCTTTTTATGTTGGTTAAAGCTCCTGGGACCTGAAATCCACCAATATCTGGACCTTGATTCCAAACATTAAAATACTGTAACTCTGACTTTCAAAGACAGAATGCTTCCACTAGAGGTCACTAGATAACTCCAAATAATGCTGTCTGTTGCAGTCAAACAGCAACTTTCACAACTGAGGAAACTGGTATTCCTCAAAGAATCTCTGGCTAGTTCAGCTCACACAGACTGTGCTCATCTTTACGTTTTTGTGGGGAGCGAGATTACATTTAACGTATGAAACAAGAATGTGTGTGTATCTCTGTACACCTTCAACTGTCAACTTATGTGAATTTGACAGTTGTCTGTCAACTTATGCCGACCCATGAATTTCATAGGGTTTTTTTTAAGATGAGGAATACTCGGATTCTAAATCCAAAAAAAGCAGTTCTGAATTTAATTCATGAATAATAATAATAATAATAATAATAATTGCAAAGACTCTGGCCTAAAGACCTTGGCCTGCACTTAAATACAATCGACACTGACAAAATTGCCAGCTGACAGCTGAAAAAGGCCACCTTACTGGGATCTGTACGCATTATTCGCCGATACATCACACAGTCCTAGACACTTGGGACATGTGGCACAAAGTGATGGGCCCTCAAGTCTGGGAAATTCAGGTCTGGGAAATGATGTTTCCTTCTGTGAGAAAACTGGCTCAATAAATGCAAGGCCTCAAGGCCAGTCCGAGGAGCCAGAAGTAGCAACAGCAGATAAGGAATTGTGTGAAGAGCTGAATGATAAGGAGGGTTCCCAAGATAAACCACCTGTAGCTATGGAGATCAACAAAAGTCTTTGTTTACAAATCAGAGCTGAAAATAGATTATGCCAGTAGGAGGGATTACTTGGGAAAATCGGGAGAAAATTCACAAGAGACATAATGCTTTCATGGGTGTCTATTAAACAACAAGTTGTTTACCTTAAGGGCAGTTCAGGCAATGCTGCGCCTGAGTTCTCTTGTTTCTGGTTCAAGTCAAGCCTTGGTTTTGGATTTTAATATCCTGGAAGTTTTCTATGTTCCTGTTCATGTACTCCTGTTCAAGTTTTTACTAGTTATACCTTTTTGCTTGTGGACATATACTGTTTCTGTGATTTCTGGCTGTTCCTGGACTTTGTCACCTCTGGAACTTTATGAGACATTTGGATTATCGTTTGGTTATTGCCTATTACTAAACCTTTTCAGATTTTATCTCTTTCTTTCTTATTCCTGCTTTTTAAATATGTTTTTAATGTGTTTTATAATTAACTGTTTGCTTATATTCCTGGACTCTTATGTGGTACAGTGGTCATACGTGTTTCCAGATCTGAAGTGCAACAGTACACATGAAACAATTACTCGAGTTTGTAATGCTACTTTTAAAACAGTTGCTTTATTATGGAGGTTATTTGTCTGATTATTTTTTAATGAAAAAGATTTAATAATAAAATAGAAAATGGCAAAAAATATACAGAAATGAACCCTCTCCCTACAACTTTGTGAAATTATTTCACATTAAGACTCATTTCCATTATTTTGTAAATGGATGTTATT
The DNA here is from genome assembly GCF_037176765.1 of Anolis sagrei. Taxonomy (NCBI): domain Eukaryota; kingdom Metazoa; phylum Chordata; class Lepidosauria; order Squamata; family Anolidae; genus Anolis; species Anolis sagrei. The sequence continues at coordinate 43,031,140 of NC_090021.1, forward strand.
ATGTTCCTGATATATTTGGGGGGGGGGGGGGGGGCGGAGTAATGCATTACAGATCTGTTATCGGTTGGTAAAACATTATTTCCAAACTGTGCAAATCTATATAAATAGAAATGTAATGTTCGTTTGTGGGATTAACAGAACTCAAAAACCACTGGACAAATTGAAACCAAATTTGGACACAAGACACCTAACAACCCAATGTATGTCCTTCACTCAAAAAAAAATGATTTTGACATTTGGGAGTTGTGGTTGCTGGGATTTATAGCTCACCTACAATCAAAGAGCATTCTGAACCCCACCAGCAATGAAATTGAACCAAAACTCCCATGGCCAACAGAAAATACTGGAAGGGTTTGGTGGGCAGTGTCCTTTGGTTTTGGAGTTGTAGTTCACCTACATCCAGAGATCACCGTGGACTCAAACAATGATGGATCTGGACCAAACTACACGAATACTCAATATGCCCAAACGTGAACCTTGGTGGAGTTTGGGGAAAATAGAATCTTGACAATTGGGAGTTGCAGTTGCTGGGATTTATACTTCATCTATAATCACAGAGCATTCTGAACCCCATCAACGATAGAATTGGCCCAAACCTCCCACACAGAACCCGCATGTGGGCCACAGCAACGCGTGGCAGGGGATGGCTATTTCAGAATAAATGTGAACGTAGCTTAAATTTTCATTCAAGAGGTCAAGACCTACTGAATTTTGTTGCAGAATTCATACAGAACTAGACTTAAAAGGTAAGCATTTAGTAATTGTTGTAAAAATGTCCCCGAGTTTCAGTCATGTACAGCCTTTTTCTCAGACAAGAATAGTAATATTTTTAATATAGAGAAATTATGCTTGTAACAAACATTTGCAAAGAAGGAGAAAAAACCTAAAAGTTACTCAAAATAAACATTCTGCTTCATGTTAACACATATTTTCTGGATCTGAGAGTTTGGTAATTGTGGAATGCCTTCATTGACAAAGAGTGTTTCTACCTGAGAATTCTCATTGACATCAGAAAACAGTCCAGATTCAGTTGCTTAATGCAAAATTATTTTATCTGCCTGGGTGAAGATAAACAGAAATGACTTTACGATTTAGGTGTGGCTACCTACAGTCTGGCTCTGGTCCAGGCAATGAATTTGTTTGAACAGGAAGGTGGTTTCCTTCTAAACACTGGAGTCAAATTGAAATCATATCATTGCAGAATCATGGAATCGCACCACTCCTTCCCAATGTATGATCAAGACCAATCCACTGCTAACGTAGAAGTAGAGCCAGGCAACAAAACTTTGCAGTATGAAGAGATTCTTTACAGAGTTTCAGCCTCTCCATTCCACTTCTTCCCATTTTCCACTGGTATTTTTCTTCTCTTTTTCACCCTGTTATGATTTAATCAACTTTCCTTTATGTTAGGAGACTTTTTGGAGAAAGGTCTCTCTTTGGTTGATTTGCCACTTTTCATTTGAAGTTTGGGGAATATTTGGGGGAAATTCAGATGAATTATCAATTTTACAGAGCTTGAAAAATAATGGTTTACAAATAGGAAAGCTACCTGTAATACACTACTTTTTTTGCATTAACTGGGGTATAATATTTATTTACAGAATAGTGTTTTTTCATGTCAGGAGCAACTTGAGAAACTGGAAGTTGCTACTGGTGTGAAAGAATTGGCTGTCTGCAAGGATGATGCCCAGGGGACACCCAGATGTTTGATGTTTTTACAATCCTATGGGAGGCTTCTCTTATGTCTCTGCATGGGAAGCTAGAGCTGAGACGGGAGCTCACCCAGCTCCCCGGATTCAGACCGCCAATCTGTCACCAGGGGCTCCTACAGAATAGTTATAATTATATATATGAGTCAGGTTCCAGCCACATTAAAATCTTTGGGTTTTTTCTTAACTTCAATAAAAATTCTGCCTTCTTGGATTTTATAACCCATCCTTGTAAAAACTCAATAAAGATTATATATTAAAAAATTCGGCCTTCTGACCTTGAGGATAATATAAAATTATTACTCACTGAAGCAAGACAATCTATATATTCTATAACCAACTTATAATTCCCTATGTTCTTCCTATATCTATGCCCCCATCTATACTGACCCTTTAATCCAAATTGCAGCCTACAATGTGTACTATGATATGGGTTAAAGGTTAATAAAGGGCATATTAGAGGAAATCATAGGAAAGTCTGAGTTAAAAGCCCTTTGATGCACTGCACAAAATCCCAATATATCCCAGATCCCAGAGTGAAATCAGCTCCGTGGAATGTGAAGTGCCTTGTAGACATCTGGTACTTTGTAGGATTCAGAGCACAGGGCAAGGTAGCTGCCAAAAAAGCCCAAAGGAGATGGCTGGGCAGCAGGGGATCAATTTCACTCCTAATTGTCACTTTCCCATTTTTTTCATCTCCTGTGCCTCTGGAGCACTGATGCGCATTTCTCCCAAATGGGAGGCAGGGGCACAGAGCAGTATGAGGCCAGGTTCTGTGATTAATGTATTCACCTTCTTGCAGGCCCGTAGCCAGGATTTCGTTTCGGGGGGGGGGGGGGGGGCTGAATTTTTTTCAGGGGGAGTTCAGGGGGGGCTGAGTTTCAGGGGGGGGCTGAGTCTGAGTGAAAGAGGGTCTAGCCTAGCAAACCTTTTGTATCATTACCCCAATACCCCCATGCATATGGGATATATTGAGTATGGTGATCAGATCATGATATGAATAAACATAACAGTTTAAATAATGCACCAGTAAGACCTTTTCGCGAACCACCATGAGAATTTCGGGGGGGGGGGGCTGAAGCCCCTCAAGCCCCCCCCCCCCGGCTACATGCCTGCCTTCTTGACTTCAAACCTGTTCCAAACTGGTCAAGCTAATCACCTGCACAGCAAAACTGGTTCCTCCCAAACCAGTCCCAAGCTGTATTATAGTTTCATTGTAGATGTGCCCACCTTCCATCCTTCTTTCTAGTCATTTTCTTCCCTCTCTCATATATGCCAGTATCACATTTCCCTCCATCAACCTTCTGTGCCCACAGAATTTTTAATGTTTTTAGCATCAGTGGCAGAGATTGGAAACATTTGCTTTTCAAGACTATGTCTGAGTCTCCACTGGCCCACGAAAATGGATTCACATCACAACTGCTCCAAGGATTCCACATGACATACCGTTAGTTTTGCAGAAGAAGCGCCCCTTCCGGACATTTTTCTGGCACAAGGGGAAATTCAGTTTGCTTCAGAGCTTCCACTTTGCAGTGATCCTGGCATTTTTGAGGTGTGAACAGTTGAATCTAGATTAATCCAGTCCAATCCAGTGTCCATATACCAAACAGGTCCACCACTATGTGACCAGTGAGAAGCGGTCCTTCAGTAGAGCCTTACTGGCGATGTTGCTTTAACTGGTCAGGTGGCTCTTGTGACCTCATCAGAAATTGTCACCTTCCAGGGTCTCTTCCAGCTGATTTTGGTCCGTGAAACAGCAAGAGTGATCCTAATGTGTTGTCAATCTGTCTGTGAAGATACGAAAAGACTGGGGATGCTCCTGCATTTCATCCGGAGCAGCTCCATAATGCAGTACTCCAGATTATTTCAATAAGTGTAGATGTAGTCTGAAATTTACAATTACCATTGCAGTGCTTATGTCTGCCTGAGGATTCTGAAATGTTCAGGTCAAAATGTTAACTTTTTCAAGCTTTACTTGGCTATAGTTGCACAAGCATAGAAAGACCTAAAACAAGAAAATAGGTGTAATATATTTAAGATCTCTCTTTTGGAGTATGATTTGCAGAGAACCTGGGCTGAAGGGAGGTAGTGGGAATAGGCAATGGCATGGATCAGGGAACCTTTTGCAGGGATTCAGGTGAAGTTGGATGCCCTTTTCTTTGGCTCTGAAAATGACACCCTGGGGCCTTGTACGAGTTGCAGTGGGTGTGTGACACAGAAATTAGTGTTGGCTTGGCATTTGGTCTCACATCTTAGTAGAACTTCCACATTTCTGTAGTGAGGGGAAAAACATCCCTCACATGGCTGGATAATTGTTGAGAGCCTGTTGCTAATCTGACATGACGCACAATGACAGCTTGACACTGTGCTGTCAGGTCATGGATGGTCAACCAGATGTAACATCACGCATGGTACACACTAGGAGCACACGGAGAAAGAGAGATGCACGAACACACATATACTTCCTGCTTGAATTACATTTCAGATAAGGATTTTATCTTCTGCAAGATAACAATGGTTCAACTGGGGAGGAAGGGAGGATTTTCCAAATCTATACTTCGATCTGTATTCAAGAACGATAGCAGCACTTCTGCTTCGTCCTTACTTGATCCATAAAGACAGCAAGGCCTTCATGCCTTAGGGATGTTAAGTGTCTAACGTGCTTGACATTTGTTTGAGGACCCAGTCAGCAAAGCATTTAAGCATGTGCTTACATCCCAGCAAAGCCCTTCAGCACATGTTTTGACATCAAGTCCACTGAAACCAACAGAACATGAGTAAATTTAAATACACTTGGGAGAAATTTACTTACTCCAATGACCTTGGGGAACATTTCGATACTCAGAATCATGGACATAAAAATATGTGGATACATGCAGTGTTTATCATTATTTCAACTAACTTGGTTGAAATAATAACTGTTGGAAATTACGCCTTCAAATAATTTCATAATAATAATAATAATAATAATAATAATAATAATAATAATAATACCTTGATTTATAGATTTTCCTCTCTCCCCCAAGGGGACCCAGAGTGACCTGAAACGCAGTCTGGTGACCTGAAATGCAGTTCAGGCCTGGTCATGGTATGGAAACGGCTTTGGTCACTTTGGTGGATGACTCCGCAGAGAGCTTGACAGGGAGTATATCCTTCTTCGTTTTCTTGGACATCTCAGTAGCTTTTGATACCATTGACCATGATGCCCTTCTGGGGCAGCTCTCTGGAATGGGTTTTGGGGGCACTGTCTTGCAGTGGCTCTGCTCCTTCCTGGAGTATTGCACCCAAATGGTGGAGCTGAGGGACACCTGCTCGGACAACAGGCCATTGATCTTTGAGGTCCCACAAGGTTCCATTTTATTTCCCCTGCCTTTTAACCTCTACATGAAACCTCTGGGAGAGGTCATCCAGAGTTTTGAGTTCAGTGCCATCTCTACACAGATGACACTCAACTCTACTAATCTTTTCCACCAAATTCCAAGGAAGCCCGCCTCTCCACCCCCCCCCCCCCCCAGATCCTGGACCAGTACCTGGAAGCTGTGATGGACTGGATGAGGGCTAACAAGCTGAAGCTTAATCCAGGCAAGACAGAGGTCCTCCTGGTAAGCCATGGGCCTGATCGGAGTATAGGGTGGCAACCTGTGCTCGACAGGATTACACTCCCCCTGAGGACACAGGGGGTCCTTCTGGATTCAGTGTTGTCGCTTGAAGCTCAGATGTCAGTGATGGCCGGGAGGGCCTTTGCACAGTTAAAACTTGTACACCAGCTACAACTGTACCTCAAGAAGCCTGACTTGGCCATGGTGGTCCATGCCTAGTTACATCTAGATTTGATTACTGCAAAGCATTCTACGTGGGGCTGCCTTTGAAGATGGCCCAGAAGCTGCAATCGGTGCAAAGGTCAGCAGCCAGGTTACTAATTGGAGCTAATTATAGGGACCAGACAATCCCCCTATTAATGCAGCGCCACTGGCTGCCGATAAGCTTCTAGTCCCAGTTCAAAATGTAGGTTATCACCTACAAAGCCCGAAATGGTTTGGGTCCTACCGATTTTCATAATCGCATCTTCCCCTACAAACCAGCGCGGACTTTAAGATCCTCCAGAGAGGCCCTTGTCTCACTCCCACCACCATCACATGCATGGTTGGTGGAAACAAGAGAGAGGGCTTCCTCAGTGGTGGCCCCCCGGCTCTAGAACTCCCTCCCCAGGAAGACTGGGCTAGCCCCCACTCTGCCTGCCTTCTGCAGGCCATTGAAAACCTGGATTTTCCAATGTGCATTTGATGAAGGTTAGTCCTGGCCATGAATTTGATGAAGGTTAGTCCCAGCCCATGAATGTTCAGCCCAATTTCCCGATAAGGTTGTACTCAGCATTTTGCCCCCAGCCTGGCCCCATAGTCTGTTTTTTTTACACATAGTCAAGCCCAGCGCACCCCGCACCCCCCCCCCCCCCAAGGTTGGTTAGTCCATTATATTCCTGGTCACCAGCTGCCGAGTTGATTTGACATAGTTCTAATGCTGTTTTTATGACTTGCTGTTTTAATTGTGTTATAATTTGATTGCCATACGTTATTATGTTTTAAACTGCATTTTTGTTTTTGTTGACTAATTTTGTTGATTCCACTTGTAAACCTCCCCAAGTCTCTTCCAGGAGATGGTGGTGGGATATAAAAATAAAGTTGTCATTGCTGTCGTCGTCATCATCATCATCATCATCATCATCATGCTGTTTTCTGAGGCTGAGGATGTGTGGCTTTCCAAGAAAATAATTAATATGTTTGCTGAAAATAATTGTGAGGTCAATCCATTTTCCTCCATATATGTACATGTATGGAACATGAAGTCTGATGGTGAGTGGCCTCTGTACAGCAGCCACAGACTTCAATACAGGTAATCCATGCTTATCAAATTTACCTTCCACCAATGCTTACAAAAGCATGATGACCATGTCTTTGGTGTGGTTTCGAGGCTCAATTTATATATGATGTCCTGATAAATGTTTTCTTAAAGGTGGTTGATTTGTTTCCGAAAGCTGCAATCTGGAACAGAAGTTTACTCTTTTATTCCCTCAAAGCTGCTATTTGCATAATTGATCCTTCACATTATGTTTTATCTGACCCTTGAGCTGCAGGGAAGAGGGGGAAAACATTTTGTTGACGACTCTGTCTACACGGCAGGGAGTGTATATGTGTGTGAACAAATGAGCAAAAGATGAGTGACATACGTGCATGAAGGAGAAATAAATTATTAATATCTAAGAGTGCAGCTACCTTGAAGAATGAATGTGGTTTGATACCACTCAATGGCAGAGAACGTCAAGAACCTTGTAAAACTATAACTCCCATGATTCCACAGTTTAGATACACCTTGAATCTGCATGAAAGAATGACAAATGCTATTATGATGCATTTGAAAGAGTGGGGATATCTGTACACGTATGTGTGAGAGACATACAGAAGAGAGAGATGGGATGTGAAATCAAAACTGTTAATTACACTTCAGGTCGGTATTGGTGACAGTAGCTCTCTTCGGTGAAATGAAACATTGTGAACTTTTGAAGGAAACAAAACCCAGTGCCTCCCTTCCTTGAGAACCTACCAATGCTTCCCTGCCGCTGGGCACGTACCTCCAAAGACAGATAAACTACTTCCCTGTGTGTTATCATCCATACAGCACTGCATTGCAACCTCCACAACAGCAATTACGAGGTCTGCATATCCCAACTTGTCTTTCTCATACTTCCCTTTTTGGTGGAATTTCTATCTCTTTGTTACTCATACTTTTGGAAAGACGACTGATATCAAGCCGGTGAGTAATGCCTGTTGTACGTCATCAGCAGTCTACTGCAAGGAGAGGTGAGCAAGTTCATTTGTCCTCAGATCAAGGTTCATAGAGACGATTGACATATATGTTTGAAAATCAAAAGCAAGGAAACATTGCATCTGCTCCATGCCTCTCATTGCTCCAAAATTTCTTACATCTTTGATTGTGTTGTACAGATTAAAACTTTCCCCATATTCAGTTGCTCTCCATTGTGAATACTGTGGGATTTTTCTCCTTCATCATCAGGGAGTATGTTGCTGGATCTACACTGCCCTATATCCCAGGATCTGATTCCAGATTATCTTATCCCAGATTATGTGGCAGTGTAGACTCATATAATCCAGTTCAAATCAGATAATCTGGGATCATATTCTGGGTTATCGCACAATGTAGGTCCAGCCTGAGACACAAAAAGCTTAACAAGAAATGCAAGGCTCCACTACAAGTGAAATTACAGCCAATGGAACATAGTCTCTTTCCTATGCACTCCTGCAAACAAAGAAAAAAAATAAGAAATTGTTAGAAAAATAAGCATTAGCGTAGCAACACTGTATAGAGTTAGGCTGCTAGAGGAGCGGGCTGTGGCGCAGCTAGTTAGTAGCCAGCTTCATTAAATCACTACTGACCAAGAGGCCATGAGTTCAAAGCCAGCCTGGGTCGGAGTAAGCTCCCGACCATTAATAGTCTAGCTATGCAGCCTGAAAGATAGTGGCATCTGTCAAGCAGGAAATTTAGATACCACTTTATGCGGGGAAGCTAATTTAACTAATTTACGACACCATAAAACCTTCCAGCAGCATGCATAAGAATGAGGAAGTATTCCATCAAGGACTCGGTGTCACAAGTGGATGGTGAAGTGGCAGCTCCCCTTGTGGCTGGAATCAAGCATACCCTCATGAAGCCGTAAAGCTGGAATGTTAAATTGGCTCTGTGTCTGTTTATATATGTTGTATGTCTATGGCATTGAATGTTTGCCATGTGTATTTGCATTGTAATCTGCCCTGTGGGGTGAAAAGGGTGGAATATAAATACTGTGAAGGAAGGAAGGAAGGAAGGAAGGAAGGAAGGAAGGGAGATTCCATGAGTAAACTTGTCAAATGGCAGTCTTCTCCATGACAAGAGAACAATTCCCTGACTCTAGCATCAGAGTATGAGGGATGATGCACACCACCAATTGATCCCATCCAGGTACATGTGGATTGGCAGATACTGTAACTGAGAAGGGGTCAGTATATCAGAAACAGCTGTTTGAAGTTTCATTCTGAGAATTCTCTGAAAGAGAAATTCGGTGGGCACAGCCAGCCAGTTTTCCCACAGAGTCCTGGTTGTTTGCACCACAAGCGACATGGTTCTCCATACCAGTCTAGAGCAATACCTAAGTTTAAAAATAGCCAGCATCGCTGTACGCAGAGACCCCAGGGCACCAAATGATTTTTTAAGGGCCTTTCCTTAGAACAAGGTATTACGATTTGGGCGACTATCGGTAGCACCATAGCACACATGTAGCTTTCATATTTGTTTAAGCATTTCTGACTTGTATCAGCAGAGCTCAAGACATGATCAATACCCATCATCTCATAGAATCACAGAGTTGGAAGAGACTATAGGGGCCATCCAGTCCAACCCCTTACTATGCAAAAACACACAAACACACATAATCAAAACACCCTAAACACCTGGCCATCTGGCCTCTTCTTTAAAACCTCCAGAGAATGAGATTTCATCACACTCCAAGGTAGCATACCTCAAAGTGATAGGAAGCAATCCAAATGTTTCTAAATACTATGACCGCTTTATCTATAGTCCCTTGCTTTGAAAGAAGAAACCTCAAAGTGTGCCACTGTTGTTGAGGCACTGGAAGAGATGAGTTTGGGAGAGATAGTTGGCTTGAGAAACTGCAAGTCGCTTCTGGTGTGAGAAAATTGGCTGTCTGCAAGGACGTTGCCCAGGAGACGCCAGGATATTTGATATTTTACCATCCTTGTGGGGGGCTTCTCTCATGTTCCCGCATGGGGAACTGGAGCTGACAGAGGGAGCTCAACCCACGCTCCCCAGATTTGAACCGCTGACCTATCGGTCAGCAGTCCTGCCAGCACAGGGTTTAATCCATTGTGCCACCAGGGAATCAGCTGTAGAAGGAAGTTAGAAGAAACACCAGTAGCAGAGCAAAGCGTCAGCAAGGAAGAAGTGTAGTGTAATGGGCCGATGAGAGGCACTGGATAGGGGAGTGGAGGGGTGGCAAATTCTTCAAATAGTGGCACACATATATCACCTTTAGCACTTCTTTTCCATCTTAGGCATTATATTTGCTACGCTAAACACAACAAACTCCCAAAGCATTCTTGAAAATGGCACTACTATCTACAAATCACACTGAAAATACACCCATACATGAAATCACCACTCAACACAAGGTCATGGCTAAATTGCTTTGCCCTGTAATTCAGCTTAGTACATCCACACCTTCCACACCCCATGGGCACTGGATAACCAGGAAGTGACTGGACACTTCCTCATCCACAATCCGCAGTCCACCCTGCAGGGAAAGAGCCTGGCAGAAAATCCATTAGGAGAAAATAAAACAGTAAAAAGGGGGTCAGCATGACATAATGGTTTGGGCATTAGGCTATGACTCTGCAGAACAGGGTTTGAATCTCTACTTGGCTGTGAAAACCCATTGGGTGACTTTGGGCAAGTCACACACTCTTAGGGCACATCTAAATTGTAGAATGAATGTAGTCTGACACCACTGTAACTGCCATGGCTCAATGTTATGTAGTTTCATGAGGTATTTAGCTTTCTATGCCAAATACCATTTGTGGTCACAAACTATAACACCCATGATTTCATAGCACTGAGCTATGACAATTAAACCGATGTCAAACTGCCGTACTTCTAAAGTGTAGATGCACCCGGAGCCTTCGAAACCTCAATGATAGGCTCACTCGAGAGTTGTCAACAGTTGACTTGAAGGAATACAACAATGACAATTGAGGGAATTGAATTTGGGTGTCATGACAGGTTGTGGTTTCTATGCTCTTTGATCTATGGACTGAAGAGGTGCCATTTGCTGCTCTGTCTCAGGCAGCAAAATATCTATGAGTGACCATTTGAGCTTTGATACAATCTGAAAGAAGGATTGCTTTAACTAGAAGTATGCATGTTATGTGGGAATTGCAGAATGAGCTGAAAGAGGCTTCTGAAATACTAAGGGATAAACCCGTAGAGATAAGCTGGTATGTTGGTATCAGAGTTACAGACACTGATACGGAATAGCGAAGAATGTGCTCATCTTGGACACTTACGAGTAAGGAGTCAGTCTATTCAACCATAACATCTCTGGTTTGGTTTTGTCTTTCCTGTGGTTGGAGGCTGGATGTCTGGGAGAATGAAATCATATTTTACCTACTCCAAAAATACTTAGTCTGTGTGTGTACACACATATTTCAGACGTAAATATTCACTTCTTTCATTCTTACATTCGGGAATGAAAAATATTAGAAACATTTCTCCCCACTAGAAAAAAACCATGAGAAATATGGTTTTCACTCTTAGGGGTTTTCTTTTAATTTTTTTTGCAAGTATTTCATGAAGATCTGGGAGGTGATTTTTAAAAAATCTATACACAACATTTTGTGGACAAAATCAAACACCAAAGGTAAAGGTAAAGGTTTCCTTTACACCAAAGGTAAAGGTAAAGTCTAGTTGTGTCTGACTCTGGGAGGTGGTGCTCATCTCCATTTCTAAGCCGAAGAGCCGGCATTGTCTGTAGATGCCTCCAAGGTCAAGTGGCCAGCATGACTGCATGGAGTGCCATTACCTCCCCGCAGAAGGGGTATCTATTGATCTACTCACATTTGCATGTTTTTGAACTGCTAGGTTGGCAGAAGCTGGGGTTAACAGCGGGAGCTCATCCTGCTCCTTGGATTCAAACCTGCTACGCCACCATATTTTTGTGCAATAAAAATCCCACAGTGTAAAAATTCACATCTGGCTAGATCAATAAATGATTACATCTTTTCTTGTTGTAGATCAGAAAGTTTCTGAAAACTTTTCTGCCTTCCTAACGCATCAACATCTTGCAGTCATGATTTCACATTCTATGAGCTCCTGTTCCAATTCCTCATCTAGTTGTATTTCAGGATTTACAATCTGGTTTCACAAAATGCATAAAAGCTGCCTCCCTAATAGCCCCCAAAGGCCTCTTTAGATGGAGAAGCTGCCTCAAGTACATTCCATTATTATCTTCAAGCAAACAGGAAACAGCCTGGCCAGGCCTAGTTAAACTGTTTGCTTACCTCCAGCTGAACATTTATGTAGTGGAGGAATGTCCTTACTCATTTGCATATGAATGCTGATGTAAATATATCCAAATGCATTGCCCAATTGGATGTGCCATAAAAAATATATGGACAGGAAAACAGGTGGTAATTAAAGTACTATGTGTTGCTGATAGTTGCCTTTGCAAATAGCCCTTTGTGAAAATAACTATCAAATCTACCCTTTTCAACTGGATGTCTTTCAGGGATGTTGGATCACAATTCTTATCAACACAACTGTGACAGTCAGTCCAGCCAGGCCAGGCCAGCAATGGGACGTTATTTATTGTTCAGCACATCTGGGGGGGGGGGGGGGCAGAAGTCTAGGAAGCCTACAAAAAAACCTGGTATATTCAACCCTCAGTATCTACTGATTCTACATCCATGGATTCAGTCACCCCAGCTTGAAAATATTCCTTTTTTCTCCCCAAAAGACAAACCTTGATTGACAATGGAAGCAAACATCTGCTCCCAATGGTTACCTGCTTTCCTCATGTTGGTTATCTGCCAGAGCTTGGAAAAGTTACTTCTTTGGATGGCAACTCGCAGAATGATTTCGCCAACAAAGACAATAACCATGTGAATGGGAGATTCTGGGAGCTGCAGTTTGAAAGTAGCTTTTCCAAGCTTTTTACTCTATGTGATTTTAATTGTGGATCTCTGGATGTCTACTAGTAATACTAGTATAGCTGGTAGATTCTCCACTGCTGAAATTTTCCCTCCAACTGATAGAAAGTGATGGGCATAACAATAAGGATGATAACCAGAGCTTTCCAAACTGTGTGTCCAAACACATTAGTGTATCAGATGCAATGTGTTGATGTGTTGCATGTACAAGTCTATGTAAAATAAGCAATAAATCATATATTTTTAAAAATATAAATGAAAGGCTTTCATGAGATATACTGTATCTGCATACATGTCATCACTACAATTTACATATGCGTTTGTAATTCTTATAAGGGGTTGCTTTAACCAATGGTTTGTTACTACAAGTGAATTACTGTGTTGTGAAATGATCTATATCTTAAAAAGTGTGTCACCAATGTTTGGAAAGCTCTGATAATAACCAAGGACCTCATACCATGAAGGAAAGGAGCCACGGTGATGCAATGGGTTAAACTGACCTGCTGACCTGAAGGTTAGTGGTTTGAATCTGCAAGATGGTGTGAGCTCCTGTCTGTCAGCTTCAGCTTTCCATGTGGGGACATATGAGAAGCCCTTCCACAGGATGATAAGACATTTGGGCATCCCCTGAGCAATGTCTCTACAGATGGCCAATTCTCTCACACCAGAAGCAACTTGCAGTTTCTCAAGTCACTTCTGACACAATAAAAATATCATAAAGAAGGGAAGGGGGGAATCATCTTCTTAACATAACATTTCATTCAGTTTATAAGGAAAATTGATAATATATTCACCCCATCACACACAATGTACTTTGGTTCATTTCTACTCTAATCCTCTGCATTCTGAGCGATCACACAGGCGAGTGTAGTCACTGCCCATTCTGCATTGTTTCCCTCCATTTTTTTTATAAAAAGGGGGAAAATTCACAATTGCAGAAGTCTGAAATATAGGTCTTAAAGGGGGGGGGGGGGGGGAATATAGCCACAGCAAAAGAATAAATTATTTTAAAAATTACAGTAAAAGTTTCACACAAGAGAATTAATGGTGAGAAAAAGAGCATTGAGGCTAATTTTGGGACCGCCCACAGGAACACCTACTCTTTAACATCACTAAAATGATCTAACATGGGGGAGTCTGATAGTTCCCATCCCACGTGTAAATAGGCCCCTTTACCAGTTTCTGTGTGAATCAGGAGCTCTGAAAACAATTGCTACCCGACTCTTAAAACCTCAATTTCTACACACATTAAACACAGTTTTAAGATGAAGTCCCACAGGGAATGGCTGGAAGTAGTTTTGCATCGTATAATGGACTCGATGGGATTCTGTCTTTAAACTGTTTTTAAACTTTGTAGAAATTGGGGGGATCCTGCATCTGATGAGGTCCCAAGACAGATGCATGCTATGTAGCTTAGTGCTAAACCTTACAGTAAATAGTTTTCGCTGTGAGGGCATTTTCACTACAAGATGTACTTCTATTTCTCCAAGCAGAATCCAAAAGTGCAGACTGCTTTTGAAAATGCAGGTAGCTTTCTGTTGTCCAACAAACCATGTCTTCCAGTTTTCATCTTAAGTATGCATTCAACACCAAGTCCCCAAACATCTTTCATAATCACAAAGATAGCTCATAACAATGCATTGTGATCAATACAATTCATCTACATTGTCTACAGATACTGTGAGCACTGCAGATAAGGCAAGAAGGAACCAGGAAACCTAAAGAGGGGTGGCATCTAATGTCATTGTCCCCACTAATCAAGGAGTTCTGGGGCTGATGCAATTCTGATCCCATGGAGGATTAAAATGCCTAAACAGGACTAAGGTCAGTGGCTAAATGAGAACAATCTGCTTGAATGTATACCTGAAAACACACACATTGTTTTGTAGCTGTATTTCAGCACACAAAAGAAAAAAATACACACTTGCAATGGGGGCCTGTGTTTCTTGTGTAATGCTGGGGCAGCCTACATTGTTAATAATTACATTCAGCCTTCAGACTGACTCCTAACTACTCCCTTAGGTGTGTCGTTCTTTCAGAATGAGGGCACACGCCCTGATTTATCTCCCTGCTGAACAGGAACATACAGTACGAAGACGAGATGTGTTTCCTTGAATCCTGGAACAATTGGACAATTGCAGACTGATTAATGAAGCTGTGTGGTGGAGCTGCAGCCTAGAAAACACACCATAACTTGGTTTTGACTCTCCATCCATCCTTTTGTCAAGTAAATGGCATATTGGGCTGCAGATTTTAATTATTTGGTCACAGTTACTCAGACATCAAAGTTATAAATAATGCCCTACTAGTGAGTTCTAATCAAAGTAAACATATTGAATTAACTGTAAAATTGTGAGTCAACACTTATACAATTTCCAATGATTCAGTGGATTTACTGTAATTAGGATTCAGGCCAATATCAATACAGTCAGTCCTTCCTATCTATGTGTTGTGCACCCAAAGAATCAACTACCCATAGCAGGGAAATGTTTTTTAAAATATTTCCTGAACCAAACCTTAATTTTGCCATTATATGCAAGGGAATTTTATTAGACCATCGTATATCATGTGACTTGAACACCCATGGATTTTGGTATTCACGAGGTGAAGGTCCTGGAACCAAATACCAGCAGATACTGAGAGCACATGGTAATTTGTAACTCCAGGAATATTTTCCATATTTGGAAAAAATAGTAAACATTGTCAAAACATAACTTAGGGCAGACTGGTATCAGCTGGGAAGATATCTGGCATCATCTGCAATAGACCAGAAAAAGTTTCTGGCTCAAAATACTTCCATGGGAATGAGAACAACTTTGAGCCTTGCATGTGTGAGTTGCTTATCTCTCAGCCACACCCAAGACACTTTGACCTGGATCTATTGAGTCGAGCCACCCACACCTCAGGCCACAGCACACGCAGTTTAACATTTTCACCACTTACACAACAAGGTATTCAGATTCTTGTTGTGCAAATAAAAGTCCCATCTTCTGAACAAGGAAGGAGCAAAACAACAGTGATCCTGTGCTACTAGGCCCACAGAGCTTTTCATTCTCCTGGATTTCAATGGGATTTTGACATTTGTTGACTAAGGCAGGGGATCAGATTGCACCCCTCACCCTTTCAGTGTACAAAAACTGATCAGTCTGGCTATTGAATCTTTGGGCGTGAAAAATTATCTTTGATTAAAGCTCCCAGAATCCTACAGCCACCAAGAACACAATCCACGCTGTCTGGAGGAC
Source organism: Anolis sagrei (assembly GCF_037176765.1). NCBI lineage: Eukaryota > Metazoa > Chordata > Lepidosauria > Squamata > Anolidae > Anolis > Anolis sagrei. Next base: position 43,046,860 of record NC_090021.1, read on the forward strand.
TGCAGGATTAGTAGCCCCACTTAAGGCAGTATTTTCAAACTTTGCTTAAATGTGTCTTCAATCTTGGTCATGGGAAAAGATCCTCCAGTGCATATAAAATGACAGGTATATTTACTGGGGGCATTAGACCAATTTATTGGGAGATGGTGATAGGAAGACAGAAGCTTGGTATTAGATGAGAGTTGTGTTCTGTAGAGTTGCACAGTTTTCTCCTAGGACTTCATACAACCATTGCTATTGAAAGAGAAGGCATGTGGGGCGGCTTGTGACACCCCGCGTGCCCTCTCTCCTTCCCCCATCCTATGGTGGGGATAGGACAGGGTGTCTCCATCAGATGGGAGAAAGAGCGGCAATGCACAGCAACACACAGCAATATGTTGCAATGCATGTTGCCCCACCGCCCTTTCCCCAATCTCTGCCAACTAAACAGCCATGGAGAGGGGCAGGAGAAACCTATGGAAGAACCGATATATCATGGATGAACCTTTATGATATATCTCCCGATGGCCTTGATGGCCAATGGATGTCTTTCAAAGGAATTAGCCTACTCAGTGGTGGCACCCAACTATAAACTCTCATCATGAGGTAGATTTGCTAGGTAAAATGGGAACATAGGAATCACACACATACAAATCCACATCAAAAGATTTGCATTTGTATATGCTCATTTATATGTATACATGCAAATTAAGAAATAAAGTACAACTTTCTATTCAAGGAGAATATGTTTTTATCTGCCTGTAAGTTTCTTTTCTGAAGTTTGGTGTTTTGCCCCGGTTCCTGTTTTGTGATGGCTAGTGCATTAGTTTTAACTTGTTTAACAAAATATTCACCTTCTTGCAATCATCTCTCAGAAACTGGACTGAAAACTGGGCTATAATTGGAAAAACAAACAAATAAACTTAAGTTGTGATGCCATCCCAAATATCCCCTTGGATTTGTTGCAAAGGCTAATACAGATTGCCACACTGCTGGTAGCAGCTGCTCGCTGCTCACCCCACGTTGTTTATGTGGCTGCTTCAGCAAACCAACTGCCTACTCTCTCGCCCATTCACCATAAGCAGAAGCTGGTATTTGGTAAGGCATCGTCATTCAACCCACATTGAGGAACCTTGTGGCAATTTAGCTCTTGCTTATGGTGGATGAGTCAGATGACCCACTTGCCACAAACTGTTGGCCACCAAAAGCATTTCATTGCTGTCCAAAACATACATTCAGGAGGAGGTAACTGTGGTGATGGCACAATTCTTTTATTTTAGATACAGAGTGCCTAATTACTCAAAAGACCCCAAAACCCATGTGATCTTGCAAGCTAAGCAGGATCACTACTGGGATTGGAGACTGGGGTATGGAGTGGTCAAGCCCAGAAGGATTGAGGTTGTATTCCTTCCCCCCACAATCTCTTTGTATGGAGTACTTCACACCAGATCACTTTCAACTATGCTTTCAGTCCAGTCTGTGGTCATTTTTCTGTGTTTGGAAAGACGTTTTCATTGAAGGAGAAGGCTAAGGGAGACTGCTGCACTTTGTGATGTTTGGTGATTTTAAAAATCGCCTGCTACAACTTGGGGTATCCATGAACTATGTAGGACAGGAAATGACCTATAGTTCCCCATCTGTGATTCAAATCAATAGACACAATATTTGATATGTTCAGTAATAAAACATACCTCAGGCTGATGGCCATGAAACATGTGCACAGTTACTTCTGTTTCAATGTTTTTTAAATTTTTTCTCCCTGTTGTTATTATTTTACTCCATTGTAATTATTTTAATTTATAAGAATTTAATTTGAGTCCCAATAAGAATAATGATGATGATGATGAAGATATGAAATCTACTTTTCTGTTTCAGAACATTGTTTTTAAAATTATTTTTTTCCACTTGACGGCATTTAGGACTATTGCGAAGAGGTGGAAAACTCATTGCTGGCCTGCCAACTCCCTGTAACAAAACCATTCCTTCTACTGATGAGCCAAACCTGTCAATAGCCTCTGATCATGTCATTGTCACAGGACTTTCCTGTACAATGATCTATATGTGCTTCTGAGCCAGTATGCCAGCATCAAAGTAGTGTTAGGATGTGTGATTGCCTAGCCCACCCACTGCTGCCAATTCCCTCTACTAGTAAAAAGTTTTAATGTTAACTAACCTTTAAAAAATAATTAGGGGAAAAATATGCATCTATGAAACTACATGAGGGTGCCCTTTAAAAGGCATCCCTTTATCAGAATGCTGCTAAACTGGTGCCAGAATTGAGGTTTATACAGTTATGCACAATGTCAAGAAAGCCAGCATGGCACAATGATTTGAGTGCTGGTCTACAGTTCTGGAGATCAGATCAAATCCCCCTTGGCCATGGATGTCAGCAGGTGATCTTCGACAAGTCACTAATTCTCAGCCTCAGAGGAAGGCAATGGCAAACCTGTTCTGAAGAAATCTTGGCTAGAAAATGCTGTGGTAGGTTTGGCTTAGGGTCACCACAGTCTGGAAACAATTTGAAGGCACACAGCAGCAACAAAGACAGTGGATGAATAAATGCTTCCCCCACCCCTTTCGCTCAGTAATAAAACACAAATTGGTAATAAATACTGAAGTCATTCAGCATGAGAGGTGGTCGAGACAAAAAAGGAGCACTACTTCATGCTACGTTTAGAACTAACTTATGGAATTTACTACCAAAAACTGTCTATGACGGCCAGGAACCAAGCTGCTTTGAAAGGGGATTTGACAAATACATGGAAGATAAGGCTATCAGTGGCTTCAAGTACTGATTGCTTTATCTGCTGCCTCCTGGTTTGGCAACCTTCAAAGTATCCGTTGCCTGCTGGGAAACAAAAGCGGAGAAGGACTGTTCCCCTTTTGTTCTGGTTGTTGGAAACTGAATGCTAGGTCCAAGAGACCTCTTCTGTTCTAGGATTCTGGAAATAGCAAACCTTGGTTGCCCAGCATTACTCAAGACTCATGTCAACTTCCTAGTACATTTTTATTTGACTCAGAGAGGAAGGCGAGATATCAGACTCTCTCCAGCCCTATTTTCTAGCCTTTTGTGGGTGGCATTTGTAACAAATGAAGAGTTAATCTTTTGTAGGTTGGTGTGCAAATCAACCCACTATGCCACACTGTATCCAACTGCACACTGGGGGGAAAAACTACCCTTCTTCTAAGCCTACTCCTAAAGAACTTGCTACCAAGGCTGTTGGTAGGTAGCTATTCCATTGGTAGGTAGAAGGAATTGTAAGTGGCAGGTAATGACTCTATTGCCAGGGGACATGAATTCCCTTTGAGTTTTAGTCGAAACTTTGAATGAACTAGACAAGCTACTGAACCATAACCTGTAGGTTCAGCACCTTGGGTAGCTCTATTAAAGTCTACACTGAAGTCCGGAGCAGATGTTGTTGATGGTGATCATCATCATCATCATTTATTTATATAGTACCATTACTGTACATGCTGCTTTACAAGAAAAAGAGCAAGAAAAAACAATTCCCTGCCCTCGGGCTCACAATAAAAAGACAGGACACACAGGAAAAGGGGATGGTAGACTGAAGTAGAGTGATATGTCTGTGTGTGTGTGTGTTAAGTCCACCAGATGCTATCTCTACTTCTCTCTCTCTGAGGGCAGTGGCAATTTCTAGGCCTAGCATTGGCATTATAAAGAACTTTTCATGTCCTTTTATAAAGACCAGTCAGACGTTTTGGTGTCTGGGGAAAACAACAGATTTCCTCTTCCCCAACCATGTCACAGATAATGACTGGAGTGTGTCTCTTGTGTCTATCTTTAGTACTTCCAAAGCTTGGGAAGTTCCTTTTTAAACAAGTTTTGGAAAGTTCCCAGAAACCTCTGGCCAGCATGGTCAGTGCCTAATTTTCCTAGGAGTTTTCCCAAGCTCTTCTGACAATGAAACAACATTATCTACTATACCTAAAGGTTAGTTTATGCATTTCAAGGCAGGCATATCTCCCCTCCAACATTTTGCTAGGATTTTCCAGAACTTGCCACTTGAAACAACAGCTCAGTTTGTTTTAAGCTGTAATGTATTAACAGGACAGTTTATGTCATTGATTTCATTTTTTAACCTTTTTATCATCAGAAGTTTAGTGATATTTTATTTTAATCTGTGCTGTAAGCTGCCTTTTATTTTAAAATACAAAAATCAAGTAAAATAAAGCAAGCTATGCTCTGCTTCCATATTTCAAAGGTGAATGTCTGCACATGGCTTCTTGCCAACAGTACACAATAGTGTTGCTTATGTTTCAGAATAGAAATAAGGAGCAGTCAAAATTCATGATATGCAGGGTTGGCAGCCAGGAATGATTCCTGAAGCAAATGAAAATATTGAGTTCAACTAGTAAGGTATTCCTCTGTAAAATCAGTATATTGTCCATAGAATCAAAGAATCATAGAGTTAGAAGAGACCACATGGACCATGTTGGCCAACACCCTACCATGCAGGAAAAACAAAAAATACTCTTGATAAATGGCCATCCAGTCTCTGTTTAAAAGCTTCCAAGGAAGGAGCTTCCACCATACTCCGAGGCAGGGAGTTCCACTGCTGAATAGCTCTTACAGTCAGGAAGTTCTTCCTAATGTTCTGGTGAAATCTCCTCTCCTGTAATTTGAACCCATTGCTCTGAGTCCTAGTGTCCAAGGCAGCAGAAAACAAGCCTGCTCCATTTTCCTTAGGACATCATTTCACATATTTATATATGACTATCATGTCTCCTCTCAAGCTTCTTTTCTGCAGGCTAAACATACCCAGCTCTTTAGGACCCTCCTCATAGGCATGGTCTCCAGAACTTTGATCATTTTAGTCACCCACCTCTAGACACGTTCCAGCTTGTCAAAATCATTCTCAACTTGTGGTGCCCAGAATTGGACACAGTATTCCAGGTGAGGTCAAACCGAAACAGATTAGGGGGCACCACGACTTCCCTCGGTCTAGACACTACACTCCTTTTGATGCAGCCCAAAATCTCATTAGTTTTTTTAGTTGGTGCATCACACTGTTGGCTCATGTTCAACTTGTTGTCTACAAAGACTCCAAAATTTGGGCATATTGGATATTTTTGCCAAATTTGGTCTAGTGAATGAAAATTCATCCTTCATATTAAATATTTACATTGCAATTCGTAACAGTAGAAAATTACAGTTATGAATTAGCAATGAAAATAATTTTATGGTTGTAGGGTCACCACAACATGAGGAACTGTATTAAAGGGATCGCAGCATTACGAAGGTTGTAAACAATTGCTTTATAATATGGACCATCTGCTAGTTCTATAAGGGACAGCTTTCTTGTCCTCAATCAAAGGGTGAGACTTTTTTTCTTTAAAGGCCACCTGGCCACCTTAGTAAACAAACACATGTAATATAATAAAAATGCTAGCACCCCTCCCCTCTCATGATGCTTTTATGTGCATGTGTTATAATGGTCCACAATTGGACATACACACTGACAGGAAAAACTGGATTGGCAGGAGTGTTTTCTGGCTTTGCATCCTCTCATTCTTGAAAGGGCAAAATCAGGTCAGGGCTGGGCATAGAATCATAGAATCATAGAATCATAGAGGTGGAAGAGACCACATGAGCCATTTATTTACTTATTTATGACATTTATATACTGCCCTTCTCACCCCAAAGGGGACTTAGAGTGGCTTACAAGTAATATGTAAATACAATATAATATATTACTAGATGCACCTGCCACGCGTTGCTGTGGCCAACCTTCCCTCCCTCTTTCCTTTCTTTCTCTCCTTCCTTCCCTTTTTTCTTTCCTTCTGTCCTTCCTTCCTTCTCTTCCTTTTCCCTTCCCCCCCCCCCTTTTGTTCACTTTTGCTTTCTCTCCTTTCTTCCTTCTCTACCTATTCTTGGACTGCAACTTCCAGAAGTCCTCCTGATCGATCTATCTACCTACCTATCTATATCTAATCTATCTATCTGGAGTATTGCTGGGAGTTGCAGTCTAGGAATAGAAACTGAAAATATGCAGGGATTGGGATGCTCTCAAAGAAATCCAAGGAGAAGAAAGTTTGCATCTTGGAAGTAGTGCATTTGGATCATCCTCCTCTCCTAAAAGGCCTGGTCTAGGGGATGGTGGAAGCTGTGGTCCAGAAGAGAGTGTGGATATGCTATTGTGTGTTTTGTTTGCCGGGGAGTCATTTTTGCGCATGTGCTGTAGTGCCATTCTGCTTTTTTGGATTTTAAGTTCCTTCTGCTGTGTTCTTCAGTGTTTTTATGAGTGATGGTCTCTCGTTGGCCTGATAGGTGTATTGTGTCCAAATTTGGTGTCAATTCATCCAGTGGTTTTTGAGTTATATTAATACCAAAAATTAACATTACAGTTTTATTTATATAGATTACCATAGCACAATATTAGTATTATATATTACTATATTGTACTATACCATTATATTGTAATATTATTAGTAATATTACATGTCATATAAAATATATAATTATAATAGATAGTATATAATCACATCTAGTCCATCCTCCTGCTATACATGAATAGCATATTCAAAAAACTCCTGACAGATAGCCTAAGTGTTGCATAGATGTGAGTGTGGATTCTAATTCAATGCCTGCTTCTTTTAAAAAGGCAAGATATAACTCTATATAGTCAAGTAGTGAGTATGTATACTTTTTAAGACAATACCTAAACCAACAACCCTCAGCCCTGTTGTAACACCCACTGTTGTACCAGCCTCACCTTCTCCCTAAATCAGACAGAGCAGCCAGTTCTTTGTATTTCATCCCAAATTGCAACACTTCCTGCAATTCCAGAACTGTTGCCATTACGACTCCATCCTCCCCAGCAACACATTTAAACATGTCATGTTGTTTGTGCAATAAAGCTCTGGATTGAAAGGAATTTATATTCCAGGGTTAGAATATTTTTTTCTTTCCTTTTTAAAAATTGTACCAACCATATTGTCTTGGCCTGCCAGTTAGGTTTAGCTGGCCAAAAAGTTCAGGATAATGGGAGTGGTGGTTTTGTATGGGTTTTAAATCTTAAGAGGTTCTTTCTGGATCTTGACAATCTGTGCTGTTGGATAAGCCTTCAGAATTTAAGTAAAGAAACTTATTAAGGAAATTTGGAGGAAAAAATGTATTTCATTGTTTAATATCAAAGACAAGGAAGGGCATGATTACAATGTATTTAGATTGGCAACAGAGCACCTCCCTGTTTCATACTGTGCCAACATCTATGTCTGCACATATAATCTCATAGGAATTTTTGTGGATGCAGGAAGGAATTGCTTTCTTCTATAACACAAAGGATAAGTCACAACTGCAAAAAAGCAAAGGGTTTTTTCCTATTTTAAGTTCAAGGCCTGTCAGCACTTATAATTCTGTCTTAAGATATATGATAACACGGGCAGAAGTGAAAGATAGCAGGAAAAGAGGAGGACAACAGTAAAATGGATTGATTCAACCAAGGAAGCCATAGTCCTGTTAGATCATAGCAGGACAATTGATGACCACAACATTCTCTCATTCATAGGGTTTCCAGAAGTCAATGGGCCTTCTTTCATTCATAGGGTTTCTATTAATCAATGTCCAGTTGATGACAAACAACCATAACAACAAAGACATAGCTGTATTAGGAGGTTGCACTGAAGCGTCAGAGAATCCTAAAGACCAGCAGGTTTGCTGCAACATGAAAGCTTGAAGGTGCTATCTTGTGATGTGACTTCAATAAAAGGTAAAGGAAGAATAACACATGGTGTTGGCTTGTGCTGTTGCCCCATGTTCGGCTGGAGAGATTGAGGTGATGGTGAACAAGACGAGAGGAGATGTTTTGTACCACAGACTTGCATGTCTTTTCCTTAAAAAGAAACTAAGGACCTTATCAGATGGTGGGGGAGGGGAGGTGGTTTTTGGAGGATGGTTTTGTAAAGTAAAGAGAGGAATCATGAACAGATAGTACCGTTCAGTCCTCCGTTGCCCCGTTTTGTGACTTCTCCTCTCACCAGAAGAATCATACTTTGGTGTGCTTCTTCGTAGACACCCAATATATTCCTCATCATACAGAGCCAAGAAGCCCCCCCCCCCTTTCCGGTGTGTGTATTTCTACAGATGAGCCACATCTTAAAATGTATATAATATCCAGACAAGATCCCTTGCATAGGACTGCATATGTATCATAACAGGGAATAATAACAAAAAGTTATTTAATATTTTTTACCATTTTGATTACATGGGCATCTCAAAATACAGAAAGACTCCATTACTATCAAATTACATTTTGAAATATAATAATAGGATAGAAGTGCAATAAGAAAGCCAAACTTTTTTTTGGAAAACAATGAAAGAACTTAAGAGTAAACAATAATAAATTTAAACAAACTAGCAAAGGAAAACGGCCAATTCTCTCAGTTATTCCAGTGCCTCTTTTCTGCAATATCTGTAATTTCTATTTTTTTTAAAAAAGAAATTTGCAAAGGATCAATCATCCATTTCTATAAACAGGGATGACAGTTTGCTGCTCTAAGGACCACCCATCGGCACGCTCCCCCTTCACCGTGCCAAGTGCCGAAACAGGATGGAGACTGTCACGGACCACATCACATGTCCCTCTGTCAGTTCCAGCTCCCCATGCAGGGACATGAGAGAAGCCTCTCACAAGGATGGTAAAACATTTAAACGAAGAAGCACACCTGGGCAACATCCTTGCAGATGACCAATTATCTCACACCAGAAATAACTTGCAGTTTCTCAAGTCGCTCCTGATATGAAAACAGTCATTTTGAGACAAAAACAAGTCTGCCATGCTATTTTTGCTAATTTCACATTTTCTCTCCGTGATCACAGATCAGCCCAAATTAGCTATAGATCAGTAGTTCTGTGACAGGGAGTGAGGGGCAGGAGCAATGATCGGAAGTATGGCTGCATTGTCTGATGGCAGTCGTGACTCCCCGTTATTTTACGGTGGCTGATAATGAAATGGGGTCAGGGGGAATTGTCTGTCAGATTAGGTCATAAATGTTTTGGGGTTTTGTTTTGTTTTTTTGTTTGTTGAGAAGGTAAACTTTTTCTATTAAAAGTTGTGGAACTAATGCAGCTACCTTTTGGCTATAGAACAATGACTGTAATTAATCACTTTTTGAAACTAACGTCACAAACTCTGTCCTGACCACATCTAACTCATAATTTCCTCAGCATTTAGTTACCACAACCTGCCTGCCACTACTAGAAGGAAGAACCTGCTATTCAGAAGTGAAACAAGAATGACAACATCATATCTGAAAATCTATTTTTATAGTTATCTGTTTTTCAAGTAATATCGGCTTTTCATTCAAAAAAATCACAATTCTTATAGAATCCAATTTCTTTGTAGAACAGAACATGGAAAACCTAACAGAGGTTTTGGAATTTATACCAGAAATGAGAAAATTGGTGAACTTAGCATTTATCTCAAATATTTTTAAAATGATCATTTTCTATTAACTTTTCCATTTCTGAATTTAGAAAACCAAGCATTACAGACAGGGGATATAATGCTGGAACACTCACCAAAGACATACACGCTTGTTCTGGGCTTAATTGGCACCACATATTCAAGCTGAGGTGCAGAAAATTTAGCTTTTATTCCCAATGCATGATCTCTTTGTTTGCAATGTACAGGCTCGGCGGGTATTGCAAAGTTTAGACAATAAGAACAGCCTGTGCTAATTCCGATGCAACATCACTTCAAGTCTATGCAAACCTAACTAACTCTCAGAACAGGAAAATCCCCCACACCCTGCCATGGTCTGTTTCTGGCAATTCCTTTACCAAGTTTAGGCAATTGTTTTCAGTCCCCACCCTTTTGGGAAGGGTGCGGATTTCCAAGAATTTGCTCATGGTGTAATAATAAACTTTATTTATACCCTGCCACCATCTTCCCAAAGGGGACTCGGGGCGGCTTACATGAGACCACGCCTATCAAGATAGAAAACACAATATAACACAAAACACAACAGAAAATCAGAAAATAAAATAACATAAAATACAAAACCAATATAAATAAGCAGCACAACAATATAAAATCAGAACATTAAACCACTAAAATGATTACAGTGGGCAGGGCCAATTCAAAGATTAAAATTTTAAAACACTGGGAGATAGGGAAGTGTAAAATATCAGGAAGGGGATCCGGAGGATAAAGTGGGAATTCATTGCACAAACCAAAGTGCTTCTGAGGACATTTTATGCAGAGTTTGGTCAGGGATTATCATACATTCAGTCATTGAAGGCACATTGGAACAGCCAAGGTTTCAGGCTCCTCCTAAAAATTTCCAGGGTGGGGGCTTGCCTAATATCTCTGGGGAGCGAATTCCAGAGCTGAGGGGCCACCACAGAGAAGGCCCTCTCTCTAGTCCCCACAAGTCGAGCTTGTGATGAAGGCGAGAAAAGGGCCTCTCCAGAAAATCGAAGAGGTCGTGTGGGTTCGTAGATGGAAATGCGGTCGCGCAGGTAGGCGGGTCCCAAACTGTTTAGGGCTTTGTAGGTCAAAACCTGCACCTTAAATTGGGCCCGGGAAATAAATGTAGCTATAGGGGGTAACAAGATCAAGCTATTGATCCTCTAAATAAGAAATTTGCATCTACAATGAACTTTTCTTTCAGCCATCAAACATCTAACATTGCAGGGGATGAGTGAGTAAAAGCTGTTCACTCCTACAATTTGTACTCATTCTGTTGGTAACTGTGCCTGAATCCCTTATCTTTGGAGAATGCAGTCTATTCTCAATCAAAGTTTCAAGTGATTCAGGGCAAAGGGGTTCTTGCTACCACTAATTGATTATTACGTGTTTATCTCCATCAACTAACATCAGTTCTACCGTACCCAAAGCTAGCTTTTCTATTAACTGACCTCCTCACAACCTCTGAGGATGCTTACCACAGATGCAGGCGGAACGTCAGGAGAAAATGCTTCTAGAACATGGCCAACAGCCCAAAAAACCTACAACAACCCAGTGATTCCGGCCATGAAAACCTTCAACAATAAATTGACCCCTTCTTTATTTTATGGTCCCTTTCAGACTACAGCGCTAAAGTGCTATCATTCCACTTTAGCTACCATGGTTCAATCTTGTAGAATTCTGGCATTTGCAGTTTAAGGACGTTTAGAATTCTCAGCCAAAGAGCTCTAGAGCCTTCTGAAAGTCAAACCCCTAAGACTCTGTAAGACACATCCATGGCATCTAAAGTGAGACCATAGTATTGTAATGATGTATTATGTGAACTTGCCAAACTGAATGTTACATAGCAGGATTGTGTTGGACTGGAAATGGAGAGAGGTCTAATTCAATGTAGCTGGATGGCATCTGGCTAGGAAAGGCTAAGACAAAAGGAAAAAAATCTTTCTTCATCCTCTAAGTTGCGGTGGCTTGAGTTGGTGGGAATTGTAGCCCAGCAAGATCTGGAGAATCGGGGCCCTTCCTAATCCCAGAATATCAAGGCAGAAAATCCCACATTATCTGAGTGTGGACTCAGATAACCAAGTTCAAAGCAGATAATGTGGGATTTTCTGTCTTTATATTCTGGGATATAGGGCTGTGTGGAAGGGCCCTAAGAAGGTGTGCTAGTTCTCCATATGTAAGATTTTCTCAGCCCCGAGAAAGAGAAAGAGTTCATCCAGGCTGTGGCACAGCTAGTTAGTAGCCAGCTGCATTAAATCACTACTGACTGAGAGGTCATGAGTTCGAAGCCAGCCTGGATTGGAGTAAACTCCCGACCATTAATAGTCTAGCATGCCTGAAAGACGGTTGCGTTTGTCAAGTAAGAAATTTAGGTACTGCTTTATGCGAGGCTAATTTAACTAATTTATGACACCATAAAATGTTCCAAAAGCATACATAAGAATTAGGAAGTACTCCATCACGGACTCAGTGTCACAAGTGGACGGTGAAGCAACAGCTCCACCTGTGGCCAGAATTGAGCATACCCTCATGAAGCCAGAAAAGCTGGAATGTTAAATTGCCTCTGTCTCTCTCTATATATGTTGTATGTCTATGGTATTGAATGTTTGCCATGTATATGTGCATTGTAATCCACCCTGAGTCCCCTGTGGGGGGGAGGCCCTGCTCTCGATTCCGCCACCCTCACAAGCGCAATTGGCGGGGACAAGAGACACGGCCTTCTTGGTGGTCCCCCCCCCCCCCCGTCTGTGGAGTGCATTCCCCAGTGAAATCAGGGCAACTTCGTCTCTCCTCTACTTCAGGAAGAAACTCAAGTCTTGGCTTTGGGACCAAGCACTCACGCAGCTGGCTGAGCAACATCTGTAATGACTTGTGAGAATTGTTAATTAGGAGACCTTGAACTAAAACTCTGGACTATGATTTAGATTTGTAGACTCAGACTTGGTTGTGTTAATATTTTAAGGGCCAATATTTTAAATGTATTTTATTGCCTTTTTAATATATTTTTATAGCTGTTGATTTGTTCATGTTAATTGTTGTGCTCTGTTTCTTTGTCAGCATCTAATGACTGCCAATAGTAAGCCATCCTGAGTCCCCCTTCAGGGGTTGAAATGCTCTAAATAAATAAATAAAAGGGGGTGGAATATAAATACTGTAAATACTGTAAATAAATAAATAAATAAATTTCAGTCTGGTTGTGGGTTTATGGGACAGAGAGAGTTTTGGTCACCTTGGTGGATGATCTGTAGAGGGAACAGACAGAGGAACGTGTTGCCTTTGGTTCTATTAGGCCTCTCAAGCCGCATCTGCCCTGCCATATATTCCAGTTTTTGAATGTAGAATGTCGAATGTAAAATGGATTATATGACAGTGTAGACACATATAATCCAGTTCAAAGCAGTTGATCTGTATTCTGAAACTGGATTATATGACAGTGTGGATCCAGCTTTAGTGTCTTTTAATATCATTGACAGCAATATACTTTGGAGTCTGTAGAAAGACAAGCAGAAAACAAGCTTGCACTATCTTCAATATGACATTCTTTCAAATATTTAAATATAGCTACCATTTCATCTCAAAATCTTCTCTTCTCAGGGCTAAAAATACCAAACTTCCCATGCTGATTATTACTTTGACCAATATAGACACTCTGTGCCTAGTGATGCAGCCTCAAATTGCATTGACCTTTGTAGCTTCTGCATCACACTGTTGACTACTCAGACTTCTAGATTGCTTTAATCTGTACTGTTATCAAGTCAGGTTTCACCTGTTTGACATCTATGCATTTCATTTTTAATCCCTAAATCTAGTACCAATGCAGCATTAATCCAGTATCTAATATGCCTTCACAACACTGCTCAAGTCAACTTCTCCACAGTGACTTCTAAAGGGCTATGAATATAGACATTAGTCAGCATCCTTCCTATGTGAACGGGCTCTTCCTTTTCTCCTGAGCTTTTTTGATGGCTGGCTGTCCTGAAATGGGGTGAGGCAACTCCAGGTAGATCCTGCCAAGCAGGTCGGGCAACCAAAATATTGTTGTGTCCTCTTCCTCTGGGTGGAGGAGTCATGTCACCACTGAATTAATTCCTTCCTTTCTACCAGAATATGATGGAAGATTGTGGCAGCACACCTCCTTGTCAAGGAAAGATGTACAAGTAGCATCCACAGTAGCACTTCTCTTGTGGTTCAGCAACCAGCAGTGCAAAAATAAGTGAATACAAAACCAGCAAGTACAGTATGAGCAAGCTGTTATGGCCGGAATATGTTTCAGGAATATGCTTATAAAATTATTTTTAGATTTCATGTTTTGGCATAATACTATCAGGCTACAATAATAATAATAATAATAATTATTATTATTATTATTATTATTATTATTATTATTATTCTGCTCTATCTCCCCAAAGAGACTCAGGGCAGATTCCAAACATAAAAGGCAAACATTCAATGCTCGAATACAACAACAATACATCCATACTAATAAAATTTAAACAACCCAACATATAAACACAAATTATAACTTAACAACTAAAATTAAATAAAAAAAACACAGCCTGTTATAACAGACATAAGACAAAACATCAAACATCAAATGGAAACAATAATTTCCCATTTCCTTGGGGCAAATTGATTAATCATTGTTCAAGATATCTGTTGAGCTGGTGGGGTGAGCAGGGCACGGATACAGATGGCAACTATTAATCAGAGGTATGATGGTAGTATTTCCAACTACTATTCCTCCTCCTCATAAGCCAGTGAGCGAAGGTATGTCTTCAGCTGTTTCTTGAAAGCGGGGAGGGAGGGGGCCATCTTTAACTCCTTAGGAAGGAATACCAGAGATGGGGGGGGGGGGCAGCCACAGAGAAGGCCTTTTCCTCTCGTTCCCACCAGCCGTGCTTGGGATGTGGGTGGAACTGAGAGGAGGACCTCCTCCGATGACCGCAGTGTCCGAGTTGGTCTATAGAGGGAGATGCGGTTTGTCAAATAGTCTCAACTACCAAGTTGAGCCGTTTCAACTACCAAGTTGAAAAACAAAAACTCTACATGGAAAATCTTTCAAAGACAAGAGGCAAATAAATATTCCCACTGCGGATCTAAGATGCCATGAAAGATGGGACTTGTCTCATTTCTTTTGTGAGGGAATGCCCAATTTTTTTTAAAGTGCTATATCATTCCCCTCAGTCAAATCTTTGGTAAAGAAGTTTATGGAATTATATCCATGTACAGGCAAGTTGATCAAACTTCTTGCAGTGCATGTGGAAATCTGCACTTTGCACACTCTGATCATAGCAAAGGTCAGAGATGGATATCAGACTTCCTATCCAGAATTCAGCATAGTTCTTCTACTCATATAACTGATTATTTGAACAGAAAAACTCAGGAATGCACATTCTTCCTCAGCCTGCTAGCAACCCAAACACTGGAATAAGTTCCTGTGTGGAGTGAAGGAGTACAGAAATAGACAGAGAGTCAGGCCACTTCTACACCACCAGATAATCCAGATTATCAAAGTAGAAAATACACATTATCTGATCTGAATTGGATTATCTTAGTCTACACTGCCATATAATCTAGTCCAAAGCAGATAATGTTGATTTTATACAGTGGTGTAGAAGGGGTCGAAGTCTTTCATCCTCATCACATGTATTTTTTAAAGCGTACTGGGATGCTGCCAGGATGCTGTGAGGATGCAAGACTACTTCAGGTGGGGTTCAATGCTGGCTCCATCCTGGAAGCATCCTAGAATGAAGCCCAGATAACATGGGAGGCTTCCTGTGTTCTCATTACTTAGAACAGGGGTCCTCAAACTTTTTAAGCAGAGGGCCAGGTCACAGTCCCTCAAACTGTTGAAGGGCCGAATTATAATTTGAAAACAATGAATAAATTCCTATGCACACTGCGCATAACTTATTTGTAGTGCAAAAAACACTTTAAAACAATAATAATTAAAATGAAGAACAATTTTAACAATCATAAACTTATTAGTATTTCAATGGGAAGTGTGGGCCTGGTTTTGGCTGATGAAATAGGATTGTTGTTGTTGTTGTTGCTGTGTTCTTTCAAGTCATTTCAGACTTAAGTTGACCCTGAGCGATGGCCAGGTAAATGACCTTGGAGGGCCGTATCCGCCCCCCGGGCCTTAGTTTGAGGACCCCTGACTTAGAACAAGGCCAGTGGAAGGGAATTCAGGCAGTGTTGCTTTCCCCCGTGTGATGCAGGGCAATGCCCAGCAAATCCCTCCACTGTCACCCATGTTTGGTACCTCAGTTTGATGAGGTCCTTTGTGTATTAGTTATGAGTGCTATAATGATAATAATCATCATCATCATCATCATCACCATCACAAACCTTAAGATCATCTGGAGAGGCCCTGCTCTTGACCCTACCGACATTGCAAACGCGATTGGTGAGGATGAGGGACAGGGCTTTCTCATCAGTGGCCCCTCGCCTGCGGAATGCTCTCAGAGACATTAGAATGGCCACCTCCCTCCTGTCTTTTAGAAGAAAAATCAAGACCTGGCTTTGGGATCAAGCGTTCGATTAGTGAGCATCAAGTGAAAGAAGATTTTAACACTTATGGCGATGATTTGATCCGGACTGGATTTTAGACTCTGATTTTAATAGGTGTGTGATAATCAATTGTTTTAATTATTGTTTTAATATTTTAATGTATTGTTGATTGTTTTATTATGATGACACTGTATGATGCTTGTGAGGCATCCCCTCAGGGGTGAGAAGGATGGGGTATAAATATAGGAAATAAATAAATTAATAAATAAATCATCATCATCATCTTTATTTATATCCTGCCCCATTTCCCCAAAAAGACTCAGGGAAGCTCACAACATAAATAAATGCAATAAATAATATATGTAAAATATATGACAAGTCAGTAAAGGAGAAAGCAAAATAGAACAAAATAGACAGATTAAACAAAAAACAGTCAAAAACATTAGTTTAAACAAAGTTAAAATTGCTGTTTGCAATGTTCGGTTTCAGTTTCTCCTTCATAGCAGAATCCAGAGTCAGTATAAAGATTGGCATGACTAGCACGTCTTGGAGTCCCTTGATCATATCTCCCATCTTTCCCACTTTGGCAGGGACGGGCTCAGTCAATCCTCTCTCCTCCAGTTGCTCTCTTTTCTTCTTCCTTCCACTTTCCTCCTTTGTACTTGGCTTCCTCCAGTTGCTGCAAACTGAGTTCAGAGAGAAAACATAAATTGCATGCAATTAACTCAGCAGGAAGGAGATGAGAGTTGTGGGTGGATTCTTGCCCTTCCCAGTAGACTCAATTGGGTGGATATTTTTCAGGCTTTCCTAAACTCGGTACAGTATGTAAAATGCAGGATTTCTTTGCTTAAAATAGTAATTTTGTGTGTTCTTTCTCATTAATAATGTTTGCCTTCTTGTTGCCTGACCACACCCATTGAACACACATTGATGTTGCCCCACCACAAGTGTCCCAGTTTTCATCTGTGAAATGCTGAAGAAGTATGTTTCAGACCTTTTTAAAAAACATGTGTAGAGTCCTCAAGAACATTCTTATTCCCACTGAAAAGGGCCCCACACAACCCACGGCACACACAAATACACCTCTGTTTCATCACAGTCCTTCTCAAAATGACAACAGTACATGATGCAACAAAACTTCCAGCCACTATTTTGGGAAGGACTTGAATGAAGCTAGAACTAACTAGGACAACTGTTAGAGGGGTGTCACTGGGATTTTGGGTGAGAGAAAAGTGGTTTCATGCTTCCCGGAAGTTGCTCACCACTATTCTTTGTGTGTGTGTGTGAGAGAGAGAGAGAGAGAGAGAGCAGCAGCAGCAGCTTGAGAAACTGCAAGTCACTTCTGGTGCAAGAGAATTGGCCACCTGCAAGGACACTGCCCAGGAAACACCCGGATGTTTTGATGTTTTACCCCCCCTTGTGGGAGGCTTCTCTCATGTCCCCAGATGGGGAACTGGAGCTGGCAGAGGGAGCTCATCCACACTCTCACCGGATTCAAACCTGTAGATCTTGAGGCCTGCTGGCACAAGAGTTTAACCAATTACGCCACCGGGGATTCTGTTCTAAACTATGATCTATACTGTTCTAAAGTATAGTTAAAACAAACCCCAGTTTCTCAATACAGTCTTAGGTAAACCATTATAAAACAAGTCTTTTTCCCTTCTCCTGGTGCATAATTAAAAAAAATGTAGGGAGAGTGTAATGATTTACAGGTGAGTACTGTGGAAACTACTATAGCAAGTAGAAGAGCATCCTCCACCCTAAGGATTTGGGTGAGGAACAGAGGATGATGCCATTAGAGCTGTCAGTCATTCATCATTCCTGCTTTTTGTTTCTCAGGCATACCTTTCCTCAAGGCCTTCAACCCATAAAAGCAAAGCTGGCCCTTGAAGGCATGAATACCAAGTGTATTATAAGATAAGCAAGAGATTGTATGGTAAATACTGAATTCCACTGACTTTATGTAAATCTGACCATTCAAAAATTGTGATCCTAAAAATATCACTGAATAGTCATTATCTGCTTCCTACATCTTTCTGTTGGTAGATCAACTTTCACCTCCTGGTTGGGGTTGATAGAATTCAAGTCAAGACCAGAAGGTAAGGTAAAGGTTTCCCCTTGACATTAAGTCTAGTTGAGTCTGATTCTGGGGGGTGGTACTCATCTCCATTTCTAAGCCAAAGAGCTGGTGTTGTCCATAGACGCATCCATGACTGCATGGAGTGCCAATACCTTCCCACTGGAGCAGTATCTATTGATCTACTCACACTTGCATATTTTTGAACTGCTAGGTTGGCAGAAGTTGGGGTTAACAGCGGGAGCTCACCTCACTCCCCGGATTTGAACCACCAACCTTTCAGTCAGTAAGTTCAGCAGCTCAGCAGTTTAACCCACTGCACCACCAGGGGCTCCATCAAGGCTAGAAAGAAGAGTATATTTCAGGACTCTGAAATTGCAAATTGGTGGTTTCTGAACTTGTAGGTCTCCTAATACAAGTATAAGGAATCACTGACAGGAGTGTCTGACGGTTTACCTTCCCACTGTCTGGATTTAGTCCTGATTAACCCTCTATAATCTCACTTCTTGATTTTTTTATGTGTCTCGGCTTCTTATTCCTTCTCCCACTTCCCTTTTCTTCCCCAATAGGCTCCAATAAAAGAAAACTGCTGCAGCCTTTCCTAACATGTCGGCTTGTCCTCATTAATAGCTTGTGCCACCTTGACCACACTCGAACAATGCTTGGTCACATATATCCCAGTTTCTATTTGTGACATGTTGGAAGTTAGAGATGCTCCAAAGAAGATGTTCTTTTTGTTTGTTTGTTTGTTTGTTTGTTTTCTATTTTAATATTAGCTATTGATGTTCTGGTGTCACAGTGATTTCATTGCACTTGCCATGTTGTATCTATCTGCCAACTTGCCATACTCATTATTAGCATACTAAACTAGTGAGGCCCAAATTCAAACAATTGTTCAGCAGAGAAGCTCACCTTGGTGGCCTCAGCCTATCCTACCTCATAGATGTGAATGTGCGTGTGAATAAAATGACAGTTAGAAGAACCACACATAGTGCACAACAGCAGTGGGAGAACGTAAGATCAATATAGAAATGCCATATGTAATCAGGATTAAACACCTCTGGGTTCTTTTTTTCTTGCATCACTAGGAAATCAGATAATAAGCCATTTTTAGTCTCCAACAGCCGCACTTTGGAGAATGTCAATGTTTTATCACTTGAGTTCTTTTTACTTACGTCAGCTTCTGCAAACTCAGAGGCATATTTCCCAGATTCAAACAATTGCCTTTTCATACAAAAAAAATCACCTAAATAGTATGTTTGGCCTAACTGGCACATTTTTCCAAAGTGTAGTTCTTAAAGAAACAATACCAAATAGTACTTGTCATTCCCTTGAGCCAAACAGAGAAGTTCATTGACATAACTTGTTTTGGCAAAATCTCTGCTCGAAAGTCTAAAGTGCAGATGGAGCATCAGTGGAGAGTGAAAGCATCAACTGGGCAAGGAGAGGTCCAGATCACATTGCGGAATTACCTGACTGGCTTGTTGTGGCAGGATTGCATGGGAGGGAGGGTGGCAATTATAGCCTTTCTGCTTCTCTACTGGGAGGGTGGAGACTCAGGAACCTTCCAAAACAGGAAATCAGGCTAAATGCCTTTTCTGGCTTTGTTGCCGTATTTCCAAGAGTAAAAACACAGAGTAAATAACACCGTTCAGAGTGATCCTATTTAGAAAGGTCTGCTGATTCTTGTTGTGTGCAATTAACAGGTTCAGTTGGTTCTTTGTTTTTGACTCTCTAAATATTCTTGGTTTTGCATTTCTATCTATTTTGCTACAATAACTGACTCCAAGATTAAGTGTTCAGCTCTCAATTAAGTGGCAATCAAATAGTACCAGGAACCTTAGTAGTGGTAGCTGGAGAAATATCTGGACTATCACTGAGAATTCTCAGCACGTCTCCAAACTATAACTCTCAGGAGTCTTTTAATGAATAATCAAGTGATACAGAACAGTGTCTACCATCCTGTTCGCGGCATACAAATGTGTCTATTTTTCAGAACTATAAAAAGTAGACACACTTGTGTGTGCAACTAACAGGATGCCAGTTGCTCCCTCTGTTCTACTATAGAACTACTGCAGCCCCGCTCCACAGCCATTCTGTAACTGATGGAGAGCAGTGGGGTGGGATGTTGGAAGGCTGGTTATATGTTTGCAGCCAGATGCATGAACTTCTGAAGCCTCCAGAGGACCAAATACACCTGACCAGATGATGTATTCATGTTGTGTTTGTCTAATCATGGTGGTGGGGAGGCTTTTGCATATGTACAGTTGGTCCAAGGGGTGGATGAATCATAGCATTGCACTTGGAACTACTACACTGGGCCATGCAGGATTTTGACCAATACGTGTACTATGTAAGTAGACCCATAGATGCTAGTAAATAAACTTAAGTTATTTGTTCCTTGCCTTTTCTCCCCCTCCCAGATGTGGTTTGGTATGTTCAGAAATCAGTGCCATAAATTCCTGTATTCGTCTTTTCTATTTCTTCTCCCAGATGTTTAGGGTGAAACTCTAACCTGTGGTCCAAGCTCTTGACTTTTTTCTTCCACTCAAAACTTATCTTCAGTTTTGACTGAGTGTTGTGAGCAAACACAGTTCTTTCTCTGATGCTGCATACTGAGTTTCATCTCCCAAGCTTGAGAGAAGTTTCTTAAATTTAGTCTAAACCAACAGAGGCGTGGGCAGCTTCCTAAACATATAGACTCTTCACCTCTGGAAGGAAAAGACTATATTCCATGTAGAACCAAGTAGAATACATGGAACAAGTGTTCAAATATTGACTTGTACAAATGAAGGATAAAAGCTATGAGTTGAATTCTTGTGTTCTTCCAACTAATTTCTAATTTATGGTGATCCTGAGGTTATCTGGATATAAGTATGTGTGACTTGTTCATGGTTTCCCGTTGCTGAGCAGGGAATTAAAAGTGGTAGTCCAACATTCAAAAATAACTACACTGGCTCTCTACTGACATTAACTCTCCCTGCCACTTCAGATCATGTGAAAAAGAGGTGTTCTCGAGGTAGCAGTTCCTATAGTCTTTGAAAATAATAAGACTTAAGTACATAGAATCATAGAATCATAAAGTTGGATGAGACCTTGTGGGCCATCCAGGGCAACCCACTGCCAAGAAGCACGAAAATTGCATTCAAAGCACCCCCAACAGATGGCCATCCAGCCTCTATTAAAAAAAAAAACCTCCAACCTCATGTTCAGGTGAAATCTCCTTTCTTGTAATTTGGAACCCTTGCTCCGCATCCTTGTCTCCAGGGCAGCAGAAAACAATCCTGCTTCCTTCTCTCTATGACTTCAACTCACATATTTGTACATGGCCCTCATCATGTCTCCTCTCAGCCTTCTCTTCTGCAGGCTAAACATGCCCAGCTCTTTAAGCCGCTCCTCATAGGGCTTGTTCTCTAGACCCTTGATCATTTTAGTCGCCCTCCTCTGGTCACATTCCAGCTTATCAACATTTCCCTTCAATTGTGGTGCCCAGAATTAGACACAGTATTCCAAGTGTGGTCTGATCAAGACAGAATAGAGGGGTAGATCCCTGGATCGAGACAGTATTTATGCAGGCCAAAATCCCATTGGCTTTTTTTGCTGTCACATGACATTGTTGGCTAATGTTTAACTTGTTGTCAATGAGAACGCAAAGATCTTTTTCATACGTAAGCTGTCGAAACAGGCATCCCCCATTCTGTATCTTTGCATTTCATTAATTTCACATATATGAAATTAAACTGTAAATCTGGAAGCATTTTATGTCAAAAATGTGTCATAAAAGAAACAAGGGTTAACTTCACATCTTGAACTTTGAAAATGTTTATTGAATTGTCAGCATACGGGAAATTTTGAGGCCTTTCAAAAAAGCTGCATGTTTGTATTGTAAACTCTGGTGGCTCTTAATAAAAGGTAGGGTTTTTTTTTACTGTAATCATGGCACTCCCCCTCTGAGCTAGCACTCCTTTGCAAATCCAAAAAGACCTCCAAAGATAAATTAGGTACTCTTTTCAAAGGATAAATTCAGTTGCTTTGCTAGAGGTCAAGTCAACAAGTTTATAAGAGCTGATACTGAAGGCAAAATAAGACTCCAAGCAAATATGAGGGTATATTTGGTTCTTCATCGATTCATCCTAAATACACTGATCAATAACACTAAGATAAGCATGCAGTATCCAAAGAGTACACAAATTAAAGCAAAAGGCTTCTACCCAACATTATTTTAGAGTTGGTGGGAGGGAGTTTTAAGAACAGGAAGAAAATAAGTTAACAAAAGAATAGAACTCCCGTGGAAAGGAAGTGTGTGGCTTAACTTGGCTTCCCACAGATAGAAGACTGAAACAGTTGTGAGGTTTGTGTTGCCATATAATTTCATCCTTCAGATTTAAAATTATAGCAGCTGTGCAGAGATTCCAGCCTGTGGGCTGTAAACTGAGCAAGAAAGACAACACAGTTAGGAACTATGCAGATTGTGTTTTCAGTATTTAGAGAAAATTAGTTTGACTCTACCAGTGAAGCTCACTGTTGACATGTGAAGTCTAAATGTGGCGTGCAGTGTCCGCTGAATCCCAGAAATAACTTATTGTGGTGGAAATTACCATTTTGATCATTCCTTAAGACTCTGAGCATTTCAAGATATTGTAATTTACTATTACATCTAAATTTAATTTAAACTCGATTCATTTTGGTATATTATTTCCAAACAGATGGGTTAGTGTAGCAGATGTCTTTAGAAATGACATCAAAATGGAGCAACCACAACCTTGTGGTGGAGCACATCCTTTGCCTGCAAAACGTCCTAGTTTCAATCTTCAACAGTTTTGGTTCAAAGTTCAGGCAGCAGGTGATCCAAGAGCTGTATGCAGGAATTTTACTGCCAACTGGAACTTTATTTTTGCCACACCTACTGAAAGGCAGCTTCCTATGCTTACAAGATGTGTAGGGGCATCTTTTACTACAATACCTGCATGGAACATAGGACAAGAATGCCATTGACTTTTGCTTTAATTGGAACCATATTAGGATACTCCATAATTCTCCCATATTAGAGGACATCAAGCAGGCATGGTTTTGGGGCCAAGTGGGAAAGACATGCCACTCCGGATATTCCAGCTTTCTCAACCCTGACACCAGGCATGTTGGCTATGACCAATAAGAGATACATTCCACAGCAACTCTGTGTGTGTGTGCCATATATTTCCAGTTCATTCATGGTTTGGAAGTATAAGCACAGACAATGAAGTGTTTTCTTACAGTGCTGTGCTGTAGCCCAAACCTTCTGCTGTTACAGTCCTATTCTTTGACCTATAATGTTCTCCACTCCCTGCAATAAAAGTAATTATAAAAGTTCAAAGGCCGTGATGATATGGTCCTGCCCTGCTGGTCGGGTTTTAATTCCTCCCCTTATCAGTCCCTACATTCCTGCGTAGTTGCTTGATCTAGAAGATAGAAGGTAGGACTCCCCACAGCACCTCTACTACAGCAATACAGAGGCACTGGAAATTCATTTTGGGATTTTAAAAAAATGTTCTTTCTTATCAAAGGTTCATTTGACAGTCAGGATCAACATGCTGTAAGAAAAGGTGCGCTTGCCCTGCAGTCATTAAACAGACAAGGTAGTCTATCCAGGAAACAATGTGAGTTATGCAAACAGTCCTGAGTATAATTAGTGTGTCATTACAGTGTTATTGTCGTCATCGGCATGTATGTAACCACAAACATTTGTGGAACTCATTTATAGTATCTGGTAGGGCCTTTTCTCTAAATATAATCATTACTACACTGCCCTACATTCTTATAACCTTCTCCATGTTATTTCTTTAACAATGTAGTGCTGGTTCTAAACTATAAAATTTATGCAGTTTGACACAACTTTAACTTGTCAAGGTTCAGTGCTATGAAATCCTGTGATTTGTAGTTTGGCGGGCACCAGCACTCTTTGTCAGAGAAGACAGGTCTCACATAGCATTGAATCATGGCACTTTACAGTGTAGGTGTATCCTAAGATACACCTAGTCTGATGTCTCTTTATACAGCCATTCTTTGATTTAGCTCAGTAATTCCCAACCTATGGTCCGTGGACCATCAGTGTTCAGTAAGAATGAAAGGAGCCCCCGGTGGCGCAGTGGGTTAAAGCACTGAGCTGCTGAGCTTGTTGATCGAAAGGTCGCAGGTTCGATTCCTGGGAGCGGTGTGAGCTTCCGCTGTCAGCCCTAGCTTCTGCCAACCTAGCAGTTCGAAAACATGCAAATGTGAGTAGATCAATAGGTACCGCTCCGGCGGGAAGGTAACGGCGCTCCATGCAGTCATGCCGGCCACATGACCTTGGAGGTGTCTACGGACAATGCTGGCTCTTCGGCTTAGAAATGGAGATGAGCACCACACCCCAGAGTCAGACATGACTGGACTTAATGTCAGGGGACTACCTTTACCTTTACCTTTACCTTTACCTCATCAGGTCTAGATCATTAAATATGATTTTCTGTGAGCGAGCAGATGGTGATTACTGGATGGCATATGTTCTGTATCAGAAACTAGAGCTGATGTGGTCTATCCAATGCAATTTTCGGAAGCAGCACTGCAAATAACCAAACCAAAGTGGACCAAAAACTGATTTGTAACCCTTTTGGTACTAATGTTGAAGAGAGGTCCCTGGACAAAAAAAAGGTTGGGAAGCACTGATTTAGCTCCTTCATGACTGACCGTATATTCCTATTTCTCAGAAGCAATGTGAAGGACTCTTTTGTTAAAAAATGTCTCCTGAATTGCCCTGCAGAGAACGCTGAGAATACCCAGAATATTATTTATGTTTGTTTGGATGGAAAGGCAGAAATAAATCAAACTTTTAATTCATCATAACAAAGATTTTTTTAATGACTTCCACTGAAGAGAGAAAAGAACTCCAGTTAGTTCTCACTATACAAAAAAGGTGTCCGCAGTGCCATGAAAGCATAATTTACAAGTATCTCAATTTGGGAATGGAAGGGAGGGCAGTTAACACATTCATAGTTACAAAAGGAGCAATGGCAAAGCATGGAATGGCATCAGATGGAATGAGGAAATGAAGGGTGAGAGGAAGTAAAAAATAATTATAATTTTATACATACACACACACATATAAAACCTTCATATTTTCAATCTAGGTTGTTGTTGTTTTACAAAATGGTACTATTCCATTAAAAAGTGTATTATTTTAGTTACCAACTTCTTTTGTAGCAGCAGTCTTCCTCTAACCAACTTCCATAAAATTATTTGTGTCATCTTTGTTTTTAGTGCAAATATCAGAGGCCTGTTTTACAAAGAAAAGAATGAGAAGATGACAAATCAGCCACACTTCTCCATCACAGGAACATCTGTGTGAGAAATCAGAAGCAGGTTTCCAATTCAGTGTTTTATAGAATCATTTCATTCAAGGTTAGGGGGACAAAAGAGCAAGAACATTTTGATGTGTGAAAAAAAATATAATTTCTACAGATCTACACAGATTGTTGTGGAACCAATTAGATCAATGTTTTTCTCGACAAACCTACAGCTAATGTGAGTGCATTTAAGAAAGATCACTGTCACGTAAACAAAATTGAAGTAGGGTCCTTTTGCCTTCCACTTTACACTATTCAACATTGTGCTAATAAAGATGCACTATCTCTTACCAATGTCACTTGGAACGACACAGTAGAATCTCTCTATACAAACGTACACACAACACTTGATCCGCTCACTGAGCAAAGACAAATCTGGCGTCTATTTTCTACACAGAATTTCATTATTATCCCCCATATCAAACACCAACCAAAAAAAAGCGAGTTGATCAACCTTTTAATTATACAGAGTGGGAAGGAAGGATAACCATTTCATATGACATTAACAAAAAGTTCTGATTCATCTCTTGGATTGAGAGAGACTTCTTTTGGCACTATCTACTGCAGAAGATGGATAATGCATCTTTAGAAACAAGGTATCTCTTTATACATTTTATACAGACACATCCCCTCCCCATAAGGGTGTTTCTGGATTTCTCTACCTCTGAATTTCCAATCAGATTTAGTGGTTCTGGTTTACCTTTTCCCTCTTGCAAGGAGGCATAAATGCATTTGTTTTCTTTTGCCTCTGATTTCCAGAACATGTAAAGGTGCCTGATCATCTGCGGTTAGCTCTTGCAGCTTTTTTATTCTGTTAGCATGTGTTTTTTCTCATTTAAGTAAGCCATGCGCACAAACAATGGTGTGCATTAAGACAAGGGGCAACAATGGTCTTTTATCAGGGTTTCTGAGCACGGTTACATTGCATCAGAATCAACATTCTTTGTACTTAACAGCAAAGTCACATTAACTTTCCTTGTACAACAGCAAAGTTGTGATCCAGTGAAATACACTTTTATATGTACAAGAAAAAAATGCCTGCTAGGATCCGTCCCTGAAGTTAATCACCTACAAGAGCATTGCTGTGATCATGAACACAGTCATATTCTGTAGAAGAAAGCTGAGGACCATGCCTTATATTGAGTCAGATCATTGGTCCATTTAGCGCAATTCAGTTTACACAGCTTTTCTCAATTTGGTGCCCTCCAACAACTTCGAATATTCAGTGAAGTGTTGGCAGCACCATGCCAACCATCCAGCATGTCAAGTGTCTACACAGCTCTTTAAGGTTTCAGATGGGGTCATCACGAGCCTAACTTGGGCTAGGCTCAAAGCTAGGGTGCACACTCTACCACCGAGTAGCCACCCTTCCCACACCCAAATTTGCTCACCCAGAAATATCTATGGCTTAAACAAAAGATAATCCACACAAGCAAAAGGAACTGAGAGCTGAAGAAAACTGCACATAGACAACTTCTCCATGCAAAAGAATTTTTCAGAAGTTCTCCATATAAATTTGGAAGAGTGGCAGAGCCAATTGCAAGGTAGAACCAACCATGGCAAAAATAAAATTACACAAAAGGAGGAGAGAATCCATAAACCCAAACCCATTAGTAACTATTCTGCAAAAGAAAGAAAATCAACATTTTTAAAATCAGCAGGAAAAAAATAACGGTCTTTTTCAAATCCAGATCTGAGCCAGAGAAAAAGATGTAAACATTATAAAGATAAATAACAAAATATACATGGGATCATTTCCAATATTCTTTACAACATTTGACCCACAATCCCACATTTTATGAATAAAATACTTTGGGTATTTTTCATTTAATTCATTTTGGGATTCAAAGACATACAAGATGGAGGGATGTTAAATTACTGATGGGCAGATTTGCTGGAACAGGCAAAAAATGAACTGCAAACAATAAATAAGAAACGAATGAGTGGTGGTGCTTTTTTAAGATTAAGGCTAGGTGGAATACAAAATAGCTCCTTGCTAGGTTCAAATGAACTTATTATTATTAGATAAATTAAATAAAAAAGTTACAAGCTGAAAAGAAGCCTTACTGATAACAATATAGTTACCTCAGGTCCTATAGTGTCACGGAGACACAGCAGACCAAAGGGCTCAATCCTTTACAGCCTGGGACCGTCTTCTATGTGTGGCACACCAGGGCTAAGGCAAAATATTTTGAAATGAACAGAAGTCTCAAAGCAATAGTGCTTGTTGGATGGGGTTCTAAACCAAATGAAACAGTCAAGTACTTGAAGCTGGAATGGATGGGAAGCAGGTGCATTTTGAAAGAGAACCAGGCAGTGAATTGGTGTTAGAGACAAAATGCTTTTCCTTTGAGAAAGGTTGCTAAGTTTTCTTCAAAATATCACAAGACATAGCGACTACTCAAGAAATGTATAAAGGGGCTGAAGTTGAAAGCATGTGAACCAGAGTGCTGAATCAGAGATGTAGTGAATAGTTTTGATAGATCAATGGTTCTCAACCTGTGCGTCCCCAGGTGTTTTGGCCTACAACTCTCAGAAATCCCAGAAGTTGAAGGCCTAAATATCTGGGGACCCACAGGTTGAGAACCACTGTGATAGATGTTCTTGGGTTGAAATAAGCTTCATCATTGACTTATTTACAAAGGTTTTCTCTTCCAGTCTCACATGAGAGCTGTCACTGGGACACGGAAACCACCATGTTTTGCCAAGGTTTTCCATTGTTGAAATATCGCCACAAGCCACAGCTGAAATTCAATCCTTCCTGCACTTCTGAAATGCTCTTGACTAAAGTAGTTTCTTTGGGATACCACCTGCAGGTTCCTGATCAAAACCTCAATCCTCAAATCTCTCCCCATCACACAGGATCGACAACAAGGGAAAGTATTACACTGCAACAAGTGGTCTTAAAAGCCACTGCCCATGCTGTGGAGGGATCCAAATGGGATCCCCTCTCTGTGATACAAGGAGAAGAAGTGCTGCATGCCCTTTCATGTGTACATGTTTACATATGAAAAGAAGGAGACCAGGAGAAATGCAGAACTGCTACGATTCTGAAAAATGAAAAAATTGCAAGGCATGGAAGGAAAATATTTATCACCAAGGCACTCCAGAAACACTGTGGCTTAATTTAAGTATACTTAAATCAATAAGGAGACTGATCACTTTTTAGAAAAATGGGGAGGGAAGCAACAGCAACCCAATGAGCCTTCATTCAGTGGAATATGTGGACCTTCTTGCTGTAAAACAAGAATCCATGCTTAGTGAAAGCGGTCTGAAGAGTTCTCTATAAAAAAGCATGACTGTCTAGAAACAGCACTTGTTAATTGCTTCTGTTTACCATCCCAGAGCTCTCTCTTCTTACAATGGCACTCTTCCACAACATTGTCCTGCTTTATTTGCTTCAGGGCAATCAAGTTCTCATTCTTGCTTCTTCCAATTTCTTCCTTCTGCTGCCACTGAGTAAATTGCTGCTGTTACGTGCCTTCGGGCCAGCTCTTGATTTATGGCAACCCTATATCTAGGGTTTCTCAGCAAGACTTACTCAGAAGAGGTTTGCTATTGCCTTCCTCTCAGGCCAAATAAGTGTGACTTGCCCAAGTTCAACCAGTGGGTTTCCCTCACTGAGCAGGAATTTCAACTGGTTCCAGGACTCCCTGTGGATATCAAAACTACAGATACTCAAGTCCTTTTATATGCAATGGAGAAGTAAAATGGCACCCTTTACATAAAATGATGAACAACTCAAACAAATGCCAGAAAGAGTCTGAGAACTGGTGAGATGGCAGGAGGCTACAGCTGGGTATGCCTGCCCATGAGTATTATGTTTTACAGTAAAATCAACATTTACTTTTTTTTACATTTTTTTAAAAAAAATCCAAGATGTGGTTGATTGAATCTGTGGATACATAATCCACAAGTAGAGGGTTGACTGAAATGCATTCCACTTTTGCCAATTGTTTTTTTTTTCCACTTACAAGCACAGCAGAGAGGGTACCTGAGCTGCCCTAAGCATTTCCACTGAGCCATTGTACAATCAATATGGGCTGAGAGAATGTGTGAATTTAAGAAGATATTTTTAACCTATACAGGTGAGAAATACTTCACACAGGAGACTAGTCAAACTGTGGTATTTTCCAACTACTATAATATTTTCACAGCTACTGTAAAAAGGTACACGTTTCTGCCTGTCCTACTGTGAGAAGAGGTCTCCATGAGATACTAAATGACTGGTGTTTAGAAGACCAACAACAGCATACAAGGTGAGCAATATAGAAAAGGAAAAGGCCCAGAGTCTGGTATTTTGAAGAGAACACTTTACTTGAGGGCATTTGCATTTAAAATTAGGAGTGAAGGAGCAAGAGTTACAGCCTGATTTCTGTTTTTCTGGATTAAAATCTTGCATTACTGAAGTACAGAGTTTGGTATCCGAAAAATTGCAGTTTCTATTTGCTCTCTCTCTTTTTCCTATCAAGTAAATTGCTGGCTCTTATTGCTGCAAGATGAAGCTTGAAAATTTGTAGACAATGCCTAGTGAACTTTTTAGAGGCCCAGCGGTTCCTTAAGGTCAACTGCCAGAGGTAGGGTTCAGTGCTCTGCATTGCTTTTTTCTCCTCACTATGGCCAGCATAGGAAACAATAAATAATAAAAAATTTACCAAGCAGACTCAAAATCTGCAGCATTCAGATCAAATAACATGGCTTTTCTCACTGCAACAAATAATCATTAAATTATTATATCTTTTAAAAACGACTAGCCAGAAGATCTGATCACTCAGAAAGCCTAGAATTATATTCTCTTCACACCTGAATGTATAAGCAGCTGGCGTGAAACTATGGCTGTAATCCAGATGCATCAAAAAGGAATCAAGAAATCAATGGAAAATGATTCATTGAAAATACTCAGCAAATGCCCAGGACTGAGTTCCTCGTTGTTAAAGAGAAGCTTCAAGAGAGTCAGCAATGCTCCCTGGTTGAGACATCTCTTGAAGACCCTGCCCCAGTTCAGAAAGCTAACTCCAAGAATGACATAATGAATTCCCTGCATCATTTGGCCAAACACACCCAGAGGTCAGGCAGATGAAGCAAACATGATAGTACATACAATCTGGCAAACACAAATACACTTGCATTGGAATCTTAGTTGGCTTGGGATAAATCAGATATTCTTCAAGAACAGTTTTAAACAAAGCTACAATCTACCAAATGAAGACCTGGTAAGCCATATTCATTTGTATGCCTCTCTGCCAAAACAAACAGCTGCACATTGAGTACAAATGTCCTCTACAGGATTTCACTTTGGCACCAGACGAGATACACAAAGTGACACACACTTTCAGTAGTGAATGGAGCCAAACCCATGTGGATGTAAAACTAAGTGCAGCAGAAGATCAAGACTGGATGCATTTTTCTTAATATTTTTCCAGGACTATAGAAGAGGCAAAGAAACTATTAGCCTTCTATCTCTCACACACACACAACTTTGGCAGGGAACTGATGAGTGAAACACATCAAAAAGTAGGGTAGGGAAATTCTCCAGGAGAGCTCCCAGCTAGCTTCCTGTGCTTTCACCCCAGCAAACCCCTTTCCTGGATCAGTCACAAAAAAAGAATGGCAGTACTGCGACAGTGCTACGGTCTACAGATCTAGGACCCAATGGCTTTGTTTGAGAAGAAATGGCACCAGCATCTGAGTCAGGCTTGCGTATGAGGAGGATGTATCACACCCAAGGTGGCTGGCAGCCAACGGGAAAGGAAACATAGGGTCCAGCAAAAGGCTTGACAAACACTAATTACAGGAGAAACTGTGCCAGAGACAAAGGCAGAGTCATGCTGGCATGTCCCCAGCTCCCTTGGCTCTACTCCTGGCCTACTCTAAGGGCTTTGTAGCGCACCGATAAATAATACGCTAATCTCCACACTCCATCTCCTTCTTTTGCCAACAAAATACACAGCACCTTTGGGTTTGTTTGCTTCCACATCATCACAATCTCAATAAAGGTGCTGGGAATGTATTTTTAAAAGCAACCATTTGGACCTGTTATTTACTCCTCTCAGCTCTGCCACCATCTCTCCAATATCATCCCGAAAGAGCAATAATTCCCTATTGGAGGAATCCCAACATCAGCAGCAGTTTAACAACAATAGCCACAAGCCTTTAGAGTTTTCGAAATGTCATGGTACTCAACAGAACAGGTTAAGGCCCGCATGAGATTGACTAACTGGAATGTAGTACTGAGCACAGAAGGGAACCTGGTTAAACCAGTCCATTTCTCAGAAAACAAGAGAATGGCTAGCAATTAAGTGAAGCTCACATCCATTTGCACTAAAGTGTGGAGGAGGGATTTCTCCGCAACTAAACAGTTCTAAACACTTGAGTCCCAGCACTGCATCTTCTGCTCCCGCACCCCACCTTGGTATGGCTTCCTTTTGTTTGGCACTTCCTATCACCAGAAGTACCTGGAGCGACATCATTTCCATATCTTTCCCTTGCTGTCCTTGTGCTTCAATGCCATTGTGCTGGCCTTTGATTGCAGAACTGGGGTTTCCCCCTAGAGTAACTATTTAGGTGGGGCAGCGGCAAAGGTGTTACAGTGCCAGCAGGGTCGGAGAGTTCAAGGAATCCGAGGACTGGTCTCCACTGCTGCTGCTCCTCCGGTGAGCTTTGGAGCATGACTCCGAAGGGGAGAGGGGCGACTCCTGGTCCAGCACAGTTGGGTAGGTGAAAACCAAGTTGGATGTTCCAGGGGTGATGGCTGGTGTAGAGGTCACCACAATTGGAGTGTTGAGAGGCTCTTCTCCATAAAATCCTCCTACAATGCTGATGGGTTTGATGACAGACCGCTGACCCTTTTCAAGGTCAGAAGAGGAAGAGGGGATCTCTTCTTCCACAGGTTCCTGCTTCACCACAATGGCACCACTCATTCCAGTTCGAATGGTCTGGAGGTTGTGAGGGGGTGGAGTTCGGCATTCCTCTGGGCTGATCTTGCACATGGGGGTGTGAGCCATTAGCATGAATTTCAGCTTCTCCTTCTCTTTCTCCAGTTCAGCAATTTCCTTCTGTAAAATAGACTTCTCTTCCTCCAGCTCCTCAGTTTCCTACAGATACAAGGGAAAGAGACCATGAACACATAGCAACGCATCCTGAGTCAAAACAGGAAATCTGATAAACAGGTAGCATATATTGCTGTTTTGCAGCAACTATAGTACAGGTTGAGTATCATGTATCTGGAAATATGAAATCCAAAATGCCCAAAAATTCACAACTGTCCACATGGGTAGTTGAGATAGTAATACCTTTCCTTTCTGGTGGTTCAGTCTATTTTTGATTTCATGCACACAATTATTAAAAGGCTATGTTTATCGAGTTAGCATGAAACATAAATAGCTTAGTATCTAGATTTGATACCATATCCAAGATATCTTTTGAATATGCAAATACTTCAAAATCTGAAAAAATGAAATCCAAAAATACTTATGTTCTCAAGTATTTCAGTTAATGGATATCCAACTTCTAATATATTTCTAGCATCAATGGGGGACAAGCCTAGATTATACAGGGTTAGTCAAAATGCATAGGCCAATAAGCCATTCAATTGAATGGCTTATTGGCCTATGCATTTTGACTAACCCTGTATTTGAGACTTCTTCCAATTCATTAGACTGAATCAATAATTAATATTTAGTTTTTATAATATCAAAAGGACTAATCTACTCTCATTCATTCAAATCTGTTTCAGCATAAATCCAACCCAATGATTTTAATGTAGCCCAATGCTAACTCGGTGGACCACTATAAATCCTAGAATCACTGGCTGCCACTTCCTATCAGGTTTCCAAAAAAGAAGGAAATTGTTATCATTATGGGAACAAATATGGTGTTGGCCCATGGCACATTGGGAAGAAATCTTTGGTCATCCTCTCCATCAGGCATCTTGAGAAGCATTGATGTAGGTGACCTTGGTTGACCACTGAAGGAACAACTATACATTTTGGAAGACAGACAGGAAATGCACGACTGAAAACTTGCCTCAAGTGTTGACTTGCCAATGGAGAAAAGTAATACATAAAAAACCTGAAACTCACTTTGCCCCACTCCTAGTCTTAAAGACCTCAAATTTCCTACTCCTTTTTTTTATAAATAAACATTGGCTCAAACAAGTCTGAAACACAATATCTCAGACAACTAAACGTTTCCCTTAAAAGCAACTAAACCATCTACCATTCTCAGTGTTAAACCTCAGAGGGCAAAACAAAGTATTTTCAATATCCTCAACTACTGCATCCCAATAAGGCAGTGTTTCTCAATCTGTCCTCTTTTCCAAATGTTTTGGACTTCAGCTCCCACATTTCCTAACAGCTGCTAAGCTGGCTAGATTTCTGGGAGTTGAAGTCCAAAACAACTGGAGGAGCAGAGTTTGAGAAACACTGTAGTAAGAGCCCTATTTTAATGTATTCCACATATAACATTCACTCCGTCAGTTTATGATGTATTAGAAGGGGAAAAGACTCAGAGCAGAGAGAGACACTGACAGTCTCCCTCATCTTCCCTATTAAAAGAAAAAAGAAAAGAGTTGGGAAACAAACTAGCAGCACCATTAAAGCTAATTGGTTTAGGTTTTGTAGATTTCGATCTACTTCCTCAAACACCCTGGAAGAATTACTATCAAAGCACTAGATATGCAGCAATTGAATGATTGGGAGGGTGGTGTCAGAGCACACCAGGATACAGAAATCCCTGACTATAAACCTTGAAAGATTATACAGGTCCAACAAGATGACAGTAATCTTGAAGAGGTAAAGCAATAAATCGCCTGACCCAGAGCGAGTTCCCTTAAAGCCAGGAAGTTCTCCAGGGAGAATTCCCTTGTTACACCTATAATTGTGACAACATATGTAATGTGCCACAAACTATTGTGTCTGTTGATATTGCTATTTACCAATTGGAATTTGGGAACGTATCCTAATACCCTATGTTACCATGTGGGGTGGATATCAAACTATGTATATACTGGAGAGGAGAGCAAGCTTGAGGAAAATTGCATAGGATAACAGTCATATTATCTTTTTGCATTTTCCAAACAATAGCAATAACAATTTTTGCCACATCAAAAAGGGAAAGAGTCAGGCAGACTTGTCTTGACATTCACATTCTATTCTGCTGCACTAGATCCAACTTATGTTATGCTATTCTCCCAACTCACATGCCCACTAAAAGAGGTTACTTCTTCAGAATGTGATATGCACACTTTACGACAGCTAACTCAATTGCTTGAAGTGAGCATACCAGAAAAGAACAGACTTTGGGATGGAATACATACAGCTTGGAGTTTCTCCGTCAGCTCTCGACGTCGGTTCCGGCATTTCGCAGCTGCTAGTTTGTTCCTCTCTCTCCTAATTCTCCTCTTCTCTTCTTCTTCAGGAGACAACTGTATCCAAATAAATGAAGAAAAATATTAGCTTGAGAAGATAAGCAGGGAAACACATTTCCAAACAAACATAATCAACAACTTTGAATGCTCAAGATATATTCACTTGTGATATGTTTTATATATTGCAAGCAGTTTATTTTATGCCATATCTCTGGATCAGAGTGACAGCCTAGATTCAGAGAGAAAAAGATATACTGGTTAAGTCTGGGTCTACTATGCCACTGGCTGAAAAATGCAACCAGGTTTCAGTGATGAAACTCACAATCAAATATGGCAGTAAATCAGATACATTGAGAGCCTGCTGCATAACTTCAACAGACTGTCAGAGATGCAGGTGTCTGTCACACTAAACTATGCTGGCACTTTGACACTATTTAACTACTATGGTTCTATCCTATGGAAGCTCAGGGTTTGAAGTTTCCCTGAAGTTTTTAAGTCATCTACCACAGAGCTCTCGTGGCTCAACAAACCAGAGCCTGTCCACATTCCATAAGATGCAGCAATGGCAAAGTGATCTCAAAGTGCTATAACTGTATACTGTGGAGGAGTACATTGTAACATTACAGCTTGAGCCAGAAAAAGCAAGGGAGTAAAGCAGGAAAGTGAAGCAACCAGAGGAAGACTGGGCAAGAAAACAGTGAATCTGCAATCAAGGCCAAAAACATGGTAGAACCTCTCTATTTCACAACATGAGTGGTTGATGAGGTAAAAGCACAGGAAGATGTTGTAAGCATCTCTGCCTTCAAACAGGCACTCTGCTTCCTGCAGGATCCAAGGTCCTCAGAGGCAGTGTGAAATGTTACAGCCTGATCAAATCACAAGGGTTGCTTTGTTTGATATTAGCTTTAAGAACGACTTTCCTATTCCCTTGCTCCGGTTTTCCATGATAACAATCTGGACTTCCTAAAGCAGCAAGCAACCCTCAAGTAACAGCAGTTAAATACATTGATGAAGCGAAAAAAGGCCTGATTATGTTTATACTGAAACAGAGTCCAAAAAAAAAACCTCTTGTAAGAAGTTGTGGAAAAATAATAGAGACCCAGATGTTTAAATTACTTCACCTATGACTAGCCATTTCAGAAAGGTACCTTCTGAATGAATAAGACTAGCAAACAACTTTTCAATGGATTCTTCCAGGAAAACTATTTTAAGATAAGAGATTTACTATCAATGGTGCATGCTTCTTTAGTGTATGCAAACATAAAGATCTCAAAAATGATCAGGGCATGAATAAACTAACAGATATCGAGGCATTGGTTCTACCTGTTGTATTTTATCAATGTTATGAGTTCTAGGGACAAAATTCCAAAATAGCAGTCACAGAAGAATAGTGATGGGTTAATCCTCTTGTAAACTGGGTAAAACATTTAAAACCCATTCAAGTTCCTGTTTTTTAAAAAACGGGCACTGCCAATCTTCAACAGCCATGTATATAATTTGCTTGCATGCCTTCCTTAACATGAGGAAAGCCTCCTGTATTCATGTAAATACAGCCAAATAAGTGAATTGAGACATCTTAGTTTAGAGCAGTGGTTCTCAACGTGTGAGTCCCTAGATGCTTTGGCCTACAACTCCCAGAATTCCCAGCCAGTTTATCAGCTGTTAGGATTTCTGGGATTTGAAGGCCAAAACATCTGAGGACCAACAAGTTGAGAACCACTGGTTTAGAGCCTTGTTTGAAATGAGTACATAAGCAATCATGATGGTGGATTTTGGACATGGATCCTTGTAATTCTTAGGACACACAACACGTAATCTTAGCTCCTTGTGAAGTAGCTTTCCACAGAAAAGTCTACAGGAGTTGGTAGTTAATAGCAACAACTATTGCCGTTGAATATGTTTATGAAAGAAACTGCATTCTGACTAATTTAACTGGCTGGAATTTGAGAAAGAGGGAATGCTCTAGCAAAAAACCACTTCAAAATATTGAGGGAAGCAGTCCCCTCTCTTCTTTCATTGCATTTATTTAAAAGGCAACTTTGTCTTAGGATTTTTTAAGAAGTTCACTGCCACAAAAAGCCATGCTGGCCACTGTCTTAGGTGGCTTTGGAAAGGGATTAAAAATTGACAGAGGATAAAGGTATCAGTGATTCGTGGCCATGATGGCATTGTATTCTTCCATCCCACCCAGTATCAGAGGTACTATGCCTCTGATTATACATTTCCAATGAACATTAAGTCAGATCTATTGTTCTCATAGCCCGTCTATGGCCTTCCCAGAAACATTTCATTGGCCATTGTGATAAACAACTGGCTGTGATGATTAGCATGATTTAGTCAGATGCAGCAGAAATATGTTTATGATCTTAGGATGGAAAAACATGGCCTGACGTTGAATTTTCAGAGTGGAAAGATGTTGAAAAATTGGTTCCTCCCATTAAAAATACCTTTACTCTAGGAATTCATTCAGTTTCTGCCAAGCATATATTTTAGGCTGGGACTCTGGAGATAACTAGCAAAAAGCAAGACAGTCAAATGTCCCGTATTTGAAAGGTTATTCAGATGTCGCAGCTTCTGAATTATATTTCATGCATCAATATGGGTCAGGATTGGAGTCAACAGCAATGGGCCAAGTATTACAGTTCAAACAGGATGGGTAATTCTCAATAATACTTCTGGAATCCACTCATGCCAATGGAACTAACTCTGGAGGAAATGTCAGCCGAGTTTTCATGCAAATGGAATGTTAAGGAGAGGCATTACATCATTCCTGGAGGCATGTCTCCATCTTAATTCTCTAGATACATCCTTACTTCCCAGGCTTGCTGCCGGAGATTCCCTTCGTGGAGATGCCAAAGAGCAAATCAATGACCTTTCTGTATTAAGCAAGTGTGCTTCTAGAATTATTGCTTCCTTACATCTGTATATATCTCCTTAAATAACCCAATCCCGAACAT
The DNA here is from genome assembly GCF_037176765.1 of Anolis sagrei. Classification (NCBI taxonomy): domain Eukaryota; kingdom Metazoa; phylum Chordata; class Lepidosauria; order Squamata; family Anolidae; genus Anolis; species Anolis sagrei. The sequence goes on from NC_090021.1 coordinate 43,084,542, forward strand.
GCACCTTCAAAATAAAATACTTGGTCTCCAATGCTAGGTGTACGAACGCTATGCATTCACTTCTAAGTACACTCAGTTAAAGGATTATATGTAGTGTTTTTTTTACCAGTATAGCTACCTGCTCATCTCTTCTCCTCCTGCCCACTGTTGTTCCAATGGTTTTAATGACGCCAGGTCTCTGAAGGGCTGTGTGTCCAGTAACTGAAGACAGATTGGGCAGCGCATGGCTGTAGGGATGTGAACGAGAGTAGGCACTTGGCATGGAGGTGATCACAGTAGGCTGAACCATCCACTGTAAATCTTGGCTGGTAGTGATGGCATTCAAAGTAGGTATAAAAGTGCTGCTCGATCCTGGCATATCTACCCGGAATTTCTAGAAGGCAAAGAGAGAGGAGAAATTAGTAGAACCAGGGCAGCCACCTTACTGACTGATGAGCAACGTGGTAGTCAAAAGACACAGCCTTTACCAAGTGTAGGTCTTGCTCAGTATTTTCTATTCTGGCAGTTGGCAGTTTTTAAAATACCGAAGTAGGACTCTTAGTTCTAAGGAATTTTTAATTGAAGGTTCCAGTAACTGAATATGGAATCTTAGCTATTCAAAACACACATATTCCAAGCTCTGCACCACAGAGAGAAACAAATTCTAAATGGAATAGACTTTGTGCCACATATTTTCACCCGCTACAAGTGAGCACTCCTTGAGATATTCCCAGCTGGACAAACACAACATCTCAACTTGGTAATATTTCTCGTATCCACATTGGTACTTTCTCTAAAGTAAGAACAGTCTCTTAAAATTTGAAGCTGTAGATCAGAGGTGGGGAACATCTGGTCCCCCTGATGTTCCTAGATGCAGCTTCTATTATTGCACGCCGTTTTCTGTGACAGATAATGCCAGAGGGAACTATAGTCTAACCAGATCTGAAGACCCCATATTAGACAAGGGGAAAATCAGCCCAATTTGATTCTGTGCAACCAAAGTAAAGCTGTATGTGTGTATACATATATATCCATATGTATCAGCTTGAGTTGTCCAGTAAATATGACCAAGCACAGAACAACCTTTGGAGCTTATCAATAAAATGTAGAGGTGTTTAAAAGAGTATTGTGTATTCAATACTGGTTTCAATCTGGGCCTTTATGTAACATTTAAAAAAAATATGAAAATTCTTAACTGACGCTATACGTGCATGTGTACATAACAGAAACACACACAGGTCTGCACATGCTCTCATATAATCAGAGATACAATAGAGTTTGCATTAGAAATTAAACTTGCAAATTAAACGATTTGAATGTATTTAAGATGTTGTTGTATTTCAAATAATTGCTATCTGTTCATCATCAAAAGCTACTTTAGTAAAATACAAGATCATATTTGATGTTATTCCAAAGCAAACAAACTAGCAAAACTCTAAACCAGCATCTTCTAAGCTTAAGTGTGGCCTTTGATACCAGAAAAGAAGCACAAAATGACAGATACAGTTATAACCCATTTTTTCAGATGGGATTTGCTAAATTCCAAGAATAATAAACTAACAGGATTAATCTTAGAGGGGTTTTTTTTCTCAATTAGGCATCATGCAATGTCCACTCTTTGGCCAAAAGTGGTAGTTTGAAATCCTATCACTCCAGTATCATAGATGAGATATATGTAACTTGAAAAAGATGAAAATCAGCATATAACTTAGCCACCATTTACAGATGCATCCAGGTCCTGTTTGGACATCTTTTATGAATTCCCTAGTAAATCCTCAACAGGTAAGTTGACTAATCACAGAATCATAGAGTTGGAAGAGACTTTGTGGGTCACCCAGCCCAACCCCTTGCCAAGAAGCAGAAATCGCACGCAAAGCAACCCCAACAGATGGCCATCCAGCCTCAGTTTATAAGCCTCCATAGAAGGCACCTCCACCACACTCCAGGGCAGAGAGTTCCACTGCTGAACAGCTCTCAGAGTTAGGAAGGTCTTCCTAGTGTTCTATCAAAAATTCCCATATGTAGAATCAGAGTTCAGAGAAATCGGGTTTGGGTGCTATATGCATGCAGTCCTGGCTGAGGTTTCCTTGGAAGTTGCCATCCTTATTATTATTATTATTATTATTATTATTATTATTATTATTATTTTCCAAGTTCTGCCCAGAGTGAAATATGCTGATTCAAAATGAAGAGCCAAGCTGACTGATTTTGCATCATCAAAGCTATGCTAGCATTCAAAACAACAAAGGAATATCCCCAATTCTTTATCTTTTAAAAGGTGATCACATGTTCTATATTTGGAAAGCTAAAGGGAGGTGACTAAAAGTGACTAGAATTTCATGTTGGGGAGCAAAAAAAAATTGTCTTGAATGTTAAAGGGAGCAGGGCTTCAATCAACTTAAATGGTGAACAGTCACTCTTTCCAGCTTTTTGGAGTGGTAACTAATCTTGAAGGGACCTGTTCCAGTTTTATCTTGGAAGGGTCAGCCCTAGTTAGAACTTGGATGTAAGACCACATACCAGCTGCTGTATTTCAGAGGAAGGAACTAGTGAAACCATTTCTCAGTATTCCTTGTCTAAGAAAACTTTATGAAACACATGGGTTCGGTTCACTATAAATCAAAAGGCATCTTGGGCTTATACACACACAATTCACCTTTCTTTTCTGATTTCAACCACTGCTTTTATTATGATCCATTATGATTATTTATCTGCTTTTAACCTGACTTTTGCTACTTACTGTTTTGTTTGTTGAGGTTTGAACAATTTGTGATTTTGTATGTTTCTGGCTAAGGAACAGAGCATGGAAAACAAATCCTCTTTTGCAAAGACGTTGGAAATGCTTAACTTGAAGCCTCTTCCACCTACAGGCTTCAGTAAATGTGAATTTTCAGTTAAAATGCCAGCAGGAGGCACAACTGTTCAACATGCCTATTGTGGCCACATGTAAGGATGATTTTTAAAGTAAAATATAGAGACGCCTCTAGCTGCAGAAGGTTTACGTGCCTATAGTTTAATAATACCCTATAAAATGTGTTTTGAGATTCAGATCAGAAAAATTCCCTGCAGCTCTTTGTTCTGTCTAGACAAAATAAAGCAGTAGCTTTTAAAAAGCGACAAGGTAATAATCTCCTGCAAAATTTTATGTATTAGTACACCTTGTCTCCAGACAGAGGTAAAGCCATGTGGATAGTTTGCTGGCACTAAAATGCCAGAGGAATGGAATGAAAACAGAACAAAAAAACAAATTCCAGTAATTGTAGGGGGCTGGTATGGAGACGAGAAGGAATATCTTTATCTAAAATAGGAAGCATTCAGAAGGCTTACAAGAGTTCAATTAACTGTGTAGCCCATCATGTCTTCATTAACCAAGAATGGCCTGCAGTCCTACTGGACAAACCTGTTCTCCACGAGAAAACAAAAGGACACACTCTGGACTAAAAGAAAAAAATATTATATTCAAAGGGGACATAGGAAACTGATGGGTCACTTTATTAGAATGATGTAGGAGTTTGTAATTTGGAAATTGATATCTCACCTCTACAACGTCACACATATGATTTGAAGACTTAAATTAAGGGTTAAGGGCTGAATCCTATGGGGATTCTTAACCAGTTGACCCACTGAATTAACTAGGAGCCCCCGGTGGTGCAATTGGTTAAAAACACTTGTGCTGGCAGGACTGAAGACCAACAGGTCAGAGGTTTGAATCCCACTGGAGTACCTAGAGAAACTCATACTGTAGTTTTCTTTCAAGTATGTGTTTATATGTGCCTTCAAAGACAAATCCATTGGTTAGTAATAGATTCATAACCACATATAAGATTCATGAGTGTGGATCTTTTCTAAGACTTCCCAATATATTTCTCTGTACTGAAATCTGATTCACACATCAGGACTTTTGAGCTGGATAGGACAGCTCTTGCCTCATTACAGCTTCCTGGGAAACAGTTTTGTTGACCTGAGGTGGACAGCACATCATGTTCTATACCACATAATGTGCCACAAAGACTTTTTTTATAGGACAAAGGAGGATGAGAATGTAGCCCTTTACTTCCATTCAGAATTGAAGGTAGTGTTCATGTCTCTTTTACAGTGTGTGCATTATCTGGAACCCAAAACATAGAAAGGCAGAAAAACACACATGTATGCAATCTTTATGATTGTGTCCTTGTTTGCTTCTCTTACACCTTTGTAAGTGAAATGTCTGAGGTGATACAGCCTTAAGGCATAGATGTGTTTTATTAAGGAACACCTTACCTATGAAACAAGGCTTTGTTAAAACCTCAAGTCGTCAGTCCCTGAACTCAGTGCACGTTTTTCCCCTGAGTACAAAGAATCCAGAGCTCTCAAGACAGATTATTTGTGTCTCCAAAGAGGTTATGGAAAAACTACTATCCCTTAAACATGGCAAGAATAGAAAACTTCGCTGGCTTCACATGACAATTTTCTGATCCTCCACAGCAAGTGCATTCATTCAAATTTTTTAAAACATGACAAACAAAACTCAAGGTGCCTGGAAGTCCATGTCGGGTTCTGCAAAATTCAAAGTGAGGTTTTGATTTGTATTTAAAATCTTAACTACCATTCTTGGATGTTTTTAGGGGAGTCCTTGTGCTTCTGCTGGAAAAAAGGTGGCCTGGGGATACTGCGGCTGAAAAAGCATCCTTAGAGACCACAAGAAGTACTAAAACAACATTCTGCTTGTCGCAATGTCACTACCGACAAGGTTTGAGGAAATCCCTTCATAGTTCCTTGTTTGTTGCACAAACAATGATGAATACTTCATCATTATCTCATGTTAAAATCTTATTTATCACCTTCACAACCCTCAGAGGCTTATTAACAAGAAAAACAATGGCTTTTCCAGGGCCACCCTATCAGCCTCATGACGAAACTTCAAAATCTAAATCTAACAGTCTTCCCCCATACAACTATTTATAGACTGTATCTCACTTTACCTCCCAATCTATCCATCTGAGAAACAACCACACCGCAGAAAACATGTCTTTCAGGGCTAAAGTCCTCACTGCAGCATGAACACTAGTCATCTTGAGCTGGATGCTTGAAAGTTGTTTTCCAAATAAATTAAACATGCTAAGCTTCTATTATTATTATTATTATTATTATTATTATTATTATTATAAAATAATAAAAGGCAGGTATGATAAATTATTATTATTATTATTATTATTTTACCTTATCTGCCTCTCCTCATGGCTCAAGCCTGGTTACAAAATCACTAAAAACACATAATCGTCTAAAAGTATTCTATGATACACACATATTAAAATATGTTTCTACAAAATACATATTAAAATACACAGAATAAAAGTAATTAAAACTGGCTGGATAGACCTGATGATATTATGCTGTGTATTTTTATATAAAAAATGGGCACACACTGCTTAGGAAACAGGATCTATAAATCCCAACACCGTCTGCCCTTTTCTGATAAAAGTGCTCCCTCAGGTTTAACCTTGCAGAGTATTTTCAAGTGAATTGATATCAGTTCCACTTTGATAAAGCAAAATACACACCACCCAATTGTGTGGATTAGTTATTTGCACTCCAAGGGTCTGATTGGTACAATTTATCTAAAACATATTGTTACTACAGCACGGTCCTCTGGGATACAGCAATTGCATGGAAGTTTTTTGGCTTTGACAAGCTGTATTCTAAAAGGTAAATGCCGCCTCCTTTTAAAGGCAGGAAGAAAAATAATAATTAAACTTTGAAGGGAGGATGAATCCAAGAGACATTCCTGCTGGAGAGTCTAGCTGACATACATGGGAAGGAATTCATGAGATGAATTCTTGGGCTGAATGCAAAATTTGTGCTTGTTTGGAATCTACCAAATGTGTAATGATCAAGAAAAAAAGACAACTAGAATCTCAGAAGATCTTCTAGAACACCATGTCCACTGACAGATATGATGTTATTTCAGAGTGTTGTGTTATTATTGGAGTCTGGAACATGAAACAACAAAGACTGGAGAGCTGTGAAATATGTGCCAAGTACGACTCCCTCATCAAGCAGCTACTGCGGCTAAGCAGTACACTTTGAGATTGTATTTCTATGAAAATAAGAAATCGAGGACTTCTTATTTTACATTAAGCATATGGTATAGTTGCTGATGATGTGGATAAAGGAGTCTAGGGAACACGGTAAAAATAAGGACGCTTATGTGGATGTGGAGCTGACTATTGTTCCTGAAGCATGAAATTTAGGTAGGACACATTGTTCTAAAACTTAGCTGGATCATCAAAGGAAGAAGAAATAATTAGGTCATTTGTTTGACCAGATAAACTGATCAACTATGACTCATCTGTCACATAAAACTGATGCAGATCTAAATCTAGAGCAGTAGTACTCAACTGGGGGTCAGAGGGGACACCAAAGACCATCAGAAAACTCAGTATTTTCTGTTGATCATGGTGGTTCTGTGTGGGAAGTCTGGCCCAATTCGATCATTGGTGTGGTTCAGAATGGTCTTTGATTGCAGGTGAACTAGAAATCCCAGCAACTACAATTCCCAAATGTTAAGTCTCTTTTCCCCAAACACCACCAGTGTTCACATTTGGGCATTTTGAGTATCCATGCCAAGTTTGGTCCAGATCCATCATTGTTTGAGTCCACAGTACTCTCTGAACTACCATGTGAACTACAACTCCAAAACTCATGCCCACCAACCCATTCCAGTATTTTCTGTTGGTCATGCGAGTTCTGTGTGCCAAGTCTGGTTCAATTCCAACATTGGTGCAGTTCAGAATGCTCTTTGATTGTAGAACTGTATTAAGGGGTCATGGCATAAGGAAGGTTGAGAAACACTGATCTTGAAGGTAGCATTTATGACCGCATGTAGCCCTGGTGTTCTGGTGAGATGATCAAACTTCACTTCCTAGAAGTGTCAGTCAGCATGGTCGATAGAAAGGGATCCTGGAAATTGTAATTCAAAATATCAGGATACCAAATTTCCTCATTCCACAGAGGGGAGGATTAACCTGGGGGTGGGTTTACAGGAAAAGTTGAGACTTGAAAGAAAACATGGTCCAATACTGGAAATTGGCTGAATCAGAATATTCCACTGCAATCCTTTTTTTAAACAAACAGTTGGGCCACATGTTGTAGACAATGCAAGCCTTAAGCAATTCATTCTCCCTGCCCCCACCAACACTAGTCCCCAAGTTTACCGTAAGTGAGCAAATAACTCTGTTCCATTGCGCGCAATCTCTGGAAATCTTCCTCTGTGGAACAGCCTACAGAGGGCACTAAAGAGATGTCTTTCACATTGACTTGGGCAGGCATGGAGAGACTGATTTTTGGTTTATAAAACAAAACAAAAAACAACTTTGAAGTATGGAATGTCACAGACTGGCACCACTTGCATAGTTTTAAATAGGACAGTTTTTTAAAAACCCAAATGGAACCACTATTTTAAAAATAAAGAAAATAGTCATTTGCTTCACTTTGCCAGTAGATTTACACTTATTACACAAGTGGCAAGAAAGTCTTCCTGGAGGAAGAAAGACAAGGCCAGCTGATGTAAACACATTATGAAATATCATAGGTTTGTGTAACTGATGAGATTGTGCAATACCTTTCACAGGCACCATCAGTTCTGCCCTAGGATGGAGACACTTTTTTTAAAAAAAAGGGATCCTGTTTAAAAAATAATATCCATCCAGAGAAGAAGGTCTGGGGGAAAGGGAGAGTTACCAGCAGTTCTGATTTCAGTTTCAACAGGAAATATTTCTCATTCCTCAAGTTCCAATATCATTCGAGACTAGACGCTAACCAAAAGAAGTATCCCAAAAATGTAGCCAAATTGCTCAGACTTTGTAAGAACTTGCATTTCTGAAGGTCAAAAACCAATCAACAATAAATACCAACCAGCGCCATTCAGTCAGCAGAGGAATGTCTGCATGCCAAAGGAAAGCAGCAAAATCACTCCCCGGGTTGCTTGAAATTGGGAGCCAAGACCAAAACAAAAAAAAAAGTGAGATGGTGGTGGGGTATAAATGATGATGATGATGATGATGATTATTATTATTATTATGAACAAATGAATTATAGTTTAACATAACTCATAAAACAGCATTCACTTGTGAGTGAGAAACAGAAAAAAAAATCATCAGTTAGTGCTAGACAATCGCTCAGATAGCTTCACCACAACTAGGACCCAAAATCTTGTCCTCACACTTTACTATTGTTCTGTACCCAAAGTTATAATGCTCTATCTTATTTTGCCCTCTATCTCTATTGCTGCCATATGACCTATGCACTTTATCCATCAGCCTTATCCTCACAATTGTTTTTGCACCAGTCTGCCCACTTGTATCCAGAAACTGATTATTATCATAGAGCTCATTTGTTATTGGTTTGATGTTTTGTTTTTAGATTTTGTTATAATGTTGTTTTTTTCTGTTTTCTGTTGTTTAGATATTTTAATATGTTATATTTTAACTATGTTGATCAGGCCCATCCCCATGTAAGCTGCCTCAAGTCCCTTTGGTGAGATGAAGGCGGGATACAAAAATAAAGTTGTTATTGTTGTTGTTGTTAGAATAAATGGGGTGAGTGACAAGCAAAACAGAGACAGAATTCAAGATCTATTTAAAAAAAAAAAAAGGATTCACCTGGCAATTTATTATTCTTGTGGCAACTCGGTTATCCTGGAGCAATTCACAGGTCCTGGATAACTCAGCAAAACTTTCATAGGATAGCAAGATTCATTGTAAAAAATATATATATTATGGTATTCTTAGACCGGCCCATCAAGGATTGTATTCTAATCTAAAAGAAAAATTTCCAGTTTTAATTTTTTTTTTCACTGTTTTGAAAATATTTGTAAGACAAAATTGCTGTCTTCAAACCTATCCAATAATTATTTCGGTTAGCTTGGTAAACTTGTAACATAAACATAGAAGACAAATTCATTGCTAAGACTTTTAAAAAGATACTATATTGAATTGACGGGTTTGGATTTGCTGATGTAACAGAACTAGGAAACCGGGAATTTGTTTTTAAAAATCTTTTTTTACTTTACAATCCAGCTTCTCAGTCCAAAAATCTATCTTCTTTTGTGTGTAAGGCATGTTTTTCCAGTCGAACAATTTTAGATAATGGGAGTAATGAATCAAGATAACACAAACTAATCCTAAACCTATTTCTTGGAAGTATGTTCAGGAACACGTCCAGTGAAACATTTTCATGTGCAGTAAGGAGAACAGCAGTTTTGGAACCTCCAACTCTTTTTAGACCTATTCATTTTCTAAGTGTGGTCTTTCGGCAAAGAAGAGATTCTCAAAATCCTGGCACAGCCCATTACAAATGCATTAGCCTTCAGTGTTATGTTGGTTTAAATAAAAGGAGCTGTAAGTCCTAAACATTCCTTGCTAAGAAAACAATTTGCAAACAAGATTTATAGTCAGAACGTGCAACTCTTCAAATAGCTAACATTTTATAGAAGTAGAACTTTTGCTCATCTCAGAAAAGTGAAACAAGTATTAGGAGGGATAAGATAATCATGTCCCTAATTATGTGTCCAGAAAGTTGGAGACATAATTATGTTCTAATTACATTCTACTTTTCTATAATAAAAAAACAACAAAAAACTGGAGCATACCTCTTACAAAGATCCCGGTCTTTATTCTATTTCCCTTTTTGCATCTTTCTTCCCCATTCATAACACCCCTCACCAAATGAAGTATATTTATGTATATTGCCTTAAATACAAAATTGGGAGAATTTTTTTTTACACAAACACACTTTCCCAGAAGGCAAATCTAATCCAAAAATAACTGCAGTTATTTGGAACTTTGGAGGTCCTTTAAAAGTATTCCAGCTTAATTCACAAAACATATTCAGCTGAATCCAAATGGATTTAAATCTGGCCTACAGGCTTTGTGGGTAGGCCTGCTCCTTAAGCAGCCAAATCTAAAGGTATCACTAATTTGATGCACCCAGTTCTCATCAGCTTTGCAAAATAGCATTAAGACCAGGATTTCAATTGGTATGAGTTGAAATGAGGAGTCTAAAGAGCTGACGTCTGCCTTCTGGGAAAAGGCACAAATACATGTAAATCCAGAACTGTATCCAAAGAATTTAGGACAGTGGCTCCTTACACCATCCTAGCTGCTCTGTCTTGGCATACATATAGCTGAAATAAGAAGATAAGGAGCTTAAGAGCAAGACACATCAGTAAGTTGGAGGCTGCATGAGATAGTTCAAAATCATTGAAAAATTGACCAGGCAGGTCACACAAGGTTGCATCAAACTTGGCTACTCTTCCCTTCCACACCTTGGTTGTATAACAAATACTAGGTTTCGTGCTTCTGGTGCCCAAATGCCAAACATAACCATCCACCTCATCGTTTGTAAAACTCCAGCGTCCACTGAGGGCCAAAAAAAGGCATTGATGAAAGGCCACCACCAAGACTTGTGGCTTTGCTATGCCCAAATCTTATGGAACAGGAACCTGTCAACACTTACAACATATGAAGGCAGGAATCCCATCCCACATGACCTGAACTCCACAAACTCCAGCGGTGTCCTTATATAATTAAATACTCTGTCGTATACGTCTGAGTTCCTGGGACTGAACAAATAAATTCAAATGCTGAAGTTGACTTTGAAGCACAGTGAACTGGCATGCCACTCACTTCTCCCCACTGAATACAAATGCGCATCCCTTATCCAAAATTCTGAAATCTCCCAAAATTGTACACTTGGCTGGCTTAGAGAGAGCAACAACTTTGATTTTTGCTGGTCCAGTATAAGCATATTTTGCTTCCTGCACAACATTATTTTTTTAAATTGTGCATACAATTACCTTTGTGTTGTGTTCATAAGGTGAACATGACACACAAATGAATTTCATGATTAGACTTGGGTCCCATGTCCAAGATTATGTATGTATATGCAAATACAGACATTCCAAAATTCAAAAAATTCAAAAAATTGGTTGCTGTGAGTTTTCCAGGTTGTTTGGCCATGTTCCAGAAGCATTCTCTCCTGATGTGGGTGAAACGTCAGGAGAAAATGCTTCTGGAACATGACCATACAGCCCAGAAAACTCACAGTAACCCAGTGATTCCGACCATGAAAGCGTTCGACAACACAGATTCCAAAATGCTTTCAAGTCCCTATCATTCTGCATAATGTATACTCAATTAGTAACAAAGTCTCGTTATTAGTTCTAGGGGTTGTGACCTTTTAAAGTCAATGAATATATGTATATATACACACACACACACACACACACACACACATACACACACACACATATACACATACATATACACACAGGGATACAAATACATGCCTACATATGTATACATACATATGAATATATACACATACATATGTATATATACATATACTGTCAAAGAGGTCCTGTGTATACTACATATGATGCTATGATATTGAATGTCAATTAATAGAGGGTTTTTTTCACAAGTAAGGTACATTTAAATTATTTTGCATTGGTTTCATTGTGAATTGCTTTGAGTCCCTTTTTAGGAGAGATAAAGTGGAATATAAATAATGATAATAATACATGAATTTCCTGTCTATACTATATAAAATGCTAAATTAAAAACAACAAATAAAGTGTTATTAAATACCTAAGACCCTTGGTGACTGTTGGCTTACCCAAGATGGAGATAAACACACACATACACTGTGTATGTATGTATGTTCATACACACACACACGTAAAAGCAGTCCCCAAGTTATGAACAAATAGGTTCTGTAAGTTTGTGTTGACAAAGGCTTTCATGGCCGGAATCATTGGGTTGGTGTGAGCTTTCTGGGCTGTGTGGCCATTAGGAGAGAATGCTTCTGGAACATGGCTTTACAACCTGGAAAACTCACAGCAAACTAGTTCTGTAAGTTTGTTCTTAAGCTGAACTTGTATGTAAGTCGGAGCAGATACATTTTGTAAGTATAACCCCAGCCAAATATATATAATTTTAAACTTCGGATATCATAGGGAATGATTCACACACACATACACCCTGTCGTGTTTGTTTTACTGTCTGTTCCCCTGTTCAGAAGATTTCACCTCACTTTCTGACCCTGTGGAATTGGATTTTGAAGAATGTGGCTTGTTTTGGTAACAAAGATTGGTGATTGGTGGAGCTCCCTTTTAACCAAAATTCTTCCAGGAGTGAATTTCCCATCTGAGAGGTAGATTTCTCTCCCTTCCTGTTGTCTCAGCCTTTCTTAACTATGGGTTGCTGTGTGTGTATTTGATGCTCTGTTTTACGCACTTTGTGCCATATGTAAGCCGCCCCGGGTCCCTTTGGGGAGATGGAGGCGGGATACAATAATAAAGTTATTATTATTATACTAGTCGGGTGTTTGTAACTAGAGGACTGTTAAATATATATACACACATACACATAAACACCCAGGCCGCTCTTCCCAACAGGTTTCCTGTCCATTTGGGCCCCTCCTTGCCACAAGCGAGGCCCAAAGAAAGAAAGAGCGAGGTGTTTACACTTTGTTGACACTCCAGTGGAAACCTCCGCCTGAGCCAGTCCCCGCCTGTACGCACAGCCCTGGAGATCCCCGCGTTTCCTTTCGCCTCCCTCCCAAGGCCAGTCCAGGCAGAGGCGAAGAGAGGTGCCTCCCACTCTGGAGCCCCAGCCCTGAGCCAGAAAAGTATAGGCGTTGTTTCTGTGGGGAAGAAGGGGGCACAAAGAGCCTATGATGGAACTGGACCAAACTTGGCACACACACCCAACATGGCCAACTGTGAATACAGGCGGGGGCTAGGGGTTGTCGTTCTTTTTTATCCAGAGGACATTGAACCCAGCCAACTATGAATCTGTATCAAACTTAGTATACAAATCCAACATGACCTACTGCGAATACTGTGAGGGTTTGGGAGTGATTGCCCTGGGAATCTGGGAGTTGTAGTTCACCCTTATGCAGAGAGCACTAAACTGAGATGACTATGGATCTGGACCAAACTTGGCATACAAACTCAACATGACCTACAGCAAAGACTGTCAAGGTTTGGGAATGATTGCCCTGGGAATCTAGGATTTGTAGTTCTTTCTTATTCAGAGAGCACTGAACCCAGCCTATGATGGAACTGGACCAAACTTGGCATACAAACCCAACATGACCTACAGCAAAGACTGTCAGGGTTTGGGAGTGATTGCCCTGGGAGTTGTAGTTCACCCTTATCCAGAGAGCACTAAACTGAGATGACTATGGATCTGGACCAAACTTGGCATACAAACCCAACATGACCTACAGCAAATACTGGCTGGGTTTTGTGGTGATTGCCCTGGGAATCTGGGAGTTGTAGTTCACCCTTATCCAGAGAGCACTGAACCCAGCTGACTATGGATCTGGACCAAACTTGGCATACAAACAGATGACTTACTGCAAAGACTGTCGGGGTTTGGGAGTGAGTGCCCTGGGATTCTGGGAGTTGTAGTTCACCCTTATCCGGAGGGAGAGGAAGAGGGAGGGAGTGCTTTGGGATCCTGGCAGCTGTAGTTTGACAAGGTCTTCCGCCTTCTCTGCCAAACTATGAGCCGTGGCAGTTCAGGCGGTGCCAAAACGACATTAACTCTCGCGTGTAGATGCGCCCAGGGATTCACACTGAGTTCTCCCCGACTCCCCTACGCGCGGGGATGGTTGTTTTGTTGTCATTGTGTGCCTTCGAGTCCTTTCCGACTTATGACAATCCTATCACGCGGTCTTTCTGGGCCTTACCTCCCTCCGAGACTGAGAGAGCTATAGTTTGGGTAGACCCTTTAGAGGCGGTTTGGGCAAACTTCGGCCCTCCGGGTGTTTTGGACTTCAACTCCCACAATTCCTAACAGCCTACCGGCTGTTAGGAATTGTGAGAGTTGAAGTCCAAAACACCCGGAGGGCCGAAGTTTGCCCAGGCCTGCTTGAGAAGCAGAGAAGCCTCAAGACCTTGCAAACTACAACTCCCACGGTTCCAAAGCAGCTCAAAGCGTATCCCTTCTGCAGTGGTGATCAAACCCACCTCGAGACCCTCCTCTCTTTGCTTCCCCTTTCCTTACCGTCCGCGCTTTCCTCCCTTTCCCTCTTCCTCCTCCTCCGTCCGCCCAAGGCGAGCGGGGCTGTTTTCGGAGCGCCGAGTTCAAGCGGAGTGTCGTCAACGGGAGCAGGAGCGGCGCTTTTGGGAAGGCAAGGGAGGAGGAGGAGGCGGAGGAGGAAGAGGAGGAGGAGGAGGGAGGCGCGAAGGAGGCCGCAGAGACGGGCTCTTTCCAAGGAAGCGGCCCAGGCCAACGGGCGCCTTTCCCGCCTCTATGGACAGGGGCAAGCCCTGGGCGCGGAGGGCAAAGGCCAGCTCGGAAGCAACCCCCCAGCAGGGTGGAGTGGCCGGACTTTGCGCTTTCTTTGGCAGGCTCCACGGCACGCACTTGAACCGCCCTGGGCGCCAAAGCTATGGAAACGTCCGACTATGACTGTGAGAGCCGTTCAGCTGTGGAACTCTCTGCCCCGGTGTGTGGTGGAGGCTCCTTCTTTGGAAGCTTTTAAACAGAGGCTGGATGGCCATCTGTCGGGGGTGCTTTGAATGCAATATTCCTGCTTCTTGGCAGGGGGTTGGACTGGATGATCCATGAGGTCCCTTCCAAGTCTATGATTCTATAAGTCCGCCTGTCGCCTTCTCTGCTGGGCCTCTCCCGGGATTCCGAAGCATTGGAGCGCTGACCAGCTAAAAGGCGGCCAAACTGCATTCATTGGACATGGAAGGCACACGACGACAGCAGAAGGAAGACTCTCCCCGGCAAAGGAAGAAAAGGAAGTGGGCTTGTCCTGCAGGAAGAGAAGGGGATCTTCCCAAACGCAGGCATGGGCCAATTTGGGCCCTCCAGGTGTTTTGGACTCCGACTCCCACCATCCCTAATAGCCTCAGGTCCCTTAAGCGGCTGAAGCGGGCGGGGGAGGGGGAGGGCCTGAGGCTGTTAGGAATGGTGGGAGTTGGAGTTCAAAACACCTGGAGGGCCCAAATTGGCCCATGTCTGCTCTAAAAGGAAGTGAAGTGAATTGGAAAGGAAGGAAGGAAAGAACGAAAGAAAAGAAAGATAGCAGAAGGAAGGAAAGGGAAGGAAGGAAGGGAAGAAAGAAAGCAAGGAGAAGGAAGGAAAGGAAGGAAGGAAGGAAGAAGCCAAGGTGAAGGAAGGAAGGAAGGGATATACAGAAAGAAAGAAAGAAAGAAAGAAAGAAGCAGAGGGAAGGAAGGAAAGGAAAGAAAGGAAGAAAGAAAAGAAAGAAAGAAAGAAAGAAAGCAGAGGGAAGGAAGGAAGGAAGGAAGGAAGGAAGGAAGGAAGGAAGGAAAGAAAGAAAGCAGAGGGAAGAAAGAGTTAAGTGGGAAGAAGGTGTTAAAAGGAGTGGTGGGAGTTGAAGTCCAAAACACCTAGAGGGCTGAAGTTTGCCCATGCCTGCTCTAAAGGGAAGTGAAGTGGGAAGGAAGGAAGGGAAGGAGGGAGGGAGGGAGGAAAGAAAGAAAGAAAGAAAGAAAGAAAGAAAGAAAGAAAAGAAAGAAAGAAAGAAAAGAAAGCAGAGGGAAGGAAGGAAAGAAAAGGAAGGAAGGAAAGAAAGAAAGCAGAGGGAAGAAAGAGTTAAGCGGGAAGAAGATGTTAAGAGGAAAAGGAAGGACTAAAGGGGGAATCTGGAAACAAAGCTAAGAGGCAAGAAAGTGGGGGAAAGGGGGTTAAGAAGGAAAGAAAGCAACAATGAAGAGCAAATAAACTAGCTAAGAGGAAAGAAAGAAGTTGGGAAGAGTTAATTAAGAGGGAAGGAAGGAAGAAGTGAAGAGGAAAAAATTGAGTTAAGGCGAAAGAAGGAGTTAAGAGGGAGAGAGGCAAGAAAAGGGTTTAAGAGGGGTGGAAGAAAGAAAAAGGAAGAAAGAAGCCGCCAAGATTTGAAGCTGCAAGGCTATTCAATGTGAATCAAGGTGGCCAATTGCAGCATTCACACTCGCCTCAAGCAGGCAAGAGTTCTTTCTCCCACCCTGGACATTCCACAGATTGATAAACCTCACTTTCCTAGTTTCCAACAGACCTCACAACTTCTGAGGATGCCTGCCATAGATGTGGGTGAGATGTCAGGAGAGAATGCTTCTGGAACATGGCCATACAGCCCGGAAAACTCACCGCAACCCAATTTTTGACTCTGGAAAATGAATCAATCAGGGCCAGCTAACACCTCCCAACAAAAGATTCCCCCAGGCAGCCAGACCTTGAAGCTGAAAGACTATTCCACACTTGCCTCCTTGACATTCCACAGATATATATAAACCTCACTTGCCTAGTTTCCCACAGACCTCACAACCTCTGAGGATGCCTGCTATAGATTCAGGCAAAACGTCAGGAGAGAATGCTTCAGGAACATGGCCAGGCAGCCCAAAAAACTCTCAGAAACTCGAAGAATGTAATAATAATACTAATAATAATAATAAGTTGCTGTAGGGCCATGTTCCGGAAGCAATCTCTCCAGATGTTTTGCTTGCATCTATGGCAAGCATCCTCAGAGGTTGTGAGGTCGCCCATAGATGCAGGCGAAACGTCAGGAGAGAATGCTTCTGGAAACATGGCCATACAGCCCGGAAAACTCACAACAACCCAGTGATTCCGGCCATGAAATCCTTTGACAATACAATAATCATCATCATCATCATCTACAATATAGTTCTACAGTTGACTCTCAGCTGGAACTCTCAAGCAACCGGCAAAAACTACAGGAAGATAGAAGGAAGGCAGGGGTGACGTTGGAAGGAAGGCAAGAGTGAACCGGGAAGAAGGAAAAGAGTGACGAGGGAAGGAAGGAAGGATGAAAGGAAAGAAGGAAGGAAGGAAAAGAAAGAAAAGGAAGGAAAGAAGGAAGTAAAGAAAGAAAGAAAGAAAGAAAGACCGAAGAAAGAAAGGAAGGAAGGAAGGAAAGATCGAAGAAGGAAGGAAAGAAAGACTGAAGAAGGAAGGAAGGAAAGCAAGACTGAAGAACGAAGGAAGGAAGGAAGGGAGGAAGGAAGGAAGGAAAGAAAGAAAGAAGGAAAGATGGAAGAAGGAAGGAAGGAAGGAAGGAAAGGAAGGAGTTTACATTAGGGAAGAAGAAGAAAAGGAAGGCAAGAAGAAAAAAGAAAGGCAAAGGTCTTACCTGTTGCGTGGCGAGGCCGGGATAGGTGTCCGGATGGCCTGGCGACCCGCTGCTGCCCCGGGAGGAGGTGTCGAAGCTGCCGGGAAAGTCCTGGTACATGGTCCGAGGAGGCGCCCCCCTTCCCGGGCCCCGCCTCGACTCCCTTCCCTTCTTCCCGGACCCTCCAAGGCCAGGCTCAGCCTTGGCTCCCCCTCTTCCCCTTTGGCTCCTTGGAGAGCCCTTTCCTTGTGCTTCCCCTTTAAAGACAGCCCAATGCCAGCCTATCCCCAACCCTTAGAACTAATTCATGGAGATGCGGTTGCTTTTTGAAAGGCTTCTTTCCCTCCCTCCCTTCCTTCCTTCTATTCTCTCTCTCGCTCTGCTTCCTGTATTTTAAATCAAGGGCGATCTTCGCCTCCTGTATAATTAAAGCGGGAGAAAAGTGCCGGCTTCCTGCTCCGAGGTGACTCAACTAGCCTCACATCGGAAGCGCGTTATTTGTTGGGTTTTGACAACAATGCTCTTCTGAGTTATAGAGACAGATAGATAGGCACTAGATAGATCTCTCTCTCTCTCTCTCCCGACTTCCTGCCTTGCTCTCCCCTTCCCTCCTCTTCCTCTCCTCCTTTTCCCGAAGTGAGTCAGGGGTGAGTTCAAGCCCGGGCTCTCGGGGCTCCTGCCATCCTTCCTCCGAGCTCTGCCTCGGAAGCTCGCCTCTTCTAAGACCATGTGGATTCGCCAAACGTCAAGCCAGGAGGCTTTTTGGAGGCCACGCCCCCCTCTTCTCTGACGCAACGCGGAACCTCCCATTTTTGGAAAAGGGAGGGAAGAGGAGGGGAAAGGAGAGAGAGAGAGGGCGCAACCATTCTGCCTCTTTCAGCCCAGCGGCGCAGTCCATTTGCTCCCTCGCTGCCCCACCCCGAAGTGACACGGAGCTTGCATGGTCTCGTCCAGACTGAGAGCCCCATCCTTCTCTCCCGCCACCCCCACACTTGGACACTTTGGTCTCTTCCATTGTCGCAGGCCCTCCTGGCCAAAGATGGGCATTTGCGTCGCGCGACGCCAGCGCGGGTTTCCTTGGCGAGAGTGACGTGGCAGGCGCGCGAGGGATTCCCTGCGAGAGAGGGGAGGGGGCACAAAAACACCCATAAAGCGGACCGAAACCGCTTCACCTCCCTTCAAAGCTGGATCTCGATTCATGTCAAGGGCCCTTGTGGTGGTCTCTTCCATCTCTAGGGTTTATTGTCGAAGGCTTTCATGACCGGAATCAGTGGGTTTCTGAGAGTTTTCTGGGCTGCCTGGGCATGTTCCTGAAGCATTCTCTCCTGACGTTTCGCCTGCATCTATGGCAGGCATCCTCATAGGTTGTGAGGTCTGTGGGAAACTAGGCAAGCAGGGTATGTATGTGTGTATACACACACACACACACACACACACACTGGACATTCCACAGATATATCTATCTATCTATCTATCTATCTATCTGTGGAATGTCCAGGGTGGGAGAAAGAACTCTTGTCCGTTGGAGGCAAGTGTGAATAGAATAGGTTCTTGTAGGTTTTTTCGGGCTATAGGGCCATGTTCTAGAGGCATTTCTCCTGACGTTTCACCTGCATCTATGGCAAGCATCCTCAGAGGTAGTGAGGTCTGTTGGAAGTAGGGAAATGGGTTTATATATCTGTGGAATGACCAGGGTGGGGCAAAGGACTCTCTGCTGAAGCTAGGTGTGAATGTTTCAGCTGACCACCTTCATTAGCATTTGAAGGCCTGGCAGAGCCTGGGACAATGTTCTGTTGAGAAGTGTTGAGATGTGCCTGGTTGTTTCCTCTCTGCTGTTTTGCTGTAGTAATTTTAGAGTTTTTTTAATACTGGTAGCCAGATTTTGAATAGTGAATGGAATAGTGAATGGAATAGTCTTTCAGCTTCAAGGTCTGGCTGCTTTCTGCCTGGGGGAATCTTTTGTTGGGAGGTGTTAGCTGGCTCTGATTGATTCATTTTCCAGAGTCAAAAATTGGGTTGCAGTGAGTTTTCTGGGCCGTATGGCCATGTTCCAGAAGCATTCTCTCCTGACATCTCACCCACATCTATGGCAGGCATCCTCAGAGGTTGTGAGGTCTGTTGGAAACTAGGCAAGTGGGGTTTGAGTTGTTGTAAGTTTTTCAGGCTGTGTGGCCATGTTCAACCTCTGAGGATGCCTGCCAAAGATGCAGGTGAAAGGTCAGGAGAGAATGCTTCTGGAACATGGACATACAGCCCAAAAACTTACAACCACCCAGTGATTCTGGCCATGAAAGCCTTCAACAAAACAAGTGGGGTTTATATATCTGTGGAATGTCCAGGGTGGGAGAAAGAACTCTTGTCTGTTTGAGGCAAGTGTGAATGTTGCAATTGGCCACCTTGATTAGTTTCAAGGTATGGCTGCTTCCTGCCTGGGGGAATCCTTTGTTGGGAAGTGCTAACTAGCTCTGTTGTTTCTTGTCTGAAACATTCAAAAACAGAGGAATTCCAGACAAGAAACAGTCAAGGCCAACGAATCACCTCCCAACAAAGGTTTCCCTCGGGCAGTAAGCAGCCAAGCTTTGAAGCTGCAAGGCTATTTAGTGCTTTTTTTCCATAACAGGAGCAACTTCAGAAACTGCAAGTCACTTCTGGTATGAGAAAATTGGCCACCTGCAAGGATGTTGCCCAGGGGACACATCCTTGCCGATGTTTTACTATCCTTGTGGGAGGCTTCTCTCATGTCTCCACATAGGGAGCTGGAGCTGACAAAGGGAGCTTATCCGTGCTTTCCCTGGATTCAAACCTCCAACCTGTCTTCAGTCCTGTTGGCACAAGGGCTTAACCCATTGCGTGACCAGGTTGGGGGTCCTCTGGCTATTCAGTGCTAATCAGCGTGATCAGTTACAACATTCACACTTGCCTCAAGCAGACAAGAGTTCCTTCTCCCACCCTGGACATTTCACAGAAATATAAACCCCACTTGCCTAGTTTCCAAAAGACCGCACAACCTCCGAGGATGCCTGTCATAGATGCAGGCGAAAAGTCAGGAGAGAAAGCTTCTGGAACATGTACATACAGTCTGGAGAACTCACAGCAACCCAGCTCTAGGGTTTTTTTTAATACCAGGGTGGGCCCTAAACTGCAGCTACACTGTAGGGCGCTTCTCCATTGTAGCATGAAAGCACCACTGTCATTGTTAACAGTTCCATGTTTACTTCTAATTTAGTTCTTATAAAGGATTCCCCCAGGCAGCAACCAGGCAGGCTTTGAAGCTGCAAGGCCATTCAATGCTAATCAAAGTGGTCAATTGCAACATTCACACTTGCCTCAAGCAGACAAGAGTTCTTTCTTCCACCCTGAACAGATATATTAACCTCACTTGCCTATTTTCCAACAGACATCTCGGCCTCTAAGCATGCCTGCCATAGATGTGAGTGCGAAACTTCAGGAGAGGATGCTTCTGGAACATGGCGATACAGCCTGGAAAATTCATAGCAGCCTAGTGCTTATATTTTGCAGGTTTTACATTTTATTCTTTTTAGTGTTGTTTGAGCTGCTTTAAATCTCCTTTAGGGGAAGAACATAATGGAATAATAATAATAATCTGACAATATAGTTCTATAGTGGACTCTAATTAACCAGAACTCTCAAGCAACTGGCAAAAACTACAGGAAGGGCTATATTCTGCCTTGGTCAGACCACACCTGGAATACTGTGTCCAGTTTTGGGCACCGCAATTGAAGGGAGATGTTGATAACCAGGAATGTGTTCAGAGAAGGGCCACTAAAATGATCAGGGGTCTGGAGAACAAGTCCTATGAGGAGCAGCTTAAAGTGCTGGGCATGTTTAGCCTGAAGAAGAGAAGGCTGAGAGGAGACATGATGGCCATGTATAAATATATGAGGGGAAGTCATAGGGAGGAGGGAGCAGGCTTGTTTTCTGCTGCCCTGGAGACTAGGACGAGGAACAATGGTTTCAAATTACAAGAAAGGAGATTACACCTGAACATTAGGAAGAACCTCCTAACTGTGAGAGCTGTTCAGCAGTGGAACTCTCTACCCCGAAGTGTGGTGGAGGCTCCTTCTTTGGAGGCTATTAAACAGAGGCTGGATGGCCATCTGTCGGGGGTGCTTTGAATGCGATTTTCCTGCTTCTCGGCAGGGGGTTGGACTGGATGACCCACAAGGTCTCTTCCAACTCTATAATTCTATGCTGTAGAATTGTGGGGGTTGCAGTTTTGCAGGGCACCGCTGCTCTGGAGACCTTGTCAAACTATAATTCCCAATGTTTCTGCTGCTCGGTGGGATCCTTGAACTCCCAGGGCCCTTCCACACAGCCCTATATCCCAGAATATCAAGGCAGAAAATCCCACGGTATCTACTTTGAATTGGGCTATCTGAGTCCACACTCAGATATTCTGGGATATAGGGTTATGTGAAAGGGCTCTCAGATAACCCAGTTCAAAACAGGTATTGTGGGATTTTCTGCCTTGCTATTCTGGCATGTAGGGATGTGTGGAAAGGCCCCCAGTGGACTATGCTGATTCCTCGGAGGGTAGTGGACTCTCCTCTGGAGGTTTTTAAGCAGAGGCGGGATGGCCATCTACTGGGAGTGCTTTGAATGCGATTTTCCTGCTTCTTGCCAGGGGATTGCACTGGTTAGCCCATTAGGTCTCTTCCAACTCTAGGATTCTGTGCTGTGGAATCATGGAGGTTGTAGTTTGGTGGGACACCGGCATGCTGGAGACCTTGTTAAACTACAATTCCCAATACTTCTACTGCTGGATGAGATCCTTGAACTCCCAAGGCCCTTCCACACAGCCCTGTATCCCAAAAAATCAAGGCAGAAAATTCCCCAGTATCTACTTTGAACTGGATTATCTGAATACTTTGAACTGGATTATCTGAACTCAGATAATGTGGGATTTCCTGCCTTGATATTCTGGGATATAGGGATGTGTGGAAGGGCCCCCAGTGGACTATGCTGCTTCCTTGGAGGGTGGTGGACTCTCCTCTGGAGG
This sequence comes from Anolis sagrei, assembly GCF_037176765.1. Lineage (NCBI taxonomy): Eukaryota > Metazoa > Chordata > Lepidosauria > Squamata > Anolidae > Anolis > Anolis sagrei. The sequence goes on from NC_090021.1 coordinate 43,106,674, forward strand.
TTTTGAAGCAGAGACTGGATGGCCATCTGTCGGGAGGGCTTTATGTATCCAATGACTGACCGAACGGGGTCCGACTGAATGGCTCTGGGGTGTGTCTTCTACAATTCTGTGGAGGAAGAAATAAACGGGTCAAGGAGAGAGGCTTGTGCCCAGTATTTGGGAATGAAAAACTGAGGACTCCGTGGGATTTCACGCCCAGGAAACACGAGGCCGGGGGAGGGTGCCACCTCCTCCATTTCCACAGAAATTGCGTGGAGAAACTTGTGCGTAAAAGCCGTGCGTCAAAGCGCTTTGGAAAGAAAGGCAAAGCCGCAAATGCAGAGAGAGAGAGGCACCTCTACTGCAGAACAGATATGGGGAAACTTGGCCCCTCCAGGTGTTTGGGACTTCAACTCCCATCATTCCTAACAGCCTCAGGCTCCTTCCTTTTCCCCCTCAGCCGCTTAAGGAAGGAGCCTGAGGCTGTTAGGAATGATGGGAGTTGAAGTCCCAAACACCTGGAGGGGCCAAGTTTGCTCAGGCCTTCTGTAGAATGAATCCAGGTTAACACCTCTAGGCCTGGGCGCCCCACAGCCTTGAGCCAGGGCAATCCAAGCGGCGTCCCCCTGCCTTCCTTCCTTCGTGGGGGAGGGCCTTCCTTGGGTCCGGCTTGGGTCGGGCTCCCTTTCCCATCCGTCCCGAGGGGAGGAGCGTCCTTTCTGAGCGCCTTCCAGGAAAGTTACGTGACTGACGGGCAGAGGCGCGACCGGATCCAAAGCGGGGCGGAGAAAGGCCAAGAGGGGCAAAGAGCAACGAGGCTGGGAAGAGGAGGGGGAGGAGGGGCGGGTGGTGGAATTTCCCCTGAAGCAACGTGGATCCGGAGATTTTGAGGCTGGGAAAGGTGGTGGAGGACATGGGGCGTCTCCTAAGCCTGCTGGGTATCCACAAACCCGAGCCCCCCTCCACACAGCTTTTCTAAAATCCACATTGAACTGGATTATATGGCAGTGTGGACTCTGGGCACTTCCACACTGCCATATATTCCTTTTCAAAGCAGAAAATGTGGAATTTTCTGCCAATATCTAAGGGCCCTTCCACACAACCCCATATCCCAGAATATAAAGGCAGCAAATCTCATATTATCTGCTTTGAACTGGAATATATGGCAGTGTGGACTCCGATAACCCTGTTCAAAGCAAATATTGATTATCTGCCTTGATATTCTGGGTTATACGGCTGTGTGGAAGGGCCCTCAGATATTGGCAGAAAATCCCACGTTATCTGCTTTGAACTGGAACATATGGCAGTGTGGACTCAGATAATCCTTTCAAAGCAAATGTTGATTATCTGCCTTGATATTCTGGGTTACATGGTTGTGTGGAAGGTCCCTTAGATATTGGCAGAAAATCCCACATTATCTGCTTTGAAAAGGAATATATGGCAGTGTGGACTCAGATGATGATGATGATGATAATAATAATAATAATAATAATAATAAGAAGAAGAATCTTTATTTATACCCTGCCACCATCTCCCCAATGGGGACTCGGAGCAGCTTATCATGGGGCCAAGCCAGGACAACATGTTACAGCAAAACATAACAAGCAACATAATCAAAATTACATAGAAAAAGAAGAAAAAGTATAGACACAGTAACAAAATAACATTCCAATAAACACAATCACTATAGCAGATAATCCAGTTCAAACCAAATGTTGATTATCTGCCTTGATATTCTAGGTTATATTGCTGTGTGAAAGGGCCCTCAGATATTGGCAGAAAATCTCACATCTGCATTGAACTGGAATATACCTAGAGGACCCAAGTTTGCCCATATCTGTTCTGCAGTATACGTGCCTCTCTCTCTCTCTCTCTCTCTCCCTCTCTCTCCCTTTGCATTTGCAGGTTTGCCTTTCTTTCCAAGGTTTACCCATGCCTGGCCTAGACCAACACAAAGCCTGTGGGCCAAATCTGGCCCACTATGTCATTTTGTGTGGCCTGTGAGTTTTTCAATGCCAGGGCAACATAGTTGGATTTATACAGCTTTACAATTACAACTTTGAATGCAGTCATAAGGATGACGTGATCCTCATTGAAAATGAACTTGACACCCCTGGCTGAGACCATAGGTCATTGGCTTTCACACAAATCAATATAATATGTAAAAGAGTAACAGTATCAAACAGTATCAAAGAACAACAATGTAAAACATTGTAAAGGCACTATGTAAAACTGTTACTATACAGGCAACATGTTACAATTGCACAACACATCAGAAGGTGTAATGAGTTATTTACTAATCGTTTTGCACCAGAAACAAATCTAAAAACATAACCTCTCAAATGGAGAATATCTCATTAATCCTTACTTTGTGAAGTAGGGGCTGATTGTGTGCTGGGGAGGTATCTAGTGGTAGTAATTTGAAACTAAATGCACGGGGGGGGGGGGGGGAAGGGTTTCATTCATGGGTAGTTTGTGGTTGAAGAGATATGAAGAAAGATTTCAAATTGGGTCTATCTTTTTGAAACATCCTGTATAAGGGGACTTAAGCATTCACAGATTTGATTGTCCATGGGGAATCTTGAAACCAAACCGCATCAGATACGAAATGCCCATTGTATATGCCAGAATCCCAATGGTTTGTGCTGTTTGCATGCCTTCAGGTCGATTCCAACTTTAGGCAATCTTTCTGAAAAAGATTTGTTATTCAGAGAGCGAAAGTGGCTTGTTCAAGATCATTCAATAGGTTTCTGTGGCTGAGATCCTTGGTCTCCCAGCACTCAGCCAGCTACACCACGCAGGAGCTCCCGGTAGCACAATGGGGCAGGACTGCTGACCAAAAGGTCGGCAATTCGAATCTGGGGAGTGGGGTGAGTGCCCATCTGTCAGCTCCAGCTTCTCATTCAGGGACATGAGAGATGCCTCCCACAGGATGGTAAGACATCCGGGTGTCCCCTGGGCAACGTCCTTGCAGACGGCCAGTTCTCTCACACCAGAAGCAACCTGCAGTTTCTCAAGTCACTCCTGACATGAAAAAGTCACACAGGCTGCAGTATAATATTTCAATTCCCTCCAATTGTGGCTAGGTTCAGATGGCTCACATTATCACCATAGCCATCCATAAAGTTGCACTTTTGTTGCCATTGCACAAGTGTCACCAGTTCACAGCTGCATTGGCTAAATTCCACAAATGTGAACATTGCCTAGATGGTTATATATTCTTGCTCAATGGATACATGTTTGTCAGTGCCTTTAATGAACCAGTTCACTGGGAAGGCTTGAACCATAGCCATCTTGCCATTTCACTGCCATGCTACACTCCCTGTTGCCTGGAGGGTTAATAAGCAAGAGCATTCCCAGAGATACCATTAATGTAAGCATTCATAAAAAGCATAAACCAAGTCAGCATGAAGCCATGGTCAGAGTGTTGGACTAAATCTCCAGGGAACCAGGGTCACAATCCTCATCAAGCTATGAAAGCCCACTGTGTAACCTTCAGCAAGTCACACTCTCTCAACCTAATATAAAAGCAATGGCAAACTCCCAGAAAAAAAAAACTAGTCAAGAAAACACTAGGAGAGGAGGTGCCATAGGGTGGAGTCAGTTTGCAGGTACGGGACAATAAATCGTGTAGCTACCATGGGACTCTATGAGTGGCTATTTTCACTATGCAATAGCTAAATATTACATAGTGATATTGGTTTAAATCACACTCACACACACACATACATGTGCAACAGGAAAGGTCTCCACCCCCCCCTCCCTCCAAGTGCTTGTCAGATATGAGAGATGTTTAAGATGGGACAAGCAGTGTAACAAACAACCTTACAACAGGTAGGAATAAAATCCTAAAATCACTGTAATTTCTAAACTAATGGGCAATATTTTATTACCTCCAGGAAGACCAATGCCTGACTGGGCTACTGGAAACAGAGTAATAAATTATAATCTTGTGATGTCTTTTTAAAAAGGTATATACAGTAGTGTCTTGCTTATCCAAAATAAATGGGCTGGCAGAACTTTGGATAAGTGAAACTGTTGGATAATAAGGGATTATCATAAATGTCAAATTACATTATGATTTTACAAATTAAGCACCAAAACATCATGTTTTACAACAAATTGACAGAAAAAGCAGTTCAAAACACAGTAAGGTTATGGGGTAATTACTGTATTTATGGATTTAGCACCAAAACATTGCAATGTATTGAAACACCTGTGGATTCAGGTGGGAGGCAGACTGTGTTGGATAATACAGAACATTGGATGAGTGGAGGTTGGATAAGCAAGACTCTACTGTATATGCATTTATGGATTTTATTGTTGCCTTGCTGATTAATAGGGTTATGGTCCATACAATCTTGGACCTTAATCCATCTGTGATTAAAAGCTGATAGGATTTATGTTTGTAGTGTGTTTATATTAATGTATCTATTAAAATGAGAAGCTTCTAGAATAACTTCCCCAGACTCTTAACATTGCTCACTTTAAGCACAGGAATACTGGAACATCTTGGAAATATAGTGCAAAGATAAGGAAACATTCCGGTGAGATCATACTCAATCAACAACATCCTTCAGTGATTATTGGCGCTATATACAGAAATACAGGCAGATCTCAGTAAAGCCTCTAATAAAGAAGCTCCTTATCAAAATGTTTTTACATACTACCAGCCCTACATTCATACTTCTTATGCAAAAGAACTTGCATAGGAAAAGAGCATGATTCTCCTCTAGCTGATCCGACTGTAGCTGGTATATATTGGCCTACAACAAGCAAGATAAGCAGCTGCTACCTCCAGAATCCTTTCCTGAGTATGCATATTCAGCAGAATAGAAAAGAACAAATAAGCCTGCCCTACCAGCTACATCAGCATGCTAAAATGTTTGAGCACTCAGAAAATATAAGAAAAGTGGAGGCTGATGAAAGAAAAGTTAATCCCTGGAAACATTTTGGAAAAGGTCTTAAAGTGGTTTCTGTAAGGTTCACAATGTTTTCATTGATTTATTTATACATGGCTCCCAAACCTAATACTTTCCAAGTTAATGTGTGTCCTGTAGACGATGAGCTTGTTATTGTTGTGTGTCTTCAAGCCATTTCTTACTTATGGTGGCCCTAAAGAGAACCTATCATAGGGTTTTCTTGGCAAGATTTGGTCAGAGGGGGTTTACCCTCTGTTCTGCAAACATATCAATATCAAAATTGCAGTTCCTGGAGCCAGAAGTGATGCAAAACCAGTCAATTCCTAGAAGCAGTAGCTATGCAACATCATTTTCAGGAGCACCTTAAGCAACAATGGTCTACAGGAAAGGACCTCAGCTGACATCCACAATATTCTAGTATAGTGTTTCCCAAACTCTGGTCTTTCAGGCACTTTCAACTTTAACCCCCAGAAACTTCAGCTGCTTGGACCAATAATGAGGGATTCTGGTAACTGAAGTGATAGTTGCTGATGGTTGATATTGATTGATTTCTTTCATATATTTTTACCCTGCACCCCTTACACCAATTTGTCTTACCATGACTTTTTGAGATACCAAATGATTCATTAACAACTGTGTGCTTTCAGGTTCTTTTGGACTTATGGTGGCCTAAAGGCAAGCCAATCATTGGGTTTTCTTTTCAGGATTTGTCCAACAGAAGGCTTGCCTTTGCTTCCTACTGAGGTCAAGAGAATGTGACTTGCGCAAGTTCACCCAGTGGGCTTTTGTGGCTGAACAGGGATTCAAACTCTGGTTTCCAGAAGTATAATCCAATGCTCAAAACCACTACATCAAGGTCAAGGGGATATGTGATCCTATGTATATCCCCTGATGGTACAGTGGTCTTAACTGCTGAGTTGCTGAACTTCCTGACTGAAAGATTGGCAGCTCAAATTTGGGGAGCAGGGTGAGCTCCCACTGTTAGGCCCAGCTTCTGCCAACCTAGCAGTTAGAAAACATGCTAATGTGAGTAGATCAATAGGTACCACTTCTTTGGGAAGGTAATGGCGCTCCATGCAGTCATGCTGGCCACAAGACATTGGAGGTGTCTACGGACAATGCCAGCTCTTTGGCTTAGAAATGGAGATGAGTACCACACCCAGAATTGGACACAACTAGACTTTATCTTTACTTTATATCCAAATCACAGTGAATACTTTCATCATTGTGTACTGTAGATTGTACCGGTTAACAAAATAAAGTGTACCAATAGACTAGCTTGAAGAAGCTAGATAGGTCTTTTACCAAGGACTGGGTGACATAATGTAGGCTTCAAAGTGCTGACAAGTTATTTTATGCTTGCCATGATTGCCACATCAAACACCTGTAAACCTCCAAACCTGATTGCCATATAAAGTGTGAAGTAGCATTAGCACTAATGCCCATTTAAAAGGTAAAATACGATGGATGAAACTATTTTGGGAACTTGTACAGGCATAACAAGGGGTTAGAGGAGTTTACACCAGCGTGGACATTGCACAAGGATCTAGTATACATATCAATAATCACAGCTTTAGAGGATAGTAACAATTCCCTGGCAATGTGTTATTATAAAATGTAGCACTGGCTGATTTCTTACCAAGTGATGCATTGCCAGATCTTGTGTGTGAAGTATGGTAGGTAGGGTCAAATGAAGTAGACTTGAAAACAGAAAATGGATTGCTGCAGTGCCTACAATTATGACCATTTTATAGGATTTTTGATTGACAACATGCTTGATAATACTTTATTAATCACAGCAGCACTTCAAAGCAGATCATTATCACCACTGTTTTGCAGTCAGAAAGTGGCTTGCCTAAGGCTACCTCCTGAATGCTTGAGTGGGGAGGTTTCTGATATGGCAGACCAAGGTAGGGAGTGAAGTTTAGTTTAGACATGTCAGGGTTTTATTTGGAGTGTTATACTTTCTCACCATGGGAGTCTGTGGGTCTAGGACAGCTATCACATAGTAGACTATTATCACAGATGTAGCTAAGAGGGTAGTATGGCATGTAGATGTTTTAGGTTGCTTATCCATAGGATTGAAAAACCTAAACCTAAATCTGATCGTGGGTGAACAGACCTGTTGATTTAGTACAGGATTTCTTAAACTTTTATCACTCTGCCTGAGACATTGTTCATGACCCCATTCCACTTGAGAAACTTTTATGTGACCTCACATATATAGGTAAAGGTAAGGTAAGGTGGTTGTGACTTTACTCATGGACAAGTATGATTGTCTTCCAAGGGTAGAGTCTTGGAGGTTGGTCTGTAAGTGGCTGTGGTGACCTATTCTGGATCCACATGGTCTTTCACAATGAGGACATAGATTTCCAGATGGAAGGTAGACACAACAAGAGTTTGCTTGATGTATCTTCCTCTTGGCACATTTCTCCCTTTCCCCCTATATTTATGCTTCAAAATCCTGAACACCATTGGCAACAGCTGACCTCCACTTATAATGCTTGAGGTTCAGAGCTTTCCAGCTCTCAGTGTTTATTTCACATTTTAAGGTCAGCTTTGAGCCTATCTTTAAATCTCATAAAACAGGTATATAAATAAGTGTAACAACCAAATATTTACTGATAATAATTAAGCATTTGCAAGGCTTGCAAAACAGGCTGATTCTCCTTTTTATGAAGCATTTGCTACTCTATCAACTCTGCATGTTGTTGTTAACAGATTCATGTAAAGACCTAGATGGCGTTCAAAAATATTTTACTGTTACCATTTTTTTCATGGCCCCAACAATGAGCTAAGGGGGTTCCATTTGGAGTCAGGAACCACAGTTTAAGAAACAATGATTTAGTATATGTTCCAATCAGAAACAAGTTCAAAAAGTATGTTCGCTGAACTGAAAAATCCTGAACCCAGGGATTTATTTCAAGTACCGGGGATGAATGAGTTTACGGACAACCCACACACAAACACAGTCCTAGTTAGAACAACCTTTCTTCAGTAGTATAATATGACAGTGGATGTGGAGGCTGATTTTGTTATCGTATTGTTTAAAAACCAGAAGTAAGTGATACTTGCTGATAAGTTGCAAGTAGAATGTGAACCACATTCTGGTTCCTCTTGGTAATCTACTGGAAAATTACTGCAGTTCCCCAATTTCCTGGCCTTGCTGGTTGAAAGATTCTAGGAATGGTTATCTAACTTTTCCAAATTCTTCAACTTCTTGTTGTGCCAAAACAAGTGGCTTTTTTGCGCACTATTTGCCTTCCTCTGAAGCTGGACAGTTGCCCAAAGTGATACCAAACTAGAAAAATCAGTGCCATACTTATTATAGGGTAGTTGTTTCCTTAGTATGGGTTTGCCATCTTTGAGACTTTCTGCCTTATTATAATTTCCTCAGCCCAACCTAAGAAATATTTATTAACATGTGGTTGCCTTTGGCACTGAACATTGCTCTATCTTTCCTTTTCCTAGCCTTCAGTCACCCAAGGATACTATGTTTGTTTGTTTATTTATTTATTTATTTACCATATTTGTATCTCACCCTTCTCACCCCAAAAGGGATTCAGAGCAGCTCACATATAGATCGGCAACAATTCATGAAATACAGTTAAGGTTTGCCCTCCTGCTGTCTTTTGAGAGGGAAGAAAGGAAGAGAACAAACAAGTTTGTCAGTCAGATGCTAACTTTTCAGCAATTGCTATGTGCGTCAAGAATGTGACACTTGTATGCCAAGACATCCAGTTCTATATTACTTCAGGAGCAGAGAATGTATAGCCCTGCGGAGGTTGTTAAACTGCAATTCTTATTCACCATATTCATTCTAAGTAGTGGTGAGAAGTGCAGTTCAAAAACATCTGACTATATACTCCCTTCCCATCTTAACTCTACCTACAGTCAGCCATCCATATTTGTTGAAGTTAGGGATGCAGGACCCTTGCAACAGTGACAAATCTGCAACTAAAAGAAATTGTTTTATGTAAGAGAATTGCTTTCTGGGACTCTCTAGATCCTCTAGCATGACTCTGTGGTCAGCTTTTGCTGGAAATCAACCACAGAATTGCTCTGGAGAATAAAGGTCCCATCTACACTACCATATAATGCACTTTCAGAATGAAGATTAACTGCATTGAACTGGATTATATGTGTCTACACTGCCATATAAATGTTACGTGTTGTTGTTGTTGTTATTATTATTATTATTATTTTAGTTTAAATATGGATCTGCAAGGTTTTAGGGTATGTTTATTTTTTTTGTACAGCATTGAATGTTCACTGACTTTGTTGTTCTCTGCCTTGAGTCTTTCGAGGAGATAGGACAGAATATAAATACAATTATTATTATTATTATTATTATTATTATTATTATTATTTTACTGACACAGAAACACAGTATGTCACAGCAAACGAGATATATATGCTGGATTTCGTATCACAAAATCACAAGTCGAACACTACCCAAGCGTCTAGGACTGTATTATTATTATTATTATTATTATTATTATTATTATTATTCAATGAAGTTAAGCTGCATTCTGAAACTGAATTATATGGCAGTGTAGATCCAGTCATAGAGATTCCTAGGCAGAACATTTTAATTAAGTCTGTATTTAATCTGCAAATGTGGAGGGCTGACTGTAGACACATTGACTTTGATCAAGTCTAGCACTTAAAAAAAGACATTCTTTTTAAAAAGGCGTTTCTGTCACACCTTTGATCAGTGATTTCACATAGATAACAAAGAGAATAAAACAATGTAAAAAGTGTAAACAATTTACACAAAAAAACAAACAAACCCTGAAACAGAAGCAGGAGGGAAGAAAGTGTCAAAAATACATGTATACAATTATTTACCCAGAGAGTTTGATACTATGTCAGTCTGCGAAAACTACAAAAGCCAACAGTGGCTCCAGGTGTTTCTGCGCTCACATTTAGTTATGCTGGCCAGAAACACAGGGAGAGGCATACTTGCCCACCCTTGGTTTAAAGTTTAACAATTCTATAGCAGGCCAATAGAAGGGAGGATGAGACAAGCCTTCCTTTGGAAGGTGGGGGACCTTTCTCAGGTCCCTTCTACACTGGCCCAAATCTGCATGAAATCGGTGTTTAAAACAAATTTGGAGACTACACCAGGGGACAAAACTTTGCCTTTTTGGTTAGGGGGTAGTTAGACACACACCTGTGCTGAGCTAGTATCAGCAAGGATGGACACAGCCACCAGACTCCCTGTCCATCCTGGTACCTGTTTCTCTATTGGAAAGGTAAAGAATGAGTATTTACCAAGGCTGGAGGCTTTTAAGGATTCCTTACTCATCTAAAGGATGTGATGAAGCTCATCTTCCAGAGTTCTGCAAGTTATTTAGTTATGACTCTTCCTTTATCTTTCCAACGGGAAAGCAGACATGGGGGGGGGGGGGGGCTGCCACTTCCATCTTTCCTCCGCAGGCTGCTTGAACCCATGGAGGCAGAATCACTGTGAAAACTGCTCCTGAGATTGTGAGTGGTGGTCTCCACACATCCCTCACCTCAGAGATGCAGAACTTACTAAAAGATTCAGATCTTTAGAGGTGTTTTTAAAACTCAGAATAAACCTGGACTTCCAGAATTATTCTGGGCTAATGTGTATTATCATGAGGTGGATGCCTCACGATAATGCGTCAATTTTTGTGCAGTCTAGATGGAGCTCCAGAGACCCACATAACTCCATAATCAATTAAATTCAGAATCTCTGGAGCAAGAATGATTTTAAACTGCATGCTTAGGATTATACCACGGAAATACTGGTTATGTTTTAATACTCTCCACCTATCCTGGTTTGGCAGCCACAGTTTTAATTAATTTTCTGCCATCCCACTTTTTCAGAACTTTAAAAGATGACCCAGCTTCTCTTTCCACCTTCTCCCTTTGTCTTCAGTGTGCTTCAATTGCTATGAAATGCAAAAGTAGTTTATTATCAGTTAACTCAGTGGAAACAGGAAGCAGAAACTGGAATCCTACCTTTTCCAACAGAGACAGGCAAAAGCAAACTGCTACAGCCCCTTCCTCGTTCATAACTTTTGTCACCTTCACCTAACCCTAATGTTACCTTTTCACACATTTTCAGTATTGGGGGGGTATGATTTTGCTATCCTGTATATTTTAGTTGAAGAACCTGTGTACAGCTGAGATAATGGGTGTGTGTGTGTGTTTGATTACTTTTTAATATACTACGTATATTCCACCTGTTGCATATTGTGGGTACCAAGCTTTCAAATTCTGTGTTTTGTCTGTTTGGTTGTTTGTTTTTGTTAAAAATGTAATACAAATGTCTGGTTGCTGATGACATGATAAATAAAAATATGTGCGTTTGCCTTTTTCATATCATAATATAGTCCCTTTAGGAATCTCTAGGTCCTCCGGCACACTCTGTGGCCAAGGCCCAGTAGACATTGACCATACAACCACACTGGAGGACTTAGGTCTCATCTACACTGAGCATTTAATGCATTTCAAAGCTAGCTTCAAACTCAAATAGCCAGACAACAAACTGCTGCAAAGGGCATGAAAAGAGCCCTTAATGTGCACCAGTGCTCTATGGTTTGTGTAATCACCATCTAAGCCTTAGACTGGTTCCAGGATTTCCTATGTAATCGCCTCCCAGCATTGTTTATTCTGGTGTAAAGGTCTGAAAGTGCGCTGCAGTGTGCCTTTCTGGCATGCATTCAAGAACCACCATCAAGCTGCCTTTAAACTGCATTAAATAGTCAGTGCAGATGTATAGGGAGGTGTTCTCTCAGATTTTTAAAAATTGCATTTTATCTATTCACAGGTTTTCTACAATCACAGGGGTCTTGTGCCTCAATTTTAGGGAAGGTTGAAGAAAGGCTGTAGGTGTTGATTCTGTAATTTTAGAAGCTGGTGACTTGTTTTCCGAGGCAGAGGACTGGCAATGGAAACCCACTAAAAGTTGCCAGCTCCAATGCCTGGAGTTACTCTTCTAAGAGATTTATGACTTTGCATCGCCATTCAGAGGTGGAGTGCCACAATTCATTTTCCAAAGAGCTTTGAGGAAAGGAGCCTATTAGAGCACAAAACTGTTCTCTTAATTACACACTGTTCATCTTAAGTATTTTAACAAAATCTCTTCTGTCTCAACAATTATTAGGTTCCTCTTGACAGACACTTCAGCTATTCCTTGGAGTTGGCAAGTGCAGGTCACTTCAGCATGTGGCCTGTCTGAATAGGAACCTGAAAAATAAGTGTTTCCCTTCACAGCTTGAATAGTAAATATAGAAACACTTGTGACCTTATTATCTTTAGATGTGACTAAATCCCAGCGTTTCCTGCATGTGACTCAGTGGTGTATATCAAGTACATCAGTTTCTGCAAAGGGGAGACATTTTCCTAAAAGTTTCTAAAGAACTGGCTGTGATACAATCTGTGAAACGCGGAACTGTAATCTTAAGGAGATAGAGGGAGAGAGCAGGACATTGGCACATCAGAATACCCCCAAAATGGGCCATTTGAGAGACAAGTTATAGTTGTTATTATTACTATTAATATGATTGATATTACTATTGTGATTAGTAGTATAGTACCAGTAGAAATAGTAGTAGTGTAATTATTATTATTGTTATAGTAAAGGTAAAGGTTTCCCCTTGACATCAAGTCTAGTCGAGTCCAGTTTGGGGGGGGGGGGGTGTGCTCATCTCATTTCTAAACCAAAGAGCCAGAATTGTCTGTAGACATCTCCTAGGTCATGTGGCCAGCATGACTGCATTAAATGCCATTACCTTCCCGCCGAAGTGGTACCTATTGAACTACTCACATTTGCATGTTTTTAAACTGCTAGGTTGGCAGAAGCTGGGGTTAACAATGAGAAGTCACCCCCATTCGCAGATCAGCAAGTTCTGCAGCTTAGTGGTTTAACCCTCTGCACCATCATGGCACAATAATAATAGTTATTGGTATTACTGTTGCCATTATTACTGTCTATGAATGTTATTACTGTTCTGCTATCACTTCTACTATTATAAAATTACTATTATTACTGTTGATGCTATTATTTTAAATTCATATAGAAACATTATAATCAAAATATCATAATAGGAGTGTATGAATTAACAGATTAACATATAACCCCTTCTCTCTAAATTTGAAGGACCTTCATAAGAAAATTGAAATAATATATTTGATGCAGTCTAGTGCCTTAAATCTTGGGAATCCATGACCACAGAAGATATTTAAAAGAGGTTCTGGTGTGAAGAAAAACCCGAGAACCACTGTTCTAAATATAATACACCATTAATCACATTCATGTTTTATTCTGCGTTTTGTGAAGACCACTGGCTAAGCAGAATAATGTTTATATTGAGTGTTTCTGTGTTGATGTCACATTCTCAAACTGAAGATATTTGTACAATTTCTAAATTGTCATAATTTTTCCCTTTTTTTCCTTTTCCTTTACTTTCTTTCACAAACTTTTTTTCACTTGAGGCAGTTGTGGTTCCCCTTTAAAATCTCCCCCTGCCCTCCCTCAGAATGCATCTACACTGTAGAATTAATATGGTTTGATATCACCTCAACTGACATGGTTCAATGCTATAGGAAGCCTGGAAGCTGTATTTGGTGAGGCACCAGCACTCTTTGGCTAGATGCAGTCTTAAAGATTGAGAGAGGCAAAGATCTTACTTCAGCATCAACCCAAGACAATTTAATGCCTCAGGCAGAGGAGCAAATATTGCCCACCCTTTGAAGGTCCATAATACCCAAACTGGGGAGGTGATTTTGGGAAAGTCCCCTTGCTCCTCTCCCCTCTGGCAGTTGAAATGCAACAACAGGACACTGAATAACCCTACCAATTACCCCCCTTCTCCATGACACTCAGAATCAGCTGCCTGGGGTGTCCACCTCCCTCTGCCTAATGATAGGGTGGCCTTCTGCTGGAGGGATGAATCATCTTGCCTGGGGACTCTGATGGGTTTCACATTCCTGCAATATTTTTGCCCCAGAAAACACTCTGGAGCACTTAACCATCCATTGCCCAAACAAAAGAAAGGGTTGGCCATGAGTAGAGAGACCACAGACCACAGATACTGTCTTCCTTGTGCTTCAGCTTTCCAAATTAATGTGCTAAAAATTTGTTCCAATACTGTAACATCAGAAGGTTAGTGGGTTGATGTGAGTTTTCCAGTTGTGTGGCCATGTTTGTTTGTTTGTTTATTTATTTATTTTTGACATTTATATCCCAGCCTGTCTTGACCTCCACAGAGGGACTCAGAGTGGCTGATAACAAAAGCAGAAATATACATCTTAGGTAAAAACAGTAAATTTTTTTTATAAAAACAGTAAAACATTAGAACAATCACCAGAATTAAATCGTCATCCTACACACAGTTCATTCGAGTCCATCAGAGTCCATTAAACCATAGCTCTACCATCATGTTGGTCTTGTCCACAAAGGCCTAATCCCACAGCCAGGATTTCACCTTTTTCCAGAAGGTCAGGAGGGAAGGAGCGGATCTGATTTCACTTGGGAGGGAATTCCATAGCCGAGGGGCTACCACAGAGGAAGCCCTGTCTCTTGTCCCCACCAACCGTGATTGCAGGGGGACAGCAAGCAGGGCCTCCCCAGACGATCTTAAGGTCCTAGGTGGTTCGTAGCAGTAAATATGTTTGGACAGGTAAACTGGGCCAGAACCATTAAGGACTTTATAGACCAATGCCAGCACTTTGAATTGTGCTCGGAAACTAATAGGCAACCAGTGGAGCTGGCGTAGCAAGGGCATTGTGCCCTCACGATATCCCGCTCCTGTGAGCAACCTGGCTATCGAGCATTGGACTAACTGAAGTTTCTCAACAGTTTTCAGAGGCAACCCTACCCTGTGTTCCAGAGCATTCTCTCCTGATGTTTCACCTGCATCTATGGCAGGCATCCATAGAGGTTGTGAGGTCTGTTGGAAACTAGGAAAAGGGGTTTATATATCTGTGGACTGTCCAGGACGCAAGAAAGAACTCTTGCCTGTTTGAGGTAGGTGTGAATGTTTTAGTTGGCCACCTTGATTAGCATTTAATGGCCCAGCGGTTTCAAGGTTGGTTTCTTACTGTCTTGGGGAATCCTTTGTTGGGAGGTGATTAGCTGGCCCTGATTGTTCCTTGTCAGGAATTCCACTGTTTTTGAGTGTTGTTTTTTATTTACTCTTATGATTTTAGAGTTCTTTAATATTGGCAGCCACATTTTGTTCATTTTCATCAGAAGGTTACTTTTTTATGGACCACATCTCCAAGAATTCCCCAGGCTACAGAATTCTGGGAGCTCCAGTCACCAAAAGGCTGTCCTGCATTTCATTGATCAGGGCTGCATCACAATTTGCAATCATATTTAAGTGACTGAGTGTTTTGACTTTTTTTCTATTTCAGCTTTGTCCTAGTGGCTAACAATGAATGCAAAACAATGCTAATTGAAAGCAATACAAAGACATTAAAATATAAATATAAAATTTGTAAACAACAATTAAAAAAATTGTCCTGTTAAAATCTTTAAGCTTTAAAATATTAAAATATATTCAAAATGTTATACAACATCCTGTGGAATCCTGGGATTTGCAAATCAGGGAGGGCATTTAGAATTCCAAACCAGAGAATCAAGTGCCCCTGCAGACTCTAGTCCCAAGCGGCCACTGCAGTTAAAGTGGAATGATAATGGCATGATTACATAATGTGAAATGACCGTAGGCAATACTTAATGTTTCTCCTGATGCATGTACCGTATAGACTTGGGCATCTTCCCTATGGGGAAGCAGAGGAGCCCTGGGTTGTGCTGTATTCTTTCTAGTGAAGCATTTCTGTCCTTCAGATATTTTAGGATTGTAACTCCCAAAAGCCACAGCCAGCATGACTAACAGCAAGGGATTTCCAAAGTTAATGCCCCAAACATCTGGAGGACCAGCTTAAATCCTGTTGTGAGTTGTGGCTACGTTATACCCAATGACTCAATAAGGTTTACCTAAGCGTTGACTCACCTCTCAACAATTGAATGGGTCTAGTCAAGGTGGGACTGGATAACAGGATGTCAGCCCTAGGCTATTTTCAGAAGACAATGTTTATTTCCTTATTGACCACATTTGTTATAAGCTACACCACAACCAAGAAATACCACCATTTTAAACTCAACAACCATAAAGGCAACAACAAAAATTTAATAGCTATGTAGAAATAACCTCAAAGAAGAAAAACAGCTCAAAAGGTAAAGCAAGTATGCTTGGGAAAACAAAAGGTACTGGAATTGTATTAAGTGAAAAGCTAGGTAACCTCTCAGTTCAGGGCTGCAGCTGGTATATGTGGAGAAAGGTGATCAGATACCAACCTCAAAGGACCTAAATTTCCAAGCTCCCACTGAGACTTGAAACAGACTGGGAGTGGAGGTGAAGATAAGAGATCTTTGCAGGAAATGCAGCTCTTTTTAGTACTGACTTTCATAACAGAGTGGCAGTCCTATCCAGAAACTCTACAGCAGCATTTCTCAACCTGGGGGTCAAGACCTCTGAGGGAGTTATGAGGGGGTTTCAAAGGGGTCGCCAAAGACCATTAGAAAACATATTTCTGATGGTCTTAGGAGCTCCTTTGGCAGAGAAGGCTGAAGATCTCTCTCCTGTCCTTCTCTTCCTTTTTGGAAACAGATGGTGAATCCTCCCACCAACCCCACCCCCCTGCTATGATTGGACGGCCTCTCAGCCAAGGGGAGAGTTGTTTCTGAGACTCCAAATGGGGAGGGGGAGAGCAGATGTGCTCGGTGCATGGCAGCATGGTGCACATATGTGGACAAGGGAGAGTGCGTGAGACGGAAGGAGACTCGTGCCAGTGAGACCCTACAAAGCATGGTAGTTCTGTGTGGGAAATTTGGCCCAATTCTATCGTTGGTGGGGTTCAGAATGCTCTTTGATTGTAGGTGAACTATAAATCCCAGCAACTACAATTCCCAAATCTCAAGGTCTATTTTTCCCAAACTCCACCTGTGTTCACATTTGGGCATATTGAATATTTGTGCCAAGTTTGGTCCAGATCCATCATTGTTTGAGTCCACATTGCTCTCTGGATGTAAGTGAACTACAACTCCAAAACTCAAGGTCAATGCCCACCAAACACTGCTCTACATGTACCAACTGATGCTATGGATTTTGAAGAGGTATGAATACAGGACAAAAGGGAGAAATGTGCCAAGAGGAAGATGTGTTGAGCAAACCCTTGTCATGACCTCCTTCCATCTGGAAATCTATGTCCTTATTGTGAAAGGCCATACAGATCCAGAATGGACCCACTGCCAAGACTCTACCTCTGGAAGATGATCACACTTGGCCAAGAGTGATTTCCCAAAACTGGTGGCCAACTATTGGCAAGACTCACTATCTGGAGCAAGAGATACACAGCTCCAGAAGTGTGCAACTTCCAAATACACAGCTCCAGAACCATGTGACCTCTAGAGGTTGTGGAACTGCAACCTGCACCAGTCTTCATCATTGCCTATCTTGGTAAAGACTGATATAATCTGCAGCCCAGAACTCAAAGAGAACCACACAGGTCCCATTCTTAATATATTTCCTTAAGGTTCAAGAAGACTCACCTGATGCTTACTGTTTCTATTGTTGTGTGTCTTTAAATAATTTTTGATTTATCCTAAAATTTGTCTATCATGAGGTTTTATTGGCACATTTTAAGATGGGGTTTCCTCTGACACGGAGAGTGTGTGATTTGCCCAAAGCCACCTACTGAGGTTCCATGGCAGAGTAGAAATTCAAACCCTGGTCTCCAAGACCGTTTAATGCTCTGTTCTAGCATTTTTTCAATCACTTGAGACCTGTCCCTGAACCCCTTTTCAAGTTGGTTAGAACATTTTTGCCTCTATTCTGTGGGAACTCTTCTAGACTCTGATTTCTCAAAGATTATTAGCAAAGGCTCTTGTAACAACCTGCAAGTTCTTTAGTATCCTTAGAAGCAGTTAATCCAGCCTTGGTGACTTGGCTTCATTTTAAAAAGCATTTTAAAAAGCACAATATCCACATGCGTCTTCTAAGTCATTTCCATCTTATCACAACCCTAAGGCAAACAGTCTCAGGGTTATCTTGGCAAGATGTATACCAAGTGGGTTTCCTCTTGACTTCCTGTAAGGCTGAGAGAGTGTGACTTGTCCAAGGCAGGGGTTTGAACTCTGATCTCCAGAGTCATAACCCAGTGCTGGAACCACTACACCACATTGGCTCTTGACATGCTCTTTTTGAATTTCAGCCTGCCCCAAAAGGATTTCTACATCCATCCTGCTTTATTGTAGCCTACTCTATAATTATAATTACATTTTAAAATTGTAATTTCTCTCATAATTGCATGTGTATTCTGTTTGTTTTACTTAGTTTTAATCACAATGTGTAATTACTTGGGCTGTTCTCAGAAGTTCCAGGATGTAAGCCAAGAAACTATTCATTCCCTTGGATCTCTTTGACTTACATTTAATTTGACTGTAAACAGTGAATCGAGAACACTGTTTGGGAGACCTCATTTCAGATATGGCATTTTGGATATACAACATTTCCTACCCCCTTCTCACGCCAAAAAGGAAGGTGGTATTGGAATCCGACTGGGTAACCTTGGAGAAGCCACACACTCTCAGCCTCAGAGAACAGCAAAGGCAAATAATAACTTTATTTTTATCTCCTGCCACCATCTCCTCAAAGGGACTCAGGGCGGCTTACATGGGGACCAAGCCCAGCATAAACAAGGATTACAAGCTAACACACAATTAAGAACATAATAACATATGAACAGTATAATTGAAAAAATTAAAACCAGAAGAGTAAAAACTTCATAAAAATACATCAACTGACATCAAACAACCAGTAACCAGGAAATGGTGGGCATGATCATATTCGAGAGGGCAGGGCAAGGACTCGTGCAATATGCAGACTATAATGCTGGGGCTGGGAGTAAAGTGCTGAAAAACCAAATCAATAAATTCAGGCTGGACAGACCTGATTAGGGATTTAAGCTGTCAAACCAATTCAGAACAAATCTTGTCTAGATAACTTTGAGACAGGTTGATCTTGGGTTTGTGATAAGATGAAACAAACAAAGAATTATATTGGCAAAAATACCAAATTTCGTTTCTGATATTTCACTGTTTTTAGGAGTTCCCAGTGGTGCAGTAGGTTAAACCGCTCCATGCAGTCATGCTGGCCACATGACCTTGGAGGTGTCTATGGACAACACCAGCTCTTTGGCTTAGAAAAGGAGATGAGCACCAACACCCAGTGTTCCATACAACTGGACTTAATGTCAAGAGAAAACCTTTACCTTTACCTTTTAACCAAATTTCATTTCTGAAGTCCAAAACACCTGGAGGCCCAAAGTCTGGGAACCACTGCCTTAAACAAAGCCTGT
Source organism: Anolis sagrei (assembly GCF_037176765.1). Lineage (NCBI taxonomy): Eukaryota > Metazoa > Chordata > Lepidosauria > Squamata > Anolidae > Anolis > Anolis sagrei. The sequence goes on from NC_090021.1 coordinate 43,125,978, forward strand.
TATAAGCAGGCCTACTGCACATTCTCTTCAGATGACATATGTTAAAACCAGGTCCTATGACCCTTAAGACTGACCACTGTAATCATATGATTGCATTTTTGCCATTTAAATTGTTTCAATGTTTTAATGTTTTAGTGTGATTTAGAAATATGATGTTTTAATGACGGTCTGTAATATTGATGTTGGAAACCGTCCCGAGTCTCTTGAATGGAGGTGAGAAGACCAGTATACAAAACTACCAAATAAATAAATAAATAGGAATTCAAGTGTAAAAAAGGGGCTATAATTATCCAAGAGGGCCAAAAAAATGTCAGAATACAGAAATGGAAATACAGCAGTATTTCTACTTCAGAAAACTATTAAAATGGGCTATTATGATGGGATGTGTGTGTTTCTTAGTCATCCCCTAGAGAATCTAGCTAGCACTTAGTACATGTCTTTAACTGCTGTGAAAATTGAGAGAAGCTGTAATTCCAGTGATCAAATCCCATTAGGATGTCCTCTTCAGAAAGAATAATGTTTTCTCCCCGAAAGTGTACAGTGAAAGAAAGCACGGCCTTGCTTCCGTTGGTTTCTATTTTTGGGGACTATGAAAGAAAGACACCCACTTCATTGCTGGTGGGCTGATAAGGAACTTTTAGCACCTGAGGAGCCAGCACTGCATGAATGCCTAAAACTCCTGCTGATGCAGTCTGCTTGGCAGATTTCCAGAGAGCGCAAGAAAAAGCCTGGTACAAAATTAGATGCTCTCTTTCATTCAGTGCCTATCTTTAGGATGGCAAGCTATAAAAAACCCAGTCCTGTTTGCATTATATTTAGCCAGTTGGGGAGAGGGCCATTCTGATAGGCCCAAGGAGACATGATATCAATAGTTCCCAACCCACATGGCCAGGGACCACTTTCCAACATTACTACCAAAAGGGTTACGATTCAGGTTTTCATCAACTTTAGATTTAGTTTGGTTATTCAGGGTGCTGCTTCAGAAAATTGCATTGGATAGACCACATCAGCTCTAGTTTCTGATACAGAACATATGCCATCCAGAAGTTGCCATCTGCTTGCCCACAGAAAACCATAGTTAATAAGCCAAGGCACTAAAAGAGGATTTTGCAAGACCAGTTGCTCTTGTTACAACAGTGTAGTAATGTTGAGGCCGCAGACCATGTTTTAGTTCTTGCAGACCACTGGTGATCCATGGACCAAGGTTGGGAACCACTGCATTATATATAAAAGCACATGCTTGAACAGGATAGTTAAAAAAAACAATTTGTGGGAGAAAGAAATTGAATGATAGTTCCCCTACCACTATCCACCAATGCTTATGGGGTGTATGAGAAGATGTTCTGGAGCTTCTTCAAATGATTGTAGTTTCCATTCTGTCTTGTCTTCAGCTAGAAAATAAATTGTAGTTAGAAGGATAATGCCAAGTTACTCTCTGATTAAGGATGTCATAATAACAATGTTTCCAAGTTCTATTACAAATTTGCCAGGGCTTTTAAGGAAGGGGCCTAGCACCAGGAAATAATCATGGGCATTTGAGGGTTCTAGGCAAAGCAAAAACTTTCATCACCATGGGACAGGCCCATAGCCAGGATTTTGTTTCAGGGGGGACTGAGTTTGATTCGGGGGGGGGGGGGTGAGTCTGAGTGAAAGAGAGTCTACCCTAGCAAACCTTTTGTATCGTTACCCCAATACCCCCATGTATATGGGATATATTGAGCATGGCGATCAGATCATGATATGAATAACATAACAGTTTAAATAATGTACCAGTAAGGCCTTCTCGCGGACCACCATGAGAATTTCGGGGAGGGGGGGCTGAAGCCCCCCAAGTCCCTCCTCCTCCCCCCCCTCCCCCGGCTACATGCCTGCCATGGGCTAATGTTGTGCTATGGAGTAATAGAAGTATGTGTGGACAAGAGAGAGATCACAAACTTAGGTTGCCTCTACAACATGCAAAATACTCCAGAGCATACTGCTCTGGAGGTGCCCCAGATGCACCATGGAAGCACTTCAATCCTCTTTTGGTGTCCATATGGTTGGTCAGGCACGCAGCACATTGCCACCAGTGCCATGTCCTCCCAGGGGCCACCATGGCCATCTTGCCATCCAAAAGCAGCTCCCTAGCTATGGCCATCTTGCCATCCAAAAGCAGCTCCCTGGTGACATCACTTCCAGTTAGGTCACAACAGGGCAGCCAGATATACTGATTAGAAGTGACATCATAAGCAAGGCTCTGCTGCAGACTGCCTTTGGCCAGTGACACAGCAGTGGATCTTTTTGACGTATTGACACTGGATCACCTAAGATTCAGTCCAGTCCATCTGTCAACACATTGGAAACACTGGGGTCACCCCAGAGTTTCATGGAAGCTCCAGAGTAAATTGTTCATCCTGTGCTGGATTAACAATTAGAAGTAGCCTCATGCAGATTGCTCACAATGAGCTCAGCCAAATAGGCTTTACTTGGCCTGTGGTCAGTCTTGTCACAAATTAAACACTAATAAGCAAGAATGATCTGATTCCAAGCAAATAAGACAGAGAATAACAGAAATATGATAATATGTTGGATCTCTCACCCATATTCAGTTACTCGTGTTCTGCAAATGGTAGTTTTTGGCCTGAGAACCAGGATTGCAAGACTGTATACTACTCTAAATGTTTATGGTGTTATGGAATAGTCTTTTTGTTCTGTGACTACTGCTGGAACAAACTGGTGTTTTCCTGTAGTATTCCTGCTCCCCACTATTATGTGTTTGTTCTCCTTTTGCCAGATGAAATGAAATGGTTCAACCTCTTCCTGAAGTTCTTGGGTCCCAAAGTGACAGTCATAATGGGCAAGACAACGTACTGATTGCTGGATTTGGTGTGGCATATGTGACCAGGCTCCCTGATGAATTCTTACATTCAAACATCCATCAGATGTAGAAAATAAATATTCATTGTATAATAAGTAAGATAAACATTTAGTCTTGTGCTGGCTTCATGCAGAGTACAATGTGACATTTCAGTTAAAACAAAGTTAGCACTTCTCTAATAGTTTATCAAACAAGTCTCTGGTTTCATATCATCCCCATAGATCTATTTACCACAACATTCTATGAAGAGAGACAGACAAATCCATGTCTGGACTTAGGTGCCCCATATCTATCATTCCAATAATCAGAGGTGTGTTCAAATGTTATCTCCAGTTAATGTTCTGATTGCTATTTGCACCAGAAGAAGAGACAACCACTCAGATACAAGGTATATGTACTACAAAAATGCCATATCATATTTGCATGCTGCCTTGTATGACAAATTCACATATTAACTTTGTTCACTCATTCTTGAAGGAGAGAAAACCCTAATAGAGCATGGTTGTCAGCGTGCTGGAAGAAGCAAAGAGCATTGAAGTGATTGTCCTCTGCCATCAACTCTGCTGGCCATATTGTCCGAATGGCTGATAATCGTCTCCCAAAGTAGCTACTCTACTTCGAAGTCAAGAACAGAAAATGGAATGTTGGAAGACAGCAAAAGAGATTTAAAGATGGGCTCAAAGCCAACCTTAAAAACTGTGGCATAAACACCAAGAACTGAGAAGCCCTGGTCCTTAAGTGCTGTAGCTGGAGGTCAGCTGTGGCCATCAGTGCTGTAGAATGAACACAAATGGAGGGCAAAAGAGGAAAATGTGCCAAGAGGAAGGCACATCAAGCCAACCCCTACCAGGACTGCCTTCCACCCGGAAACTGATGCCCTCACTGCAGGAGAACATGTGGGACAAGAATAGAGCTCCACAGTCACCTATGGACCCACCACCAGGACACCACACTTGGAGGACAATCTTACTCGGAAAATGAGGGATCACCTAAATAAGTAAGGAGCTAAGGGTCTCCATTTGTTCACTCAACATAAAAACAATGAGTGAATAGGGCTATAGTTAAATGACCATTTAGGCACCATCTTCATATGTATCACAATATATGTGGTTTCTTTAGTTATGGCCATATGAAGTCGTCCTCTATTTAGGGGCTGTCTAGGCCAGGTTTGGGTTTAAAATGAAATCATCAGAAGAGACAGTGGCAGTCTTGAAGTTGTCCTATCAACAGGTCACCCCTGGACAACTGCCTGACAAGAGCCCTGAGTAACCTGGGGACAATCTTTCCACTACAATGTACACTACAACTCCCACATCCACAGGACTGATATCCACAGTTTCATTTATCCACATCCAGCAACATTTGTCGTCTCTAGGTATTTTCTAGGTTCTCTACCACAATTTGATGTTTTTCTTGGGTCTGAAGTCATTCATTTAATTGGGTTGCACTACTGTGCATGATTTTGCATATCCACAGAAAGTCTAGGAATGTATCCCACTGGATATGAAGGTTGTATTATATTGTATTTCTATTAGAGTTAAAATAATAGGTTTCTACATTTGTTTTGAAAGACCAAAATTACCATATGCATCTCAATGCAAGTTGCTGCTTTCTTGTGTCTTCCTTTTGTTGATGCATTCCCACCCTTGATGACATGCAGTTTGCCATCTTTTTTTTTTCCTACAAGGAAAATATATCCATGGGAAACCTTGGGGGGAAAGCCCTTTAGACTGTGCCACGGGAATGATTCATCCTGCTACTACTTTGTTTGTTCACTTCTGGCCCTTTTGACTAAGATCAAAAGCAGTAGCCTTTGGATAAAAAAGAATGTAAGAAATGCTGACTGCTCCTTGAAAATTTATTATTACCCAGAACCTTTAAAAGGATAAGTTACAAAAAAAAAAAGAAGAAGAAAAAAGAAAAACAACAACTGGCAGGCACGCTCACCCTACAGCTGCAAAGGCTTAAGGGAGTGTCTCTGGGATCATTTACATTAGCACCACCCTTGAAAAATTCCATTGGGCTCAGCTGCTTTTGAAGTAGAGCAGAATTGGGTTCTCCCAGTGACCGATGCTCCTTTGCATGCTCTCCCTTGCTCTCACGCACACACACAGACATACACATACACCCCAAAATGGACCCAGTTCATCCCATGAGAAAATAATCAGCTGTGTATAAAGCTTAAGATCTTACGGTGATAAAGTCCTTCTACATTAAATTACTTGGCCAAAATAATTCCAAACAAGCCTGCCTTGCAGCGCCCCAGACATAGATGTGGAGCTGCCTGCATTGAGCAATAAAACCATCTGTTTCCCCAAAAAACAAGAGATAACATGCATGCTTGCTAAGTCCAGTCTTGCCTGAGCATTAGGCAAGTTAAGACCAACCCAGGTTCCAGGGCAAAGAAGGTACACTGACAGGCAAATAAGGGAGGCTTTGGTGCTCTGTGTTCCAGAGAATCCATGGCAGCTTGCAGAATGGAGCAAACAGTTAAGTAATAGTACTGCTTTAATTAGTGCTAATTCCTAGGTACTGTCGACCCCAGGCCATTGGTCAACCAGCCTGGTAATGGCAGCAGACATGCAAACACCAATGCTTGGTAATGACTAGAACAACAAATAATGTAATTATTTACAAAAAAAAACCCCTATTTGCTTATTTTTGTTTTGGAAAAGTAAGTGTAACAACCTAACACTCCAATTAGCTCCAATTTTTAATTACTTGAGCTGTTTTGCATCTCAATCGAGAGAAAAGCATAACATCAACAATAACAATAACAAACAGACAAACTGGGAGAGGTTGCAGTAGTTTGCTTTTGCTTGAACCTAGAAAGGACAAGAGTCCACCCCACCCCAAGACTAAAAGGGCCATCCGCTTCCATCAAAGCACTCACAAAAGATGGCCATCCAGGTACTGATTTAAAACCTTACACTTCAAGGCAGTCTTCCACTGCCAAGCAGCTTTTCCTAACAGGAAAAGTTTAATGGAATCCCTTTGAATCCATAGTTCTGTCCCAGTCTCTGGAGCAGGAGAAAACAAGCTTCATCTTCAATATAACATCCTTTTCAAATATTTAAACATGGCTATCATCAAGGGAGAAGCAGTATGTAACAAAAGAGGGAGGAGAGGAGGGGATCTATTATGTGGAAAGGATCACCATTAGTTTGGAGATCTCACCGCTGTGTCACCAATTGTGATAGATTATAATTTAAAAACGACTTAAGTGTTTGGAGACTGCAGAGACTTTGCCCCAATCTACAATATTCTGAGGTAACCTTAGGGTGGAAACTGGCAACCACCCAAATGAAAAGGAGTGCTGGATTCACACTCAGGGTTCTGAACACTGAGGTAAATAACAATGAGATTCTTTTAAAATGTCGCTGCCACCAATCTGGAAACCCTGTTTCCCTATCTTGTTAAGAATACTTCTTTATATGGAGTCACACTGAGACAGTTGTTGAAGAACAAAGAGCAAAGTTGTTTATTTGTGTGAACTTCAACAAAACAGGCACTTAAGCATAACGGTTGCAAGAATGATATGAAGCTTATGGATACTTAAAAAAAAACAACAGTTCAATGCTTAGTTCCAAAAACAACTCTTCACTCCCTCAGGAAACTAGCAGACTTCCCTCTGACTAGAATTCCTGATTTCTCCAGACAGCCCTTTCCCTTGGATCTGTCTATTCTCTATACCAGCTATTCTACCTGATAGCTATCAATCTCCTCTAACTGACCACTTTGGCTACTCTAACTTCTGTTCTCCTAACTTTCCCAAAACCTAACTTTCTTCTTCAACACACAGACCCTGACTCTCTTCTTTGACACACAGACCCTGATTAATCTGTCAGATTTTAAAACGCACCCTTTCAGGCAATTTTTTTTCAGCACTCAACTAAGCTCCACCCACTTTCTCCCAGCCAATCACAAAGGTTCTCCACATTTCCCTCCAGGCTGCTCCTAAGCTCCGCCTCCTCTAGGAAATAAGTACTCTAAGATGGCTGCCTCCCTGCATCATTTCACAAAATGGCTTCCAAAACACTTGGGACTACTTCCTGAGCGTTTCCCTGGCCTAAAAGGTAGGCAATTCATCACACAGTACTTGGATCCTACCAGTGCTGCCATTGCCACCGAGAGCTGAAATATGCTGAGGCTGGTGACCCAAGCGGCCAAGCCACAAAGGGCTTCCTTCCCCTCTGCCTCCCTTCCCCTCTGCCTCCCTTCCCCTTCCTTTCCTTTCTTCACTTCCCTTTCATTCATTCCCTCCTTTTCTCACCATGCAGACCTTTTCTCACATGCCTTGCTTGATTCCAGAATCCCTTTCCTGGATGACCCCATGGGTTCTATTATTATTATTATTATTATTATTATTATTATTATTATTAAAAGCTGGATGGCCATCTGTTGGGGGTGGTTATTTATTTATTTACTGTATTTATATCCCACTCTCTCTCACCCCACAGGAGACTCAGAGTGGCTTACAACATGGAAATATTCAATTCTGTACATTTAACAAAAATACAATGCATTACACCATATAATAATAAACAAAAACATATAAATACCATAAAACAGTTAAAACATGATACCCAATCCTAACCATTATTTGTGTGCTTCATTGTGCTGATTCTGTATTGCACTACCCAAACACCCAATCCCAGAGCCAAGTTTTCACTTGTTTCCTGAAAGCCAGGAGTGAAGGGGTCCAGTCTGATATCTCTGGGGAGGAAGTTCCATAACTGAAGGGCCACCACTTAGAAGGCCCTGTCTCTCGTCCCCACCAGTCACACTTCCAAGGGGGGGTGGGGTGGTGGTGGTACTGAGAGCAGGGCCTCCCTTGCTGATCTTAACTCTCTAACCGATTCATAGAGAAAGATACGTTCTGACAGGTAAGTTGGACTGGAACTGTTTAGAGCTTTATAGGCTAAAGCCAGCACTTTGAATGTTTTGACTGTCCTTTTCCCATGCTATATATATATATATACACACACACACATTTATTGGAGCTCCATGATAAATGTTTCCATCAAAAAGGGCTCCACAGCTGAAAAGGTTTGAGAGCCCTTGGTCTAGGCTCCTTCCACACTGTCCTTATATCCTAGGATCTGATCCTAGATTATCTGTTTATCCCAGGTTAGCTGGCAGTGGACCCATTATATAATCCAGTTTAAAGCAGATAATCTGGGATCAGATCCTGGGATATTAGGACAGTGTGGAGAGGTCTCGAGACACTATATACCTGTTTTGATGCAGGCTAGAATTGCATTGGCTTTTTAGCTGCTGCAGTATACTGTTGACTCATCTTCAGCTTGTGACCTGCTAAGACTCATGTCCCTTTCAATCCAGGTGTCATTCATATTAGTACATTAGTACATTTCTTTTCTTATTTATACCCTGCTTTATCTCCCCTTCTACACTGCCATATAATCTAGATTATCAAATCAGATAATCCACATTATCTGCTTTGAACTGGATTATCTTAGTCTACACTTAGTCTACACTGCCATATAATCCAGTTCAAAACATATACTGCAGATTTTATATGGCAGTGTAGAAGGGGTCTAAGGGCCCTTCCACACAGTCATGTAACCCAGACTATCAAGGCAGAAAATTCCAAAATATCTGCTTAGAACTGGGTTATCTGAGTCCACACTACCATACATTCCAGTTAAAAGCAAATAATGTGGATTTTATATGGCAGCGTAGAAGGGGCCTAAGACCTTGTAAAACAGCTGAAAAAGAGGGACAGCAGAGAATTAACTGGAACTCTTATTGACAAATACGAAAGTAAAGACTTTCTGTATATATTTCAGATTTCAATATTAATGTAAAAAATGCGTAATATGATTTTACATAGGATTTGTGCTACATTAGACAAATACGGGTGTGATGCAACAAGTGCTAACAAAGTCACTTTACCAATGCAATATTACTTCATTAAGTTACTTTTTAAGGGCATGGTTAGAGACATATCAATGGAACCTTTTCAAGTTTGATGCCATTCTGTTGCTAATGTTATGTTTCACATCTCCCCTTTGCACAAGAGAAGTAACAACAGATACGCAAACACCAATAAGGAATGGAAACAAAAGTACTACAGGTCTGGAATTTAATTATATCTTTATTCTTTAATCTAGTCCTATAATCTACAGCTATACGAACTCTAGCAGATTACTATCTCTTGCACTGGCAGGACTGCTGACCAACAGGTTCAAATCAGGGGAGAGTGGGTTGAGCTCCATCTGTCAGCTCCAGCTTCCCATGCGGGGACATGAGAGAAGCCTCCCACAAGAAGGATGGTAAAACATCAAACATCCAGGAATCCCCTGGGCAACGTCCTTGCAGATGGCCAATTCTCTCACACCAGAAGTGACTTACAGTTTCTCTTTGTGCTCCTGACACAAAGAAAAATTAAAATTAAATGACATGTTTTATTTATTAATCATCAATTGATAATTTCTAAATCTTCAAACTGGCCAAAATCCTATAAAAACCAACTAGAGTAGAGCCATTAAATCAATGAAATTTACTTATTCATTGATTCAACAATCAATAATTGATTTAAAAAATCTTATTTTGTTTGGAACTAATAGGATTCAAACCCACTGTTTCATCCAAAAGAGGATATAATGATTGTACTCATTATACTTGTTAAATATGTTCATCTTATGTTATTCAGTCTTACTTAACAGAGGAACAATGTCAATATTGTATTATTCAATAAATGTTCAACGTGTGAAAAATAACAGGAAACTGAAACATTAATATAGTAAAACTGTATGGGGAAAAATATTTCAATCAGCTCAAAAATACAAATGTAAAAGTTTGAATGCAGATCAGAGTAAAGTACCTGAGACTAATTTCTATTAAAGATGTTGAGTTTTTTTGAAGCACAATAATATTTTAATATTAATATAATATGTTAGTATAGTTTAAAATGCTCACAACATTGCTATTTTAAAGTAATCTTTTTAAAGAAGTTTCATATTAGCAGGTAAATTGATTTGGAGTTGCTACCAGCATAGAAGTACATTTACTAAAAACTAACATGCCTGTTATCCTTTCCAAACCCATGACAAAGTTTTGTACTACAAACCCCAAAACTCTGTCTCTAGTGTGAATTTGTAGTTAGTATCCAGGCACAACCTTCTAATATAAAGGTAATGCCAGAAATAGTCCATTAGTTCAGAACACTGTCAGACTCTGTGAAAACATATTGTGAGCCAGAGGGCCGTACCTAATTTGCACAGCTTATTTACATACTCCTAATATAATTCACATAATATTTGCACGAACTCAGTGGTCTCCACACTGCTGGTGGACATATGGCACCACTTCTGCGATGCCATTTGTGCAATCTCATGTGGCAAACAAGCAGTTACAGTTTTTAGGGATAGGCACCGTTGTCATACTTACACCCAAGGTTTTGCAGTTAATGCTTCCTTTGTAAATGCATGAACAGGTGGAGATAGAAGTAGACAGAAGGTCTTAGATTGATGTTGCATCTCCTCTCTTCATGAACCATTCTTAGACATACTAGAAATTATGACATTTGAAAGTATCAAAACATGGGTTTGCTATTGTTATATCTGGCATATTTACCTCTTGCTGAAAACATATTTTCATGGTCCTCCAAACCCAAGGTATTAGAGCTAAAGACTTATTGCTGAATCCTAAATCTTTAGTTTCCTCTGCCAAAGAATGCCAGCCAGTTTCATGAATCTTCCAGTGTCTTGGGGAAAGAGAAGAGCAGTATAATCCATGTTTCTTTAGGCAGAGTGACTACCTCAGGCAACAGATTTTTGGGGAACAGTAGCAGCAAACCTCACTGCTATTATTATGTTTCTTCTATCTATTCTCCCCTGTTGGAGGACAGAACTGTGTATGTCATCCAATTTTTAGGGGCCACTTAATGAATACACTGTTTCAGATGCAGTTGGTACCCCAGTGTCAGTGGTGTTGTTGGTGTTCTGTACACTGTGCAGACATGGTGCGTGCGGGGCAAGCTGTTGTGTTCTTTGATGCAGTCAGCAAAATGTCTTATAGGCTGGTTTTGGTGATATGTTCTCTGTTGTTCATTCGTTCAGTCGCTTCCAACTCTTCATGATCTCATGGAACAGCCCACGCCAGAGCTCCCTGTCGGCTGTCACCACCCGCAGCTCCTTCAAGTTCAAGCCAGTCATTTCAAGGATACCATCCATCCATCTTGCCCTTGGTCGGCCCTTCTTCCCTTTTCCTTCCATTTTCCCAGCATAATTGTCTTCCCTAAGCTTTCCTGTCTTCTCATTATGTGTCCAAAATACTTCATCTTTGCCTCTAATATCGTTCCCTCCAATGAGCAGTCGGGCTTTATTTCTTGAAGTATGGACTGGTTGGATCTTCTCGCGGTCCAAGGCACTCTCAGAACTTTCCTCCAACATCACAGTTCAAAAGCATCTATCTTCCTTCACTCAGCCTTCCCTATGGTCCAGCTCTCACATCCGTAGGTTACTACGGGGAATACCATTGCTTTCACTATGCGAATTTTCATTGCCAGTGTGATGTCTCTACTCTTTACTATTTTATCAAGATTGGTCACTGCTCTTCTCCCAAGAAGTAAGCGTCTTCTGATTTCCTGGCTGCAGTCTGCATTTGCTGTAATCTTTGCACCTAGAAATACAAAGTCTGTCACGGCTTCCACATTTTCTCCCTCTATTTGCCAGTTATCAATCAGTCTGGTTGCCATAATCTTGGTTTTTTTATGTTTAACTGCAACCCAGCTTTTGCACTTTCTTCTTTCACCTTGATTAGAAGGCTCCTCAGCACCTTCTCGCTTTCGGCCATCAAAGTGGTATCATCTGCGTATCTAAGGTTGTTAATGTTACCTTCTCTAGCCATTGCTTTATAGTACCCCCATCATTACAAATATCACAAAAAGAAAGAACTGAGTTCATGAAAGCCTTCAAGGATTTTTTGGCATTGCTACACTCTTTACTATCCATTGTCCTTTCAAGAGCACCTGGATCTATCCTGATATTAGGGCTGTGGAAAGCATCCTCCCATTATCAAAAGCACGGGAGGAGATGAAGCATTTATTTTGCTATCATATTAGGGAGAAAGGTATAAGTCACAGAAAGTTTAATCTTGGATATATACATGCCACACTCCAACATGTGTTTTGAAAACATCTGTTGCAATTACCTTTTAAACCTTACATAATAACTAAAGATAAAGATACTCCTGAGGGAAAATGAGGTTTGCAATGCAGGAGGAGAAATTCTCCTTCATTCTCCTCTCTAATGACCTTGTCACACGGCCGCCAGAATTGCTGGACGTCATTTCGCATCATGCCCCGCATCACCTGGCTCAAGTAGAGGGCGATAATAAGCATGGATCACATGACTTTCCCCCATGGAATCTAATGGCAACATGGGAAGTATGCGTTGGTTCCACTCTACTTCACCCACAGAACCCCGTCATTTGTTGGGAGCTTGCAAGCTCTGTGCGTGACCTGGGCTAAACCAGCACATGTCACCAATTTTAGCCCTTTGTGATGAGGGGGTTAATAATGTCTTGGGGAGACTATTACAAATTGTAAAATGGTAAACCTACTGGTAAATTTTGAAGTGAAATCTTGACAGTGTTAATAGCCAACATTCTTTTTGGGAAAATCCAAAAACACAGGCAGATATGGAATCATAGAGCTGGAAGGAACCCTATGGGCCATTTGGTTTAGCTCCTTGCTGAATACAGGATCTCCAGATGGATCATTCCCAGCAAATAGCCATTCTGACTTGTATTAAAGACATTTTAAGAAGTAGACCTATCACCTCCCTGGAACTGGATCAGTTGCCAAAACTTTTTTTCTATCAAAAAGTTCCTTCAAGTGCTGAATCAAAATCTACCCTCCTATAACTTATAACCATTGCAAATATGTTCTTAAGCAGCAGAGATCAAGTTTACCCCCTCCTTTTTGTGACAGTCCTTGAATTATTTAAAGCACACAATCATGTCACCTCTCAATCTTCTCTTCTCCAAGATGAACATGCCCAGCTTCTTCAACCTCTCCTCATGTTCTTTTCTCACCTGCACTACCCTCTCTGAACTTGCAGGACTCCTAGGCAGAAAACTATGAAGGCCAATAAGGTCACATTGAACTATATTAATAAACCGATTCTAATCATTCAATTTTCCATCAGGAGAAGATATTTTGTCAAGTTTACACATCTTAATTGCCTGGTCAATACCAAGATATTCCCAAGCCCATAGCTGGTGTGTGTGTTATGGGTTCATCCGGTGCCCCTTGAAATTTTTCAGGTTAAAAAAACTGGCTTACTCATGAATTTTAACAGGTTAATTAAATCCCCATGCTAAAATTGAATTATTAGAATTTTAACTGGTTGATCAAACTGGTTTACTCATAAATTTTAACTGGTTAATCAAATCCCCATGCTAAGTCTATAAGAAGCAAAAATTAGAGTTCCCCAGAACTGCAAGAACTAGCTCAACCAAATTTTGATATGCTGTTGAAGGCTTTCATGGCTGGAATCACTGGGTTGCTGTGAACATTAAATATAGCCAAGAAAATATTATCACCATTTTTATATTACCAGGTTTACCCTGATCTGAAGTGAATTAGTTAAAATAAAAAATAATGCCAGTGCTGTTACCTTCAAATAAGTAGTAAAATGCATTGTGCAACATAGTTGGTTTCCCATTTAATTTCACTCACCCCATTACACATCATATGACACTTTTCCATTTTGCTTGTCCAAAAAGCCAGATGTATCCCTGTTTTCTCAGACAGAAGCTCCCTGCATAGCCTCCTTCTTCCCTGGGATATTAAACAACCATGTTTAAACCCAACACCTGGCAAAGCAGCAAAGGCTGTTGTGATTACCATCATTCCTGTTTGCCAGCTCATGCTAATGAACCATGCTGGAAGCTCCTATACAAGAATCACGTGAAAAGAGTCAAGTTGTCTCTGAACTGGCCTCACTGTACATGTCTCAGGCACTGACTTAAGAGCAAGTGTATGTTATATCAACAATTTTGGCATAGAAAGCCTTAAAAAGAAAATTAAACTGGGGGGGGGGGTTGTATCACACCTTTAAAAGTATGCTAGCCAGTAGGGCCTCTAGCTAGTCCCCAAACTAAAGTTTTGGATCAGTTTCCCTTTAACGTTCATTAAATCTCTATAATATTAATCTCGAATCAAAGCTTATGACTAACTCATGCATATGGGTCCTAATTTTGTTTTCTCTGCTAACATGGGATAATCCTCAATTGCATACTACATTCATAGAATTGGAAGAGATCACCAAAGCCACCCAGTCCAACCCCTTGCCATGCTAGAATATACAATGAAAGCACACCTGACAGATAGCCATCCAGCCTCTCTTTGAAACCTTCCAAAGAGGGAGACTCCACTACACTCTGTGACAGCACATCCCACTGTTGAACAGCTCTTACCATCAGGAAGCTCTTTCTAATATTTAGGTGAAATCACTTTTCCTGTAGTTTTAACCAGTTGCTCCACGTTCTAGTACTACTTTGCCTTTCCTTTTTAAAAAAGCTGCTTCATTTTACCCATCACATTTGATACAGGACTGCATAAAACCTTGCATGTGTTATTGCAAAATTGCAATTTGTACCATGAAACAAACATGGGTTTTCATATGTTAAACATTTGTTAGATTGTAACAGTGCTGGTAGTCTGTCATTTGTTTTATGAGAGCAAAATAAGAGCCCCGAGTGGCACAATGGGTTAAACCCTTGTGCCGGCAGGACTGCAGACTGAAAGGTTGGTGGTTCAAATCCAGGGATCGGGGTGAGCTTCTGTCTGTCAGCTCCCGCTCCCCATGCGGGGACATGAGAGAAGCCTCCCGCAGGATGGCAAAATATCCGGGCATCCCCTGGGCAATGTCCTTGCAGACGGCCAATTCCCTCACACTAGAAGCAGCTTGCAGTTTCTCAAGTTGCTCCTGACACAAAAAAGAGCAATATCATGTATGCACCTTATGCCACATTATCCATTTTTAGAGCAAATCCCCTTTCCATTCTTTCAAAACAGCATGGGATTCCTTACTTTAAAAACCCCTCAAACTTCTTGTAGAGAATAAGACATTATGCACATTTGTATCTTCTTACAATCAGTAAGGATGAGCTGAATTTGTAGGTGATCCAGAAGAAGTAAAGAGCAGGCTGGGCAGGTTTGAAACTGGCCAGAGGCAAATCTAATTACACCTCATTTACAGAGATCTAAAAGCCCACACAAGAGGCAAGGTTGTAAGGAATGGTGCCTTAGGTTACTCCAATATTTTCTTCTTCAGCAATAGTAACCTCCTTGGATTATGCCAACAGTTTGGAAAAGATATATATTTTTGTGCTACATTGTCCTTTTCTAGAATTCTTGAATATGCTATGTCTGAGTTTTAATCTTGTATTTCCTTTTCAAAAAGCCGTGGCTCTGGCTTATACACAGTTGAAAGAGAGAGATTGCCATGTAGGTATGTGTGAAAATAATTATCTGTATATGTTAGCACTTCATTCTAGTGCTTCACTCTAAAGTGGTGATCCAGCCATGCTTGTCTGACTAATTTATACCATCATTGATGATTGCTCATGTCCAAGTATGATTGCCTTTCATATGTAGGGTCTTGGCGGTGGATCCATAGGTGACTGTAGAGACCTATTCTTGACCTGCATGTTCTTCCACAATGAGGACACTGATTTCCAGATGAAAGGCGGTCCCAGTCAGTGTTTACTTTATGTGTCTTCCTCTTGACATGTTTCTCCCTTTTGCCCTCCATATGTGCCTCTTCAAATTCCACAGCACTGTTAGTCACAGTGAACCTCCAGTTAGAATGCTCAAGGGCCAAGGCTTCTCAGTTCACAGTGAGCCACTCCATATATTCAACAGAATCCAATAATATTTTATTCTACTGAATGAGGAAATAAAAACTGACCTTCTGGATCAGATCAAGGGTTCAGCTGTATGTTGACCTGGTGATCATCTTGCTACCTATAAAATGTCTACAGGCTGAATGTGAGTATATCACTACCCTTTCCTTTGTGTTTCTCAGTAACTGGTATCTTGACTAGACATCTTTCATGGATTAGTCTAATCTCCTTAGGATATCATCTAAGAAAAATCTTCAGGTGGAGAGATACTTCCCATTTGAATGCTCCTACCGATTAACATCCCTTCTGGAAAAATAATATGTCAGGGTGGCACCTAGCTAAGACCTCTCTTGTTGACATCTGATGTTACTGGCTAATAGGCATAATTAGGTAGCCATCCCAGGGAGTTGGTTTGAATGTCAGGAAAAGGCAATTAATGGTCCTCCTCCTCCTGTATTAGCTGTAAAATATTGTACCAAGAAAACCCTCATAAATCCTGGGAGAAGCTTTTTCTGATGATGGTGATATAAATGCTATCAGTTCTTCCTAACTAGACCCATCACATCATTTGTTCAACAATCAGTCAATGCATGGGTAAATTAAATCAATTTATTCGGTATACTCTGGTTGAGACTAACCAAAAGGTTTCAGTCCAGAAACCAGAAGCAATGTTGAGTAAAAGAGACAAAACAAGAATCAAACTGGATGGACACGATGTTGAGGTGACAGTGTTTCTATTCATTTCAGTGCCCTAAAATTTAGAATCAGGTATGGTAGAAGATCAGCGCTGTCTACTAAAACTCAGAAATGACCCACCCTTTATGGAAGGAGAACTCATCTGTAATATTTTATGCACATATGTTTTCATACTGCCTACAAATGTTATCTTGCTCTACACCGTTAGCTGAGTAGGTAATGTAAATGCAGTGTTTGTCAAGGACACCAAGGAACTAAGCAGAAAGTCACAGCCCATGACATCAGTCACGGCCCATGCTATCCCAGCTGTATTTGTCTCATCCACTGCTTTTCCTAGTCTTTCATACTAACAGTGATGAATGTGGAACTGTACAGGACACAGAAATAGCATGGTCTCTGCAGAACTAGTTTCTAGATAATCTCACTCAGGAGTTATTTTCTTTGTACAAAAATCTAGGTACACAATCTTCACTATTCCTGGATCAACTTTTCAATATGAAAGCACCCAAAGCCTCTTAAACTCAGTGCATTGCGGTGGCAGAAGCTGATTGCCTCAACTTCTGGCAGCAGAATGTGGTTCCTCAGAATGAAGCAAGCTGAAGTGAAGCAAGGTGAAGTGAAGTAATATGCATTACCTGCTAAAGATTACTGTCTGGAGTGGTTAAGATCATCAAGTTCAGAGAACAAAATTATCCAAATGGACCACTGATGAAAACCTCCAATCACCAATGGCCCCACCGAATAGTGTTATTCAGTCCATACAGCATTTTATTATCTTATCTTGATCGATATTACAAGGAACCCTATCTCACATTTTTTGAAAGGAAAATACAATATATCAACAGCATACTCATGATCTAGCAAGTGCAGCCAGCCCTCCACATTTGTACATTTAACGTATTATTATTATTATTATTATTAATATTATTATTACAACTTTATTTTTATACCCTGCCTCCATCTCCCTGAAGGGACTCAAGGCCAATCAACAAAATTTTAAAAATGTAACACATTAGAATGCATAACCTTAATTTAAAACAACATTATAACAATATAGAAAACAAGCATCAAAACCAACAACAATAGCATAATTCAAGGCTCAATTGGGCTTAAAGGTTGGGTTTAAAGCCAACCTCAAAAACTGTGGCATAGACACCGAAAATTGGGGAGCCCTGGCCCTTGAGCACTCTAACTGGAGGTCGGCTGTGGCCAGCAGTGCCGCAGAATTCGAAGAGGCATGAATGGAGGGCGAAAGGGAGAAACATGCCAAGAGGAAGGCATGCCAAGCCAACCCTGACCAGGACTGCCTTTTGTCTGAAAACCAATGCCCTCACTGTGGGAGAACATGCGGATCAAGAAAAGGGCTCCACAGCCACCTACGGACCTACAGCCAAGACACCACATCTGGAAGACAATCATCCTTGAGCTATGAGGGATCGCCTAAGTAAGTAAGACAAGGCTCAATATGGGTGGGTGGACTGGTGCATAACAATTCAGAGGATAGGGCTAGTGAGTAAAATACATAGCAGCATTAAGGATAAGAGCAATATAAAAGGGTTATTCTAATTTTGGATACAACAGTAGTAAAGTGCATGGCCAAGATTTTGGATCCTAGCTGGGGCCAGTTGTCAATTATAGTATTATAGAATCATTGAGTTGGAAGAAACCTCATGGATCATCCAGTCCAAACCCTGCCAAGAAGCAGGAAATTTGCATTCAAGGACCCCCAAGAGATGGCCATCCGGCCTCTGTTTAAAAGCCTCCAAAGAAGAAGCCTCCACCACACTCCAGGGCAGAATTGTCTAGTCAAACACACGTCGGAACATCCACATCCTTAGATCTTTGCAAAAAGAGAATAGGGAGGGTGCTAGCCTAATCTTCCTGGGGAGGGGAGAGGATTTGATTGGATTTGATTATTTGTGAATTTGATTAATGTATTTTCTGCAGGGATTCCTAGGTCCTCCAGTGTGACTCTATGATCAACTTCACCAGAGAGCCATACTGGCAGACCTAGAGGATCCTAGAGATAACATTACTTGAGGCATTTGTAAGTTCTCCAGCCGAATTCTGCAGTTTACTTCTGTGGATGTTGATCACAGAGTAATCTTGAATGACCCAAAGACAACAATTGTGAGGATTTGTGAGAGGCACCATCTGAAAAACAACTGCAGGGCTACAATTATGCATCTGAATGGCACACCATATTCTATGCAATCTTTTCTGCTGACTCCTTGCATCTGTTCAAACTGCCTTTAGCAGACAAACACTTGTGCTACAAGTCTTTTAATTTTTTTGATATGTTTATATTTCTCTTCATAGCAGAAATGAGAAAAAAGTGAGCTGATTGATTTTCATGCACAGCTCTCTTGCAGGGTGTGTATCTGTGAGTGTGTTTTAAAATCATGCTCTAATTCCTTGGGAGATGAAACTTTGACATCTAGATGCAGGGGACTTGTCCATGATAAACAGAACATTTTCCTTCTGGCAAGTGATATTGATTAACAGTTGAAAAGTCCATTTGCAAAGACAGCTGGAGAGAAAGACTGCAGGACTTTGCTAGAATAATGCTGTAACAATAGTAATCTGAAAAGAATAGAATAATGCCTATCTTAAAAATTGTTGTAGTATTCTAAGTTGCCTTTTATGTGCTCTGTTGCTTGCTGCACTATGTAATCTTTTTCTCTCCCAAATTCTTCTGACATCCTGTAGCTAAAAGGCAGCCAAGATCAGCGTTTCTTAACCTGGGAGTCGGGACCCCTGGGAGGGTCATGAGGGGGGTTTCAGAAGGGTCGCCAAAGACCACCAGAACACACATATTTCTGATGGTCTTAGGAAGTCCTTTGGCAGATAAGGCTGAAGATCTTGCTACCTGTCCTCCTCTTCCTTTTTTGGAAACAGACAGCAAATCCTCCCACCAAAAGCCCACCTCCTGCTTTGATTGGCTGGCCTCTCAGGCAAAGGGAGGGTTGTTTCTGAGACTCCAAGCAAAGAGGGGTGAGCAGGCGTGCTCTTCCCTAAATCATTGTCGATTCCTCCCAAATCCCTCCAGTATTTTCTGTTGGTCATGAGGGTTCTGTGTGGGAAGTTTAGCCCAATTCTATTGTTGGTGAGGTTCAGAGTGCTCTTTGATTGTAGGTGAACTATAATCCCAGCAACTACAACTACCAAATGTCAAGGTCTGTGTTTCCCAGACTCCACCAGTGTTCACATTTGGCCATATTGGTTCAGATCAATCATTGTTTGAGTCCACAGTGCTCTCTAGATATAGGTGGACTGCAACTCCAAAACTCAAGGTCACTGCCCACCAACCCTTCCAGTATTTTCTGTTGGTCATGGGAGTTCTCTGTGCCAAGTTTAGTTCATTTCTATTGTTGGTGGAGTTTGGAATGCTCTTTGATTGTAGGTGAACTATAGATCCCAGCAACTATGGGGAGGCAAATGGCAAAATCAATCCCACCCCCCAATCCCACCAATATTCAAATTTGGGCGTATCCAGTATTTGTGTCAAATTTGGTCCAGTGAATGAAAATACACCCTGAATATCAGATATTTCCATTATGGTTCATAACAGTAGCAAAATTATAGTTTTGAAGTAGCAAAAAATAATTTTATGGTTGAGAATCACCACAACATGAGGAACTGTATGAAGGGATCGTGGCATTAGGAAGGTTGAGAACCACTGCTCTATACAGAACGTGATGGTCCTGCCAGCCAGCCATGAACCTAAAGAGTATGAAAATTGCCTGATTAAAATGATTGAAGTAAAAGTCCATGGGATCATTCACTAAAATCACACAGGTGAAACATATCAGATGGATGCGCTGATATGAACTCAGAACAAAATCTCTGAAGATCCTTATGTGGGTGTAGAGAATATTCTTTCAACAGTATTTGATTTCAAAATAAAACAAGTGAGCAAATTCAATGAAAACAATTGGCACATATATTTGTTTGGGCTGGTCTATACAAAGAGCACTTCAGGTGGTAAAGTTGTCCCTGGATAGGACCACATAGGCTGCTAACTGAATGCACCTCCAAACAAAACCCCAACACAATGTCCCAACATATAACAAGTGGGAGGTTTCCACCAAGCATCATGCCATGTCATCCCATCTGCAATCTGAGGTGATACCAGACAGGACTATACTAAATGCCCACATAGTGAGATATCATCGTCACCACCATCATCAAATTGGTATCTCATTTTATCACACAATGGTATATAAGCTGGATGCATTGAAAAAAAGATAATCCTGCACAAAACAATCCTGTGAAATGTAAATAGAGGTCTAGCATATAGCATTTGAATGTGGTGCTCTGAACATTTGGATTTGACATGTATGTGCATTTATCAATTTATTTCTTAAGCATTCCGGATTAGATGAACTATTCCTTTTGTGAGTTATGATGTATTGGGAAAGTTAGAGGATGGTGAAATCACCCGGATAATATAAGAACAAGAGCCAAAGTACATGATACTGAAAGTCTATCTAGTCAAGCATTTTGTTCTCATAATGGCCAACACATTGTCCCTGGAAAAATAAGAAGCAAAACCTCCTGCTCATGTTTCCCATCAATTAGGACTGATAGTGTTACACACTGAAAGAACATTGGTTGACTGGTTGTTGATCATCATTAGTCTCATTGCTCAGAAAAAAGGAGAAGAAGGAGAATCCTCAACCAGTGCTTGGCGGCTGTGATGGGCTGGATGAGGGCTAATAAACTGAAGCTTAATCCTGACAAAAAAGAGGTCCTCTTGGTCAGTCGTGGGACTGATTGGGGTATAGGGTGGCTACCTGTGCTTGAAGGGGTTACACTCCATCTGAGAACGCAGGTCCGCAGCTTGGGGGTCCTTCTGGACTCTGCTTTGACACTTGATACTCGGATGTCAGCGGTGGCTGAAAGGGCCTTTGCACAGATAAACCTTGTGCACTAGCTGCACCCCTTACCTCGTAAAGTCCATGCCCTAGTTACCTCCAGACTGGATAACTGCAATGCACCCTACATGGGGCCCAGAAACTACAGTTGGTTCATAGATCTACAGCCAGGCTGCTAATGGGAGCCAGTTACAGGGAGCGGTCTACCCCAATGTTTAAACAGTTCACTGGTTTCCAATAAGTTTCCGGTTCCAATTCAAGGTGCAGGTGATCACCTACAAAGACCTGCCTACCTTTGTGATTGCATCTTCCCTTATCAACCAGCACGTACCCTGAGATCATCTGGGGAGGCTCTGCTGTTGCTTCCACCACCGTCTCCATTGAAGTTGGTGGGAGCAAAGGAGAAAGTCTTCTCAGTGGTGGCCCCCCAGCTTTGGAACGCCCTCCCTAGGGTGATAAGACAGCCCCCAATTTTGTCCTTCCGGCACTTTATTCTGGTCCTCCTATTGTTCCTTGTCATTTTGCTTAAGTTATGCCCCCTGTACATTTGATCTCTAGTACATTTGATCTCTGCACTTTCCATTGGCACCTTTAAGGAATTATTGCACTCATTGAGCCTGATCCCAGCTATGACTTACTTCAGCCACATTGTTTTTATGATGTTGTTTATGATTGTGTTTTGTTTTATTATTTGATTTGATTGGGTTCAATGTGTATTATTTTATCTGTAATTTTTGGGCTTGTTCTCTTATAAGCCACCCTGAGTCCCCATGGGGAGATGGTGGCAGGGTATAAAAATAAAGTTACTTACTTACTTACTAATCCTCGGGAGTAAAACAATGATTTTCTGTTCAAGGCAGAAGAAAGGTCACTCGATGAAGTTAACCTCAGTAGCTCAGCCATTGGGAGATAGAGGTTCTTTCTATGAGGTACAGAAGCTCTTATCGGAAAAAAGACTTATCAGTAGCAGCCTATTCAGCAACTTTCCCCCGCAGAGCAACCTATCAAAGCCAAAGCATTACCTGTTTGACTTGGATGAGCAGACGCCATCCAGAAATGAAAGCTTCTGTTTGCACAGGCAGGTTTAGAACATTAAAGATTAATAGAGGCTAATTTGCATGACAGGTTTGATTTCAGAAGACATAGAGAGGTGTCATCTGGAGAACAATGGG
The DNA here is from genome assembly GCF_037176765.1 of Anolis sagrei. Taxonomy (NCBI): domain Eukaryota; kingdom Metazoa; phylum Chordata; class Lepidosauria; order Squamata; family Anolidae; genus Anolis; species Anolis sagrei. Next base: position 43,148,459 of record NC_090021.1, read on the forward strand.
GTTTATGCAGGTGAAACGGTGCAGTCCAACTGTCTTTCCTGCTGCAATCATCCATGCAACATCTGTGTCAACAGTATGTGATGTAACTGAATCAATGTATGCAGGATGACATGCCTCATTCAAGTAGCTGTTGCATGTTGACAGTGAGACCTAGGCACTCTGTCCTACTTGTCTAGATCATTATCTTCCATAAAGGTGAAGCCAAATTAGTCATGTATATAGGAAATCCAGGGTTTCCTAAGAAAGAATGTGTCGTAAAGCTGAAGGCCTACAACTGTTATGTTATCTTATGTGATGTGTTTAATAATGTTTAATGTTTTATTAGAGAAGGGTCAATTTTAATGTTTTATACTGTTTTTTATCAATGGCATTGAATTGTTACCAACACTGTGAGCCATCCTGAGGCCCCTTTGGGGTTGAGAAGGGCCCCTTTGGGGTTGTGATATTTGAGATACAAATATTACAAATAATAAATAAATAAATAAATAATATTTGGACTGCAAATATTTATTTATTTAAAACATTAATATCCCGTCCTTCTCAACCCACAAAGGGGGACTCAGGGCAGCTTACAATTGGCAATCATTAGATGCCGACAAGGAACTATTACAGCACAGCAATTAACATAAACAGGTCAACAACAGTAGAAATACATTACAATACATTAAAAATACATTAAAAAGAATGGTCCTTAACATATTAACGCAGCCAAATCTGAGTCCGCAAATCCAAACAATAGTCCAGAGTTCCAGTCCGAATGCTTTGTCCCAGAGCCAAGACTTGAGTTTTTTCCTGAAGGAGAGGAGAGATAGAGTTGCCCTTATTTCACTGGGGAGTGAATGCCACAGATGGGTGGCCACCACCAAGAAGGCCCTGTCTCTCGTCTCCGCCAGTCCCACTTGAGAGGGTGGCAGGCAGAGCCATAGCCAGAAAAAAAATGTGTGTGTGTGTGTGGGGGGGGGGGGGTGAAAATTACGGAGGGGGTTGAAAATTTCTGGGGAGGGGGTTGACACCTGCCTCCTAGCTCACACTGAAGCAAAGAGCGCAGCAGGGGGCAGAGCAGCCTTCAATAGCCTGCAGCTCCGCCCCTGTCAACCACCTCCACCAAGTCTGGCCTCCTTAATGAGAGCATTCAACACACACACACCCAACTTGGTTGCTTCGCTACATCAGCTATTGCTGCAAGTAATGACAGTGTGAATAAATTGTTGAGATAGTGCTTGCAGTTCTTGAGGGACTCGTAATTTTTTGCGTCTCATAGACTTAGCATGGGGATCTGGTTAACCAGTTAAAATTCATTAGTAAACCAGGTTTTTTTAACCTGAAAAATTGGGGGGGGGGGTTGAACCGCTACCCCCCCCCCCCCCCCCCCCGCTACAGGCTTGAGAGCAGGGCCTCCCCAGACGATTGTAAACTCTGCTGTTTTTGTTTTTTATTTTTTTGCTCCTACTGCTTTCTCTTTTGTTTTGGGTTTTAGTTGGGGAGGATGACATTTAAAAATATGTCTGGTCCTACAGTTTAGGACTTGAAGATGTCACTTGTTTGGATTGCAGAGTCTTCCAGACAAACAGTAACCATCCAAAGCTCCCAGAAGCAATATTTCAAATCTCTGTTATTTTACAATGCATAACTGAGTTGCTCTATTTAGCACAGAGATAACCAAATGCCTTCAGAGCCAACACTGTGTTTTCGTTCATATGCTTAGGCAGACCACAAAGATAAAAGGGTTATTGTGCCTTTTTCATGTGATTTTCTCAGCTTTGTTTACTAGCCATGCTGATTGAGGGATTCTGTGAGCTTTAGCCCAAAATATTTTCTCTTCTATCTTCTGTCCTTGACCACAACAGTGCGCCAGATGGGGAATGTTTTTGATACCTCCCTCATTTTTTTCAGTGTTTGACTCTTTCCTGTTTGTGTTGTATCTGAAGCATACAGTTTGCATGCAATCTGTATCTCTGTCATCTGGGGTTGTAAATTGCAAGCATGGACTTCAGGCTTGTAGCCGGGGGGGGGGGGGGGGCTTGAGGGGCTTCAGCCCCCACCCCCAAATCCTCAGGGTGGTCTGCGAGAAGGCTTTACTGGTACATTATTTAAACTGTTATGTTTATTCATATCATGATCTGATCACCATGCTCAATATATCCCATATGCATGGGGCTATTGGGATAATGATACAAAAGGTTTGCTAGGGTAGATCCTCAGCCCCCCCCCCCCAATCAAACTCAGCACCCCCCGAATCAAAATCCTGGCTACGGACCTGATGGACCTGATAGTAGTGGCTTATACATTGTCCTTAATCTCCATTGTTTGCTGCTACTATAAATTTCACTATAGATTTAAAGAAAGCTTTAGCATAATTGTCCCAGTTTTACATGTGAAGATGAACTGTTGCCACCATTTGTTTCAGATGACAGATAGATTGTGGTCTAGGTAACCAAGGATGGGCACACCCTGTTGTTTGAAATTCAAGTAGTGACCTAGACTGACTGTCCTTAATTCAACCTTCAGTGGAAAATCTTGCCCTTGCAGAAACAGGACTTCATGATATTCTGTTTCTTTCACTCGTCTTTTCTTACACTTTTACCGTATTGCTTCTGCAAGTTGATCCTCACATAACATACCATATACACTCGAGTATAAGCTGAGTTTTCAGCCCCTTTTCAGATTGAAAAAGCCCCCTTCGACTTATACTTGAGTCAAAGTTATTTATTATTTTACTCTGTTATTACATTTATTATTTTACCCTCTTTATTATTGTCATTGGAAGGATACCTAAGCACATTTACATTGAAGAAGGTTAGAATAATGGTTTAATCAGAATTGGACAGTTCTATCTTTAATTACAGCTGTATGTAAATACTAGCCATCCCCTGCCACATGTTGCTGTGGCTCAGTCTGTCTATATGTGTTTTGTGTGTGTATAGGTGTGTACATATATTTGTGTATATGTGTGTTTGCATATATATGTGTGTGTGTGTGGTTTTGCGCATGTGTAGTAATGTATTTTTGGTTTTTGGCTTTTTAAGACTCTTCCACTGTGTTTTTGAGTGTTTTTATGAGTGATGATCACTCGTTGGCCTGATAGGTGCATTGTGTCCAAATTTGGTGTCAATTCGTCCAGTGGTTTTTGAGTTATGTTAATCCCACAAACGAATATTACATTTTATTTATATAGATTCAAAAACATTTAACCTACTGATGCTTCAATTAATATAATTTTATTGGCATCTATTTTTATTTTTGAAATTGATCAGTAGCTGCTGCATTTCCCATCCTCGGCTTATATTTAAGTCAATACGTTTTGCCAGTTTCTTGTGGTTAAAATTAGGTGCCTTGGCTTATATTTGGGTTAGCTTATACTCGAGTATATACAGTCTATGCCCAGCCCACATACTTTCTAGCTGTGGTTAAGGACCCCCAGATTTATGCTTCTACTTGTACACCAGAACAATAAGTTATGGATTTGCCTATAATCACATCATTGATCTTTCAAAGGTGATGATGACTGGAAAGATGCAAACTTCACAATGTCTGCATGATCTTCTCCATTGATTAGTTATCGGTCATAAAAATTATACAAAATGCTTACTCTCCCTCCCCTTGGCCCAAATCTTTTATTGTGACATCATGAAGATTTTCTCCCATTCTTATCTTCTGAAGAGGAAGCTGGAGATATTTACTGTTTTCAGGTGTCATTTATACTGGTGTCCGTACACTGTCATCAACCACCCTGCTCACATCCTGCAATTTCACTTCTGTGGCTACTTGATGAAGGCTATCCACAAGTAATAAGGTTTTCCTCTTTTATTACTGCCTCCCACTTTGCTTAACATAATTACCTTTTTGAATGAGTCCTGTCATCTCATGAAATGTTCAAAGTATGATATCTTTATTTAGGCAATCCTGGATTTTAGGAACAGTTCAGTCTTGATATGACCCTGAAGCCAGTTATTGGGCATTTTGCCAAGTTAGTGGCTTCAATAGAATTATCCTCCAGCACAACATTTCAAATACATTGACAGTTTTCCTCATTGTCCATCTTTCACAGCCATACATAAAAATCAAAAATATGAAAACATCAAAGAGCTTGACGTTGGCATTCAATTATGTATCCTTACACTTCAGGATGTTATCAACTGCTCTTCTAAGTCTTAGTCATCTCATGATTTTTGACAACAGTCCCCAGTTTGATTTAAAACTGAGCTAAGGTATGGAAAATCTTTAGCTATTTTGATGTCTTTATTGTTCATAGTGTCAATCAGAGGTGTCAGACTTGTAGCTCTTCAGATGTTTGGACCTCCACCTCCCAGAAGCCCCAAACAGTTTGTGCAATGGCCAGGAATTCTGGGAGCCAAAGTCCAAAATACCTGGAGGGCCACAAGTTTGACACCACTGGTGTAAATAATTTGTCTTTACTATTCTTAATATTCAGTTGTAACTTTCCTTTTGCATTTTCTTCTTTACTTTCCTCAACAGTTGTTCCAAATCTTTGCTATTTCCTGCTAGTAATACGGTGTCATTTGTATATCTTAAATTGCTGCTGTTCCTACCCCTGCCTCTTTCCTTTGAATTTAATCCCAATTTCCATTGGCTATACTTGTCTGATTTGTGTACAAATCAGACAAGTAGAGTAATAAAAAGCAACCTTGTCTGACCTCTTTGCCAAGTGGAAACCATTGAGATTCTCTAAATTGTATCCTGATAGTGGCCTCTTGTCCTGAATGTCAGTTCACATCAGGGCAATCAAATGTTGTGCCATTCATTTCTTTTAGAGATATTACATAAATTAAATCAATTCTTGAAGCTGTGGAGTAAAATGATCAACACTCAACCTTTGTTCACTGCCATAACCATAAAGAGAACTGGCATGACCAGGGAAGTAAACATGCCCACTCCCTTGCTGGATCCCAGAGACAGTCTTCACTAACACACCTTCTCCGACTGGAATTTTAAAAGCTGCTAAAAACACCTGCTTGGCTAGCTCTGTACTGGAGCTAACCTGCCCCAAGCACAATAGGCTCGGCTGGTTCAGAGAAGCATAATTTAGATTGCTTCATGTCTGCGGGTGAGGCTTTCTGTTTTATGGAACACATACCTCCCTCCTCTCCCCCTGATGTCTCTGCTCCGTTTTAGAGCACCATGCCACCTCTGTTCCCTGAAGTCTTCTCCCCTCACCAATTGCCACCAGCTCCTGCCTTGTATGAGGTCTGGCTTTAGAGGAAAAGTTGTTCATTCTTTTTGTTTTTGTTCCCTCCCTGAACAGAAGCAGGTCGAGACATTGTGTATTCTACAGAAACCTGTTTCTCTCTGCCTTGCAATTGTCTGCTCCCTCACGCTATGCCGGCAATTTTCAAAGATGTCTATTATCAGCATGTTAATAACCTTTCATAATGTTTAATTACTTGGAAAGGTAAATCAGTTCTGGGGTAATTATTTAAAAGGCATGCCCACTTTGTTTGCTCCTGGCAGAGACCTCAGTTCTCTTGCTCCCAGTCGATAAACTGATATCAAATCAGCCGACGGCACTTCATGACAACAGGTGACAAGTACAGCAAGGAGGACTAGGGGAATTTCTTGGTTCTCCCTTCTCAACCCACTGGCACTTTTTCCCTATCCAGGGCATTTTATAATGGCATTTCTATAAGCTCCTATGATGACTGATAGACCGGTATGACACTCTTGCTTTGTTTTGATATAATCCTGACAGAAAGAAAGGTAGTAGAAACGACTGTCACAGGTAGCAGATGTGGGAAGGCAACAACTCCAAAGCCACTTTGCTTCAGTCCTCCAGTCATTTCCCTCAAGAAAGAGCTGTATATGCCACACAATTACATTATTTGCACAAGCCACTTGCCTTAAGTTGCTGTAGGATACTGTCCAACTGCTATTACTGAAGTCAAATTCGAAATTAGTTCCATTCACTTCTGTACACAAGATCAGATCAGTTTGCATGAGATAATAAAATGTTTTTGGTTATATGCACCATGCTGTCCGACCCAAGGCACCTTCTATTAAACTAAGCTAGAAATACCAAATGTTTTGTGTACTCGCTCCCTTTGGAAAATATCACCAGAATTTACCAGCTGCTGATATGATGACTGAATCATTCCAAACAAATATGTACAGTAATGCCTTACTCACATTTTTGTGAACAAAATCCACCAGGACTGATTCAGTCCTGGACTATGTTTACAATCTTTCTGTTGGCATAAGATTATATTATTAGAAATATTGCTAAATATGATTTCACAATACTCTACTCATTCATTCATTTTTATTCATTTCATTTTATGAATGCATTAAGTGTTCCATTGGGGTAGCTGTGGAATAGGTTAATTTTTTCTTTATGCTCACAAAGAAAGGTGGTAATTCGGGAAGGAGAGAGGGAGACAGACAGACAAGGTATTTCTTTGATGTTTTTAAAGATAAGGCAACATCCTATTAAATTCCATGGGAAGCGCTGGATTTTGTGCCATTGATTGCCTTGATAAACTGTCAGGTTCAATTTGAACTCTACTCAGGACCTCATGTCTACATTAGCTAGAATCCTCAAATTGGCCCCAAAATCACTTTTGGGCATCCAGATGATGTGTAGGGACATCTGATCCATAACACAAGGCAAACCTATAATGTGGGATAAACTCTGGAGGGCTTGTGGTCATTGCTGGATACCATTGCTGACAACAGGAAAAGTGTCCGATGACCTGGTGAAAGGATGGGGCTAAAGACCTTGTAAAATTTATTTTATTTTATTTATATGCCACCTTTCTCCCAGACTGGAATCCAAGGTGGCTTACAAAACAACAAGCTAAGAAAGCATATATTACACAATGTAAAAACAATTAAAATTATATAGTACATTTAAAAATCAATTAAAAATATACAAAAGTGAAAAATATATAAAACATGTCCAATAAAAAGCCACATTGCCTTATGCTTTAACAACCCGATTAAATAAATATGTCTTCACCTGACAGCAGAAGGAAAGTAGGAAGCCAAGTGGCCCATGAAAGGGAGTTCCTGAGGATGGGAAGAGCAGCTGAGAAGACTTTCATAACCTCACCTAAACTACAACTCTATGATTCCATAGAATGGAGCCATGACAGTAAAAGTTGTGTCGAACTGCATTGATTCTACCATATAGATACACCCTAAGTAGTGGAACCCCCAGCTCGAAGATTCAGGGTACATTTCATGGTATCATAGAATTTACCATATTGGCGAAGGCTTTCATGGCTGAAATCACTGGCTTGTTGTAGGTTTCTTGGGCTGTATGGCCGTGTTCTAGAAGCATTCTCTCATGACCTTTCACATGCATCTATGGCAGACATCCTCAGAGGCATCCTGGGACCTCACAACCTCTGAGGATGCCTGCCATAGATGCAGGCGAAACGTCAGGAGAGAATGCTTCTAGAACATGGCCATACAGCCCAAGAAACCTACAACAATTCATAGAATTTACTGTTAGAAACAGGCCATGACTTTCCATTTTCGTTTCAATAAAGGGATAGTTGTTTATTTTGCTTTTGGGATGGTAAAATAGCATTCCATGTCTGATGACCAAAAACAGGAGGATCTCCAGGAAAGAGGATGAAATGTGAAATGGTGTGATAGCTTTGAGGCTTGCTGAAAAGTGAAGTGTAATATCTTTGCATTAAGATGGTACCTATCTTTAGATTTTCCAGTGTTGCCAGCAGTGCTATGGCTCAGAACAGCATTACATGGCAAAGTATTAAATGATTGTGATATCGTGTATCATTGCATTCTTTACTTGTACAGCGCCAGCAGAATGCTATGCCAAATTTGGGAAAGTGCTCTTCTTGCGAATGATTTGGACTGGGGCAGGGCAGGCTGTTACTCAGTTATTTCAATAAAAGTCATTTTGTTTGCTTTTTTCTTTGTAGCCAGCATGGAGGTATTTTTCTAGATAAATACAGGTATTGTAAAACATAATCCATGTTGGTTATCTCCAGCTTTTACTGGATTTTGTGGAAGATTTATTCTGAAGCTCATCTATAGCTGTTTTTCATGTTTGAGGACATAGCTGCTGTTGTTATTGAAGAGCTGTCTCTCATATGGAATTTTTAAACTATGGGACATAAGGATGTTTGAGGACACAGGAGAATGAACTTGTTTGCAACCAATTCTTCGTGTCAGAAGTTACTTGAGAAACTACATGTCGCTTCTGGTGTGAGAGAATTGGCCGCCTGCAAGGGGCCAATGTTTTACCATCCTGTAGGAGGCTTCTCTCATTTCCCTGCATGAGAAGCTAGAACTCAACAGATGGGAGCTTACCCTGCTCCCTGGATTCAAACCACCAACATGTCAGTCGACCAGTCTTGCTGGCACAAGGGTTTAACCCATTGCGCCACTGAGGGCTCCATAGTTTCCTAATGTTGGGAGACAAATTGCTGTGCACCAATGTATCTTGGTTGTTCCTCTGCTTCTTGTTGTATGTTTCTGCAGGTATTTAAGTGCCACTCCCAACATCTCCAGTTAGGACCTCTGGTGATGATGGCATTCCCAATGATGAAGGGTGTTGTCATTAAACCCATCTGAATGGTACCACTAGTTTGGTGAAAGTTGCATTATGTTTTTATGGCGATGCTCAGTATGATATCTCATGTTCACTACCTTTGTAATTTATCTTAAGAGTCCTGTAATTTAGTTTAACCCCATAATTGCTACCATTCACAGAACAAACTCCCTTGCTGTTTTGGTACAGTTAATGTGTGTTAATTTAGGGCTGAAGTGGTAGCACCCAGTGAGTCTATCACTATTATTCATTTAAGTACTGAGTGGCAAATGGAAGATCTCCAGTGCGGCTGAAAAAGAAAACTGGATATGAATAAATGGCTTCTACTGAGTGGCTGTGAGTTGTCTGGGCTAAATGGCTATGTTCCAGAAGCATTATTTCCTGATGTTTTGTCCACATCTACGGCAAGCATTCTCAGAGGTTGAGAGGTCTGTTGGAAACTTGGCAAATTAGGTTTATATATCTGTGGAATGTCCAGAGTGGGAGAAAGAACTCTTGAGGCAGGTGTGATTGTTGCAATTGGCCACCTTGATTAGCATTTAATGGCCTTGCAGCTTCAAATCCTGGCTGATTGCTGCCTGGGGAATCCTTTTTTGGATGTGTTAGCTGCCCCTGATTGATTTTTGTCTGGAATTCCCCCGCTTTTTGAATGTTGTTCTTTACTAGCTGTCCTGATTTTAGAGTTTTTTAAATACTGGTAGTCAGATTTTGTTCATTTTTATGGTTTCCTTCTTTCTGTTGAAATTGTCCACATGCTTGTGGATTTCAGTGGCTTCTCTGTGTAGTCTGACATGGTGGTTGTGAGAGTGGTCCAGCATTTCTGTGTTCTCAAATAAAAATTGACTCTTACTTTTCCAAACAGATTGGAGTGGATTTCATGTCTCACCTCTAAGCTTGACGCTAAAGTGATGTTAAAATGGCAGGCTTCCCATGTGATGTGACTATGATGTACCATCTGCTTTTGTTATGCAGAAACATGCACTTTGTTAACGAGGTATACATGTTCCTACTCAATTGGTATGGTCAAAATCTTATATTGCGTTTCTTTCTGGATCTTGCCGTATTCCTCCTCGTTTTTTTTTTAAAATAAAGTTAGCACCACCTTATGGCAACATTCTCACAGGATATTATAGACAAGATTTATTCATCACTGTTTCCCATTGCCTTTCTCAATTGATGAGAAAGCATGATATGCCTAAAGTCATCCTAGTGGGATCTTATGTCAGAGAGGAGGGTGAGATTTAATCCATGGTTTTCTGTAATCCAACATCAACACTCAAAGTACTACATCAAGTTGCTAACTTTTTTCTGTTAATGAAACTTAAAGCTCTAATGACAGGAATGATGATACAACAGTTCTCCAAAGAACCCCCCCCCCCCCCAATGAATGTCTTGATTCAGTGGCTTGGATCCAGAGTCTTTCTTCAACAGATTGAAAAGTTCCCTCCATCCATAGAAGGCCTTTGAGCTACTGGAATATTTCCTCTGGTAGAGCTGAGAGGAGAAGAAGGTGACAGTCCCTGCTTCCTGTTCTCCTGGAAGATGATGCTGACGTTTGTGAACAGGTGACTGAATGGGCCAAAAATAGCCTCTTCCTCCTTCATGCTGGCCAAATTTTGCTTCAAGTTGTCCTGCTGGCAATAGGCTGAAAGCTGGGTACAATCCTGTAAAATGTATATCTATGAAAGTGTATTAGTTAAATGAATGAATAATAGAGAAATAGACCCCCGGTGGTGCAGTGGGTTAAACCGCTGAGCTGCTGAACTTGATGACGGAAAGGTCACCGGTTCGAATCCAGGGAGCAGGGTGAACTCTCACTGTTAGCCCCAGCTCCTGCCACCCTAGCAGTTTGAAAACATGCAAATGTGATTAAATCAATAGGTACCACTTTGGTGGGAACATAATGGCACTCCATGCAGTCATGCCGGCCACATGACCTTGGAGGTGTCTACAGACAATGCCAGTTCTTCAGCTTAGAAATGGAAATGAACACCAACCCCCAGAGTCGGACACAACTGGACTTAATGTCAGGGGGAAACCTTTACCTTTACCTTAGACCAGGCATCCTTGAACTGTGGCCCTCCAGCTGTTTGGGCCTTCAACTCCCAGAATTCCTGACAATTGAACAAGCTTGTTAGGGCCTCTGAGAGTTGGAGGCCCAAACAGTTGGAGGGCCACAGTTCGAGGATGCCTGCCTTAGACCACTGAAGAGAGACATTAAGACATCAAACATGAACGTCCTGGGGCGAAAAGTACCCAATGATGGGAAATGCATAAAAGCTATTTCTGGTCAGTGATGGTCAAAAACTGTGTCAAAGATCTGTGTCCTGACTCAGATCAATGGGCTGATGGCAGGTTGAAATCCTAGTCCTCTTGATTCCAGAAAGTCTGAAAGTATCTCAAAAGGGAATTCAGGTTTAATCAAGAAATGCCTGTAAGCCAAATTCGATTTGATTCCCAGTCAGTGTCCTCTGTTAAACTTGTAGAGAATGTGATCATACAACCTCTTCTGAATGACTTGATCCAGCTCGTTTCATTCCATGCAAATGGTTCCAGCATGTTGTCAATTTGTGATTCTTCCCTCTTTCTAGTTTTCTCCTTTCCTCTCTGTCTCTTGATTACATTTTACATTTATATTCCATATTTCTATTAAATGTGCCCAAGACAGCTAACACCAATGATATCCACAACAGAAAGTAGGCAATATGAATATCATCACACGTAATGATACAATAAAATTTTTATAAAAATCAATTATGACAAGATAAGAAGGGGGAGAAGAGGAGGAAAAATAACAAAAGCGTAAAGAAAAATATTGTAGATCTCAGGAGGAAGTTCATTCAAAGTTGTAGTGAAGGATAGCAATAAATCTACCCGCACAGCAACCTATAAAGGCCTTAAATCAAAACTATAGCTGCCTATGCAGTACTCATTGCTAGTTAAAGTAGGACACTGCTGCTAAAGGAAGATGGAGTTGTTAAAGGAACAGACAGGAGATGGGAGGGAGCTCTTTGAGGTCGCATGAGGTTGCATGTTATATGAGGAATGACTTGGGTGTGGTTGTTGAGGGATGCCAATACTTTTGTACAACTCAATAGCACAGCCACACTTGGAATACGATGCACACTTTTGGTTGCCACAGCTCTCCCCCACCCCAGGAAAGATGTTATACCCAGAAATATACATAAGGAAGCTGTTGAAATGTTCAAAGGGTTGAGAGAACGCCCTTAGGAAAGAAGGTTTATGACATTGATTTACCTTAGTAAAATGAGTAAGGAGGGGGCATAACAAGGGATAATAAATATGGTAGGGTCTTTTTGGGTTAGGTGTGACTTGAGAAACTGCAAGTCACTTCTAGTGTGAGAGAATTGGCTGTCTGCAAGGACGTTACTTCGGGGATGCCTGGATGTTTTACCATCCTGTGGGAGGCTTCTCTCATGTCCCCCCATGAGAAACTGGAGCTGACAGACAGGAGCTCACCCCACTCCCTGGATTCAAACTACCCATCTTTCAATCAGCAGTCTTGTCAGCACAAGGGTTTAACCCACTGTACCCCCAGGGGCTCCAATATGGTAGGTAGAATAGAGATACATTTTCTTAAGCCCATGATACTGAATGGCGGGAGATTCAAGAGACACAAGGAAGTATTAATTCATAAACAATATGTACTTCAGTATGGAAAACACAATTGTCGCTTTAGGTATCTACATAAATCAAAGGAAGATGTGATCAATGAAGTAGTTCTTTCCCAAATTGATTTTTAAAAGTTTTTTGTGTGTGTTGAAACTTGCATATATTAGTAATTGCCAGAGTAATTTTCAATGGTAAGCAAACAGTATTTTGGCCCCCTCCCCCCAACCAATCATTGATATATATTTTCTGTTCGTCATGGGAGTTCTGTGTGCATATTTGGTTCAATTCCATCATTGGTGGATTTTAGGTGAACTATACATCCCAGTAACTACAACTCGCATTTGTCAAGGTCTATTTTCCCCCAAGAGCGCCTCAAGAGCACCCCTGGGCAAAATCAACTATACTGTGAATGCTTACTTTGCGTAATGAGTTGAGCCGCCCCTGGTAATAGCACAACCCTGCTTGACAAATAATACATTTATTCACATGTATGATGGAAAAAAGCATGTCAATGGCTATGTGCCCAAAAATTGGAAATACAGACTACTTCCTAAAAGTCCTTTGAGTTCAACAGGGGAAACTGTTTGGCTGGTTGTAGCAATCTCACCACAATGTCTGTGTTGTGTGTGGTATCAACAGGGTCAGTGTAAACAGGGAAAACCAGGTTTTGTTTCATCAGTATAGACAAGCCCTTAGTCAAACTTTTGGCCCCGGATGATGTGGAATGGAAGGTGTGGCTGTTTTTCTTTCTCATTTGTAATGTTGTAAATGCCTTTAAACTGTTTTAATGAGCACTATTTTTAATGTAATTTATTTGTTTTGTTTAACTACTAAATTTGATGTTAGCTGTATTCTAGTTGAAGCTAGATTGTAAACTCTGTTGAGTCTTGTATCGGGAAAAGTCAGAATATTCAGTAATCAATCAATCATACTGTACTAGTCAAGCAATAAAAACTGGGTGTCTATTGAACTCCTGGTGAGCTCCTATACTGGAGACTCTCAACCTGGTAGGTCACAAGTTTTGCAAGTTTGACCTAGATCTGCTCTTAGATTTTCCTGTTGCTTTGAACTTTTGTGGTCCAAGCAACATTTTATATTGCTTTAAAACCCTCTTTGCTATATCGTTCATCTGCTTGAGCAATCTGTAGGCTGTGTGCAGGCATGTAGCCGGGGGGGGGGGGGGGGTTGAGGGGCTTCAGCCCCTCCCCCCCGGAAATTCTCATGGTGGTTCGTGAAAAGGCCTTACTGGTGCATTATTTAAACTGTTATGTTTATTCATATCATAATCTGATCACCATACTCAATATATCCCATATGCATGGGGGTATTGGGGTAATGATACAAAAGGTTTGCTAGGCTAGACCCTCTTTCACTCAGACTCAGCCCCCCCCCCGAAACACAGCCCCCCCTGAAGATTTTTTAGCCCCCCCCCCCCACGAAACAAAATCCTGGCTACGGGCCTGGCTGTGTGTGAGAGAGAGCAAAAGACAATCTTGTCAACTTGCAGAAATGTTTTCTTGCCCCCCTTTTCCCAGGGGCAAGGACCACACTTTCTAAATCATGATGTTCCTTGCACAGAAATGTAGGGACATGCCCAGAAGTGGGAACTGGCTGTCTTTGCTCTTTCTGAGCTGCTGACAGAGCCCTTTGAAAACAACATCGCTAGGTTCACCTCCTTGATATTAATTGGCACAAGATCCCCAGCAATTACATATACAAAAGACAGTTTTCCCACAGCAGTCATTCTACAAATTCACTTCTGAATCTGGCTCATGGAAGACCACACCACTAGTTCATCTCAGGGCCTTTAAAGGTTCCTTTTTGTACCATAAAGTGCTCTGGAAGTTGTGGTCCAAAAGGACTTTTCCCAATGAGAATGAGAAAATATCATTCTCCATTGGAAAAGAAGGAAGAGTGTCAAGAGAGGAAGAAAAGAAAGAAGGGTTGATCTACTCTTTGGTTTTGGCTCTATTGATCTTTGGCTTTGATGCTGCTCCCTCTATCTCTCCCCCTTTTTTCCAGTCCCCAATAGACTTCTCCTGAGTGAATATCAATTGGGGGGGGGGGGGGGGGAGTCACTCACTTCTCAACCTCATCAGATGAAGCTGAATTTAGCGGCGTATGGCAGTTCCCTTTTCCTTTTGCCACGGAGCCCGATTACTCCTATCCCATGACACACAGTTACTTCTGGCGGGAAGAGAACCGGCATATGCTTCCTGTGTTGCATAGAGATCAATGGGGGGAAACTGGGTGGCAGATGCTTCCCATGTGGGATGAGGTAAGGGGGAAGCTGAGCAATGCGGGGCATGGGGCAACGGGTTCTCCCCACCGGGCAAATAGGATGAGGTCCTAGTCAGAGCAGCCAGGACAGGTTTGCATTAGGAAAATTTTCCTCCTCTTGTTCTAGGCTGGACCCTCTTGAATCTAGGTTTTGAGAACTGTTCTGAATTTTGGTCTCCTCTATGGATGCAGCCACACTCTAGAAATAATGCAGTAACATCACTTTAGCTGCTATGGCTCAATACTACGGAATCCTGGGTTTTGTAGTTTGATGAGACACCATCCCTCTTTTGTAGTGAAGGCTGAAGACCTTGTAAATCCCGACTCTCATGATTCCATCGCATTTAGCCATGGTGATGTCAAACTGCATTAATTGTACTGTGTAGATGCACCCTATAAGCATCTTGCTGAGGTGATCCACTAACTGTGGAAGCACTAGACTTCCAGTTTGGTTGAAGCTCTGCAGGCCCGTAGCCAGGATTTCATTTTGGGGGGGCGGGCTGAATTTTTCTGAGGGGGGGGGCTGAGTTTCAGGGGGGGCTGAGTCTGAGTGAAAGAGGGTCTAGCCTAGCAAAGCTAGCCTAGCAAACCTATTGAGTATGGTGATCAGATCATGATATGCATAAACATAACAGTTTAAATAATGCACCAGTAAGGCCTTTTCGCGAACCATCATGAGAATTTCGGGGGGGGGGGGGAGGCTGAAGCCCCTCAAGCCCCCCCCCCCCCCCCCGGCTACATGCCTGTAGCTCTGCTAACAAGAAGGAAATATCTACTTTTGGTTTGTTGATCAACTTTGAAATAAAATAAGGTTGTTTTTTGCCCCTTCTTAAAAAAACATACAATTGATTTTTGTGTAATAGATAGTATTTTGTTCAAATTGAGAATAAATATGTTATGTTTCCAAAGTTTTTTTGTTTATTTCCTCTGTCTTACCCACTTGGGAATTCTGGCATTGTGTTTTCTACGTTTCCTCTGAGAAAAAAAACAAATAGGATGTTGACGTACATTGAAACGTTCCACAATATGAATACATTTTTCAAATCATTTTCCAGCCCACTCCCATCTCAATTCCTGACATGTCAATAATATTACCACTTAAGGAGGGAAGGCAATATATAAATGAGCAGTTGTGCTAAGAGATTTGTGGTCAGTAGTCCAAAAAGGTAACTTCTTCAAGCTCTGTGGATAAGATGAGTATGTTCTTTCCTTCCTGCTTGAGTCAGGAACCATATGCGGTTGAAGCAGCAATGATCCACTAAAACTTGGAGGCTGGGTAGCTTGAACTGGCTTTCTGCCATTATGCCCTGGAACGGCTTATTAACAAGACACTGTAAGCGGGCAAAGAAGAACATCATCCAAATTCTCTGGCACTGGAATATATTGTAAACATTGGATATTAACCTCTCAGAAACTAAACATGCTAACACAGAGATTGAAGATGTTGCTTGTTGGACTGTACTCTCAGAATCTGCTGGCTCTGCTAGGTGGGAGCTGCAGTTCAAAAGGTAGCATTTCCGAGATCTGGGTTAGATGTCCCACTAAAACCCTATATTAATTAATCACATTTATATCCACCCTTCTCATCCCAAAGGGGACTCAGGGCAGCTTACATAATTGGCATTATTCCATGCCCAAACAAAAACAACAATTAAAAACAATTAAACAATGCATTAAAATAACATTAAAACATATGTAGATGTCCTAGTCATCCGCAAACCAGATCAACAATTGGGTAACACAGTTTACAGAAAACCTACACACACAGATAGATAGATGCTGCTGAGGCTGCTATAGAAGAGGCCGGAACATCTCCAGCAAGCTCTCCTTTGGGGCTCCTCGTGAGGGAGACTGCAACCCCAGGCCATTTCCAGCTGGTCAGACTAACCAACTCCAGGAAGGTACAGCTATAAAAACTGAGGCAGGGCTAAAGGAATCTAGTTACTATATCATTCTAACCCAGGAGTCTGTATAGCAACTATGGGAAAACTAGGAAATTATTATGTGAAACGTTGTAGGCTTTTACTGTTTTAATTGTTTGTTTTATAATTTTATATGGTATGTTCATTGTTATGTGCACAATGTGGCATTTAATTTTTGCTGTAGTTTATAAGCCGCCCTGAGTCCCCTTCGGGGTGAGAAGGACGGGGTATAGATATAGTAAATAAACAAATAATACATACATAAAAACTCCAACCATGTGTGTCTATGGTCAACTTCTGTATTTGAATCAAATCTGTGAAGAATCAAATCTACAAAAGCCAAACACATAAATGTGTAGTATAAGCTGTAAGCCTTTAATATTTGGGATAATGGGAGCAGCAGTCTTGAGAGCAGCAAGCTAGTTTAGGAAGAGCAACCGGAAGAACATGTGGCACGTAGGACTCTGACTTCAGTAGCTCACCAGTGCCTGTTTGCTGCTCCACGTATTCTGTGCATGCAGTTCATACAAATTCTGCAGTGTCACATCACACGAACACAGAATGTTTTTTTAAAGTAATGCATTGCTGTGATGTTCCAAGTTCCTTTTTTCATGCTATACCTGCATTTCTAAAAAGTAACTACCTTTACTTGTAGTTACTTAGGGAAAAAAGCAGTCTCCAAATTCAGCAGCACCTCATAGCACTTCTACCTTGCCAGTGCAGTAGAGTCTCGCTTATCCAACATAAACGGGCTGGCAGAACATTGGATAAGTGAAAATGTTGGATAATAAGGAGGGATGAAGGAAAATCCTATTAAACTTCAAATTACATTATGATTACATTATGATTTCACAAATTAATCACCAAAAACATCCTCTTTTACAACAAATCAACAGAAAAAGCAGTTCAATACACGTTACGTAGTAATTACTGTCTTTATGATTTCAGCATCAAAACTGACAAGGGTTCTTTCTTTTTCGCACTCTGGACTGCGTTGGATAATACAGAAGGTTGGATGAGTGAACGTTGGATAAGTGAGACTCTATTGTAGTTCTTTTCCAGCATTTAGTAACACAACTTGAAATGTAACTTCCCAGTATGGCAGGGATTCGACTCTGGTCTTCCAACTTTGTAACTCTGTGGTCTAAATTTTACAGTTGCACTGCAAGAAGAGTAATAACATTCATCATCAAATTATAATTGGAATTCCCCTCCCCATTTTCTGGGGAGAGGAACTAATTACAAGCAACTCATTGTTTGCAGCTGATTGTTTCAAAGCTCTGAACAGAACAAAAAAGCATACAAGCAAAAGTAAAATATAAAGGCATGTTGCAGCATGTACCATATTAATGAATTGCACTCGCATATCACTGTGAGCCCCCGCTGGCGCAGCAGGTTAAACTGCTGAGCTGCTGAACTTGCTGACGAAAGAGTTGGTGGTTCAAATTGGGGGAGTGGGGTGAGCTTCCGCTGTTAGCCCCAGCTTCTGCCAATCTAGCAGTTCAAAAGCATGCAAATGTGAGTAGATCACTAGGTACCGCTCTGTCGGGAAGGTAACGGTGCTCCATGCAGTCATGCCGGCCACATAACCTTGGCAGTGTCTATGGACAATGCTGACCCTGGCTTAGAAATGGAGATGAGCACCACCCTCCAGAGTAGGACACAACTAGACTTAATGTCAAAGGGAAACCTTTATCTTTATCTTTGCGATTCTGTAGGTTGACAATATTGCTTATTTGATATTATAGTTGATAAGAGTCCCCAGCCAGCATCACCAATGGACATACTTGTGTGGGACCTAGGCAATTCTGGGAACTATAGTGGGATTCTAGAAACTGTAATCTAAAAATAACCCATTTGAAAAATTCTGTACATACCAAATCTGTCCCCTGTGAACACACCTATGGGTCTGACTCACTTTTCCTCAGAATCTATATTGCCTGAAGTATGAGATTTTTTTTGTGCTCTGCTTCTATTTCAAGGCTAGAAAGAATCATCTATGAAAAATGCACTTTCCTGGTCACCAAGTGCCCAGCATTCTGGGATTTGAAGGCAAGGATACGATGCAGATGCAGTAAGTACTGGGAGTAGACCTCTCTGCGGCTGCGTTTGTTGTATTGCTTAGAGATTCTTTGATTACCAAGAGCAGAGAGATCTAAAAGCACCAGCTGTATATCTTCTTCTTGGCAGTGCTGCAAGGTTAAGGTGACCTTGCTCTGGAGTTTGGCAGTTAGAAAAACAACTCTGGCTCTGATAAGCTAGACTGAAGTGGTAGCAAAGTTGAGTGGGCTTAAATTGTCCTTTTGGGGTGAGGGGTTGCAAGTTAACACTCACCAACACACATTTGGGTGCCTCAAATGTTAGACTTGTTTCTGGGTATAACTGACCCACTGATTCCACAAATGTTCCTCTATCAGCAAATTTTCCTCTATCAGCAATATGTTTTGAGATTCAGAACATATGCCACAGACCAGTTGCCATCTGCTTGCCCACAGAAAATCATGATAACCATCTCTAAGAAATTAGAGCTGATGCAGTCTGTCTGATGCAGTTTTCTGAATCAGTGCCCCAAATAACCCCAAGAACAGGTCTAAAACCCAAGGCACCAAGATTTTTTTTGTTTGGTTGGGTTGCGTAGCTATTGCTCCTGGGGTTGTAACTTATCCCAAGGTAAGGAAAAAGAAGTGGCAACTGGTGCACACCAGTTCTTTGCGCCCCATTAAAACCATTGCTTTGAACACTTAAAGCCAACCAATTCTTTCCCATTGTAGGTTTCTAAGGAACTCTTTGCTCATTTCATTGCTCTTGGATTTCTTTTAAAAAATATAGAATTTTATTAGAATTTTCCTAAATAATAGTATAAAAAAGGTATAGAGGTAAACGATAGAGGGAATGTGGGGAGGGAAGGTGTAGAGGATAGGTGGGAGACTGGGAAGTTAGTTGTTGGCAGGTATGAGGGGAATGGAAAATAGGTAAAGGAAAGAGACAATAGGGAAGGGGATGTGCCCTCCCATTCTTCTTCAATGTGGTTTATTACTTTTCTTAATGTCTTGTCGTAGAGTATGCTCCTCCTCTTCTTTCTCTCTTAGTGAATAGTACATCATCTTAAAAATTGGTTAAATCATAATATTTATTTATTTATTTATTATTTACTTTATTTGTATACCGCACTCTCTCAGCCCGTAGGCGACTCAGTGCGGTTTACAACCAGGTCAATATACAAAGTGCACAATATTAGCATTTAAAAACAGTAACTAAGGCAACTACATCAATATAACAGCACATCAATACATCAATAAAACGTCAATATAATGTCAATACATCCATATAACTAACCCATCGCGTCTCATCAGTAAAGTCATAATCCGATTTTCTCGTCCATTATTCCAAGTTCCAAGATCAATCAGTTAATTGCACTGCTTAATTAAATGCCTGTTCAAAGAGCCAGGTCTTCACTCTTCTTCTGAACGTCAGCAGGGAGGGGGCCGACCTAATGTCTGCGGGAAGGGCGTTCCACAGCCGAGGGGCCACCACTTAGAAGGCCCTGTCTCTCGTCCCCGCCAGCCGTGCCTGTAAGGCTGGTGGGATCGAGAGCAGGGCCTCCCCGGACGATCTTAATGTCCTAATAACATTTGTCCTGTATTTTTTTACCATATAGTCTTCAAACAGGTCCAATCCGTTGTTTTCACATGTTTACTTTGAAACCTTGTTGTTCATATTCATGATCTTTATTACTTTAATTAACCATTGATCTGTTGAGGATTTCTCTTTCTCTCTCCAGGTTCTGGCATAGACTATCCTGGCTGCCATCGTCATATAATTAAACAGTTTATCTTTCTATTGTCGAAGGCTTTCATCACCGGAATCACTGGGTTGTTATAGGTTTTTCGGGCTATATGGCCATGTTCTAGAAGCATGTTCTAGAAGCATTCTAGAACATGGCCATTTAGCCCAAAAACCCTACAACAACCCAGTTTTTTTTATCCCAGTCCGCATTCTGTGTAGGAAGCATTCTGGTTTTAGTTTTATTTTCAAATTGAGGATTTTCTGGTTTATTTCCTCGATCTCTTTCCAGTAGGTTTTTCCATGTCACAGGACCCCCACTTGTGGTAGAAAGTTTCCTCGTGGCTTTCACATTTCCAACATTTACTGCTCATATGTTTGTAAAATTCAGCCAATTTTTATGGTGTTATGTATCACTGGTACATCATTTTGTATCAATTCTCTTTTAGATCATATGAATATGTGTATTGTAATTTCTTTTTCTTTCTGAAATAAATATGAAATGTGGAAGAGACTGAGTGCCTAGTGGCACAATGCATTAAACTGCTGAGCGGCTGAACTTGCTGACCGAAAGGTCAGTGGTTTGAATCCAGGGAGCGGGCTGAGCTCCCACTGTTAGCCCCAGAGTCTGTCAACCTAGCAGTTTGAAAACATGCAAATGTGAGTTGATGAATAGGTACCGCTTCTGCCGGAAAGTCCCGGCACTCCATTCAGTCATGCCAGCCACATGACCTTGGAGGTGTCTACAGACAATGCTGGTTCTTTGGCTTAGAAAATGGAGATGAGACGGACACAACAAAACTTAATGTCAAGGGGAAACCTTTACCTTTACTTTTAAGAGACTGAGACATAACATTTGAAAATTTCAGTTCGGTTCATCAGAAAAAAAATCCTAAAATGCCCCCAAAGCAGAAACAGTTGGTAGTTATCATGTCAGTGAGATGGCAATGCCATTGTATTTTACTGTTAACTTTAAAGAAGCTATCCAGATTACTCCTCTTACTGTGTGTGTGAGATTCAATATCTTGCATAACTCCTTTAAAGTTGAGACTAAAACACAGACACAGAAGCCACCAGCTGCTACTACATGGAAGATAATACGCAAGTAACTAAAAGATATTATTATTATTAATGTCATCATCACCCCTAAATAACCCATCAGAAAAGATAACATCGCTCTTGTCACATTACTTTTGGAATGTAACATCATTATGCCCTCGTCACAAAAAACAGATTGAATTCATTATAGGCAAGTAAAGAGCTTCTGGCCTGTTACACTTTTTTTAAAAAAGACCACTTCACTACTTAGGTTTATTTAAAATTCCATGCTGCAAGGACTCCATCTGTTTTTTTAACACTGAGCAAATACTATTTAAAACCTCTTTCTCTTGAACGTGACAGGAAAACATTCTCTACGAAAGACTATCTTGGCAGGAAACATAAGCTGAGGTGAGAGGCTGGAATTCATCTACATATTTATGAGGTATAATTTACACAAATAGGGTGACAAAACTCTAGATCTAAGAATTTCGCAAAAGTGTTATCAAGCACTGAATGACTTTTAAGTTAGTTGTAAGGGCAATAACTACCTCGTGCAGGTGAATGGAGAAAAAAAGGATGGAGAAAAAGATAATAGAATCTTAGTTGGAGGGGACCACAAAAGCCATCTAGTCTAACCCCTGCCAGGCAGAAATATACAAGTAAAGCAATCCTGAAAGATGCCCATTCAACCTCTGTTGAAAGACCTCCAAAGAAGGAGAATCTATTACCTTCTGATGTGTCCATTCCACTGCCATTATTCTTCATTGTTGGCTATACTTGCTAAAGCTGATGGAAGCTATAGTCCACCCACATCAAAATGGCCACCTATTTGCCATCCTTAAGTACACAAGGGTTGGTAGCTCCCCTATCTGGGAATCCACTCTAAGATTTAGTCATAAATTTAAGGACGCTGAACTTATTTTTGTGGCTAGCGCTCAACACTTCAGATAGCTAATTTAAATGTTAGACTAAAATCAGGAGTGGACACATCATTCATTGACACAGAAGGCACTAACAATAATTGTCTGAGTACATGCTGTGTTTTGCCAACTAAGGACAGATCAAACTGCAATTGTTCATCTGTCTGAAGACCAGTGATGGGGCATTGAGTACTCTTGGAAAAGAGTTCCATAGGCTCTCATTTTGGTCCCTCAAATGTTTCTTGTCATGAAGGTATAGCTCCTTCTATTATTACAAATACACTTAGGCATATCTTAGGAGTAATCCAAAACAAAGGGCACATATATACTGAGCACTTACATCCATGTAACCTAAGTTTAGCCCTACGGGATCAAAACACCACATGGGGATGATCCGGGTCAACCAGGGAAAAACTCAAATCATGAGTCAAGAAAATTCAAATCTGGAGTTAGAGTTACAGTGGGTTGTTGTAAGTTTTTCAGGCTGTATGACCATGTTCCAGAAGCATTCTCTCCTGACGTTTCACCTGCATCTATGGCAGGCATCCTCAAAGGTTGTGAGGTCTGTTGGATCAAGGAAAATGGGGTTTATATATCTGTGGAATGTCCAGGGTGGGAGAAAGAACTCTTGTCTGTTGGAGGTAGGTGTGAATGTTTCAATTGGCCACCTTGATTAGCATTTAATGTCCTGCAAGTTGTCACGGTCTGGCTTCTTACTGCCTGGTGGAATCCTTTGTTGAGAGAGAGGCGATTACCTGTTCCTGTTTGTTTCTTGTCTGGGATTTGATGGCCTAGCATTGTCAAGGTCTGGCTTCTTACTGCCTGGAGGAATCCTTTGTTGAGAGGTTATTAGCTGTCTCTAATTGCTTCTTGTCTAGAGTTCCCCAGTTTTTTAGTGCTGTTCTTTATTTACTGTTACGATTTTTTAGAGTTTTTTTTTTAAAAAAAATACTGGTAGCCAAATTTTGTTCATTTTCATGGTTTCTTCCTTTCTGTTGAAATTGTCCACATGCTTGTGGATTTCAATGGCTTCTTTGTAGTGTCCAGGTTGGTTCATCAGGTGCTCTGCTATGACTGACTTCTTTGGTTGAAGCAGTTTGCAGATGTCAATACAGCTGGGAGGCTTCCTAATAAGGAACTGGCTGCAGCTGCATTGACAGCCATCCTACAATTCCCAGGGTCTTGTGGCCCTGGAACATGAGTTGGCAGTCCCTTCTCGTCCCCGTCGCTCTACCCATCCTTTCGGGGGGGGGGGGGGGGGTCTGGTTGCTATCAGCCAGACTGCAACCTCACTAAGAAGTTTGAGTTTGGGAAGAGGTTGGGGCTTTCTGCCAGTGTGCCCCAAGACCGAGGTAGGTAGATATGGCACAATTAACAACATAGCCATGGCATCGGGGGGGGGGGGGGGTGTCTTCTTTAGACTGCCTGCCCAGCAGCACTGAACCATGTTTGGAATGGCTGGGCAACAAGAACTCCCTGCCATCTCTGAAGTGTCTCTCTCAGGCCACCAAGGGGGTTCCATTGGCATCTGGGATGCCAGATCAAGTCCGTTTGCAAGTCAGTATAAAACCACCCTAAATAAAAATATGGAAAGGACCCAGATTCTGTTTGCACCCAGGTTGCAACCCACGGATGGCAATAATATACAAAGATAATGGGTTTACCTCCTGTGACTTTCCATGTAATGATCAGACATAATAATCATGTTTCATGAGTTGCCAGTAAAGGATAGGCTTTGACTGTAAGCACGGACATCTTTTTCATCTCAGGTTTTTTTTAATAAAAAAAACTGTCTGTGACTATTCTTCCCTTTTACTGACCAATTCCTCTTTGACTGGAATAGTTGTAAAACGAGTAAATTTTGCTGAAAAGCAGCCCTGATGTTCCTGTAGAGGAAGATCGTATAAACAGTGCAGTCGTAATGGGTGCAGGTTTTGTGTGGTTTACCTCAACACGTCATGACAGTTACTCAAGGGAAATCAGGAAGTCTGTTGCACTAACTCAGCTCTGTTGATAGGAAAAGGAAAACATGTGTTGCTTTATAATTTTCACTACCAGTCTACTTCATGAAATAAATGTTCAGTTCAACTCTTCTGAAGAGACATACTGGTAGAACCAGATATACATTCTGCGGTGTAGTGGAAATGTATATGGAGGCATCTACTTGCAGGGAAGAGTTCAACCATAGTTATAATGTATGTGAAGATCCACCAGCTAATAGTCTGAAGTATCACAAGACAGATTCATATAGTAGTCAGTCATCCACATTCACTGGGGTGAGAGCAGGCATTCTAACTTGGGGGCCGCATGGTGGGCCGGATCAGGGTGGGCGGGCCAAGAGGGAGGGGGTTCTTTCCAAGTACCCTCCCTTTCCTCTCCTTCCTCTTCTCTTGTGGTGGTAGATAGTGAAGGAAAGATGGGAAATATTTGGATCTTAAAAGGGTTGGTCTTGATCAGTATGAGATGGTGGACAGGAAAGAAAAAGTGTATCCATTAGACCCATATTACCTACTCCTGATATATAATGTTAGAATCCTAGAACTGGAAGCGACCCCCAAGGTCCTTCCAGTCCAACCCCCTGCCATGCAAGAAGGCACAATCAAAGCACTCCCGATAGACAGCCTCAGCAGAAAAGCCTCCAGAGAAGGAGACTCCACCACACCCCAAGGCAGCCTATGCCACTCTCCAACAGCTCTTACTCTCAGGAAGTTCTTCCTAATCTTTTCAGTCGAATCTCTTTCCCTGCCATTTGAAACCATTGCTTCCTTGTGCTCTGATCTCTAGAGCAACAGAAGTTCAGTTTTCCCTCTTCTCCTCAATTGGACAGCCTTTTAACTCTTGAAACATGCTTCTTATGTTCCCTCTCTACCTTCTCTTCTCCCAGCTAAACATCCCCCAGGAGGAAAGGAGGAAGGGGAAAAAAAGAAGGAAGAAAGGAAGGGAGGGAGGGAGAGAAGGATGGAAGGAAGGGTGGAAGGGAATGGAGGGTGGGAGGGAGGAAAGAGAGAGGAAGGAAAGACAAATGGGAGGGAAGGAAGGAAGGAAGGAAGGAAGGAAGGAAGGAAGGAAGGAAGGAAGGAGAAAGAGGGGGGGGGAAAGGAAGGCAAGAAGGATTAACGGGTGGAAGGGAACGAGGGAGGGACCAAGAGGGAGGGAAGGAAGGAGGAAGGAAAAACAAATGGGAAGGAAGGAAGGAGAAAGAGAGAGAGGGAAAGAGGGAAGGCAGGAGGGATGAAAGAGTGGAAGGAGGGAAAAGTGGGAGATAAGAAAGAAAGAGAGGGAGGGAAGGAATAAGAGAAGGAAAGAAGGATAGGAGAGTGAGAGAGAGGAGGGCCTGAGAAAAGAGCCCAAGGGGCCGCATCTGGCCCTCAGGCTTGGGTTTGCCCATACCTGGGTTAGAGGCATAGGTTCCCCCAGGAAAATAAAAATTTGTAAATAGAGAAATTGAATTTTTTTGTACCCCATATAACACCGCTGTCAGATATCTGAGTCCTCCAGCGTGATTCTATGTTCTGACTGATGGATTTTTCCCCTGAAGAGGAGTAAAGGAGATCATCCACAATTGCCAAAAAATACTGCTAGGTGTTGTGACCTCAGAACCGAGAAGTTGGGCATAAAGTAAGTCTGCAAGGACAACAAAACCTGCCACTGTGCTCTCTTTAATTATCTTTTTACTTAGTGCTAGAACTATATTGGCTGATTTAAAGGGATCTTCAATTCTGCAGTCACAGCATTACCTCAGTGAGTTTGCCTCCTTTTGGAACTATAAGATTAAGACAAGAAATTGCAAGAACTATTTTAAGATTGTACCATGCACACAAGGAGCTTAACTGGATGGCAATTTAGCGATGGGATGAAAGGTTTAGCAACAGTAAATCTCAAAGTTTTAAACTCTTTCTTTTTTTGGTTGATTATTAAAAATATGGGTGTTTATTTTTAATGGCTGAGAGATTTTATGGAAATCCAATCTTTCTTGATAAAGGGACACACTCTACTTGCTGGCATAATAAAACAACAAATAAGGTTGCGATTTAGCAGTGCCAACCTATTAATAGACGTATTATGTGAAATTACCTTTTTGATTATTGTGCTGGATATCAAAGATGACATCTGAAAGAAATGAATAAGCTTACGGGGAAGAGGTGCCCAGAAATTTCTGAAGCAGGTGATGAAACAGCTGAATGATCAACTAAAGCAGATGCTGATAAAGGGAATTTGGAAGGAACAGGTGAAGAATGAATTGGTGATGGATTGGGATGGCCCAATATTTTCAAAAGAAGATCAACAATGTGTGGGTTTAGAAAAAAAAGTGGTGCAACCTGCTG
Organism: Anolis sagrei; assembly: GCF_037176765.1. Lineage (NCBI taxonomy): Eukaryota > Metazoa > Chordata > Lepidosauria > Squamata > Anolidae > Anolis > Anolis sagrei. Next base: position 43,174,899 of record NC_090021.1, read on the forward strand.
AAATCTGCAAATCAAGGGACTTAATATTAGAAAGAAGAATGTCATTTTGGATAATTCTCTCTAGACCAAGGGTGTTTGTGTCAGGGAAGAAATGAGAATCTTGTAGGTAGGTGATGTTTCAAAACAGGAGAGAATCCAGTTACAAAAGTGAGCAAACTCAGGTTTTTGTTTTTAAAGGTAACAAATGTGGCTTCTTATCAGGAATGTAAAAAAAAAAATTAAAAAGTAACAGCAATTTCAGAACTGAAACAAAGTTGTCATTGTTCATGAGATTTGGCAGGTCAAGCATTTATAGTGTAGAAAGTGGCCAAGATAGTTGCCCCCCCCCCCCCACAAAAAAACCCCCCATGATCAAGATTTTTCAACGATAACCACTAGATAAAGGATGGGTCTTTAATGTTTCTAAGATAGTGACACCACTTTCCAAGACAGAGTGAAGTTTGGTAAACATAAAGTATTACTGCAAAGTATTCAGTGAGAACCGCTTTGGGTCCAGCCCATTCCCATGGACTGGAACGCCTTCTTTTTCCATGTCTTTCTGCTTCAGATGTTCCTCTGTTTGACTAGTTAACTAGTTTGGCTCTTTCCCACATGGCAATTCTGATGTCATAGGTGGGTGAGGTTCTTGAAATGAGATCTCTGGAACTCTTTTCCATATTGGTCTTCTGCCCAGGACAAACACAGTAAGCAATAGACATGCCTTTAGTGCCTGCTGGGCAAAGCAAGAAGGTATGTGGAAATCAGGAACATCCTCAATACACTGTTTCAGCACTGATAGCGCAACCTGTGCAGAATTTCATGATTGATTATCTTTATCTCTCTCTTTACTGTATCTAAAAGCTTTAAGGTGCTCCCTGATATCTATCTATCCATCCATCTATCTATCTATCTATCTATCTATCTATCATCTATCAGTAAGCTGGCACACCGGTAACAGCTTGCTTGTTTCTCCCGGCCTGCAAATAAGGCAAAATCACAGTAGTAAACATAGATGCCTGAGCTATTTCCAAAGCAACTCTTGCAACTAGCAGTACATTCTTTGCATCTTGTCACATTCTCACAGGTAGAAGAGTTTCTTTTCATCTTTTCACATTCAGGCAGGTAGAAGAGTTCATCTTGGGAGCCATGACAGGTAAACAACATGCACTGCAGCAACCCTGACTTATTCCTTTGTAGCCATGAATGTTTGTGTCTTTTGTTGCATTCTTCTAGTTCATAACATATCTATGGCTTCTAGAATCTGGGTTTCTGTGAGTTTTCCAGGCTGTATGGCCATGTTCCAGAAGCATTATCTCCTGATGTTTCACCCACATCTATAGCAGGCATCCTCAGAGGTTGAGGGGTCTGTTGGAAACTAGACAAGTGAAGTTTATATATCTGTGGAATGTCCTGGATGGGAGAAAGAACTCTTGTCTGCTTGAGGCAAATGTGAATGTTGCAATTGGTCACCTTGATTAACATTTAATGGCCTTGCAGCTTCAAAGCCTGGCTGGTTGCTATCTGGGGAAAAATTTTGGGAGGTGTTAGCTGGCCCTGATTGATTCTTGTCTGGAATCTCCAGCCAATTTAGCTCACAAGTTTGCATTTTTCTCAATTAAGACTGCAGACATGATATATTCCAGACTGGAGGCAGGAATTAGCCTAAGACTATTCACACAAGTCCCTTAAGCTTGGCTTGTAGAACTTACGAAATGACTGGGCTGCCTAGAATATTTCAAGAACCCAGCAGGACTGATAGGAGGACTTAGGGTAGATGCACAAGGGCTTCATAACAGACAAGCCAGTGTGGAAAGGGTAACCTGAAGGCAGAAAGTTTGAAACTACTAGCCTAGCAAGCTGGATAAAAATGGCACAGTGCCAATTACTCATTCATGTTAACGTACTTAGCACCTGGGCACCTAGTCTGCCTGCTTTCCAACATGGAACTCGAGGCAGCAATTTATGACATCAGAGAAGTTGCAAGGGCCAATACATCTTTTTGCAATGCCAGGAAGGGGCAATTGAAGATTGGAACACCTCCCTGCCCCCCATGAGCTAAGCTCTCCTCCCACACTTGCTTTGAGAAGAGAGGAAGCAGAGAAAAAGAATCTCAAATCATGTCAAGAAAGTCATCATAACAATATTATAGCAAACATCAACAGATATAATAATCTGAGTGCACCCAAAATATAATTATTAAGCTTTTGTTGGGAGATTAGTCGCTCCTGAACCATAAAGATCTCTGCATCTGAGCAGGACAGGCCTGCACCCTGAAATTTGGGGGTGTGGCATGTATGAGCTATCTCTGATTTGATGAAGCTTTAGGAAAGAAAAGCTTTGTTACGCGGCACATCTTTTAAGCCATTTGAATGTTGTTAATTAGTGTTTCTAATGATAGTGTTCTAACATGGAAGGGCAGAGTGAAAGGCGTAAAAGTGGCATATATGTCTCCTCTACTAACATCTATGCTTTGGCTTTTAAGAACTTATTTTCAAGACAAACCACATGGTAGAATATACTTCTGTGAGCGCTTCCAGACAGCACTAAATCATGGGTTTTAAACAAAGGTAAAAAAAATTCTGGGACTTCAGAAGAGGTCCATATACAGACCCGTTGGTCCCAGGATTTCTGCCTCCATTGTCCAGACTTGATGCTTTGTTGCGAGATTTAGAGGCTCCCAGGATGGCCACCGTGGGACATCAGCTGGAAACCTCAGCAGTTTTTTTAAAAAATAACCCCAAGATGCAGATATGCAGAGAATCACTGCAGCGAATCACTGCAAAAGTTCTATTCTTTGTCCTGGCCAGAAAAACTGTGCCCTTCAGACTTTGCATAGAGTTTCTGACATACAAACAAAGTTTTTGCATTCTACTCAACTGTCACCTTCTTTTTAGAAACCAACCAATCAGGAACAAACCTCTAAAACCTGGGAACAGACCTAGATAAAAAATCCTGTGATTTACAATTGCAGGTACATAAAGACATTCGAAGATGTTGATATTCAGCTGAAAGCCGCGATAGTCCCACACCGGAAATCTTGTGTTTTTTTTGCCTTTTGTAGCGATTGTTTCTGCGTTTACAGGGAACAGTGTCTGGCCATCATCCTGTTTGCTGCGGGAGCTCCTGGGATAAAAGTACTGTCTGGATGGGCCCTGTGTGACTAAGGTTGCATCTCATTCAGTCAGGAGTCATCAACAATGTTGAATTAATGCAGTTTAACTGCTATGGCTCAGTGCTATGGAATCCTGGGAGTTGTTTTACAAGGTCTTAGCCTTGTCTTTCAAAGAGTGCTGGTGCCTCACTAAACTATGAATCCCAGCATTGACCTATTGATGTCAGACTGCATTAATTCTATAATGTAGAACCATAGTCAGCCTTGACCTTTTCACTGCAAATTTCACTGCAAATTCACTGGATGATGAGATTGGACAGTGTTTTTAATTAGGAGATGAAATTGATTTATGTTTTTATTGTTCTTGTTTTATATTATGTATTAATGTTTTTAAATGCTTGATGATGTTGATAGGCATTGAATTGTTACCTCTGTAAACCGCCCTGAGTCACCCGAGGGCTGAGAAGGGTGGTATATAAATATAGTAAATCAATCAATCAACTATCTCATTCTGATGGAAATGTACATGGTGGTCAAGACTAAAGAGCTTATTCATATAAGAGGCCAGGTAATCTAGTGGTTGGAAGGCTGGACTCAGATGGCTTTGAGTCAGTGTCCATCTGAGTCATTCTCTTTGTGGTCATTTCCATCACATGATGGGCACACAGCCTTTTAAATATACTTCCATAAATATTATCCCACCTGCTCAGTATAAACAAAACCTGCTTGTGCTTTCCCATGTTATCACCAATACACACAAAAGTAATTTCTAAAAAACGACATGTAAGTGAATCAAATATTCATTTATGTGAGAGTCACTACTTTTAGTCTGAAATTATGCAAACCACACGTAAGTACAGGAATAGCAAAGGTCTGCTCCATCTCAATTTTCTTCAACTGTAGGTGCATACATGGATACATACATGAGCCACGGTGGTGCAATGGGTTAATCCCATGTGCTGCTGAACTGCTGATCTGAAGGATGGCAGTTCGAATCCATGAGACAGGGTGAGCTCCCATCTGTCAGCTCCAGTTCCTGCCAACTTAGCAGTTTGAAAACATGTCAATGTGAGTAGATAAATATGTACCGGTTCACTAGGAAAAGTCAAGAGATGCTTCAAATAATCTTGCTGGCCACACAACCAGGAGGTAACAATACTCCTTGGCTTGAAGATGGAGAAAAGCACCTCCCCAGAGCCAGAGATGAGCACCACCTCCAGAAGCCGGAAATGAAAGGAGAAGCCACTACCTTTGTTTGTGTTTGTGGTCTCATTCTATATGATTATAAAGGCACTGAATATTTGCCTATATATGTGAAATGCTGTAATCTGCTCAGTGTCCCCTAGATATTATTATTATTATTATTATTATTATTATTATTATTATTATTATTATTCAGGCCTCCAAACCATTTTGATATGAGAATTGCCTCTTTCTGCAAAGCACTATCAAGATTGCTTGGTTTTAACTTATTGTTTTTAAGAAACATGTGCTTTTTTAAACTCACCCTGTCTTCACCCCTAAATTGTTGTGATGAAATATATGTTCTTTGTCCTCTTTCAAGTCTTTTCGCATGTTGTTTGTGTGATCAAAGGTTTTGTTTTTTTAAAATCTAAAACCATGGCATGAGTCTGTGAGCATTCTTCTTGAGATGTGGCAACCACAACAGTACACAGTGTGGTGACATAAAAGCATTACAACACTAACTTTTCTGTCCCTATTCTAATTCTCCCTAGTGTAGAATTTGTTGTCTTCATAGTATCTGAGGCAGGGGGAGATGAGGAAAGAAAGGGCAAAACTTTTCTTGAAGCAGATCAGACTACATCAATGCCTGCAAAATGTTTGTCTCTTTTTGTTTTAGTGTATATCACTTTGCACTTTTTTACACTGAAACATATTTTTCACTCTTAATTTCTCAGGATTTTACCCAGTCTATGGATTCAGCATCTTTCAAATCATTAAAAAGTGTGCTAGACTAAGTGATGGTTCAATATTTGTCCCCAAGTCGCTGTCTACTGCTCTTTAGAGAAATTCCTGGAAAGAAACAAACAATTCTAGGCAAAGGGTACCAACATGGTAGGAGCCCCACTGGCACAATGGGTTAAACCCTTGTGTTGGCAGGGTTGTTGACCGAAAGTGACCCAGGAAGTGGGGTGAGCTCCTGTCTGTCAGCTCCAGCTTCTCCCACAGGATGGTAAAACCTCCTGGTGTCCTCTGGGCAACATCCTTGCAGACAGCCAATTCTCTTACAGCAGAAGCCATGCAGTTTCTCAAGTTGTTCCCGACACACACAAACCAACATGATTCAAAAGATGTTCAGAACAGGACTTTGCATTGCAGAAGCCGTATTTAATTTTCTTCAGCAAGACTTAGCTTTTTGTGCATTTGAAAAAAACTATAATTAAGAATGTTTTTCACTAAATTTAGCTGGAATACAGATTAAGCAAACTGACTGGCATTGTAAGGAAGCTCTTAAATGCCACAACATGGCTAAATTTCTACTATTTCGTTGGGAAAAATGTATAAAATTACCCCAAACACGTCTAGCCTTCTATAATAATAAAAGTATGTGTCAGAACATACACATGATTGCACACGTAAATGCAAGTCTTATGGCCAACCATATAATTTGCATAATGTGCAAATAATTAGTATAATATGTAAATCATGCTGCTTAAATTTGAGAACTACAATATAGAAATTTTAAAAGAGGGAAGAAAATACTTATAATGCTTGTAATATATAAAAGTTAGGAGAGGGAAAGGTTGACCAAATATAGATGGAGATCTATAAGAGAAAGATCAGAAAGAAAAAAGAAGAAAGAAGGAAAGAAAGAAGGAAAGAAAGAAATAAATAAATAAAAGGAGTATAGTGTCTAGATCCAGGGAAGTCATGCTACCCCTCTATTCTGCTTTGGTTAGACCACATCAGAAATATTGTGTCCAATTCTGGGCACCACAATTAAAGAGAGATATTGATAAGTTGGAATGTGTCCAGAGGAGGGCGACTAAAATGATCAAGGGTATGGAGAACAAGCCCTATGAGGAGCAGCTTAAATTGCTGGGCATGTTTAGCTTGAAGAAGAGAAGGCTGAGAGGAGTCATGATAGCCATGTATAAATATGTGAGAGGAAGTCATAGGGAGGAGGAAGCAAACTTGTTTTCTGCTGCCCTGGAGACTAGGATGTGGAGCAATGGCTTCAAACTACAAGAAAGGAGATTCCACCTGAACATTAGGAAGAACTTCCTGACTGTGAGAGCTGTTTAGCAGTGGAACTCTCTGCCCCGGAGTGTGGTAGAGGCTCCTTCTTTGGAAGCTTTTAAACATAGGCTGGATGGCCATCTGTTGGAGGTGCTTTGAATGCAATTTTCCTGCTTCTTATTTGTGACTATACCTCATCCATAGCCTGTGCTAGTTTTGGATTCTGGTTTTTAAAAAGCATGGGAAGCTTTGTGAATTCCAGAAGAGGGAAAGTACAGCCATTGAATTTGTCATTTTGCTTTTTTCAACTATTTAAGGCAAAAACAAAAATGGTCAAAAATCAACCTGGACTTTTTCAAAAGGGACTTTGGTGAACTGTTGGGGGGCTTCAGAAGTGGGATTTTTGTCACCCTTGTAAGAGACATAAGTTACCTCATAATTGTATTTTCTCCTTCTATATGGTTGGAAAACTGCAAACTTCCAGAAATTTTACCCTATGATTCCCATGCCTTCTAGCTAACAACAGACAATGGAGAAGAATTATGCGCAATCAAGCCTGGAAACATCTGGAAAGTCACAATCCCCCCCCCCCCCATGTCTTATACATATCTGATTGTTGTGTGCCTTGAAGCAACCCTATCATGGGGTTCTCTGGGGCTGAGAGTGTGTGCCTTGTCCAAGATTGCTTGGTGGGTTTCCATGGCCAAGTAAGGTGTTGAATCCTCATCTCCAAGATCATAATCCAGTGCTCAAACTAGTACATCACACTGCCTTTTAGTCCTATACATACAATGCACCAATCAGCTGTTTTGCTGGGTTGTTGTAAACTTTAATTAATTAATGCTTATGATGTGCTTTGATGCTCTCAGATGAAAGGTGCTGTGTAATTGCAAAGCGTTATTAATATTCTAATCCCCAACTTGGTACGCTGTCTTCACCTGGCAGGAGGGGTGATGAGATGTTATCAGTTGTGTTGCATATATTAACAGAAGCTGCCTGAGCATGACTTTTGTGATGTTTATTTACAGTTCCTCCAGTTACTATCAAGTCAAACAAAGTCCTATCCAGATGTCAGGGGTACTTTGATTGCACTTTTTCTGCATGGCAGGGGGTGGGACTAGATGGCTCATGTGGTCTCTTCTAACTCTACTATCCTTTGAGTCTATATATACCCCAACTAATTCCGATGACAAGTTCTGTACCAAAAGTGCAATTATTACTTCCAGACTCTTTGGGTACTTCCCATCGTGTGCTAGTTTACCATATGTTTTATGTCCAATTCCTGGCATTTCTGCTTAAACTATAAGAGAAAGCAGAGTTTGGAAAACCTCAGACTCATCATAAGATAATTTATCATCATTTTACATGAAGGAAGAAGTAGTCTGGTGGAAAAAAAATCTGAGGTCATTCTCTCCTGACGTTTTGCCTGCATTTATGGCAAGCATCCTCAGAGGTTGTGAGGTCTGTTGGAACTAGGAAAATTGGGTTTATATATCTGTGGAATGTCCAGGGCGGGACAAAATCTCTAGTCTGTTGAAGCTAGGTGTAAATGTTTCAACTGGCCACTTAGATTAGCATTTCATGGCCTGGCAGTTTTTTTGGTGTGACTTGTTAGTGTCTGGGGGAATCCTTTGTTGAGAGGTGATTAGTTGTCCCTGATTGTTTCTAGATGTTCTTGTCATCCACAAACCAGATCAACAATTGGGTCACACAGTTTACAGAAAACCTACACACACATAAAATACATACATAAAAACTCCAACCATCCCACAAGTCAAAAAAGAAGCACAATTAAAGCCCTGGCAGATTGTGGAAAAAGAATCTGCGAACCTCACCTCCTCCAAGACGAACTAAACCACCTAAACTGGGCTTTACAGGCCGATGGATACTCCACCACAGACATCAGAAGAGCCGCAAAACTGCTATACTATCAAATGCTAATCAAGGTGGTCAGTTGAAACATTCACACCTAGCTTCAACAGAGAAGAGGTTTTTGTTCCATCCTGGACATTCCACAGATATATAAACCCAATTTTCCTAACTCCAACAGACCTCACAACCTCTGAGGATGCAGGCGAAAGGTACCAGTTTGGGGTTTATTTTTAAACCTCAGTTGTCTGTTTTGTTTACTTTTCTCTTCACCTTAAACAAATTTCTATGCCAGGTTGAAAGCAGTCGGGTGCTTGTCCCTTTAATTAATGAAGCCACAGATGTTAATACCTGCTTGTTAGGAGCCAGGGAGGGCCCCTTGGCAAAGAGCCAATCAGGCAGGTGTCACGGAGCTATCTAGGCACCTGTACAACAAGCTCCTTGGGACTGTTTACACACCTGGAGGAGCTCCTCAGAGCTGCCCGCCTGCGTGCCGTACGCCCAGGACAAGATGTCTGTCTCAGTGAGCCTTGAAAAGAGCAGCGGCTCTGGCAGCACAAAGACTTGAGTAAGCACATTTTAATGGCTTCTCCCTATGCTCTCCTGGCTGCAATTCAAAGGACAACCGGCAGCCCTTGCACGCTGCTTAGTGATGAGGAAGTGGTGAAGGCCAAAGCAGAGCCAACTCTCAGCACCCTTCTCACTGGGGAAAAGATAGAGGGAGGGAGGGAGAAAAAGAGAATGCACCACATGGAGGGGAAGGAATTGAAGGAAGGTTCAAGAGCTAGCAGCTGGATAAAGGAGCCCGCCCAATGGGTGGAGAAAGGCCAGATACAGCTATATTAAAGCTCAAGAAAAACCAAGCCAAGCCACACAATTGAAAAGAGACTGCTTGCCCCATTTGGTTATTTTTACTTCATCTGTGCCGTGGTTGGTCAGTCGCTAATATTGTGGAGAAAACCTCAAACACAAGCTCCACATACCCTCCAACAGTTCTGATTTGTTTATCCCACCCGAGCCTCCCACTACGTATAGCACTTTCTATCTATCTCACCCATGGGTTTTATAATTTTTACTCACCACATTTGGCCCAGCTCATTCTGTTTAATTTAGCATTTTATACTTTGCTTTTATTTTGTTATTGTCATTTTTATTGCATTATTATGCTATTGTTAGCATTTTTATTTGATGTTATTGTCTGCTTTGTATGTACTTCCTCTGCTTTACTGTAATTATTTGGGCTTGGGCTTGGGTTAGCTGCCCCAAGTCCCTTCGGGGAGGTGGTGGTGGGGTATAAATAAAGTTGTTGTTGTTGTTGTTGTTGTTGTTATTTGGCAAGGGCAGTTCTGATTATTCATCTGGTGTCCCATTTTTTCAGCTGCTTTTAAAAGTACTCCGTTTCTCAACAATTCTCTCATTCTCACCATTTACCCTTTTGTGTACTTCAATGGATGCAAACCGAATTCAAAGTGCAAAAGCCGTTTGCATTCAATTTACTATTCATTCTTATAATTTTCACCATCACTATACTCTCATGTTGCTTGGTCAAATGTGCCCTGGTTATCATCTGTAAATGTTGGTGTGGCTGCGTGCAACAGCTCCAATATTGGTTGCAGATGCTTCAGATCATTGTCAAGTTCTGCTGCTACTCCATGGATCTATAAAGTCTTAACTATAGCACAGTATTCTAATGACTGACAGCATAGTTACTAAGAATTAAAATCTGTAATAGGGCTTAAAACAAGCCTCATCTCGACACAGAGTTATGGAGTCTGAAGGGACCTCAAAGGCCATGTAGGCCAAACCCTCATCATGCAAGAAAACACAATCACAGCATTCAGGACACATGTTCATCCAGTTTCTGTTTAAAGACCTCTGAAGAAGTAAATTCCACCTCACCCACAAGGCATTGGATTACACTCCTTGGCAGCTCCAATAATTCAGGGCATTTTTCATAATATTTTCCCTGCAGTTTGAACCCATAGCTCCATATCCTAATCCATGGAGCAGCAGAAAACAAGTTGCCAGCATCTTTCATATATTTAAACATGGTTATCATCTCACCTCTTAACCTTCTGAACACAGTATTTCAGGTCTGACTAATGCTGAACAGAGTGATACTCTTACTTCCCGCAATCTAGAAACTGTACTCTGTACTCTGATTGATTTCCCCTTTCCACTGTATAAGAAACTCCAGGACAACATGGTCACTCCCACATATGGATACCACCACTTCCATTAAAGTTGGGATCAGATCTAAAATACCTGATCTCGTCGTTTCTTCTTTCACCTTCTGGACAATGAAATAATCTGCAAGGCAAATGAGGAATTTGTGGGAAGTGATAGTCTTGGCAAAGTTCAATTTCCAACAAATATCAGGATAGTTGAAATCTCCAAATACTACTACATGTTTCCTTTCAGAATTTTTGGCCATCTGTTTCAGGAGGGCAGTATCTATATCCTCAGTCTTACTTGGGATTCTGTCATTGACACCCACAATGACATCATTGTTATTTCTCTTCACCTTAATTTTTATCCCAATGCACTCAAGCTGGCTTCTGGGATTTAAGTTATGGATCTTGTCACAGGTGTGAACATATAATGCTATTATTTCTGGTTTGGAGCTAGCTTGCACCCAGAGTCTGGAAATTTTAGGATTCTTTTATCATAGCTCCCAGAGCTGTTTAGGACAATGAATTCTATGAACAGAAAGATGGAATAGCTATGGGGAGCCCTCTCAGCCCAGTCATTGCAAATTTCTACATGGAACACTTTCAAAAACAAGCCTTGGAAACAGCAACAATAAAGCCTACTATATGGTTCAGATATGTGGATGTCACCTTCACTGTTTGGAGCCATGGAGAAAAAGAACTAAACAAGTCCACGCAAACATCCAATTAACATTGGGAAAAGAAAAGGAAGGAGAACTGCAATTTCTAGATGTCCTAGTCATCTGCAAATCAGATCAACAACTGGGTTTACAGAGAACCTACACACATGGATAGATACCTACATATCTTAGGGCAAGAATAAAAAAGTGTTCTTGTCATACATCAAAAGAACCACTGACCACATAAGAAACACAACCTACAAACTATCTACAGACCCACTAAGAAAATCCAACAAAGGCTATATTCAGCAAAGGACAAGAGGGATCTTCTCACCTCTGCAAGAGTCTACCGTATACCATGCAGCTGTGGGCAAGTCTACATGGGGACCACCAAACACAGCATTACCCAAACATGATTCAAGAAACATGAAAGGCACTGCGGACTATTTCAACCAGAGAAGTCAGCCATAGCAGAGCACCTGATGAACCAGCCTGGACACAGCATATTATTGTAGAACACATACATTCTTGCCCACTCTAATAACTACCATGTCAGGCTACACAGAGAAGCCATTGAAATCCACAAGCATGTGGACAATTTCATCAGAAAGGAAGAAACCATGAAAATGAACAAAATCTGGCTGCCAGTATAAAAAAAAACTCTAAAATCATAACAGTAAATAAAGAACAAGATTCAAAAACAGGGGAACCCCAGACAAGAAACAAACAGGAACAGGTAATCGCCTCTCTCTCAACAAAGGATTCCACCAGGCAGTAAGAAGCCAGACCGTGACAACTTGCAGGACATTAAATGCTAATCAAAGTTGCCAATTGAAACATTCACACCGACCTCCAACAGACAAGAGTTCTTTCTCCCACCCTAGACTTTCAACAGATATATATACCCAATTTTCTTAATTTCTAACAGACCTCACAACATCTGAGGATGCCTTCCATAGATGCAGGCAAAATGTCAGGAGAGAATGCTTCTGGAACATGGCCATATAGCCTGAAAACCTTATAACAACCCACTGTTTGTATTATTGGGGGTATTCTGTGATCTGTTAAATACCATATTTCATTGCATAATAGTCACACACACATACATACTCCCCCTTAGTTTTGAGGGGGGGGAAAAGAAGTATGCAACCATTATGCGGTGAAAAAGCCCTCTTTGAGAGGGGCTTTTTCATTGCATAATAGTCACTGTGTGGGCAGGCACCTGAGTTCACCCATCTGTTCACCCCACCCCCCGAGTTATAGAGCCTCTGTAGCACTTTCAACTATCAAGGAGATATTTTAACATAAGACGGATGTTGGATCAGAACAAAGGTCCATGTAGTATGCTCACACAGTGGCCAACCAAACTCGGAATGCAACTCCACCCTCCATATCACCCTCCTCAGTGACTAATACACAGAGGCAAAGTTCCTCTGATACTGGAGATAATCATATTTACTGGTGGCTTCTACTGATTTTTTCATAAATGGCACAATGTGTGAAGCAGGCTCCTAGACCAACCAATGATTGAGGAGTGATGCAGCAGCTATATAAAGGAAGTGATCAACTCTTTTTTTCAATATTGTACAATTAATAGGCAAAAAGGTCCCTTTGAAACAAAGTATGGGCCACTTGTGATTCTCTGGACATTGCTGGACTGCATCCGTCATCAAAAATGCACAGCTTTGATTTGAAGAACTAACCAAGAATATATTTCCTCAAAATAAGCAGTGGCCTAAGCTGATGAGCTTGGTTGGATTCCACCTGTTTGAACAGAGAGCTGGAGAAAACACACTTGAGATGACACAGGAGGCAAAGTGAGAACCCTATGAAAGGCAGCCTCTGCAGCCAAGAGCAAGAAGTTGTCTTCCGAGCTTCTTTCTCTAAGAGGCACCATCTGTTTCAGGGGGATACTATTCAGAAGTATAGCACAATTTAGATGTTTGTCATATTTTTATTCTATATGTGTATTCATTTGTAAATAGATTCACATTACACTTTTAACATTGGGTTATAATGAGAAAAATACAGTTGCTGAGTCTTTCTTCCTCACAGAGTATTAAGTTCCATGTGGTTGGAAGAGAGGTTAATTGAAATGCTTAAATTGTACACTTACACATGAGAGATTTTAAATTTGAGATCATTCAGGATCTCAAACATTCTCATAAAATTGCAAGATTTTGCTGTCTGGGATTTAATGAGTAAAGCATCTGATTTACTTATACCCATGCACCACACCAAAATAGTTGCCAAGAAATACTGTTTATCATTTCAATTTACAGCCTTTCAGCTATTTAAAATTACATATATCAACAGTGCCTTTATTTCTGCATCAGAAGTCTGCATGGGGCTTTGCAAAGTACCAAAGGAGAGATCTCATTAAAAAACAGCTCTCTGCCCCAAGGAATTTATAATCTAACTTTTGATTGACAGGAGGGTGGGGGTAAAGAGAAATGGTTTCACTCTCCCAAACGGTTTCACTCTCCAAAAAAGTGTTGAAAAGGGAAAAGGAAAGAGGCAATCACACAGGCAACTTGGTATATGTGACTAGTGTCCTGGTACCCAACATAGGGCACATGTCCCACAGGGGGACAATTTGATTCTTAAGAAGCAAGTCTAGAATGAGTTATTCACATTGGGGGGAGTATGCATTTCTTATGATTCGAGAGGCAGTATATAAATATATATTCTGATATACACATTTTAAGTTAAAATCAGAATGTACATGGTGGTCAGCTGGTGCCAATGGAGAGGGGGAAAGCCTGATCATAGAGAGGAAGGTGTGGAGAGAACTTAAGAGTTAAGGAGAGAGTGCACAGATATGTAAAGTCACTTTCATGCCAAACATCCCACTTCTCTGTGTTCTTTTAACATTATAAGTTATACAAGAGATGTCTATATCTCTATATATGAATTTTTGTTCCACATATGAATGTAAGAAGAAATCTGGGAGGAAGTCCAAAGGACAATTATTATTTTCATAGGAAGGTAAATATTTTTGTATGAAAAATAAATTAGCCACCAGATAATTAATGTCAGGTAACAGGACATTATCACATATTCTAACCAACTTCACACATTGAAGTTGGACACTTAGGTTACCCTGAATTCGATGCAGATTACTCAAATCCACTGTGCCTCGAATATTATTTCTGCCCATGTTGTTATATTTTATTACTTATCTTTATCAAGTGCAAAATGGAGCCCCTGGTGACAGATTAGGTTAAACCCTTGTGCCAGCAGGAGCTGAAGCTTGGGTTGCCGACCTGAGGGTTGCTGGTTCAAATCCAGGGAGAACACAGATGAGCTCCCTCTGTCAGCTCCAGCTCCCCATGTGGGGACATGAGAGAAGCCTCCCACAAGGATGGTAAAACATCAAAACATCCAGGCATCCCCTGGGCAATGTCCTAGTAGACGGCCAATTCTCTCACACCAGAAGCGACTTGCAGTTTCTCAAGTCACTCCTGACACACACAAAAAATCAAGTGCAAAATATTTTCATTAGCAAAAAACTGTATTCATCGGGTTCAAACATAGAAATTAAGAAATTAAATTTAAGCAGAGGCTGGATGGCCATTTGTCAGGGGTGATTTGAATGCAATATTCCTGCTTCTTGGCAGGGGGTTGGACTGGATGGCCCATGAGGTCTCTTCCAACTCTTTGATTCTATGATTCTATGATTCTAAATCTTGCATTTTCCATTCCCATGAATTTTTCCTTTCTTCTTCTTCTTCTTCTTCTTCTTCTTCTTCTTCTTCTTCTTCTTCTTCTGCTGCTGCTGCTGCTGCTGCTGCTGCTGCTGCTGCTGCTTATTCTGCTTCTTCTAACAACTTTTTATTGATTTCTTCCTCTCAATACTTCAACTGTCCTTCCATTTTTTAAAATTTCTTTCTTTCTTTCATTGATACCATGTTCTTTGGAAGCTTGTTTCAACCATGTTAATGACTTTTTAGACTTCCTGCATATGAATAGTTCACTTTTAAAATAATATGAATTAGGTTACCAGGGGCAGAGGCAGCAGGATTTTAGAGATGCTTAGGTCGGGTATTGCCAAAAACAAAAAGATTTGGAGCCACTGGTCTCATGAGTTCCTGGCTTTTGGGGAAACAATGTGGAAGGGGAGAGGGGGAGAGGTAGTAGATAATAAAGGTGCTTTTAATCTTTTTCCATATCCCTTCACACTTCTGCTGCATGTCACAAGCATGATCAAATGTTTTTGAGTGTTTTAAAAGTGAACTCCCCCGCAGAATCAGAATCAGATTATTACATTTCGTGCAGCAATGTCAGCTTCTCCACAAAACACCACATATTTGGGTAACACACCACAAGAGGGGAAAAATCAAATCAGTGCACCGACATTTAGGTCAGCAAACCCAAAGCTTCCAAGTCAAAGGGCTACTTGTGCCAGTTAAAGTTGTCCCCCTTTGAATTTGTCTTAATATCTCATCACACAACTGGATGGCTCTGTGACTTTGCAGCAGCCAATCTACATGGGCAATGAATACCACTTTGTTGGCAGTTGCACAGGAAGATCCAGTTACTTTGCTTTTGCATTCAGGTAGCCCATAATTAGGCTCAAACACACTGGGTGGGTCATTTATAAAAGGAGTCCAAGGTGCTATTAGATCCAGACACGCCAAGGCTCCACTATATAATTAGCCAATCCACCACCATGTGGAAACTGACCCATTAAGCTAACTTACCTCATTAGCATCAAAACATGATATATTCTTGTGCTCTAAAAGTACGGTCAGTGCTCTGTACTAAAATGATAAATTTTCCCTCAAAATTAATTTTGTTCTGGCAAAAAGGAAAAGGACTATTCTGGTTCTTGATCTAAAATCCCATGGACAGAAATAATAGACTGATGGGACCATTCCAGAGGGAGCTTTTAGGAGGCCTTGTGTTTTCTACAGAGACCAAAGCAAGGAACAGATACTTTGTTTCTTTTCCCCCCTCAATTTCTATCTAATACACATCTCAGCAAACCAAATTTATATGGATACTTTTGCATCCAAACTTTAATGTAGGATGGAACCCCATCTTGGAAGATACACCTAACTGCAGACATGATGACCAAACATCTAAACTGAATTTGGGACATTCTGTTTCTTCACCCATCCTTTTAAAAAATACCATATATGGACAGATAAGAGAGCCAGCATAGTTTCAGGATTGGACTGTAGTGTCTAGGGTTTGAATTCTTGTTCTTTGCCTTTCTCTTACCTTAGCCTCAGATAAGGGAAGGGCAAACCTTCTTTGCCAAGAAACTTCTGTGATGGGGTCATTTTAAGATTGACATAAATCTAATATGACTTGAAGGCACACAACAACAACATAATCAGAAAGAGTTTTAAAGAACTGGAAATCATAAAATCATAGCATCATAGAATTGGACAAGACCACATGGGCCATGTAGTCCAACTTCCTGCCATGAAGGTAAAGCACAATCTATAGTTTTGGATGTCAATAAAAGTATTGGTCAACTTTGGATTTTGTTTTAAGAAATCGGAGTTCAAAAACCCACAATTCTTTCTGTACTGCTCAATCCAGCATACCAGAATCCCTGATGAAAGTATTTTCCATCCTTCCACCTTTGGCCTATAATTAAGCTGTCAAAAACCTTAGAGGGCCCATCAATATTATATATGGAGTCTGTCAAACATTCTAATACTAAGTAGAGTGACCTCAATTCGAAGCCATGCTGTGCTATGATCTGTGGGCCACCTTCTCAGACCACTCTACCTCACAGAGTTGCTTTAAGGATAACAGAAAAAGACAGAAGGACTCCAAAGATAATAAACTACTCTACTGAGTGCAAATATGTACAATATGAATAAATTGAGACAAAATTCTAGACATAGCAGCTGATGAGAGTTTAGCACTCTGAAAGAGATCTGTGCTTGACCACAATCTTCCTTGGGTGTGAGCAACCTGTGGTCCTAGGACTTTATGTATTGCTGTGCTTAATCTTATGTGCCCAGTGGCTGTTTCAAATATCCTCTGACAGAAATCAGTTCAGGCCTCTACCAGAGAGATCTATTGCATACAGAATGGGGGATGCCTGGTTCGACATAAGTATGTGTGAAAAAGATCTTGGAGACCTTATGGACAAGTTAAACATGAGCCAACCATAATAGGGTGGCTAAAAAAGCCAATGGGATTTTGGCCAGCATAAATAGAAGTCTAGTGACTAGATCCAGGGAAGTCATGATACCCCTCTATTCTGACTTGGACAGTTCACACCTGGAATACTGTGTCAATTCTGGGCACCGCAACTGAAGCGAGACGTTGACAAGATGGAATGTGTCCAGAGGAGGGCGACTAAAATGATCAAGGGTCCGGCTTAAAGAGCTGGGCATGTTTAACCTACAGAAGAGAAGGCTGAGAGGAAACATGATGGCCATGTATAAATCCATGAGGGGAAGTCATAGAGCGGAGGGAACAAGCTTGCTTTCTGATGCCCTGGAGACTAGGACGCAGAACAAGGGCTTCAAACTACAAGAAAGGAAATTCTATCTGAACATTAGGAAGAATTTCCTAACTGTGAGAGCTGTTACAGTGGAACTCTCTGCCCTGGACTGTGGTGGAGGCTCCTTCTTTGGAGGCTTTTAAACAGAGGCTGAATGGCCATCTGTCAGAGGTGCTTTGAAAGCAATTTTCCTGCTTCTTGGCAGGGGGTTGGACTGGATGGCCCACAAGGTCTCTTCCAACTCTGATTCTATTCTATTGCCAGCAGCCTACAAGATAAGAACAGAAAGAGGAAGGAAATTGTAGGCTCTCCAAATCTTTGCTCTTAGTTTGCCTACTGCTGGCATTATTACAACTCAGCTTTGATGCACAGCAAGGGGAAATATTGTCCACTGCTGATCTTCATGTTCAGGGCAATAAATCCACATGCCAGCTATGGCTAACCTGAACATATGACAAGAAACACAATGGCAACATTACTACTGCAACCAAAACATCCACCACAGACCTAAAGAAGTGCCTCTTGCTCTTTAAGTTGGGTGAAACACAAACCCTATTTGTAGATCGGTTAATAGGATGCCCCTTGCCAGCACTGCAACCTCTCCAGAGATAAACAACCTGTTTTTCTTTTCAAAGCAATTATTAAAAATCTTTTAGCTGCAGGGGCCAGTGGGCTCAAGGAAACAATATGTCAAATTGAGATCAGCTTGAATCATACTGAATAAAAGCAGAGGCATGACAAAAGTATCCCAGTTCACTGGCAGACTTAACCAGCTTGCAAAACGACATGCTCCACTGCGAGTCAAAGTCTTTTACAGCTCTGCACAGTTGGAACAGAACACAAGAGTTTTGCATTTCATTGGCACGACATTGCAATCCTCACAGGTGGAAAAGAAACATTATGGCTTCAATATACTTTGATGAAAACATGTAGCAACCCAAAGATCAATTTTCATGGCAGGGGGTTTGCATAGGACATTTATTTAACAAGAATGTATTCATTCTGCAGCCAGGTCTGGAGGCAAGAAAGCTCTAGAGAGCTTCAGGCATAAATAACATTAGACTTTTACTGTCTATTTATTCTGAAGGCACCTGCAATTAAGCTCTCTCTTGGTTTCCAGCTGTTTAATATTATGCTTATTCTTTATTGATTCATGAAAAGCCTCATGTTCAGATGCTTTATTTCTTTTTAAGCTGCAACCAGGGACTCATTCAATGGTTTGGACTGTGGTGTTGGCAGATCTGCAGGACACTGTTAAATATTCCATGCCTGCTTTCTTTGCTCATTGCTTGACACTTCAAGCATTATTTTCAGCCATTGATCTTGGCTTTCCCTCTTGTCCACACTCTTTGACAATTAATTGTTGTACAAATTATGCCGTAGTTCAGTAGCTGAAAACAGTAGAGCTTTGGAACAGGAGGCGCTTTTTGAACACAGGTTACCTGGCAGCCTCAAGGACCTGCAAACCTGGCAAAAAGAACATAAGTAGATACAATAACAACAAGAGGCAAAAAGGACTTAAGTAGATATGATAACAAGAAGAAACAAATTGATGATACCCTGCTGGTTTTCTATACAGTTCGGCTGGAGAGGAGCATGGGAGGGAGGAAAGCGCAGACCAGACAACTACTTATTACAACTATTTTATATTCAGGAATAGCTGTTCTTGTTCTTTTTACCTCATTTTCCTGAGAGTTGGATAAGTAGCTGGCTGCTTCTCAGTCTCCCTTTAATTTAGGAAGATATTTTACACCTGATCTCCCTTGCTGTGGAAGAACTGTGTGTATGTGTGGTGTCCAAATTTTCTTTTATTGGTGTTATCTCATGTTTTCATTTTAATATATTCATTATGCTCTATTTGTACATTTCCCATTTGTGTGAGAAAAGGAAGATATTAATTTAATAAATAAGTAATTAATAAAAGTACTCCAGGTTTATAGTTAAGGGAAACAAAAGGGTACATTTGACTACTTGTAATATTAGACATCTACAGGTTGGGTATAACATAAATAGGTATTTAATTTACAGGCAGTCCCCAAGTTACAAACATCTGACTTACAAATGACTCACAGTTTCAAATGGGGCTGAGAGAACAGGAAATGAGATAAATTCATCCCTAGGAAGGGAAATTTACTCCTGAAAGAAATATCATAGGGAAAAAGGTGTATCCACTGAAGCGTTATCACCAAACCTTGTTTCACATCAAGCCAAATTTTTCAGCATCCAATTATCACAGGGACAGAAAGTGAGGTGAAAGCTTCTGAACAGGGCAGGCAGCAAAATAAACATCACACGGTGTTAACCTTGCTCTATGCGGTGCAAAGCTTGCATCTATCTATCTATCTATCTAGAGATACTTTAAAAATTTACCTGTTCCAATTTACATATAAATTCAACTTAAGAACAGACCAACTGAACCTTTCTTGTGGGTCTGCCTGTACTTTCTTAAATCACAGCAGAAGCAAGGTATGCTTGCAAAGTTATTTGGAAAAGCAATGCATTTCATTCCTTTTTGGAAAGTACCCTGAGCTATTTGCAAAATAGGGGAAGTTACTCCATGGATAGTCAGACACAAGTGCCTTGCCTAAATA